>NC_092334.1:322455000-323152500 GCF_046630445.1 Rutidosis leptorrhynchoides
ATTATTATTATTTTCATTAATATTAGTACTTGTAACATTTTATAATTATTAGTATTATTAATAATGGGATAAGTATTATTAATATTATCATTTTCATTAATATGATTATCATTAATAAGTACTGTTATTATTAAAATTAATATAAAAAGTATCATTACATTAAATCTGTATTTTTTCTTAAAAACTATTATTAATACTATCATTATTATTATTATTATTATTATTATTAGTATGAAAATTATTATTATTATCATTATAATTATTCTAGTGTTAGTATAACTAGTATTTGTAAACAAAAGAGTAATTATATAAAAAAGAGTAATTATATAAAAATATATTTAACACACATAATTTAAATATATTAATACTTTTATTTATCTAAAATATACGAAATGAATATATAATAAATTATATAAGTATTTGTTCGATTACAAGAATATGTTTTAATACATATATGAATGATATAGGTTAGTGAATCCGAGGCCAACCCTGCATTGTTCAGTTTCGTCATATGTATTTTTACTACCAAATACAGTATCGTGAGTTCATTTGATTCTCTTTTACTCTTTATATTTTTGGGACTGAGAATACATGCGCTGTTTTTACAACTGTTTTAGTAAATGCCTTTGAAATCTATATTTTTGGACTGAGAATACATGAGATGCTTTTATAAATGTTTGACAAGATGGACACAAGCAAAACATTCCTCGAATGAATTATTATACAGACAAAAGTTCTGTTGATTATTATTGAATTAGTTAGACGTTATAATTGTCACTAATTGATGTGAATATTTTCCCCTGATTATTATAGCTTGGTAACCAAAGAATTAGGAAACGGGTATGGCCCCTAATTCACGCGAATCCTAAAGGTAGCTACCGGGTTTAACACCCCCACCCAGAAGTTCACTAGACAGAAGAGCTAGTGGGCGTGATGTTTTGTACTTCGAGGTTTATATATTATTACCGACTGAAAGTTCTGTTTATTTTGGGGATATGATTGATGCGCATTATATGTTAAGGTCGGTTACCAAGCCAAGCAAAGAAAGCAAAGTGAATGTTATGTATCGAGAGAATGATTTTTATACACAGGTTATGTGTATGTTATTTTGTACACGAGATATGTGTACGGTTACTAAGATTTATGAAAAATGGTTTCCTACATGAGAAAGATGTACTATATTTAAAAGATATCGCATGTACATTACAGGTGGGTATAGGATTCGGGCCCATTTATACCATGCACATTTAAATCTTGTGGTCTATCAAAATGATGAATTTTATTGTTTATGATAAACCTATGAACTCACCAACCTTTTGGTTGACACTTTTAAGCATGTTTATTCTCAGGTATGAAAGAAATCTTCCGCTGTGCATTTGCTCATTTTATAGATATTGTTATTTATGGCATATTTCAAAAGACGTTGAATTCGAGTCCTTGAGTTCAACAAGATTATTATTAAGTCATTTATGATTTGGATATATTATGAAAGAGTATGCATGCCTATCAACTTTCGATGAAATGAAAGTTTGTCTTTTAAAAATGAATGCAATGTTTGTAAAAATGTATCATATAGAGGTCAAATACCTCGCGATGTAATCAACTATTATGAATCATTTATAATCGATATGAACGGGGTATTTCAGTTGGTATCAGAGCTGTGGTCTTAGCGAACCAGGTCTTGCATTAGTGTGTCTAACTGATAGTTGATTAGATGCATTAGTGAGTCTGGACTTCGACCGTGTCTGCATGTCAAAAGTTTTGCTTATCATTTCGTGTCGAAAATTATCTGCTTATCATTCCTAAGTCTAGACACATCTTACTGCACTTATTGCATAGATAGTGTATATATAAATTCATATCTTAGCGTATCTGTTACTATAAACTTTTTCTGACAGCTTCCAAAGATTCCTCCGTAATCTATGGGATTTTGGTGTTATATATACATATGAAAATTATGTATTAATGGATACCAATCTAAATCTAATAATCTATTTCCTATCAAAAATCTTTTATTTGACCATACAAGATGGAACTTGCAACCAGTTCCAGTTCCTCGAATTCCGACAGTTATTCCGATATGGATATTCATCTAAGCTCCGAAAGCAGTGTAACCGGAATGGATCAAGCAATTAGCCATCACCTATTTTGGATGAAATGGGGATGGGTTAGTAGTCTACTAAACCAATGGAGACCAGAAGAAAACGATCATTTCCATCCACCGACTTTCCCTTTTGGCGAAGAACCTGAAGCACTTACCGTTAAACCTGTTCGTAATACTATTTTCACCCTTATTTCCAGAATATATCACCACGACTATATCATATCTACAATTCTAAACCTTATTCACCCGCTTGTTCTGACCGACAATGATCCCGGAGTTATCGAAGAAGTCAACGAGCTTCGCGCTCGAGTTGTAGCCTTGGAAAATATGGTGTAAAACGTACCAGCTTCAGCAACATCACCGGCACCAACAGTACCACCAACATCAATACCAGTACCACCAACAACTCAAGTTTCAACATCACTCGCCTCAACATCTCATTATGTATCTCGAGCATAATCACCGTTCTACGAATCGTTCTACATCATTTATCTTCGTTCTACATGACGATTATATATTTTCTAATGTTTTAGAGATTATGTGTTCGAGTTCTAACTATAAATCAAATGAGATTAATATCATATTAACTCATTAAATCCATTATTACATCTGAAGAAAATATATATGTATATATGTTTTCATAAAGATTGTAATTAAAAATTCTTTTGTACAAACTGTTAATGGTGAAAATATTTTAAAGGGTAGGTAATACCCGAGGAATATTTAGATTTCACATTAATAAGATACACTGTACATTCTTCGAATCTGATTCAACAGTCATTTACTATCCTACTTACATCCACAGATGTACGAATCCGTTCACCACAGAATAACCATTTTCATTTAATTTCATATTTGGATTTTTACTTATCAGAATCCAACAAGTGGCATAATGAAGAAAACATTGGACAAAAATAAAATTTGTTAGAAACAAACCATTTAACTATGAGAAATTTTGTTAAGAATCCACGCTAACAAAATCTTAGCTAACTGTTCCTAGCTAACTGTTAATTCCTTATTTCATTTTATTTATCACAATTTATTTATCGCAATTTTAATTCTCGCAATTTTATTTATCGTTATTTAAGTTCTGTTATTTATTTTACGCACTTTATATATCGTCGAATAAATCGGGACACGTATAAAATGTTTTGACATATCATATCGACGTCATCTATATATATTATTTGGAATAACCATAAGTCACTCTATATGCGGTAATGCTCGAGTTAGCATATAAAGGGTCGAGGTTAATTTTAAAATAATATATATACCTTGAGTTGTGATCGAGTCTGAGACATGTATACAATGGGTCACGATACGTATTAATTAATTCGAATATTATATATTAAACTATATATGAATTATTGAATTACTAGCTATGGACTACTAATTGTGGACTACTAACATTGGACAATTAAAATGAATTAACGTATTGATTATAACATATGAAACTAAACATTTCTTCAAGTTTGCCACTTGATTTCAACTTAAACCTCATTTGGATCTTGACGATTACAATTTGCGTTCAAACCTTTCATGATTCTTGAAAACACCGCAATCGAGAGGATGAACCAACCGCACTTCATCTACGAGAAGAATGATTTAAGCAATAATCATGCACCTGGAAAACTCTCGGAAACTAAGTAAAAGTTTAAAACGAATCCGTATCAGATCCTTTGGCATTTATTACCAAAAATAACTTTGCAATTCCTCTTCAAAGTAGCCAGTTTTATCACAGCTACAGCAGGTCAACTTCGACTTTTCAGTCGAAACAGTCTTATTATCACCTCGATATATACAATGCCCTTTCGTCATCGTTACCAGGGAACCTTTTATATTCTGCCACATTAGCAGTAAACTTACCATCAACTACATTTCTCTTTGATTTAAACCTCTCCGAAAAACTATCATATTGATTCATTAAAACTGTATCATATACTCATCCGCATCTTGTAATGATAATTGCCATACCAACTATCGGGAATCATTTTCTCGAATTTCGCAGCGATTCTACGACAACAGTTATATATATACACAAAACGTCTATCTCCAAGACTTATATACTTCGAATGTGAAGTTTTTCTGAAAACACCCCAAACAGCGAAATTATTTCTCCGAATTTTGGAGAAATGTCGATGAAGCAGTAAAAACTATAAATGACTTTAACAGTCGAAAGTTTGATGATAAAGAATAGTGTGTTGAAAAGTTCAGAAACTAAGAAGGTTTGGAACTGGAAAACGGATTGAGCAAACTATGAAGAAGGCTGTGGACAATTCACAAAGACTAAACCTGCCTTCAAAGAATCCAAATAATTCAGTATCTGCTGAAGTCATTAACGAATACCTTGCTCCTGACTCTACACTTTTACGGACAAATCTCCATCATCATCCATTGGTAGTATAAATTCTAAGATATCATCATATCTTTCATTATAAATATCCTCGATATTTCTGAACATATTTTCATAACTATTCTTATTTGAAATCATTTATCTCTTCGCGCTATCTGTATTACCTCATAAAGGAAACTGTTTAGTTTCTATATTCTGTAAACCTTTGAGCTTAAAATATGAATGTTTTTGAAGTAGTGTTGGGAAATGAAGCATAAGTTAGTATAATATAATGACACTTGATCAACGTGATTATATTACAGTAAGTCATGCAGAGTTTCTAATGAAACATGATGATTCACAGACCATATCGTCATCATGTGCCATGATACACGACTCTTACATTCTACCTAATCTCCAAACATATTAAGAACATATCTTCCTGATAGTTCCATCTTTTCTCTTGAATTCTGGTAATTTAACCAAACAAGATCGTGATATTACAATTTCTCTCTTAGAACATTAGCCATGTTCATTCGAAACTCCATACTTATAAATTATGGACCATTACTTGCGAAAAGAAAACAAAAGTATGGAACTCCAAAATCTAAAGGAAATGAAGAGGGTGGATTTATATAGAAATATCAGACAGAGTAATCGAGGCAGATCACCGTATTTAATTATAGAGATGTTAATTTCCTTATTCGCCGAAGAATCAAATCTTTTAGATTTCGAAGATTTTCTTTAAATACATTGAATTCTGAAATTCAACCAAGACAACATCAAAAGTTAAGACGCACCTTATTTTCTAAATTCAAACCTGACTACGTCAAAAGATAAGACAAATCTTTATTTCTTATTTCACTATTTTGTGATAGCTTCACTCGTACTCTTCACAAAAATCAAATTGTTTTATCCATATTATCCACTGATGATAAAACTCTAATTTTCAACTTATATGAGTCATGAAAATGTTTTTATTGTTAGCCATGACAACCTCGCTCAAATTTCGGGACGAAATTTCTTTAACGGGTAGGTACTATGACGACCGGGAAATTTTCGACCAAATTTAAACTTAATCTTTATATGTTTCAGACACGATAAGCAAAGTCTGTAATGTTGAGTCTCGAAAACTTTGGAACAATTAACATGAATGCATTTGCCCTTTTACCATTCCCGACGAATCACGAACAATTGTTTGTAAATAAATATGTAAGTATATGTATATTAATTCGAAATTATAAAATATAATTTAAGCATTAGAATTAAATATGTAAAATAGGATACAAAATAATTAAGTGTAAATTTAAAATGAATCTATATATAAATATATATGATTTATATAATTAATTATTATTGCATGTATATTATAATATATATATATATATATATATATATATATATATATATATATATATATATATATATATATATAATTTATAATTAATAAATATTCAATAAAGGTTATCATATTATATATGATTATTTTACATAATTAATAATATATAATACAATTTAAAATATAGTTGTTGTATTAATAGTAATCATTTCATTATTATTATAAATATTAATATTATTAATATTAATATTAATATTAATATTAATATCAGTATTATTAATAATATTATATGAAATTTGATACATTTGATTGTTACATTATTATTAATATTATTATCATTATTAATAACATTATTATTATAACTAGTAGTAAAATTTTAATTTTAGTTATTATGAATTATAGATATATAAAAATTTAGTACTCGTTATGATATAATACATATTATATATATATATATATATATATATATATATATATATATATATATATATATATATATATATATATATATATATATATATATATATATATATATATATATATATATATATATATATATATATATATATTACATTTAATTGCAAGATTGAAAATAATTGGTATATTAATATTATTATCATTACTTTTATAGATATTAAAATTTGTATAATTAATAGTATTATTATTCCGGATATGTAATCTATAAATATGAAATTTGATACGTGTAAATTGTTATAGTATTATTGTTACTAAAAATTATCATCTTTATTATTATTTTTACTTTTATTATTTTCATCATATTATATATTATTTTTTTCTTTCTTTGTCAATATTATTATTATTACAAATATAATTATTAACATTATTATTAATAATTATTATTATCATTATTATTATTAGTTATTATTATTAGTAATATTAATAGTATTATTATTAATAATATATATTTATATTTATTAATTATAAATATTAATTATATTTATAATCAAAGAATGAGTCCAAATTCTGTTTGATATCACAATCAAACTTTATGAAGTTTGTCTCCTGACTCTAATCCGATTACGATTGTAAAGTGAATCACAAGATACAGCCAAATCTATTAACGATCATTTTCACTCTATATTTTCATTATTGTCCTTTTTGTTTGTTAAAGAAAATTTGACAATTCATATTCTCTATATAATCGAACAATTCAAGTGATTAATTCAGTGATTCCAAGTTCTTTTCACTAACAAAAACAATTACAACAACTAGTATATATTTAAGTCTTGCAAATTAAACTGAATTTTTATAAAACTACTCGTATACCTCCGTTCTTCTTCCCTTTTCACCATAATTCTATTTCGAACGAATTTTCAAAATGTGATAACACAGTTTTGTTAGGAATATTTTAAATGATCTTACTATAAAATTTCTCATTCCAATTCTTTTTATCCACTACGAATTTTGAGGTCAAAGCTTGGAAATAAAAAGTCAACTGCAATGTTCTTCGAGAAATTCGAACTCTATGTGTTTTTTCTGGATCAATTAATGATCCAGAAAGCTTATAGGATCGATTTAGAATATATTTTGTTCAGGAATCATAATCTAAAACGTCTTAAAAATTCCAGTTTGATTTAGAGTACTTGTGTTCTTCATGAAGTCTTTACAGACTTATTTTAGATTTAATTCTTTTGCTGCCATTAATTAAAACTTTTCTGAATTTATTTGTTTCCATTCCAATTCCACATCCGAATTCAAATATTAAAACCGCTGTTATGAATTTAATTGCACTGGTCGACTTGTTGTTAAGTGGAGAAGAAGAAGAAGAAGTAGAAAGACAGATAGTTATAGGATATATAATATAAGTAGGCTATTAAAACTGACAAACACAAACAGACCGATGGTTAGGAGCTTGCGTGTGTAACCGAGAGGTCTCAGGTTCGAGTCCCGTTCATGGCAATTTTTTTTTTTAAAAAGAAGGCTTATCTTCATAGGTTGTACTCTATTTTATTGTTATTATCATTATTATTATTATTATTATTATTATTATTATTATTATTATTATTATTATTATTATTATTATTATTATTATTATTATTATTATTATTATTATTATTATTATTGTTGTTGTTGTTGTTATTATTATTATTGTTATAATGATTATTATAATTACTATCATAAATACAAATGGTTATTAATAGAGTTAATATCATTATATAAGTACTAATATTATTTTTATTATTATTATTAATTAGTATTACTATTAAATGTAATTATTATTATCATTATTTCAAATATTATCATTAACTTAGTTATTATTAATAGAATAAGTATTATTATTAATAGAATAAGTATTATTATTATTATTATTATTATTATTATTATTATTATTATTATTATTATTATTATTATTATTATTATTATTATTATTATTATTATTATTATTATTATTATGAGTAAGAGTATTGATATTATATATTCATTAATATTATTATTATTATTATTGTTATCAAAATCAATAAATGTAGTTTTATTAAAATCTTATAAGTATTACTACTATCAATATAGGTATTACTATTATCAATATGATTATGATTATTATTATTATTATTATTAGGATGATACAAATTATTATCATTTTCATTAATATTAGTACTTGAACATTTTATAAATATTAGTATTATTAATAATAGCATAAGTACTATTAATATTATCATTTTCATTAATATGATTATCGTTAATAAGTACTGTTATTATTAAAATTAATATAAAATGTATCATTACATTAAATCTATATTTTTTTTTAAAACTATTATTAATACTATCATTATTATAATTAGTAGTATGAAAATTATTATTATTATCATTATAATTATTCTAGTGTTAGTATAACTAGTATTTTGTAAACAAAAGAGTAATGATATAAAAATATATTTAACACACATAATTTAAATATATTAATACTTTTATTTATCTAAAATATCCGAAATGAATATATAATAAATTATATAAGTATTTGTTCGATTACAAGAATATGTTTTAATACATATATGAATGATATAGGTTCGTGAATCCGAGGCCAACCCTGTATTGTTCAGTTTCGTCATATGTATTTTTACTACAAAATACGGTATCTGAGTTCATTTGATTCCCTTTTACTCTTTATATTTTTGGAAGAGAGAATACATGCGTTATTTTTACAACTGTTTTATTAAATGCCTTTGAAATGTATATTTTTGGACTGAGAATACATGAGATGCTTTTATAAATATTTGACGAGATAGACACAAGCAAAACATTCCTCGAATGAATTATTGTAAAGACAGAAGTTCTGTTGATTATTATTGAATTAGTTGGACGTTATAATTGTCACTAATTATTGTCACTATTGTGGCCCCTAATTCACGCGAATCCTAAAGGTAGCTACCGGGTTTAACACCCCCACCCAGAATGTTCACTAGCCGGAAGAGCTAGTGGGCGTGGTGTTTAGTACTTCGAGGTTTATATATTATTACAGACTGAAAGTTCTGTTTATTTTGGGGATATGATTGATGCACATTATATGTTAAGGTCAGTTACCAAGCCAAGCAAAGATAGCAAAGTGAAAGTTATGTATCGAGAGAATGATTTTTATACACAGGTTATATGTATGTTATTTTGTACACGAGATATGTGTACGGTTACTAAGATTTATGAAAAATGGTTTCGTACACGAGAAAGATGTACTGTATTTAAAAGATATCGCATGTACATTACAAGTGGGTATAGGATTCGAGCCCATTTGTACCATGCACATTTAAATCTTGTGGTCTATCAAAATGAAGAATTTTATTGTTTATGATAAACCTATGAATCACCAACCTTTTGGTTGACACTTTTAAGCATGTTTATTCTCAGGTATGAAAGAAATCTTCCGCCGTGCATTTGCTTATTTTAAAGATATTACTTGGAGTCATTCATGGCATATTTCAAAAGACGTTGCATTCGAGTCATTGAGTTCGACAAGATTATTATTATGTCATTTATGATTTGGATATATTATGAAAGAGTATGCATGCCTATCAACTTTCGATGAAATGAAAGTTTGTCTTTTAAAAACGAATGCAATGTTTGTAAAAATGTATCATATAGAGGTCAAATACCTCGCGATGTAATTAACTATTGTGAACCGTTTATAATCGATATGAACGAGGCATTTCACTAGACAATCGAGGTGTATATATATGTGAATGACGCGTCCGTCGCATGTGGATTATATATATACATACGGTTGTAGAGGAACTTCTGGTAAGCCCCAGTCCGATCAACTGGTGGTTAATGGTTTGGCC
Organism: Rutidosis leptorrhynchoides; assembly: GCF_046630445.1. Taxonomy (NCBI): domain Eukaryota; kingdom Viridiplantae; phylum Streptophyta; class Magnoliopsida; order Asterales; family Asteraceae; genus Rutidosis; species Rutidosis leptorrhynchoides. Next base: position 322,465,065 of record NC_092334.1, read on the forward strand.
GAGCCGCCAGAGTCTTTGTAGACGGCATTTGGGTGATGTTTGTGTGTTAGACTATGTGACATGATTAGTATGACGGTTTCTGTATATTATTTCCTGTAGTTAGTCGTACTTACTTAGCTTCGTGCTAATTCACCTCCATCCTCTACTGCAGGTTGTTAGCTTTTGTAGGTGATGTATTTTGGGGAGAAGTCGGGCATGGTGATGTAATGTTTGATAGGAGTAAACTATGATGTTGTCTTGCTTTGTTTAAACAGTGATATTTTGTAAACGTATTGTAAATACGTCTTCTCTATATAAACATGTATTTTGTTGAAATGACACGTGACACTAGTTATACTGATTGATCAATATTTAAAGTGTGTTATGTAATTAATTAATAAATGCTTCTGCCACGTTTTAAAAAAAAAATTAGCAGTGTCACAATAGGCATACACGTTCAAACGGCTCATCCATTTGAGCGACTCGGTTAGGTGATGTATTAACGTTTCAAAAGGTCTAAACTTTCTTAAGCATAATGAAGTACAAGTAATGCCATATCCAAGAGATATTATGTGTATCGATGCTTTCGTTAATGATTGGGTTTAAAAGGTAGTTAGGCCCTTAAAAAAGAGTTTAACCATAAAAAAACACCATAGCCAAGTCGTTGTGACTTCCTTGAACACGTTCGGTTATCTTAACTTTCCAAATCTTTATGAGTTTAAACAAACAGTTCCTTAATTAACTAAGAATCCCTCAAGCAGGGTGCAATGCTTCAGACCGCGTTATGGTGAAGTGTACTAATTAGCCTGACCGGGTTCCATGGCCTTACTTAGAAGAGGTACAACTTACAACAACCGTTGTGCTTTAGCGTGCACGTACAAAGTTTATATGCTTGGTGACTACACTAGCATAGTCTAAGACCGAAAATGTACTATGGGCCTAGTTAGATGTTTCACTATGAAAGAGTCCTCAGTCGGAATCCAAGGCTTGGTGGACTTCCTACAACCGATGTGCCTCAGTTAAAATTGCGTTGTATCCGATAGACATCTCTTACCAAGGGGTGACACAGATTTTGTACTCTGAATCGGGGTTTGCGACTTCCCAATAACAGAGCCAATAACTACGTTCTATTAGTTGGAAAAGCAATTGAGTTTAAAGCATAATCAGAAAGCATCTCAACAACATACACAAACCGTAACAATATTTTGGCATTATAACTAACTACATCATAGCATACACTAAAGATAACTACTCGCTAATCATGGTAACAATATCATAAATCAAAATAATGGAAGACAATATATAAAGACAAAGGATAGGAGTACTAGTAGATTAAACGAGTTCTAAAAATACAAAAATGACAACTTCAAACTCCAGACTGCTCCTAATACAATCTTCGACGTTCTTCTCCGGGTACCAATTTTACCGCTCAGAGTCGAAGACCTTAAAAGTATGACTAGTTATTATAGAAAGGGAGAGAAAGAAGTGAATTGATGTGTGTGGAAAAATGGATGACAAATGGCCCATTTTATAGTTGAGATTTGGCTGGGAAACGGTTGGCAGGCCAATGTGGCACGCCGGCGCCATAGGCCAGTGTCACAGGCCAGTGCCAAGCAAGCCGTTTGACCAGGCCATTTCCTGTGACCGGTGGCGAAGCCAAGTGGCAAGCCAGCTCCATATGGTAGGCCGGTGTGGCAGGCCAGTTTTTCCCTTGGTCTTGTAGTTTGCTTAGATCGTTTTGCTCGTTCCCGGGATCGTAACTTGGTTTCTGGGGTCGTAACTTGTCTTTTACCGTTTTCGCTCTAGAATCTTCATTTTAGCTCCCATTCTCTTTATTATTTTTGCACCGTCTTTGTAATTTCTTGATCTTCAATTTTAACCAACAAAGCGAGTATTTTGGCGATCAAGCTTGGAACTTTATTGTTTTGGGGCCTTAATACAGGGGTAAAAATGTGACTTTTTAGCCGATATCAATCAGCAATTCTATATTGATGCTCTTAACTTACACATTGTGTTGCTGTCTATCTGAAAAACGGTGGCCAGAGATTCCATACTAATGAGGAGAAAGCATTATTCTATGAAGCTATACAACTAGGCATGGATCTTTAACAATATTGCAACCTTAGGACTTCTGATGAAGGTAGGCAGTTGATTCACTCAACACGTTCTTTGAACATTACCATGAATGAATATATCTTAAGTGGTCAACTAGAACAACAAACAAGGGATGATACTGAGTATATTGAAACATTGAGGCTTAGGGAACAAGAAGAAAGAATGGCTGCTGATAAAGCTCAAGCTACAAAATCTCTTTAATTATCAAAAGTCATTGTTAAAGCACAGGACAAGGCCTTGGACAAAATTGAAGCTACTGAAAAGGCACCAGAAGTGAACCCACAAGTGGTTGCATGAACTAGGGTCTTAACTAATAGACATCTCAGAAGTAGATATGCTGATGTAAAGACACGTAGAGCAAATCCTGGTAAAATCATTGATGTGTCAAAAGTGTGTGCAACAATGCGTGCCTTTTTAATCAACTTTTAAATTTATAATATCTTAATTTACGATTTACTTTTAACACCCTAATGAGTAACAGAACTCGATCAGATGTAATTTAGTATTTTGTAAGTTAAGGTTCATCCCAAGAGAACGGGTGGATTTAGAATATAAATGATGGTTTTAAGATTTTAGCTTCTTTAAATAATGATTAAACAAAAGAACAGACAAATTGCAAATAAATAAATTGAAAAGATAAACAATAATAAAGAGAAAACATGCTTGAATCTTTCACACCTTGTTCAAAATTACCTTTTGAATTAAAACCAAACGCAGATTTATTATTGACCTAAGAATATCTAATCCAAGATTAGTTGATCAGGTTAACCTTAGAATAGATATCTAGATTCCTTGCTTGCATTAAGACCTGATAGTAGATTTAGTATGATTAACCAAACCCTAATTATAGTTACTAGCTATAATTCTCATAACTAAACTAATCCGATTATGTTTAAGTTTATAAGTTTTAAACCTAGTGATGTTCTAGTTAAAACTTAATAGTATTTGATTAATGTAAACCACATTAATCTAACGGTGGTATTTTAAACAGACATAAGACAACACAGAGAATCCAGAGATTCTGTTAGATTAAAATTTTAGTGTTTATAAGATAAAGCTGGCGGCTTCGTTGATTTTGTTGAATAATTTTGCCGAATACTTTTTAAATTGATTTGAGTATAAATTACAATCGAATAATAAAATTACCAGTTAAAGCCGGCGGCTTTGGTCTATGAAGCTAGCGACTTCATATCCCAAATCTGGGTTTCTGTTTTCTTTCGTACAATTCGAATATTTAGGCAATTGATCACAAAGTGTTACTTGATTCAAGCATTTGTAAGGCTGATAGCCCATAACTAAAGTAAAAACAAATAAAAGATAAGAATTAAAATAAAAGATCATATCGACATAAAAGAGATTGAAAAATAAATGCTTAATTAATGAACTAGAATGTTGGAAATAAGCAAAACCCTAACTAATTTGTGTTTTTACCCTGAATGTAGAGTAAAACTGTTCTGATATATGAAAGTCTGACCCTAAGGCCTCTATTTATACTTTTCAAAACCGCCAACCCAAGCCGGCGGCTTGGATGGGAAGCCGGCGGCTTCCCTTGACTTGGATTGGGGAATACGTAAAACTTGGCCTTGAAGAATACGTCGTATCTTTCCATATCTTTTAAGCCGAAAACTTTAGTGTAAAGCCGGCGGCTTGATTTCTTTCGAATCAAGGCGTAAATCTTTTCCATAATTAGCTTGAACTTAGTCGGTAAGCAGATGAAACCGTGTAAACTAGGCCAGCAGCTTCAATGTGAAGCCGGCGGATTTACTGTATTCTTCTTGGTCGCCAAGTTCCTCAATTTCTACGATCAAATCTGGAACATTCTGGAAGACTTCATGGAAGCTGGCGGCTTTAGTGCCCTCAGGCCGGCGGCTTCATCTTATTTTCTTCGTTTTTGACTATTTTTGCTCCTGTTTTGTACATAACTCAAACAAAATATTAAAAATACCTATTTCCCCGTTTTTACCCATTTTAGCGTGTTTTAGCATTGAAATGACTTTAAAACATCAAGATAACTCCTCAAAATGTTATCAAAATACTGTATAATTTAGGAGTTATCAAATTCCTCACACTTGAACTTTTACTTGTCCTCAAGTAAACTTATTAAATCATATCATTTTTAAATGGGTATAGAAAGCTGAAATAAAATGCAAAGTCAAAGAGATGTCTAATTATAAGTTAGTTTTTATTATTATAAGAACTAGTCTGAACTTGACCAAGGAATACAAGCAGCCCTAATGTTTATTTAGTCAAATTTATTCAATTTTGTCATCATTGAACTCTTTTGTTTTCTAACTAAAACTTATAAGTGTGTGGTTCTCATTGGAACTCTTTTCTTTTATTCTTCTTGGCCTTCATTGGGCTCTTTTACTTTTCATTTCTTTTGCTTTCATGCTTAGCATTATCTTTACACTTGGCAATTTTCTAAGTTAGCCCTTATTGGGACTCTTTTGCTGCCTCAGTGGTCCATGCTTATTATGCCATATGGTAGTGGCTATAAGTTTGCAATCGTTTCACAATTTTTGGCGTTTACTCCTTATCTTAAATAAGTAGTCCGATCTTGAAATTAAGAGTAGTTCTATTAGATTCAAGATTAAGTTAGATAAAAACACATTAGTTTGACTAAGAACTTATACTTCTAAAAAATTTTAAATTGTACCCATTTTCAATTATTTTAGCTTGAAAATTATATAAAAAATAATTTAGCTTAATCGTCTTTTTATAATCTCCTACCCCACACTTAGAAAGTTGCAATGTCCTCATTGCATAAAAATATATACAAAGAGATAATAAGTGCAAGTGAGAAAAGTAATTCTCCCCTTTTTCGAGCTTTAAAGCAGACAAGCAGCATCTTTAATTGCTTCAATATATGTTCGTCCTTCAAGCATCATCACATTTTTATAACAAAATAGACAACCAAACAAGCATATATATAAAAATAAGTTCATGACAATCAACCATAGTTAAAGTTATTACAAACCATAGTACGAATCATCAGAAATAATAATAATAATAATGTTTCAAACATAACATAACCAACAAATATCATCACAGGGGCCTCCTCATCCCCTAATCCTCATCATCCTCTGATAGGTCAAATCATGGTGAGATTAGAAGATGTGATGAGTTAGAGTGAGACTCGGTAAGTGAGGAACAGATTCGGTATTAGAGAGAATCGGTAAAATTTACATTCCATATCTTCTAGAAATAAGTTACAATACAATGGCTATCTAATTAGGACTACATAGGTTCCTTATATAGCCCTCTTCTAAGGAACCTTCATTTTAGCATGTTTCACATTAACACTATACAACTTCGGGGTCCTAGCAATCTCACCCTTAGTGTTAAATGTGAAATTTACAATACAATCCTATTTAGTAATCTTGAGAGGTCCAAATGTTAGTTTCCATCGTGTGTCATCTGGTTTTGAAACTTCAACTTGATTTTCTAAAATTTGTTTAGAAGGTTTCCAGACGCCCCACGCTTTTCTTGGATCTCCCTCATGTAATGGATATTCTTCCATTTCTTTAAAATATCTTCTTTTTCTTTGGCCACGAAGAATCTCAAATTGTCTAGTACGGACCCGGAGTTTCAGACGATCTCTGATATGCTTTATGAACTCTCCAAGACCCATTTTCATGTCAATGTAATCAAACTTGCTTTGACAAATTTTAAGATACTTCAGTGCAGCCTTGAGTGTACCATCTGAATATTTGTTTAACTCTTCAGTGTGAATGAACACTTTTTCTTTCTGAGAATTTACAAATACAAACCCTTCTAGTTCGAATTGCATGTGAAACATTCCCATATCTTTCAGTTCCTCTGTGAATTGATTCAGACATGTTATTCGAATCTTTTTCCTATTTGCTTCGAGACCAATTTGAAAGTCTTCACGTCTCATCAGTTCAATTATCTCCATCATGTATCTCTTCATAGCTTCCAAAGCTTGAGACTTAGCATACGGTCGAATATTGAGAATACTGAGGTAGTTGTAGATGTGAATGATGTCAAGCATGTCTAGATTCTGAAAATCAGCCTTTGTAAACTTGTATTCCTTCTCATCCTCTCTAATAACATGGAACTGACTGATAACGTCTTTCTTTACACTTATTTCAACTCCACTCGAGTATATCCAGTACTTCTCTCAATCGGTACTTTCTCTGAATTGATATGTTTCCTCCACATAAACTCATACCAGTCTCTTTCATTAGCTGAAAGGAATTGTGAACCTATATAGGTAAACCTTTTACTTCTTGGCATTTTGTTAATTCGGAAGATTTTATAAGCATTTTCCTCGATGAATGTGTTTCGTAACGTTATGAAACCATGTTCAACTCCCAATAGCAATCTTTGTTCCCGATTCTTAAAGAATATACCGTTGTTGTACTTGAATCTGGATTTCACTGTTTCACTTGAAGTAGAGGTACCAGAAGTTGAACTTTCATTTGCATTTGTTGGATTTGAACTCGATGATGATGTATAATTTGATGAATGATTAGTAGGATTTTTCGTGTCATCTGTTGGAGCATTATCATCTTCAATATGATCAAAGATGTCATCATCATTTGGATTAATATAAAGATTGTATCCATCTTCATCAGTAGAATCCATTTTGTCATTGCTTTTGGCTACCGGATTAGGATTCCCTTCATCCACAATTTCTACATCCTCAGGATTAGAAGATACTGTAGATAATTTACTTAGAACGACAAACCCATCGTCATCTGTTTCTTCAAGATAAAAATTACTTAAGTTCAAATCCTCATCTATCGGTCCACTATCAGCCTCAGAATGAATAATTGGAATTATAACTTGCTCAGGTTCCTTGTCATCAATATTATCATGAGTAGAAACCATTTCTGATTACGTATGAACCTGTTGAGCTTGAGAAGCTGATGTAGATCTCACACCACCACCCCTAGTTGAAATGTTCACCGTTAGAAATTCTCCATCTACTCCTATCTCCCCCTCATGGCTATTATGAGGATCAAAATCGTCATGTTCATCATCACGGTGAGGGCTTAGAGGAGAAAAGCAAGAAGTAAGCGGATGTCGTACTCTAGCGAGAAACATTGCTTGAAGCAAAGTTCATCGAAGAACATCAAGATTGACTCTAGAAAACATACGACTGAAATATACTTGCTCTAAAGCATCATAATAATTTGGTGAACGCTGGGGTGATGGTGGTAAAGTAACCATAGGAATAGCAGCAGCAGCATATGTTGAAGGTGATGTCGGTGGAAGTGTTTGATTTGCTGTAAGGGCAGGTAAGGATAAATGTGTGGTATTATTCTTATATGTAGGGCTGTACTTACTACTAGTCAGATTCGTGATATCCCCTTCTGATGGAGGTTGGGCAACAACCGGAGTTGTCTCCGGCGAAGATTGTTTCGAATCACCCGCCTCCATGACTTTAAGCCAGACCTCCAGACCCTATTGTACGTTGAGGCACGAGAGGATTTCCAGCAGATATGCAGGGTGCCTTTTCAAGATTTTTTGGCTCCCCTTTGGCCGTTCTGGAATTCATTGATTGAGTTTCCTCAATCGATTGAGTCAACGCAGACTTTACTGCCGAGGAAGCCTTTACTTCCTTAGATGCCAAAGCACCTTGCTTAGTAGGATTTATTATTAAGTCATGTTTAGATTGGATGGGTTGATTGGTCTTTTTACCATCCGTGCGTTTAGCTCTCTTGCCTATCGAAGCTTGCGCTTCATTTAGTGTAGGGCTTATTGTTATTGTTAGATGTGATACAGAAATGGATGAAGGTGATCTAATAGGCTCTAGGTCTTGGTCCATATCACCAATGGTTGGAGTAACTGTTTGGCATACGATAGGAGTCGTAGTCCTAGATCTAGTTACTCGTTGGGTTGGCAGAGTCTGTGTCAGGTGTAGTTGATAGGGTAGGTTCACTCTTAGGAGAATGTTTTGGAGATGATTTAGTTGCTGATGAATCTGTGTCACTGCTATCCTCAGGTGTAGTTGATAGGGTAGGTTCAATCCTAAGAGGACTAGGTTCCTTGGTCCTCACGGGTTGAGCTTGTTGTGCTACCCTAGGGTGTTTGAGGTTTATCCTAAGTAGAGGATTAGCTGGCCCGATTGGTTGTACTACAGGTTCTTCTACAAGCTCTGGGGCTGGAACCGCGGCTGGTTCAACTTGTTCTTGTTGTACCGGGTTCGGAAGAGGTATTCCTACAGCCTCAAAATAAGAACGCATTCGAGCGTCTTGGGGTTCACCTAACCTCACTAACCAATTTGGAATTGGTTCAGTGAATCTATTGTCAGAAATCACCGGGGTATTCATCTTTGACTCCCTAAATCTCTTCATCTGTAATCCATGTGTACCTGGTACAAAAATATTTGCATTTTTGCGAGCAGTTATAGCATCATGGATAAAGATACGGAAAAACCTTTCATAAGGGATGTAGGAGCCCCTCGGTTTATCTACTTGTGCTTGAACCAAATCCCACAAGAGTTCTGCATAATCCAGAGTTTCCACTCTGCGAGTAGAACAACTTGAGCATTAGCACAATTAAGCTATCAGATCCACTCCTTGTCATCAGTAAACATCTGTTGATGATCGAGAAGATCACATACCACTGAGAGTGCAAGTATTTCTTTTGAAACTTAGCTGGTGGAACATTGGTAGCTCCACTATAACCAAGTTGGAAGATTGAGCTCATCATCTGCTGAGTAGCAGGAAAAGCAGGAGCATTCTGTACAAGAGGAAGCTGAAAGATCCTGCTGAAGTCAGCTTTGGTGATACTTCTGAATCCTTGTACCCCTCTCAGCTCAAATTCAAATTTAGTTGGTTCTCCCTGTGGGTTGGCAGTTGTAGGTTGTGTAGCCTCCACAAACCTTATTGTTCTATTAAGAAGCTCTAAGCTGTGACTGGCACACTAACTGTTGAGCTTAGAGTAGGCCATAAAGTATGCCTCTCTAGAATAGCAGTCCAGTACTTGCAAGGGATATTGGTTTCAGAATTGATGAAGTGATTGTTCACCATTTAGTTGTATAAATAATAAATAGAAGACTACAAGATGTTATCATTAAGCACATATCTATATTCTTATTTCCTTTGAAAACCTTTGTATTTTCCAGATTTTATAATTTTTATGGTTTTTCTAAGTTATAAAAATCATTTATTCCAAATATGTGCCAACATTTGACAAACATGATATTCATACGATATTTATCACATTACACCCTATCATGTAATATCAAATATACACCATAAGGAATCAGACCAACACTTAGTCAATTATTAAAAACACAGTCCAAGTAGATTCAGTGTTCATGGAAACTTTAGATTAAGTAACCAAATAAGCTTGAGTTTTTAATTCAAAGACTTCGAATAAAACACGTTAAGTATTTCAAGACAAGAATCTAATTATTTCAAAGTACCAAATAGCAGACTCGGTATCAAGCCAAGAACAGATTCAGTATCTTCAAAATTCACAGATAATCACTCAAACATGCATATTCAGTCTCATATCATGCAAAATCATAACCATAATCAATTAACAACTCAATTAACACAGGAAAACATGTCAATCAATTGAACAGACTCGGTACTATAGCAAGAACACATTCGGTATGTACAGAATCCATCAATAATCAATTAAACATGTAATCAGACTCTGTCAATTGATAGATCAATCAAATTAACACAGATTAGACCAGATTTCTTGTCAATCAACCTAATCATTTGAATTTAATCAAATATTTCAAAATTAAATATCATAATCTTGTTTTTTATTGATCTTTTCTTGTTAATAATCATGTATTTATCTCAGACATATAACATGTGAATCTTAAATTTGATTAAAACAAAGAAATACCAAAGATTTGAAGATAGAGAAGGAAGGACTCCGTAGATTAGGCAGATTCGGTATGTTTAATCAGACTCGGTATGTAATTAAGAACGGTGAGAGAGAAAGTTTGACTTTGACCCTCCTTTTATAGATACCTAAGATTTTCAATTAATGGGCTTTACCGAATGGGCTTATTATACCGAAAGCAGTCCATTTTCAAATTTTAATCCATTTGACTTCAAATTTTGACAAATCTTTAACAAGATTTTTCAAGTTAGCAAATTTTCAATGAAGAACATTTTTGAGACAATTTTTTGAAAAACTTTGAACTTACCGAATCTGCACTGTTGGTTGTCAGATTCGATAAAATGCTAAAAATAGCATTTATTTAGTGAAAACAACTCTCTTTGGATTTTATCTTTCCCAATTTTTAAGAGTTTTCAAAAAAACAAGATTTGTACTTAGAAAAACTTTGAATTATGTACAAAGTACAAATCTTCAGTGATACCAAATGTTGAAACGGGTTGCATACTGAAATGTATACAAGTCAAAGTAAATATTTGCAATTTAAAACATGATTTTTATGAATTCACTTTTGAAAATCAATTATCTTTTTAATTTTCTCCCTTTCTCCCCCTCAAAATGTGATATACAGTAAAGTTTATCATCATTTTGACCTTTCACAAGAAAATTAAGTAATCCCCCTTGAAATATGATATCAATCAGTTACCTCCTCCTTTCATAACCATTGAAAAATAAACCCAGGAAGTTATCGGAAATCTAAATGCTCCCCCTTGAAAGATAATATCTAAAGCAAGAGGTATCTGTTGCTCCCCCTAGAAAAGTATTACTCCCCCTAAACACATGATCCCAGGTAGAAGTCCCAATATAGCTAAGGAAAGTTAGGCACTATACTCTACCATGCCAATCTCTTTGATCAAGAACTTTAGCCTAAGTTCATCTAAGGGTTTAGTGAACATGTCAGCTAATTGCACTTTGGTAGGCACAAAGTATAACTCTACATCTCCTTTTTCAACATGGTCATTAATTGAATGATAACGAATATCTATGTGTTCAGTCTTAGAATGCTGAACCTGGTTTCTAGTTATGGCAATTGCACTCTGTGAATCACAGTATATCGGGGTCCTAGTTATCTTAAAGCCATAATTTAGGAGTTGAGTTTGCATCCACAAAACTTGTGAACAACAATGAGCTGCAACAATATACTCAGACTCAACAATTGATAAAGAAACACAGTTTTGTTTCTTGGATGACCAACCAACTAACCTATTCCCCAACATCTGAATTGATCCAGATGTGCTTTTTCTATCAACATGGCAACCGCCATGATCCGCATCAGTATAAGCAGTGAGATTGAAATCAGATCCATGTGGATACCAGATTCCAAGATTAGGAGTACCTTTCAGGTATTGAAAAATCCTAACCATCGCTTTAGAGTGGGATTTCTTAGGGTTCGACTAAAAGCGGGCACAAACAGTTACAGCAAGTGTAACGTCTGGTCTACTTACGGTCAGATACATTAAAGAGCCAACCATGCTTCGATAAAGCGTAACAACAAAGGGTTTCCCATTAGCATCAGCATCTAGTAATGTCCTCATTGGGGTTGTCATTGGTTTTAAAGCAGTAATTTTAAAACGTTTTAGCATATCATTGATATACTTTGTTTGTCTGATAAAAATCCCGTTTGGTAATTGTTTTACTTGTAACCCCGAGAAGAAATTAAGCTGGTCAAGCATGATCATTTCGAATTTGTTGGCCATAAGGTCACCAAATTCTTTGCATAGGGCCGGGGACGTGGAACCAAAAATAATATCATCAACGTAAATTTAAACCAAAAGAATGTGACCATGGTTTTTACAGATGAAGAGCGTTGTATCAATCGTTCCACGAGAGAAGCCATTATTCAGCAAGTACTTTGTTAAGGTCTCGTACCATGCACGCGGTGCTTGCTTCAGACCATACAAAGATTTCTCCAAGTAGTATACGTGGTTTGGATGAATGGGATCGACAAAGCCTTCTGGTTGATCAACATAAACTTCCTCTTGAAGATGACCATTCAGAAAAGTAGTTTTGACATCCATTTGAAACACCGTGAACTTCATATTAGAAGCAAATGCAAGGAAAAGATGAATAGCCTCAATCCAGCAAACCAGAGCAAATGTTTCGTCATAATCAATACCCTCTTGTTGTTGATATCCCTTGGCCACAAGACGTACCTTCTTTCTAACCACAATTCCATCAGAATCCTTCTTTTCTTGAAAATCCACTTAACCCCTATTGGTCGTTAACCTACTGGTCTTGGAACTAATCACCATACTTTCAAATGATCAAATTGATTGATCTCCTCTTGCATTGCTACCACCCAGTTCAGATTTAGTAAAGCTTGAGCAATCGTTGTTGGTTCAATCTTACTAAAAAAGGAAGTATATAGACACATATTCCGAGTAGCCCTTCGAGTTGAAACTGGAGCAGATGCATCACCAATGATAAGATCAATTGGATGACTTTTAGTCCATCGGTTGTTATGTGGAAGAGGTTTTACATCAGTGGTATCCATTGAAATATCAACCGTTATTGACATTGAGCCTTGATCTACTTGTGCTGATGTAACACTTTTTAATAGATTCATTTGAGTATCTGGAGAAACAACTGGAGTTGTATCAACAGATGAATCTTGAATTGGTTCAAGATTATCAGTAGTAGGAGGGAGGGAGGATGAATAAGCAATAGGTGAATCAGTTGCTGTTGTATCTTCATCATAAATACTTGGTTGAGTCTCCATAGTAGATGACTGTAATGGCGTAACCGGTATGACTTGAACATTTGAATTCTGTTGAGGAGTATAAAGACTATCAAACAAGATATCCAGTTCCTCTGTTGTAATCGTCGGAACACCTTTCTTCAAGAAAATTGAATTGTGCGCGAAAGAAGTAATAGCCAGGTTGGGATCGGGTTTTGAACCGAGTTGTTCAAAATCCATTCCCGAAAAATCATCGAACTTGACATTGATGCTTTCCTTGATCGTCTTTGTTTGTTTGTGATAGACACGATAAGCAACTTTGTTCGAAGAATAACCACGAAATATGGCCTGATCGCCATGAGGATCAAACTTTCCAAAGCTGTCAAAATCGTTAAGCACATAGCATATACAACCAAAGATACAGAAATATTTGACATTCGGGTGTCTATCATATAATAACTCATAAGGAGTTTTGTCAAAACTTTTATTAACGATACAACGATTTTGGGTATAACATGCAGTTGAAATGGCCTCCCCCCACATTTTTGGAGGTAGTTTGGAGTAGGCAAGCATCGTTCGAACTACCTCGCACAACGTACGATTACGTCATTTGACTACTCCATTCTATTAAGGGGTTCGTGCAGCAGAGAACTGATGTTCAATGCCTTAGTTTTTCAAATAACTATCAAGCAGGTCATTCTTAAATTCTGTCCCATTATCAGTTCGGATGCTCTTAACATGTTTATTAAAAGCGCGTTGAGTCTTTTTGATGAACTCAATGATAATGGCGGGGGTTTCATATTTGGTCCTCAAAAGAAAAATCGATGTAAATCGTGGTCATCTACAATGACAAGCACATGTTTCCGGCCACCGAGGCTAGAAATTCTCATGGGTCCACATAAATCCATATGCAATAAGTGTAAAGACGAGGAAGTACTGGGGTTTTGCTTAAGCGGATGATTGGTCCGTTTCAGCTTACCAATCACACATGATGGACACACATGATACTTATCATACTAAAAGCTAGAAATACCATCAACTAAGTCTTTAGAGACCAGTCGATTAATACCCTTGTAACTCAGGTGTGACATCCGGTGATGCCATAACCATGAATTTTCTTTTGTCGAACGGGTAGCCAAACACATGTTTCCATGTGATGGTGCATCATTGAGGTCAATAGTATATAGTGAAGCACAACGTTTACCAACAATGATATCATTTCCATCGGTGGATTGCACCGAGCAATGATGACGTTCAAATAGAACTTTGAGATCTCCATCATAGAATTAGCTGACATTAAATAAACTGCACTCCAAACCCTCAACATATGAGACCCGTTTGATTTTTATGCCATTTTTCACATAATCTCCATATCCCATTATTGTTGCAATCTCATCATTTTCGAATGTAACCGTTCCTAGGAATTTGTCAACGAAATTGACAAGCAAGGATTTATCGCCCGTCATGTGTCGAGAGCAACCAGAATCGATATACCAAACACAAACGTCGAAACCCTGTAAACGTTAATTTCCTAAAGTTTAGGTAGCCAAAGTTTCTTGGGTCCTCTACAGTTAGTACCATCAATAAACTTTGGATCAACAATGAGATAATCACGTACAGCATCATGCAATTTAGACAATAAAGAATCATTTAAAACCACATTACATGAAGCATCATACGCAATATCAATTTTTAGATCATTATCAGAAGTCTTAACACACAGCTTATTCCATGTAGATGTTTTGTTCACAGAAGAAAATTGAAATACATATGATGACTTCCTAGGTTGACTAGCAGATTTCTTTAGTTTGTTTACTACTTTCTTAGTTATTGACTTAGGAACCCATACAGACTTGTAAGTCAAGTTTGAATTATAACCTGTGACACGGAAAACACCTCTGTTAGTTAGACGTCCAAACTTTTCAGTTGACACATGAGATGATTGATTTTGGAAAATTTTCAATTTGATTTTACGTTCCTTTGCATCAAACTCACTCAAATCAGGTTTAGAACTTGTGTGTTTTTTAGACTTGACTGGTTTCTTTAAAAGACTATCCTTTGATTTATTTGACATTGAAATCATAGAAATCTTTTTGATTAACACAGAACCATCTTGAGAGTGAACTTTCTTTACAACAAATTGTGTTAAAGGTACAACTTTTGAAACACGGTTACCAAATTGAGAACGTAGAGGATTTTTAATAATAGTAATGGGTTTAGTACCTTAGATGTTGTTGACCCTTTCCCCTTCTTAGTAATCTCACCAACGCATTCAGACACATTGGCTTCAACAGTAGATGGTTGTTTAAGTGTGTTAGCGTGTTTCAGTTGAATTATCTTTTGTTTTAAGCTTTTAATCTCAAGACATAATTCCTCAGCAGAAACTATCACTTCTCCTTCCTTAAAATCATAAATACATTCTTTCTTAGGAAGTGGAGGTAATTTATCACACAAAGCAAGCATTTGTTTTAAAGATTTACACTTAAGTTGCAATTCAACATTCTCCTTTTCAAGTATATCTACTATACGACTCAAATTACGTACAACAGTTATGTTTGCATAAAATTCATTCATAGGATCAACTGTTTCATTAAAATCTATCAAATGTTCAACAGTTGGTTCATCTCGAGGTTCTATCTTTTCATCTAAAGAATTTTGACCTAGGGATTCTGTCTCAAAGAAGACAGTTAGTTCATGTGCTAGGTCTTCACAGAAAACATCATCAGAAACAGAACATGCAGGTAAGGCCGGTAGAATTGGTTTCACATCAAAAATTGGTTCATCAAACACTTCATCTCTGGTAATAATGCTAGAACTAGGTTTGTTAAAACTTCATTCTCAAGTATTAAAATGTATTTCTCTAGCATGAGTGTAGGGATATAAACCAGTCTGCGCTTAGGCACATAATTATCACGTTGCATATTCTTTTCAGTTTCAACAAGTTCCTTCAAGAAATCAGGATTTGATTTACCCATTTTAGCATTGATTTTTTCATACATTAAGCTAATTTGATGGTATTTTCTAGATTTGTGATTAACAATAATATGATCAAAGTCAGCATCAGAAGCATGCACAAAATGAGATGGTAAACTAGCTTGAAAAAAAAATCAGAATGATATAATTCTGGAATCGTTTTGGAAGCATCATCTAAAATCTTAGGATCTTCATAACCCAACCCCCACTTTTCAACATGAATCGTTTTTGGTCTATTCATTAAAATTGTTTGTTTTGAAAGTTCCATATCAATGATAGCTTTAGATTGCTCTGTTAGATAGAGTTTTTCCTCATGTCGAGCAAGTTGAGCTTTCATTTAAAGAGACTCTTTTGACAATGAAGAAATTTCAGTGTTCTTTTCAAATATAGTGTCTTCCAATTGAATAATTTTCTTGTTTAGCTTTGAAAGTGTGGGTTCATATTAGTTTTTCAAATCAGAAAGATCTTTTTCTAAGAATTGAACTTTTTCCGCTAGTCGTTCCGATTTTACATGATAATCAGTCCTTTCGAATTTAATCGGATGAATTGTATTTTTGAGATCTTCCAACTCAGTTTCCGTAGAGCTGAGTTGGACTTTCAATCTTTGCAACTCCGATTCTAATTTAGATGTTGAAGGGTTGATCTCATTTAGTTTGATTTTTTCTTTCAAAATCTTGTTTTCAGATTTTAAACCTTTAACTTTTTTTGACATTGAGACCAAGTTTTCATCAGGTCATTTAGCATTTTGATAAAATCAGTTGAGATTTCAGTTGATTGTACCTCATCATCAGATGTTGAGTCAGAATTCTCCATTACTTCCTTTGCTTTGATGAGCTTGGTCACCTTGCAAACATTTGCATGTTCCACCTCTGAATCTGAATCATCAATCCAGTTAAACCAAGTATCATCAACCGATTTTAGCTCTCCTCCAGTTTCCACAATCTTTGCCATCAACATTTTCTTCTTGTAGTAAGTTGCATCCTTTTTCTTAGGCATCTTGCACTCACGGGAGTAATGACCAGGTTTGCCACAATTGAAACAGATTGAATCATCCTTCTTGGAATCATCAGCACGTTGTTAATTTGATTGATCAGATTTTTTGTAGTAGGAGGATGAAGAGGAGTTCTTGCGTTGATTGCTTTATTTTCCTTTGAACTTGTGTTTTTTTAAGGCTTTGGTGAACATGGCTACCATCTTGACTAATTTAAGGTGAGAATCATCAACATCAGAAAGATTCAACTCTTCAGAATCAGTTGATTCTTCAAAAAGCACTTTCTTAGATAAACTTTTGGAAGTAGAAAATGATTTTCTCTTCTTTTTGGCAATTAAGGAAAGTGGATCACTTGGAGACGACTCTTTCCTTCCCTCTTGAAGTTTAGACACCTCTGGTTGATAATGCATAAGAACTCCAACAAGCTCATGAATAGTCATCTTATCAATCTCTTTGGTAGATCGAACAATGGTTCCATAAGGAAGCCAATCATCATTGAACTTTTTGAGGAACTTCATGTTGACTTCAGCATTCACTTTTATAATCTTGCACCTTTTCAACTCATTGAGAACACCATTGAAATGACGATAGGTATACTTGAGTTGTTCTTCGCGTTCCTGCTTAAAATCTTCATAAAATCCAAGAGCCTTATTCAGTTTTGTAACATCTGACATGTCATAACCTTCTTACTGTCGTTTGATCTCATCCCATATGTCTTTTGTTGTGGTGTTGCTATCAAAATTTTCAAACAACTCACACGGGATGGCTTGCATAATAATGTTCTTTGCCTCTATGTCACCCTGAGCTCTTTCACGTCTATCATCAGAAAGTTCATAGACTGGTATTGGCATACTAGCATCCGGATGATACTCTACAACTGGACCATCTCTCAGAGAAGCCCATATGTACTTTGCTTTCTCACCCTTGTAGTCTATGTACTGAGTGATATGATGGAGCCACTGAGTTTACTTGCCATCAAACAACACTGGAGATCGGGAATCTGATCCAATGATTAAAGTATCTTGGGTAGACATCTTGAAATTGAGGTAGATTCGGTAAAGATTCGTTATTACCCAAATCTAGGATGAAGGTTCACAAATATCTAACAAAAATGTCAGATTCGGTATCTGGTTCGGTACTGTAGCAGACCCGGTAATTGGTCGGTACTGTAGCAGATTCGGTAAATATTCGGTAAACCAAATTCTGTAGCAGAAACTGATCAGTAACACAAGTAACACACCCAGATTTGGTATATATTCGGTAACCACAATATTTGAAGCCTTAGAACACTTAAAACCAATGTATTAAGTGATACCGAGACTCTGGTTCAGTATTTGACTCGGTAGTCAAATTCTGTAAACTTTTGATTGTAAACACAATCCAATTCCTTTGAACTATATTCGGTAACCTTGCTACACAAGGAAACAAGTTAGTAACACACAGAATATCAAAGATACCGAATGTATAGGATACCGAATGTCAACTATAGTAGTTGACAAACCGAGCCTACGTATAGAATCTTAGAAATTCAATCGAATCCATTCTCAAACCACACCAATTAGCTGCGTATGATCAAACTGAATGTGATAGAATCACAAAAACACCACAATCTGCAACACTTAACACAAATTATTAACTTTGAAGCAGACTCGATATGGCAGTTAAGATATCGAGTGTTGATCGAATCTTCAAAACTTGAAGAATTGATGAAATGGAACCATCAAAAACGTGATTAATCACCTCACGAACACAACTGAATCCTCAAACCTTTACTAAAATACAGAATCAAGCTGGAATTGATCAATACCGAGAGTTTTAGCCACGAACTCTAAAAATTAACTTAATTCTTCATAATTGTTGTTAAAAAGCTGTAATGAAGATCGAAACTCTTTCTAATCAACCTAATACACCTTCGCTGAACTTATCACAAGAATCTGAACGTCAGATTATCAAATTCGAGTATACCGAATCTGATTCAATCTAACCGTGAACGTACAGAGTCTGTAATCTTCAATCTCTGGATCGATATAGTGATGTAGAATCACTCCCTGGAAGCTCTGATACCAAATGATAGGTCAAATCATGGTGAGATTAGAAGATGTGACGAGTTAGAGTGAGACTCGGTAAGTGAAGAACAGATTCGGTATTAGAGAGAATCGTTAAAATTTACATTCCATAGCTTCTAGAACTCAGTTACAATATAATGGCTATCTAATTGGGACTACATAGGTTCCTTATATAGCCCTCTTCTAAGGAACATTCATTTAAGCATGTTTCACATTAACACTATACAACTTCGGGGTCCTAACATCCTCCTCAACGTAAACAGCAGGCTGGATCTGGGCTCAAAAGGGTCGGTACTCAGGTAATGGCTATAAAACCTCTCGTCGTTATGAACTCCCCACTGAACCGAGTAGTATGTACGTCCAAGATCATAAGTAGACTCCCTCCTAAATGCATCAAACTCAGACCTGTTCTCCTGGCGTTCAGCCAATAATTCCAGGTGATGATCCCCCATCGTAGTGGACATACTACCCTGATTAGTGGTCAAGGCAGTCATCATCTCAATTACCCTCAACAGATCATCTGAACCAGCGTGACCACCTCTCCTACTATCCCTAGATCGGCTACTCGAGGCCTCAGTATGAGGTGCCTCATGATGCTTCTCAACATCCATTAGCTGACCAAACGACGGATTATAAGGAATGAAACTCTCACCCAGCCTCTCTTAACAACCTTAGCACTCAACCACATCCTAGCATTAAGCTAACTAACCTCAAAAATAATAGGCTATAAAACAACATTCAGAATCCCTAACGTTCTAGCAATCAAGGTCACGAATTGACCACCTCACACAGCACTTTGATATCGTCTAAAGAGTTATGTTTTACCCCTGATATTAGCCCCATTTATAATAAAGTAATTGAATTTATCACCTAAATAAGTATTTATTTACTTCATTTGGTAGATTATGTCATTACAAAGGCAAATGTTTCAAGAATCACTAAAAATGGATGAAAAACGAGGAAAAACGAGCAAAATTGGCTAAGACGATTAACTCGCGTTTAAATAATTTATTTTATAATTTTTGGAAAAATTTATTTACTTAATCGCATGTTGTAGGATATTTAATTACGAACGCGTGTGCGCAAGAATCGTCAGAAACGGAGCTAAAACGAAGATTCTAGAGCGAAAACGGTGAAAGACAAGTTACGATCCAGCAAACGGCTTGCCAAACAGCTTGCCATAAGGAAAAATGGCCTGCCAGCAAATGGACACCAAAAACAACTTGCCCTAGCAAACGACCTTGAAAAATGGCTTGCCAAACAATCTGTCAAACAACCTGCCAAATTGCTTGCCAGCCGTTTGGAGGCAAAATTCAAGTCTATTTAAAGGGTCTTTGTCATCCATTTTTACACACACCTTTCTCACTTCTCTCTCTAAAACATCTCTCTATTGTCACTCTCTATTGATCAGTAGGAGATTAGTTCTCTCTCTATTTTCTCTCTATAGATTCTGGAGAGAGAAAAGTACAGAGATTAGGAAAATAATTATCTCTTTATTGTCGCTCTCTAGTGATCAATAGGAGATTAGTATGTAGTTAGTAGTAGAAGCTATCAAGCATTGTAACGCTATAGATATTATGAAGAAAAATAAGTGTTATTCCACCGACATTATTCGGTAATATCTATCCTTTCTTTTATTAATTTATTATAATATTCTTGTACGATGTTTGTGATTTATTAATATTAGAAATGCTTGTTGCCATGATGTGTGAGTAATTGCTTTATTGTTTGCCATGATTTAATAATGTTAGTTAGGGATGATTATCATTTCGTATTCCCTTTCTGTCTATGTTATTAAACCTCGTTATTATCGTCCTTCCACCAATAAACGTGATTAAAACCTTTTATGAAGTCGACAATTATAAGGTAATTAATTATCAGTGTTTATACATTGGTCAAGGTATGAACCCATCGGAAAAACGATAAAGTACACGAGGAATTATCGTAGGACCAGATCAAGATATTGGTCAAGAGTATAAGACTCGAGGAAATACTGTTGCAATAGTAGAGTACAGTGTTGATGTACTATAGGACCACTTGAGTATGGTCAAGGTTAGAAGCTATGGAACCACTATAAGTCTAGTACATGGTGGATAACTAAGGGATTTATTGGGTAGATTTAAGTAAGGGCTGGTTTAAATTATAAGTGGTAGTTTAGCTCACTACAATATAAACTAAGCTTATAAACCTTTAAGGTAGACTGAGAACTATCAAAAGTTCTAATTTGTCTACAAACCCTTAGATTTTACCAAACCATTGACAGAAAGGAATTCGAAACACAATCATAACCACTCACTTGGGAGATAGACTAAGGTGTCAATAAAGGTTAGATATTCTATATATATATAGCTATGCTACTTTATTCGTGCACCCAAGGTATGCATTGCATCCAAGATGGGCTGCTTATATCTTTAAACCGGATAAAGCATCGGGAGTTGAGCATAGTCCATCCGATCAGAATCATGATAGCCTAGTCCCTCGTGACATGCTAATCTAGAAATTAATTAGTAGGGGATCTAATGTTTACACCAAGGTATATCTATCCAATGAGTGCCTCACAATCATCCCGACACTACGTTATCTTAAATCATGGTGAACCACGTCTTCTTTGTCCTTAGCTGTTGCATGCTAGCTAGCTTATTTTAATTATATTGCTTTAATCTTCTAAATACAATTATAAATCAAATCAACACAACTATAGCCTTTATACAATTTGATATTCTGGATAAAAGTGGTGTCTAGAATAAACCGATTGGACTTGGTTGTTGGATTTTCCGAACAGTCACCAATTTATTGGGGCCACAAGGATCCTGCCTCTCCACACAAGGTGTACCTGGCAACTAGTCTTAGATACTATATTGTGTAAAAACTCAATCTTGATTACTAAATTATCTGAATAAGCTCCGTTTCAAATTCGACCGCTCAAGGAACGACCCTAGGTCATATTTTCCTTTGCTAACCCATAGGAAGAAATAATAGATTTAGGCCCAGCATATATAAATTAAACAACCAACTTCTTCTGTTGATATCCTGAATTTACGTTTTGCGACCTAACGACACCGCATTAATAAACCGTCCAATTCAGGCATATCACACTTCCCTGAGTCCTACCCCTTGCTGAATTACTCAAATAATCGGCTACACAGTAAGGAATGTTAACTGGACGATGATTAAACAACTGAGATAAGTACCAACAATCAGGCTGAGTTAATTTCTCGGTGTTCTCCTTCCTCAAGGAGATAGTGTGAAAAATCAGAACGTGGAAGCAACGCAAGTACGGGAAGACAATGTGTTTTCTCCTCACCTCATTATTATAAAAACTCATATTAGGAACACCAAACTCACACCAAGCAGCATCATAATCCAAACCCTGATTAGGACCTAACCGGCCCTGTTCAGCAGTACTCGCAAGATAGTCCTTAAACCAAGTAGCTTGAACAGAATTCTCATAAATAACTAAAGCTTGAGCAATATTGAGCATGCTCATCGACTGTTCACGCTCGCCCAGTCGAAATCTGAATAATGAAGTATCCGTCACGCTCTGAATATGACGAGAACAAGTAGCAGAAGCCAGTAGCTCATAAACTAAATTAGGATAGATCAGCACTCGAATATTAAACAAATTGAACCAATCCTCCAACATCACACTCATACCCCCTCCATTAGCTAGATGCACCAAATAGTTAGTCTGCATCATCTCCTTATAGGTAACATATAAACCGGTAGAATCTAGAGCGGACCAATCAATCTCGTAAGGAGCTAACATCTCCTGATGTAACATCCTTTTAAGCCTACGTGCCATGGTCTGAAACCTAGGGTCGTCCTGCGGAAACCTTAACCATTCGTGCAATGAGGCCCAGTTGATTCTGATTTCAACCTCCTCAGATTCCTCCCTATTTCTAACTCTCTGTTTAACATAAATCAAATAAACATTAGCAATAAAAATTTAAAAGTTGGACGAAGCCGGCGGCTTCATTAGCACAGGCCGGCGGCTTCAGAACCTGCACAAGAAATTTCAGAATTTTCCCAAAAACCTGTTCAAACAGCAATATTTTCGATTCGGATTTAATTAACAGGATGCCGGTGGCTTTATTATAATGCCGGCAACTTTATATGTATTTTCAGTAAATTTAGGTTTTCAGGACTTATCATTACAATTCCATTAGTAACTATTTAATAGCAATTAAATAAATTTAACAGCAATAAAAAAGGAATTCAAAGCAATTCCTAAACCATCAAACTAACAAACAGCATAAATTTAACAGTGAATCAGCAGGAGGCCGGCGGTTTCATGGTGATGCCGGCGGCTTCATGGCATTACAGAGTAAGTATGGCAATTTTTTGCAGAAAATAAAAGGATTTTAACAATGCTTAATTAAAAATCAAAACTTACTCTTTCATCAATGGTTGATTAGAAGTTGGGTGAAGAAAACGGAAATTTTGGGTCTTGAGAGCATTTTGGGATGCTTGTGGGTGTAAAAATGAAATCCGGTGGCTTCCTTGGAAATTTTGGGTCTTGAGGCGGTTTTAGGGTTAAAAAGCGTCTGTAGTGAAAGCCGGTGGCTTCAAAAGCCAAGCCGGCAGCTTCATTGGTCAAAAAGCATTTATGAAGTGACAGGGTGCAGCTTTTCCTGTTTTTACCAGGCTGACGGCCTCGTAAGCCCAAATCCGGCGGCTTCCTTTTAAATTTTCAAATTTTAAATTTTTCGAAACTCTAACAGAATATACAAGTAATTTACAAACTCTACAGCATTTTGGTTATAAATTTTAAGCTTTAATGGTGGTGAGGGAAATTACATCCCCTCCTGGTAATGCGTCTTTCTCAAAGTAAATTTTAAAACGATGACCATTTATTTTAAAGGTTTCTCCTTTCTTATTATATAATTCAACATATCCAGTACGGAAAGATTGTTTAACTATAAAAAGACCCATCCATAAAGATTTTAATTTTTCAGGAGAAAATTTATATTTGGATTGAAAAAGTAGAACTTTATCCCCTGGTTGAAAGCTTTTGATGTTTTTAATTCGAGCATCATGCCATCTTTTCGTTTTCTCTTTATAAGTCATTAAATTTTCATAAGCAGAGAGTCTAAGTTCATTGAGTTGGTTTAATTGAAGGAGTCTGTGTTTTTCTGTTTCTTTAGGATTTAAATTACATTGTTTTAAAGCCTAATATGCTCGGTGTTCAATTTCAACGGGTAGATGAAAACATTTCCATAAACCAACCTAAAAGGAGTAGTTCCTATAGGTGTTTTATATGCAGTTTGGAAAGCCCATAATGCATCATCTAACTTTCGAGACCAGAGTTTTGGATTATTTTTAACTGTTCGTTCAAGTATCCTTTTTAATCCTCTATTAGTGTTTTCAACTTGACCACTTTCTTGAGGGTGGTAAGCTGTAGAAAAATGATGGTTAACCCCATATCTTTTTAGAACTCTCTCGAGTAGTTGATTAGTGAAAAGGGTTCCACAAACTAAATAAAGCTTTAGGAAAACCAAATTGACAAAATAATTTCTTTAGAAAATCAACTATTACTCGTGACTCATTAGTAGGAAGAGCTTTTGCTTCAGTCCATTTAGAAACGTAGTCAACAGCTACAAGAATGTATTGATTTCTTTCAGAAGAGGGGAATGGTCCCATGAAATCAATACCCCAAACATAAAATATTTCACAAATTTGAATATTTTGACGGGGCATTTCATCGCGTTTGGAGAGATTTCCTCTTCTTTGACATGCATCACACGATTGGAGTAATTTATGTGCGTCTTGAAATATGGTAGGCCAATAAAATGCTGCATATAAAACTTTGCGAGCCGTGTAATTTGGACCAAAGTGTCCTCCTGGTGCACTACTATGGCATTGTAATAGGATTTCATTTGCTTCTTTACCATGCACGCAACGACAAATAATTTGGTCGGGACATTCTTTAAATAAGTAAGGACTTTCCCAAAAGTAATGTTTTAAATCGGCGAAGAATTTTTTTCTTTGTGGTAAGTTAAATCTTTTCTTAATTCTTTGGCAGCTAAATAGTTTACAAAGTCAGCAAACCATGGATATGACTAGTCGGAGATCATCATGAGACATTCGTCAGGGAATGTGTCTCTAATTTCATTTTAATTGTCTAGATTAGGATTTTCTAAACGTGAAATATGATCTGCTGCAAGATTCTCAGCTCCTTTTTTATCAGTAATTTGCATATCAAATTCTTGTAGGAGGAGAACCCATTGTAAGAGTCGAGTTTTAGAGTCGGATTAATTAAGTAAATACTTAAGTGCAGAGTGATTGGTGTAAACTGTTACTTTATTCATTATTAAATATGGATGAAATTTATCGAGAGCGGAGACTATAGCTAATGATTCTTTTTCAGTGGTCGTATAATTTAATTGAGCACCTGCAAGCGTTTTACTAGCATAGTAGATTGGATGAAAATGTTTTTCTTTTCGTTGCCCTAAGACATAAGTTCGAAAGGTTTAGACCAATCAGGTGATATAATAATAGGTGCGTTAGTGAGTTTTTATTTTAAAATAGAGAAAGCTTTTTTACAATCTTCATTAAATTCAAAAGGTGCGTCTTTTTCTAAGACTTTGGTTAACGGACGATCAATTTTGGAAAAATCTTGAATGAAGCATCTATAAAATCCAGTGTGTCCTAGGAAACTTCTAATTGATTTAACAATAGTGGGTTTGGGAAGGTTGGCCAAGGACAATGCCTTCTTTTACCATAAAATGACATTTTTCCCAATTGAGCACAAGATTCGTTTTTTTCACAATGAGCAAGCATTTTATCAAGATTGGATAGACAGGTTCCAAAGACGGAAAAATCATCCATATAGACTTCCATATATAAAATCCTCCACCATGTCGTGAAAGATGGATGTCATAATCTTTGGAAAGTTCAAGGGGGATTGCATAACCCGGACGGCATTCTTCGATAAGTGAAAGTACCAAAAGGACAAGTGAAAGTGGTTTTCTCTTGATCCT
This sequence comes from Rutidosis leptorrhynchoides, assembly GCF_046630445.1. Lineage (NCBI taxonomy): Eukaryota > Viridiplantae > Streptophyta > Magnoliopsida > Asterales > Asteraceae > Rutidosis > Rutidosis leptorrhynchoides. The sequence goes on from NC_092334.1 coordinate 322,490,739, forward strand.
TAGGGTCTATTGGAAATTGAAAATATCCATAGAAACCATCCAAGAAGCAATAATATTCTTTTCCGGCTAATCTTTCAATCATTTGATCAATATATGGAAGTGGAAAATGATCTTTTCGAGTAGCTTCGTTTAGTTTACGGTAACCTATGCAAACTCGCCAACCAGTAACGGTTCGAATTGGAATTAATTCATTATTTTCGATTAGGACAACAGTGGTTCCTCCCTTTTTAGGGACATACTGTACCGAACTAACCCATTGGCTATCAGATATAGGATAAATCATTCCTGCGTCTAATAATTTTAAAAACTTCCTTTTTTTCTACTTCAGTCATATTAGGGTTTAAACGTCTCTGTCTTTGAATTATATGTTTTGTGTTTTCTTCTAATAGAATTTTATGAGTACAGAAGGTGGGGTCAATTCACGGAATATCATATCTTTTCCAAGCGAAAGCTTTTTATGTTTTTTTAAGAAATTCTAAGCGTTGCTTTTTTTGACTTTGAGATAATTCGGAGGAAATGATTACGGGAAGTTCGGAATTTTCTTTTAAAAACACGTATGCTAGATGAGAAGGTAATTCTTTTAATTCTAGTTTTGGTGGTGCTTCTTGAGAGTGTTTTATTCTTAATCCATCAGTTATAGGTTCATGTTTTTCTTCTATTAATACATTCATTTCATCTTTCATTAACTCTTCAAATTCATCATCAAGGTTTTCTTCTTTTATTTCAAATACAAACTCATCTATATCCATTAGTAAAAATTAATGAAACTCTTCTAGAAAAAAAGGTTTCCACATATTTAATCGTTGGACAAGTGAGATCTAGTTCAAGTTTATTATTTAAAATTGTAACAATCCTGCTATTTCCGTTAAGCTTCGTTAACTGCCCGTTAAGTTATTTAACGGAACTTACTTGAATTTTGTGTATTTAATTTAATTAAATGCATACTTAAGTCCATGATGAACTACTATAATTAATATATGATTATATTAGCTGGAAAACATATTTCATGTTTTGAAATACTGAGAAAACGATACGGTTTTGGAAACTGCAACAGAGGTCCCGTGAGACTGCGGAACGTTCGATTTTTGATTAAATAATTATTTTTAATAATTATTAGCTTTAAGAAAAACATATTTGATTTATTATATATTTAATGAATTAAACTTGGTGGGATGCGTTTTAACGATCAGTTAACGTTCCGAGAACCCGGTACGGTAAACGGCAACTAGAAATGAACCACTAGGGATGGCACCCGCGGGCGACGGGTACGGGTCCTTGATACCCACGACCCACCCGACAGAAATTTTTTTACCCGCGGGTACCCGTTTACCCGCCAAAGGGTAAACTTTTCTGCCCGTAAGCGCAACCCGCGGGTTTACAAAATGTACATTTTAATTAATTTTTAGTAACGGATACCCATTTCCCGCGGGTTTTACCCGCGAATAATTATAAAAATACATTAAAAAGTTAATTTATATAATATATAATTAAGTATATATATGCGGGTAAACGGGTATACCCGCGGATAGCTCAAACAGGCATCACAGATTCACGGGTCGAGTTTTACCCGCGATGGGTATGAAATACCCTCGACCCACCCGCGACCCGCTAACGGGTAAAATTTTTTACCCGACCCGTGCCCACGGGTACAATTTTTCGTAAATACCCGCCCGTAACGGGCACGAGCACCCGCGGGTCACGGGTTTTTTTCGCCCATTGCCATCCCTACGAACCACACTTAGCGAACTAGCAAGACAAAACATAATGTAATTTAATTTTAATGATTATATTATATAATTATTATGTTGTAAACATACTTCCAATTTATTAGAATTTATATAGATTAAAAATGAGAGAAATTAACGTTTATCGATTCAGTTTGCGTTTTCGGTTAACGACACTCGAGGGATTGCATAATACTTGAACTACCTAGACAAAATGAAGCCCAATGAGCCTTTTTCCAGCCTCTAGGCTGAAATCTACAAGAAGGGGGCTTCGTTGATTTATTTTGGGCTAAAAGGTTACTAGTGGGTTTGTAATTAGGCCCAAAAGCAAACCCTTAAAACCCCAAATTGGAAAAATACATCCACTGTCATAACCCGACCTTAACCATAAGGACGAATACAATAACATATGATTTCATCGCGAGGTATTGACCTCTATATGCGACATTTTTCAAAAACTGCATTCATTTTTACAATACAAACCATAGCTTTTATTACAAATACAAGGTTTAAACAACTTAATAATGATTATCGTTTAGCGATAATCTTAGACTTACAAACTTTACATGTGATAATAACAATACGACCTCCAACATATTTTACATTACAAATCCTCCGATATGCAGTTTTATTTTTGACACAAATATGCATACTCAAGATCTTGCTTAAATTCAACATGTTGCAGCGGAAGCTTTTAGTTATCACCTAAGAATAAACATGCTTAAAATGTCAACATAAAGTTGGTGAGATATAGGTTTAATGCAGGCAGCGTTATAAATATAGACCACAAGATTTCATATATAAACGTTTCAATAAAAATATTCTAAGTTGTTGAGCACTTGATAACCATACTTAACATTTAATCAACGTCGCATATTACCTTTATTATGAAATCTTACTACACCGTACCAAGTGTAGTCACCGAAACGAAGTACTGTGCAACCGTTGAATACTGGTCGTCCAGTCCGGTTGGGGTTGTCAGGCCCGATAGATCTATCAACAGGATTCGCGTTTACAATACCGCATGTAAATAGTAGTTACCAAGTTACAGGGAGATATGCCAGTGGTACAACTCAACGTAGAATATATTTTTAAGTACTTGTGTCTATAACGTAAATCATAAAATGCATGTATTCTCATCCCGAAATATTTAGAGTTTAAAAGTGGGACTATATACTCACCTTTTCCTTGAAGGTATTTAACTCGACTTGGTCTCCGATAGATATCACGAACCTAACCATATATATGATATATCAACATATTTTCTTTTTAAGAAATAAACGTTTCATATATATACTTTTAATACTTTTAATAATTTCTTAGTCCGTAGTTAGCAGTCCGATGTTAGTAGTCCACAATTAGTTGCTAAAAAAAAATAAAGACCCCATCGTATTCATGTTGATCGGAATTAATCTTGACCCACGGTACCGTGTTGTCAAATGACGTATTGCATACATAAAGTACCGTGTTGTCAAATGACGTGTTGCGTACGTACATGAGGTCTTATGATTAATCTTCTCGTGTTGTTTACGGGTGGTCCTGAAATATATAAAATTAAATCATGAGTAAATATATATGAAATATCATATTAATTAGGAAAGATATGATTTATTTAATTTTTCTCCAATTATTTTCGTTGTTAAACAAGCTTTGGATATCCGATCTTATTTTAGTCGTAGTTTCTTCGTTACAACTCCGTTTTTGTTGATTCAACTTGCCACTTCTTTGGATCGAGTCAAATTTTAAGAATATGAACTGTAAATACCTTGGTTTACATTCGGAATCACAGGTTATAGTTCAAACTCTAGGTGAATCTTATGAAAGTAATCATTTTTGTCATAAAAACAACATTTAATGGTCATTTTTCTAAAAATACTTATACTTTGAATTAAACCATGAAATTTTTATGTGTTAACATATTCATAAGAAATATCATTTTTCCAGAACATGAACTTCTAATTCAAAGTTCAAGATGGTTTTTAATTATCCAACCCAAAACAGCCTCCGGTTACACTCCGACGACATAGATTCAGTTTTAAGGTGTTCTTTGTAAAAACAAGTTGTATCTTGTTAAATTAGCATATCATTATGATATATTACAAGTCTTGAAGTATTTAAAAGTTAAGTTAGAAGGATCTATTTAGTTTGCGAACAAATTTGAAATCATTCAAACTATGTTCTTGTTGTTAAAATTTTATATCACAAAATAAGATAGCTATATAAATATGAATTGAATAAAATTATGAACAAGGTTACTACCTCAAGTTACTTGGACAAGATTGCTGTAAAAGATGAGTAAAATCCTAGAACCAAAAGAGTGGTGGAGTTGGATCAAAAGGTTGGAAGTAAACTTGTAAATTTGGAAGGATTTTTGAAGTGTTCTTGGAAAGATTTTCTTATGATGTTTAAGTGTTGTTTTTGAAGCTAGATCTTCATGGTTGTTTGCTGAGATATTTAAGGTGTTTAAGGCTCATGAATATGTGTGTGTTTAGCTAGGAAATGAAGGTAAAAGATTGAATTAGAAATGGAATGGGGGGGGAGGTCTTAAAAACGTGAAAATGGGGAACATGGACAAATTTTCATTTTGTTATTTTGTAAAATTAGTCATGCATACTTTCAATTCTAATTACCTAGACTTAAGGGCATGAACAAGAGCTGAATAGATGTTGATTTGACATGTATATACCAATAGTAAATACATCTAGAAGATGGGTATGATACCGGTACATATACCCTAGGTATACGTATAGAAATCTTTGAGAAAACGGAACGAGGATTCAAATATAGCTATCTTTTGTAAATATACTTATATTGTTTTATGCATGTAAGCCCTTTAAAAGTGATTAAATACATATCTATACGATGCATGTATAAGTATTATAGATTATAAGTATTTATGTCAAAGAACGTTATGTATAGTTATCGTTTTGAAAACTTAAGTTAGTAGTTTCAAAATATACCTACAACTCATTGTTATTAGTACACAATGAGATGTTAAACATCCTTAGATCATGTTAAATATATATAGATACATATATATACCCAGACATATAATTATCGTATGTTATATAGTTCGTGATATCATCGGTCAAATTGGACGGTCAAACGTTGTGTAAAACTCTTTTCAAAAACATAAATCTCAACAATTTAGATTGCTTATCATGTTGGTAAGGTTTAATTTATGTAAATATTAATCTTATATGCAATAAACGATCGGAAAAATCCGGGTCGTTACATTACCTACCCGTTAAATAAATTTCGTCCCGAAATTTTAAAATTGTACCTATTTTGCGTCATCGGGAAACAAATGTGGGTACTTTTGTTTCATTTGATCCTCTCTTTCCCAAGTAAACTCGAGACCCCTTCGAGCATTCCAACGAACCTTGACGATTGGTATGTTGCTCTGCTTAAGCCGTTTAACCTCACGGTCCATGATTTCGACTGGTTCTTCTATGAATTGTAGTTTCTCGTTGACTTGAATTTCTTCAAGAAGAATGGTGAGATCTTCCTTTGCAAGACATTTCTTAAGGTTTGAGATGTGAAATGTATTATGTACTCCGGCGAGTTGTTGTGGTAATTCGAGTCGATAAGCTACCGGTCCAATGCGTTCGATGATCTTGAACGGGCCTATATACCTTGGGTTCAGTTTACCTCTTTTTCCAAAACGTATTACACCTTTCCAAGGTGACACCTTTAACATAACCATGTCACCGATCTGAAACTCTAATGGTTTCCTTCGGACATCGGCGTAGCTCTTTTGGCGACTACGGGCTGTTTTCAATTTCTCCTTGATTTGCACTATCTTCTCAGTAGTTTCATGGATGATCTCGGGTCCAGTTAATTGTCGATCTCCTACTTCGTTCCAACAGATAGGGGATCTACACTTCCTTCCATACAGTGCTTCGAATGGTGCAGCTTTAATGCTCGCATGATAACTATTATTATACGAGAATTCTGCTAATGGTAGATATTTATCCCATCCGTTTCCAAAATCGATCACACATGCCCTAAGCATGTCTTCAAGAGTCTGAATTGTTCTTTCACTCTGCCCGTCAGTTTGCGGATGATATGCGGTACTCATATCCAAACAAGTTCCTAGGGCCTCCTGTAGTGATTGCCAGAACTTTGATGTAAATCTACTATCACGATCAGATATAATGGAAATAGGTATTCCATGCCTTGAAACAATTTCCTTTATGTATAATCGTAATAGTTTCTCCATTCTATCCATTTCCTTTATAGGCAAGAAATGTGCAGATTTAGTGAGACGATCAACTATTACCCAAATGGTGTCATAACCCCAGGCAGTCTTAGGTAATTTTGTGATGAAATCCATGGTAATACCATCCCATTTCCATTCTGGGATTTCTGGTTGTTGAAGTAATCCTGACGGCTTCTGGTGTTCTGCTTTGACTTTGGAACAAGTTAAACATTCCCCAACATTTGTTGCAACGTCTGTCTTCAAATTAGGCCACCAATAATGCGTCTTAAGATCTTGATACATCTTTCCAACTCCAGGATGTATCGAGTATCTTGTCTTATGTGCCTCATTCAATATTAACTTCCATAATCCACCCAACTTTGGTACCCAAATACGGTTTGCAAAATATCGAATTCCATCTTCCCGCATAATGAGTTGTTTCCCATACTTCTTCATTATTTCATTTCCTATGTTTTCTTTAGTAAGAGCTTCTCGTTGAGCCTCTTTGATTTGTGAGTTGAGATTCATGCGAATTTTTATGTTCATTGCTCGTACTCGAATTGGTTCTCGTTCCTTTCTGCTTAAAGCGTCGGCCACTACATTCGCTTTCCCGGGATGATAGCAAATCTCACAATCGTAGTCGTTTATCAGCTCGACCCACCTACGTTGCCTCATGTTCAGCTGTTTCTGATCGAAAATATGTTGAAGGCTTTTATGATCAGTAAACAGAGTGCATTTAACTCCATATAAATAGTGTCTCCATATCTTCAATGCAAACACTACTGCCCCCAATTCTAGATCATGCGTCGTATAATTCCGCTCGTGAATCTTCAATTGTCGGGATGCGTATGCAATAACTTTCTTTCGTTGCATAAGGACGCAACCAAAACCTTGTCGCGAAGCGTCACAATATATCTCAAAATCATCGTTCCCTTCAGGTAACGATAAAATAGGTGCCGTGGTCAACTTCTTCTTGAGTAATTGAAATGCACTCTCCTGCTCAAAGGTCCATTCGTACTTCTTCCCTTTTTGCGTTAACGCTGTCAATGGTTTAGCTATTCGGGAAAAATCTTAAATAAACCTTCTATAATAACCGGCTAAACCCAAAAATTGGCGTATCTGCGTTGGTGTCTTAGGAGTCTCCCATTTTTCAATGGCCTCAATTTTAGCTGGGTCAACCTGAATTCCTTTGCTACTAACAACATGGCCAAGAAATTGCACTTCTTTCAACCAAAACGCACACTTAGAAAATTTGGCGTATAATTGTTCTTTTCTTAACAATTCTAATACCAATCTTAAATGCTGTTCATGCTCTTGCTCACTCTTGAAATAGATAAGAATATCGTCAATGAAAACGATAACAAACTTATCTAAATACGGACTACAAACTCGATTCATGAGGTCCATGAATACAGCTGGCGCATTCGTTAATCCAAACGGCATGACCAAAAATTCATAATGACCGTAGCGTGTCCGAAAAGCAGTTTTCGGAATATCTTCTTCTTTGATGCGTAGTTGATGATAGCCCGACCTTAGGTCGATTTTTGAGTAAACACATGATCCTTGCAATTGATCAAATAAGTCATCAATTCTCGGTAGTGGATACCGATTCTTGATAGTTAACTTATTTAATTCACGATAATCTATACACATTCGGAAAGATCCGTCTTTCTTCTTGACGAATAAAATCGGAGCTCCCCACGGTGAAGTGCTCGGTCGAATGAAACCACGGTCCAGTAATTCTTGTAACTGGCTTTGTAACTCTTTCATCTCAGATGGTGCAAGTCTATATGGAGCACGAGCCACTGGTGCAGCTCCTGGTACTAGATCTATTTGAAATTCTACAGATCTAAATGGAGGTAATCCCGGCAACTCTTCCGGAAAGACTTCAGGAAAATCTCTTGCCACAGGCACGTCATTGATGCTCTTCACTTTCTCCTTTGTTTCGACTTTATTAACATATGCTAAGATAGCATATCACCCTTTCTTCAAGCACTTTTGAGCTTTCAAATAACTAATGAGTTTTAGCTTTGAGTTACCCTTCTCTCCATAAATCATTACTGGCGTTTTATCCTTACGAGGAATGCGAATTGCCTTCTTGGCGCACACAACTTCAGCTCCTATTTTGGACATCCAGTCCATGCCGACTATTACATCAAAACTTCCTAATTCTACGGGTATCAAATCAATCTTAAATGTTTCTCCGGCTAAATTTATTTTACAATCACGGCAAATTTTATCGGCTTTAATTAGTTTACCATTAGCTAACTCAATCATGTACTTAGCATCTAGAGGTAATGATGAACAATTCAATTTAGCGTAAAAGTCTCTACTCACGTAACTTCTATCGGCACCAGTATCAAATATAATAGATGCGGATAAGTTATTAATGGTAAACGTACCCGTAACAAGCTCCGGGTCTTCACACGCCTCTCTAGCATTAATAACAAATGCTCTTCCACGTGCAGATCCATTATTCTTCTCTGGATTCGGACACTGGCTCTTATAATGACCCTGTTTCCCACACCCATAACAAGTAACAGTGGCCAAGGCAGTTCTATTTGCATTGGTGGCAGGAGTCTTGGTACCGTTTGTATTTGTAGCGGGAACCCTACAATCTTCAGCAAGATGACCTTTTCGATTACAATTGTTGCACACCACATTACAATAACCAGAGTGATGTTTGTGGCATCTGTTACATAAAGGATTTCGTCCTTTGTAACCTGAGTTTGAACCGCTACCCGCACCTTGCGTGGTTTCTTGTTTCTTATTGGATTGTTGATGATTACCTTCCCACTTTCTTTTGTTTCCCGATGTCTTGACATCGGTGTTCTTATCCAGAATAATCTGTTCCATCAATTCGTTCGCCATGGTGATAGCTTCATGAATAGTCTTGGGTTTGGATGCTGTAACATTTGCCTTGACCTTTTTAGGCAAACCGTCTTTGTACAGTTCAATCTTCCGTTCTTCGGTTGGTACCAATTCGGGACATAGCAAAGCTAATTCCATGAATCGCTGATTGTAGTTAGTGAGTTCAGTACCAACAGCTTTCAGGCTTCGTAATTCAGCTTCCAACTTCCTAACCTCGTTCCTTGGACAATATTCGTTGATTAGCATTGTTTTGAATTCTTCCCAAGGAGTATCATAAGCTACATCTCCTCCTACGGCCTTCACATAGTTTTTCCACCACGTGAGTGCACTATCTTGTAGGGTGCACGATGCATACTTGGTCATGTCCTTCTTAATAAAACCACTGATTTTAAACACAGACTCAATCTTTTTGATCCACCGGGTTAAACCTACCGGTCCTTCTGTTCCACTGAATGATGAGGGCTTGCAACCTTGAAAAGTTTTGTAAGTGCACCCCACACGAGGATTTGGGTTAACTGCAGCACCTCTTGCAGCCTCGACCCATAACATTCTGTCGTTCACTCGCTGATTGATGAGTTCCTGGATTTCTTGTTCCGTCATTCGGTTCAATCGCGCCATAATCTTCAATAAGAATGAAAAAAAAAAAATAATTATTCACATGGAATATTATAGATGTAGTATGTATTTACAGTACATCGTAGCTTATTAATAATATGAACCAGTTATTATTATAAAAGCCTTTTCTTCTTATTAGCATTTTATAATTATATCTAGGGTAGTACCTTCCCGTTAAAGTTCATACTTAATAGCTTAGTACGAAAATCAATTACTACCACCCAAATAATACTTAACCATGGAAAATTATTGCATTTCACACTTCACTATTTTACATATGCTTATCTTACATCAAACATTAAGCAAACCACACTAGTAATATTATACAAAACATTATATGATCCCATGGTTTAAAACAACAGCGCATCATTTAACCCAAAGCGTTTGTGTTCAAAGAAATCGCTTAAAGGTTATCCTGGTTGTCTCCCTGCGTTTTGGCTGAGGAACCGAAGAACTGGATGTCGGGATAGAACTAATAGGAATAGCAGGAATAGGTGTGGAAGTATCTGGTGGAGTTGGTTCCACAACATCCTCTCTAAACTCGGAATTTAGATTTTCCATTTCAGTAGCCTTTCGTTTCTATCCTCGTTCGAACTTGTCTTTCATAATTTCCTGTATTTCTTCCTCCTCAGGATCACTTTCCGGTTCCTCTTCAATTGATTCATTTGGAACTTGTGAGTCTTCCCCAAAGGTGTCGTTTTCATCATCGGATAGATTAATGACTGGAACACCATCTGAAGAGTCTGGTTCGGAGTCGCTGAATGTGATAATAAGTTCTAAGCCAGACATCTATCACATAACAACTAGCACGTTAATACTACATAATATTTACATATTAATTTTTAACCAACAAGGATAAGCAATAGTTTTCGAAATCAAACACGGTCAAAGTCCAGACTCACTAATGCATCCTAACAAACTCGATAAGACACACTAATGCAAATTCTCTGGTTCTCTAAGACCAACGCTCTGATACCACATGTCATAACCCGACCTTAACCATAAGGACGAATACAATAACATATGATTTCATCGCGAGGTATTGACCTCTATATGCGACATTTTTCAAAAACTGCATTCGTTTTTACAATACAAACCATAGCTTTTATTACAAATACAAGGTTTAAACAACTTAATAATGATTATCGTTTAGCGATAATCTTAGACTTACAAACTTTACATGTGATAATAACAATACGACCTCCAACATATTTTACATTACAAATCCTCCGATATGCAGTTTTATTTTTGACACAAATATGCATACTCAAGATCTTGCTTAAATTCAACATGTTGCAGCGGAAGCTTTTAGTTATCACCTGAGAATAAACATGCTTAAAACGTCAACATAAAGTTGGTGAGATATAGGTTTAATGCCGGCAGCGTTATAAATATAGACCACAAGATTTCATATATAAACGTTTCAATAAAAATATTCTAAGTTGTTGAGCACTTGATAACCATACTTAACATTTAATCAACGTCGCATATTCCCTTTATTATGAAATCTTACTACACCGTACCAAGTGTAGTCACCGAAACGAAGTACTGTGCAACCGTTGAATACTGGTCGTCCAGTCCGGTTGGTGTTGTCAGGCCCGATAGATCTATCAACAGGATTCGCGTTTACAATACCGCATGTAAATAGTAGTTACCAAGTTACAGGGAGATATGCCAGTGGTACAACTCAACGTAGAATATATTTTTAAGTACTTGTGTCTATAACGTAAATCATAAAATGCATGTATTCTCATCCCGAAATATTTAGAGTTTAAAAGTGGGAATATACTCACCTTTTCCTTGAAGGTATTTAACTCGACTTGGTCTCCGATAGATATCACGAACCTAACCATATATATGATATATCAACATATTTTCTTTTTAAGAAATAAACGTTTCATATATATACTTTTAATACTTTTAATAATTTCTTAGTCCGTAGTTAGCAGTCCGATGTTAGTAGTCCACAATTAGTTGCTAAAAAAAATAAAGACCCCATCGTATTCATGTTGATCGGAATTAATCTTGACCCACGGTACCGTGTTGTCAAATGACGTGTTGCGTACATAAAGTACCGTGTTGTCAAATGACGTGTTGCGTACGTACATGAGGTCTTATGATTAATCTTCTCGTGTTGTTTACGGGTGGTCCTGAAATATATAAAATTAAATCATGAGTAAATATATATGAAATATCATATTAATTAGGAAAGATATGATTTATTTAATTTTTCTCCAATTATTTTCGTTGTTAAACAAGCTTTGGATACCCGATCTTATTTTAGTCATAGTTTCTTCGTTACAACTCCGTTTTTGTTGATTCAACTTGCCACTTCCTTGGATCGAGTCAAATTTTAAGAATATGAACTGTAAATACCTTGGTTTACATTCGGAATCACAGGTTATAGTCCAAACTCTAGGTGAATCTTATGAAAGTAATCATTTTTGTCATAAAAATAACATTTAATGGTCATTTTTCTAAAAATACTTATACTTTGAATTAAACCATGAAATTTTTATGTGTTAATATATTCATAAGAAATATCATTTTTCCAGAACATGAACTTCTAATTCAAAGTTCAAGATGGTTTTTAATTATCCAACCCAAAACAGCCTCCGGTTACACTCCGACGACATAGATTCAGTTTTAAGGTGTTCTTTGTAAAAACAAGTTGTATCTTGTTAAATTATCATATCATTATGATATATTACAAGTCTGGAAGTATTTAAAAGTTAAGTTAGAAGGATCTATTTAGTTTGCGAACAAATTTGAAATCATTCAAACTATGTTCTTGTTGTTAAAATTTTATATCACAAAATAAGATAGCTATATAAATATGAATCGAATAAAATTATGAACAAGGTTACTACCTAAAGTTACTTGGACAAGATTGCTGTAAAAGATGAGTAAAATCCTAGAACCAAAAGAGTGGTGGAGTTGGATCAAAAGGTTGGAAGTAAACTTGTAAATTTGGAAGGATTTTTGAAGTGTTCTTGGAAAGATTTTCTTATGATGTTTAAGTGTTTTTTTTTGAAGCTAGATCTTCATGGTTGTTTGCTGAGATGTTTAAGGTGTTTAAGGCTCATGAATATGTGTGTGTTTAGCTAGGAAATGAAGGTAAAAGATTGAATTAGAAATGGAATGGGGGGGGAGGTCTTAAAAACGTGAAAATGGGGAACATGGACAAATTTTCATTTTGTTATTTTGTAAAATTAGTCATGCATACTTCCAATTCTAATTACCTAGCCTTAAGGGCATGAACAAGAGCTGAATAGATGTTGATTTGACATGTATATACCAATAGTAAATACATCTAGAAGATGGGTATGATACCGGTACATATACCCTAGGTATACGTATAGAAATCTTTGAGAAAACGGAACGAGGATTCAAATATAGCTATCTTTTGTAAATATACTTATATTGTTTTATGTATGTAAGCCCTTTAAAAGTGATTAAATACATATCTATACGATGCATGTATAAGTATTATAGATTATAAGTATTTATGTCAAAGAACATTACGTATAGTTATCGTTTTGAAAACTTAAGTTAGTAGTTTCAAAATATACCTACAACTCATTGTTATTAGTACACAATGAGATGTTAAACATCCTTAGATCATGTTAAATATATATAGATACATATATATACCCAGACGTATAATTATCGTATGTTATATAGTTCGTGATATCATCGGTCAAATTGGACGGTCAAACGTTGTGTAAAACTCTTTTCAAAAACATAAATCTCAACAATTTAGATTGCTTATCATGTTGGTAAGGTTTAATTTATGTAAATATTAATCTTATATGCAATAAACGATCGGAAAAATCCGGGTCGTTACATCCACCCACTCCCTCCTAACCCTAAACCATGAAAATTATAGCTCCCCCCTCATCCTCTCATCTTCATTCATCAACACCACACAAACACCATCATTTTTGATTATTTGCTTGAACCTTCAACACGAAAGTGCTTCCTTTGATCGTCTTCGACATGCTAGTATCAATTGATTATGTTTTATGGTATAAAAACTAACCCTAATTTTATTAGATCAGTTTTTCTTTCAATTACATAGTGTATTGGTGTCTATTGCTCAATTGATTGCGATTAGAGTTGTCGTTAGTCGTTAATTTGCTCGATAGTTGTCGTTGCTATGAATCACGAATTTGTATGTTATGGATCTGATCAAATTGGTTTATGTACTAATCTTGTATTATATCTAGATGAATAGATGTCGAAAAATTAATAAGTTTGGACTTTGATTTCGCTTGATTTCACTTGATTTCGTTATCGTATACTCAAGTTATGATTAATCGAAGTTTCGTTAGGGTTTTACATGATGTACGAATTTTCTGAGTTATGTACTTTGTGATTTAGGTATTGAAATGTATACCATTGTATTCCTTGTGAAAAATCATGCATGTTGGACTTAATATTTGCATCAAAAGCTTTTGTAATGCTCTCGGTGTGTCAAAATGAAGATTTGCTTTTTAAAGAAAGTTGAAACTATTTTCGAATGCAAAAGAAATTACCTTGTGTGAACTAGAAATTAATTGAAACCATGACCTTTTGGAATATGATTGTTTATATGTTCTTTAGTGTTTTCATTTGTATTCTAACTTCTGAAAATGTGAATTGCCATGAGTTATAAGCTCGACTATTCGATATGTATGATTGTTGTCTAAAACTGATTGGTTTGTAGAGTATGGTTAATCTGTACAAATTGACTAAATGAATGTCTTTGATTATTTTACCACTGAAACTTTGGAGTGTTTTGAGTCATCTGCAATTGGCCGTTCATTAAAAAAAAATTTCATATTAAATGATAATTTTTCTAAAACTGATGCGCGTGCAGAAACTGATTTGGTAAACTGTAACTAGACCCTTTCTGAAACCTGACTTGTAGACATTGTATGAGGCCCTGGCTAGACTTTTTGGAATTGATTTTTAGTCTAGTTGTGATCCGTAGTTTTCCATATTTTCATGAATTATTTACTAAGAGTTGTACTCGTTGTTTCTATGATGTGCGTATTTTCAAGGACATGCGTTAAACTGCGAACGTGCAAATTGTTGAACTATGCGCTGTAACATGTTACTTGAATTAGGAATGACATGTTGACCATGATTGCATGATATACTGAGATGTTTGACTTTTGTTGACTTTGGTTGACTTTGGTTGACTTTTGTTGACTTGTTTGGACTAGTTGACTTTTACTTGCATATTAAGTCAGTTTGAGCACTAGGACTATGCGCACACTATGGGTTGACATATGTGACCTATGTATTTACTTAAGATGACCTATTGATTAGGTTTCGTTTTTTGGTCGTGATTGTTCGACTACAGTACGGTTTTTACTAAGAGGTTTTCAGTGCTTTTGCTAAGGTGAGTCTACAGTCCCATTTTCTTTAACATTTTTGGGATGAGATACATGCTACTTTTGAAACTATTTCTTAAACTATTTTTACAACTATTTTACATATTAGGTACGAGTAACTAAACGAATATACATATGAGTTCAGATAAAAAAATCTCTTAGCTTGATTATATTAATTACTTTAAGTAAGCTTGACTTATAGGGACGGTACCGTTAGGTTTGACAAAACTCGCCTCAACGTACGGGGTGCTTATTCTGTTGTAACTTGTACACCTGATCAGTGTATGCTTAGAAAGGGTAAAAGGATTACGAGTAGCGACTTAGCTATCCACAGGATTAAAGTCTTATAATCAAGTGCTCATGATAAATGTAAACTTTTACGAAGCTTTTCAGAAATCTCGTGGCCTAACTTACGAAGGATGTTACTTAAACTTGGTATTTACAAACTTGAAACTATACATGCTAATGTCTACAAGCAGTCGAAATAAAAAGAGCTTTTTAATGTCCTACTCAGTTGAAACTTGACATCTTACAAACAGTTAAATACTTGACATTTGCTGTATGCAAACTTTTGAGATTAAACCTTGGTGGTTTATACTAATAAATGTTTACTGATTTCTGAATACTGATTTTCGGATACCGATTACTGCTAAATGATTTTGAGAACTAATTTTCGACAAATGATTTATGGAAACTGTTTTATGAAACATAAGATGAACTATTACTTAAACATGTAGATTCACTCAACTCTATGTTGACACGTTTTGCATGTTTTATCTCAGGTATTAGTTGCTTCCGCTATAGAACATTACTGTTACGTAGAAGTCAAGCCGAGCACTGGGACCATAGTTAACATTCCGTTAATAGATTCTGATGGGGTGTTATAAAAATGATTCTATCATCTCCTATTCCCAAACTATATTTATTAGTCTGCATTTGAAATTCAAAAGCAGCGATTCTTAAAAAGGGTCTTCCTAATATTATTGGTATTTTATCATTTTCTTTCATCTCTAGTATGACGAAATCAGCGGAAAAAGTGTATTTATCAATTTTTACCGGAATATTTTCAGCTATTCTCATGGGATAATTAAAAGAACTATCAGCCAAGCAAATAGACATTTTTGTGGGGGTTAATTCTCTTAGACCTAGTCTATTATATAATGAATATGGCATTAAATTTATACTAGCTCCCGAATCTTCCAAGGCTTGATATATTCTGGAGTTATTAAATGAACATGGGATGGTGATACTTCCTGAGTCTCCTAGTTTTTCAGGTATGTCGAATTTTTGAAAAATAACTTTACATTCTTTTATTATGAACTTAGAAGAGTTTTCGGCATTTTTACCTTTATTAGATAATAAAGTTTTTAAGCATTTCCCATAATGTGGATTCTCTCTTATTAGATCTATTAAAGGAATATTAACGTTTATCTGATTAAACATATTAGCGAAATTCCCTAAACGTTTTTGTTGTTTTTCTTTCCTAAGTTGTTGAGGGTATGGAACAGGTTCTAAGGGTTTATCATGTTTAGATGATGTAGTTTTTTTAGCAGGGGTGTCATTAATAGTTTCTTCGTTACTAGTTTCCTTAAGTAGTTCATGTTTTTCTTCTTGATTAGGCATAATAGGATCTTGTGTTGTTTTACCACTCCTAGTAGTTATAGCTTGAATATCTTGATTTCCCCTAGGATTTTCTAATGTATTAGATGGTAATGTTCCTGTTTTCCTAATAGTTAATTGTTTAGATAAGGTTCCTAAATCTTTTTCTAGGTTAAGTATTAAAGTTTGATGATTATAGTATAATTCAGAAATTTTACCTAAGACAACATTATTTAGTTCAGTTTGATTATAAATATATCCTTGTATAATATCTGCTAATCCTTTACTTATCGTTTCTTCTTGCGAGATGTATGAAATATTTCCTAAAGTGGATTTTGTGATAACCCAGAAAATTTCCGATTAAATTTAAACTAAACTTCGACTGTTTCCGACGATTCATGAATAACCGGTTATAAAAATATAGGTAAATATATATGTGAGTTTATGTACATCATTTACAATCATTATTATTATCAGTATTATAATAATAATTATTATTAATATTAATTATCATTATCATTAATATAATTACTAATATATTATATATTATTAATATTATTAGTATTAGTATTAATACTTAACATTAAAATTAAAATAATGAAATATTTTTATTATTTTTATTATTATTTATCATTAATAATAATAATATTATTATTATTAATATAATTATTATTATTGTTATTATTATTATTATTAATATAATTATTAATTATTAATCTTAATTAAATAAAATGAAAAAGAGTAATACCTAAATTAGGTCAAGACATTATCTGTATTTTTTTATTTTGATTGTGATACATATCTGAATTCCTTTTATTTTTTTCTTATCTGCTATATTTGTTTATTTTCTGATTCGTGATTTCCTCCTCCTCAATCCATTACCAGTAAACAAAGAAAATTTATACTTTACACGTTCGAATTACAAGATCATTAGTGTTATATAATGGTTACAGATCTCTGCTAATTGAAAAATAAAAATAGAAAACCCATTAAAAAGTTCGACTGCCTGTTCTTGTTTCATTTAATCAATACCTCGAATTTAAATTCAATTTCAAAATCTAATAATGTGGTTCTGTTAGGAATTTTCCACTTAAACTACCTGCAAAATTTCATCTCTCAATTCCTAATAACGAATCCAAATTATCGAGTCAAAGTTTTGGTTTTTAAAAGTCAAACGATTGTTCATCATCAAATTCGAGTTTGTTTTAAAGTTTTAAGTTAAATTAATGATTGAGTAAGTTTCTGTAAGTAATTTAAAACCTTTTTCGTGCAGGAAGTTTGATCTAAAACGTCCTTAAATTCGAAAAGCAATTTAAAGTTCTTCATTTTTTTTTCTTCGATACAGCAACTGATGCTGCTTTTTTTTTCTTTTTCTTTTTCTTCACTTTTCGGATTTGATTAATCCAATCAATCCCATTTGATCAACATCATTTCATTATCACAGCTCTTTAATAGCTGTTATGGTTATTAAATGGTTCTCTGCTCGATCTAGTATTTTTGAAGAACAAAAAGAATAAACGAAAACAATACGGGTTATATATAATTTAAACGTGTAAAAATTAGAAAATTAAGCAACGGAGCATTGGTTGGGAGTGTTAACAGGCTAGCGTGAGGTCGCGGGTTCGAGTCCCATCTTGGGCATATTTTTTTTAGAAAAGCTTTTTAAGGTAGTTTTCCTATTTCTAAATTATTATTATTATTATTATTATTATCTTTATTATTATTACTAATGTTATTATAATTATTGTTATTATAATTATTACTAGTATTAAAAGTACTATTAGCATTACTAGTATTATCATTATAATTATTAGTATTATCATTATAATTATTATTATTATTTATATCATGATTATTATTATTATTATTATCAAAAATTATTATTTTCATTATCATTATTATTAAACCTTTCATTTTATTTAAAAACTACTAATATCATTATTACTATTACTATTGGAAATATTACAAAAATTATTAATATCATTAGTATTAACATCATTATTATTGTATTATTATTGATATCTTTAATTATTATGATTTAGATTATGGTTATGTTAAGTATTGTTATCAAAAATTATAATTTTTATTATTAATATTATTAAACTTTTCATTTTTATTAAAAACTGTTATCATTATTATTATTGTTGTAAGTATTATTATTATTAATATCATTATTATTACCGTTAATGAAATCATAAACATTATTATCATTATTGAGTATTATTATTAATATCATTACAAATATTATTTTAGTATTATTATAATTACTATTTTAATAAACAAATGATATATATAAATATATTTACATATAACATAATAAAATTTATATTTTTATCTATTTGGAATATATAAAATAAATATAAGAAACTTACATGTTATTAATATAAAAATGACATAACTAATAAATTTATATATATATATATATATATATATATATATATATATATATATATATATATATATATATATAAACTTATTCGATTACGAGTATATGTGTTAATATATATACTTGATATAGGTTCGTGAATCTAAGGACAACTCTACACTTGTTCAGTACCATCATTCGCATATTTACTACAAACTATCGTATTGTATCGTGAGTTCATCTGCTCCCTTTTTATATATATTTTTGGGCTGAGAATACATACGCAACTTTTATAACTGTTTTACGTTTATACACAAGTACTCAAACTTTTATGCTATATACGTGCTTTGTCATGCTAAATCCCTGCCGTAATATCGTTAATTGCTGAGGTATAAGATGCAAGCTTAGTTATTGTAAGTAGCGCTACTGAGAGTGACGTCTCTAGTCAGTTGACCATTGGTCTTTGACTACATAATAATGATTCAACGACATGAATAACAATTGTCACGGGGCAACTTTTGTCTAGTTGCGATATTACAAACAGCAACTCTTTCGATTGATATATTTAGTATCAATCAACTTTAAACTGAAATCTTGTGGTCTAATGCTATACTGAACTATTGATTTATGATAAACCTATGAACTCACTCAACCTTGTGTTGACTTTTTAAAGCATATTTATTCTCAGGTACTTAAATATTGCTTCTGCTGTATATCTGCTGCTTTGATGATGATTGCTTGCTATGCTTGGCGTCTTCATTACATATCATATCAATTAAAAACATTTAATGCTCTAAATACAATGTAATCTATTTATCTTTCGCTGCAAAACTCAATAAAACGTCTCATATAGAGTCGTTCTCGTTTATACAACTGTGGTTTGATATAATTAGTCACAAATACCCCAGGCCCTATTTGGGGGTGTGACAGATTTTTCCTTTAATTATTTTAGCTCTTTTTCTAGGATTTCTATTTTTTCTTGTAACGTAGTTATTTCATCCTTTACTTCAATTTTATTTTCCTGGTAATTATTTGTTTGATACCAATCATGTGACTGAATGGCTAAATCAGAAATTAGTTGTGTAACTCCTCGGGAGTTTTAGAAAGAGCCGCACCACCAGCGGCAGTGTCGATTTCTTTCCTAGTAGTAATTGTAATATTTTTATAGAATTGCATTAATCTTTGAACATCATTTAGTCCGTGTTGAGGAAATGATTTTATTAATTTTTCATATCTAGTCCAAGTATCATATAAATTTTCTTGAGGCTCTTGCTTAAATTGAGTTATCTCATTTTGTAATCTTACCATTTTAGAAGGTGGAAAGAATCTTTTTAAGAATTTTTCAACCACTTGATCCCGTGTAGAGTTTTTTCTTTCAGTAAGTTGGTTAAACCAATCTTTTGCTTCTCCCTCGAGTGTCCAAGGAAAAAGGATAAGGTAAATGTGTTCATCTTCTATTTTATTATACTTAAATAGAGTGCAAATACTAGCGAAGTTTCGTAGATGTTGATAATCATCTTCTTCAATAGTTCCGTTAAAGTGACATTCTTCTTTAATTAAGTCTAATATTTGTTTTTCAATAGTAAAATTAGTCTTAGTAATTGGTGGAATTATAGCGGTTCCATGAATTTATCTTGAGGCTTTTAAGTGATCTTCCATAGATAGTTTTAAATTATTCATTGTGCATTTTTAAGTGCTTTTAAGTGTTTTAAATTATTCACCAATAAAATGCCGTCAGCGTCTAGGTTCCGACAGAGCTCTTTAAATCGGAAGCCCAACAACCTTTCCCTAAAGGAAGACAGTCACCACTCGTATTTAGGTGTTTTAGTTTATATTCTTTTGATTCAACTGCGTTCCCCGACAGCGGCGCTGTTAGGACCCCGAAGTTGTATAGTGTTAATGTGAAACATTCTTAAATGAAGGTTCCTTAGAAGAGGGCTATATAGGAAACCTAAGTAGTCCTAATTATATAGCCATTATATTGTAACTGAGTTCTAGAAGCTGTGGATTTTAAATTTTACCAATTCTCTCTAATACCGAATCTGTTCTTTACTTACTGAGTCTCACTCTAACTCATCACATCTTCTAATCTCACCATGATTTGACCTATCATTTGGTATCAGAGCATCCAGAGAGTGAGTCTACATCACCATATCGATCTGGAGATTAAAGTTTATAGAATTTGTACATTCTCGATTAGATTGAACCAGATTTGGTATCATCGAATTTGATTATCTGATGTTCAGATTCTTGTGATAAGTTCAGCGAAGGTGTATTAGGTTGATTAGAAAGAGTTTCGATCATTATTACAGCTTTTTAACAACAATTATGAAGAATCATGTTAATTTTTAGAGTTCGTGGCTAAAACTCTCGGTATTGATCAATTCCAGCTTGATTCTGTGTTTTAGTAAAGGTTTGTGGTTTCAGTTGTGATCGTGAGGTGTTAAATAACATTTTTTACGGTTCAATTTCATCAATTCTTCAAGTTTTGAAGATTCGATCAACACTCGGTATCTTAACTGACATACCGAGTCTGCTTCAAAGTTGATAATTCGTGTTAACTGTTGCAGATTATGGTGTGTTAGTGATTCTATCACATTCGGTTTGATCATACGCAGCTAATTGGTGTGGTTTGAGAAAGTATCCGATTGAATTTCTAAGATTCTATACTTAGACTTGGTTTGTCAACTGCTACAGTTGACATTCAGTATCCTTTACATTCTGTATCTGTGATATTCTATGTGTTACTAACTTGTTTCCTTGTGTAGCAAGGTTACCGAATCTAATTCGAAGGAATTGGAGTGTGTTTAAGTTCAAAGTGTTACAGAATTTGACTACCGAGTCAAATACCAAACCAGAGTCTCGGTATCACTTAATACATTGGTTTTAAGTGTTCTAAGGCTTCAAATCTTGTGGTTACTAAATATATACCGAATCTGGGTGTGTTACTTGTATTACTGATCAGTTACTGATCAGTTTCTGATACAGAATCTGGTTTACCGAACATTTACCGAATCTGCTACAGTACCGAACCACTTACTGAGTTTGCTACAGTACCGAACCAGATACCGAATCTGACATTTTTATTAGATTTTTGTGAACCTTCATCCTAGATTTGTGTAATACCGAATCTTTACCGAATCTACCTTAATTTCAAGATGTCTACCCAAGATACTTTGATCATTGGATCAGATTCCCAACCTCCAGTGTTGTTTGATGGTAAGTACACTCAGTGGCTTCACCGTATCACTCAGTACATAGACTATAAGGGTGAGAAAGCAAAATACATATGGGCTTCTCTGAGAGATGGTCCAGTTGTAGAGTATTATCCGGATACAGGTATGCCAATTCCAGTCTATGAACTTTCTGGTGATAGACGAGAGAGAACTCAGGGTGACATAGAGGCACAGAACATTGTTATGCAAGCCATCCCGTATGAATTGTTTGAAAATGTTGATAGCAACACCACAGCAAAAGACATATGGCATGAGATCAAACGACAGCAAGAAGGTTATGACATGTCAGATGTTACAAAACTGAATAAGGCTCTTGGATTTTATGAAGATTATACCTATCGTCATTTCAATGGTGTTCTCAATGAGTTGAAAAGGTGCAAGATTATAAAAGTTAATCCTGAAGTCAACATGAAGTTCCTCAAAAAGCTCAATGATGATTGGCTTCCTTATGGAACCATTGTTCGATCTACCAAAGAGATTGACAAGATGTTCATGAGCTTGTTGGAGTTCTTATGCATTATCAACCAGAGGTGTCTAAACTTCAATAGGGAAGAAAAGAGTCGTCTCCAAGTGATCCTCTTGCTCTCATTGCCAAAAAGAAGAACAAATCATTTACAACTTCCAAAAGTTTATCCAAGAAAGTGCTTGTTGAAGAATCAACTGATTATGAAGAGTTGATGGCAAAGATTGTGGAAACTGGAGGAGAGCTGAAATTGGTTGATGATATTTGGTTTAACTGGACTGATGATTCAGATTCAGAGGTGGAACATGCAAATGTTTGCAAGGTGACTAAGCTCATCAAAGCAAAGGAAGCAATGGAGAATTCTGACTCAGCATCTGATGATGATGATGTACAATCAACTGAAATCTCAACTGATTTTATCAAAATGCAAAATGACCTGATGAAGAACTTGGTCTCAATGTCAAAAGAAGTAAAATTTTTAAAATCTGAAAACAAAGTTTTGAAAGATAAAATCAAACTAAATGAGACCAAACCTTCATCATCCAAAACACAATCGGAGATGAATAGATTAAAAGTCCAACTCAGCTCTACGAAAACTGAGTTGGAAGATCTTAAAAAGACAACTCATCCGATTAAAGTCGAAAGGACAGATTATATTCTAAAATCAGAACGACTTGCAGAAAATGTTTAATTTTTAGAAAAAGATCTTTCTGATTTGAAAAATCAATATGAACCCACACTTTCAAAGCTAAACAAGAAAATTATTCAATTGGAAGACACCATAATTGATAAGAACACTAAAATTTCTTCATTGTCAAAAGAGTCTCTAAAAATGAAAGCTCAACTTGCTCGATATGAGGAAAAACTCTATAGAACAGAGCAATCTAAAGCTATCATTGATATGGAACTTTCAAAACAAATAATTTTCATGAATAGACCAAAAATGATTCATGGTGAAAAGTGGGGGTCGGGTTATGGAGATCCTAAGATTTTAGATGATGCTTCCAAAAAGATTCTAAGATTATATCATTCTGATTACTTTCAAGCTGGTTTACCTTCTCACTTTGTGCATGCATCTGATGCTGATTTTGATGATATTATTATTAATCGCAAATCTAGAAAATACCATCAAATTAGCTTAATGTATGAAAAAGTCAATGCTAAAATGGGTAAATCAAATCCTGATTTCTTGAAGGAACTTGTTGAAACTGAAAAGAATATTCAACATAATAGTTATGTGCCTAAGCATAGACTGGTTTATATTCCTACATTCATGCTAGAGAAATACATTTTAATGCTTGAGAATGAAGTGTTTAACAAACCTAGTTCTAGCATTATTACCGTAGATGAAGTGTTTGATGAACTAACTTTTGATGTGAAACCAATTCTATCGGCCTTACCTGCATGTTCTGTTTCTGATGATGTTTTTTCTGTGAAGACCTAGCACATGAACTAACTGTCTTCTTTGAGACATAATCCCTAGGTCAAAATTCTTTAGATGTAAAGATAGAACCTCGAGATGAATCAATTGTTAAACCTTTGATAGACTTTAGTGCAACAGTTGAACCTTTGATTGATTTTAATGCAACAATTGATCCTATGAATGAATTTTATGCAAACATACCTGCTGTACGTAATTTGAGTCGTATAGTAGATATACTTGAAAAGGAGAATATTGAATTGCAACTTAAGTGTAAATCATTAGAACAAATGCTTGCTTTGTGTGATAAATTGCCTCCACCTCCTAAGAAAGAATGTACTTATGCTTTTAAGGAAGGACAAGTGATAGTTTATGCTGAGGAATTATGTCTTGAGATTAAAAGCATAAAACAAAATATAATTCAACTGAAACAGGCTAACACACTTAAGCAACCATCTACTGTTGAAAACAATGTGTCTGAATGTGTTGGTGGAATTACTAAGAAGGGGAAAGGTCAACAACATCTAAGGATGCTAAAACCATTAATATTCTTAAAAATCATCTACCTTCTCAATATGGTAAACATGTTTCAAAAGTTGTACCTTCAACAATATTTGTTGTCAAGAAAGTTCATTCTCAAGATGGTTCTGTGTCAATCAAAAAGACTCCTATGATTCCAATGACAAATAAATTAATGGAGAGTCTTTTAAAGAAATCAGTCAAGTCTAAACAACACACAAGTCCTGAACCTGATTTGAGTGAGTATGATGCAAAAGAAAGTAAAATCAAATTAGAAATTTTGTAAAAATCAATCATCTCATGTGTCAACTGAAAAGTTTGGACGTCTAACTAACAGAGGTGTTTTCCATATCACGGGTCATAATTCAAACTTGACTTACAAGTCTGTATGGGTTCCTAAGTCAACGACTAAGAAAGTAGCAAATAAACCAAAGAAATCTGCTAGTCGACCTAGGAAGTCATCACATGTATTTCAATTTTTTTCTGTGAATAAAACATCTACATGGAATAAGTTGTTGTTAAGACTTCTGATAAAGATGTAAAACTTGATATTGCATGTGATGCTTCATGTAATGTGGTTTTAAATGATGCTTTATTGTCTAATTTGCATGATGTTGTACGTGATTATCTCATTGTTGATCTAAAGTTTATTAATGGTACTAACCGTAGAGGACCCAAGAAACTTTGGGTACCTAAACTCTAGGAAATTAACGTTTACAGGGTTTTGACGTCGTACATCGATTCCAGTTTCTCTCGACACATGACGGGCGATAAATCCTTGCTTGTCAATTTCATTGACAAATTCCTAGGAACGGTTACATTCAGAAATGATGAGATTGCAGCAATAACGGGATATGGAGATTATGTGAAAAATGGCATAACGATCAAACGGGTCTCATATGTTGAGGGTTTAGGGTGCAGTTTGTTTAGTGTCAGCCAATTTTGTGATGGAGATTTTAAAGTTCTATTTGAACGTCGTCAATGCTCAGTGCAATCCACCGATGGAAATGATATCCTTATTGGTAAACGTTGTGCTTCACTATATATTATTGATCTCAACGATGCACCATCACATGGAAACATGTGTTTGGCTACCCGTTCAACAAAAGAAAATTCATGGTTATGGCATCACCGGATGTCATACCTGAATTACAAGGGTATCAATCAACTAGTCTCTAAAGACCTAGTTGATGGTATTCCTAGCTTTCAGTATGATAAGCATCATGTGTGTCCATCATGTGCGATGGGTAAACTGAAACGGACTAATCATCCGCTTAAGCAAAACCCCAGTACTTAATTGTCTTTGCAACTATTGCATATGGACTTATGTGGACCCATGAGAATTTCTAGCCTCGGTGGCTGGAAACATGTGCTTGTCATTGTAGATGACTATACACGATTTACATGGATTTTTCTTTTGAGGACCAAATCTGAAACTCCCGCCATTATCATTAAGTTCATCAAAAAGACTCAACGCTCTTTTAACAAGCATGTTAAGAGCATCCGAACTGATAATTGGATGAAATTTAAGAATGACCTACTTGATAGTTATTTGAAAGACCAAGGCATTGAACATCAGTTCTCTGCTGTACGAACCCCTCAACAGAATGGAGTAGTCGAACGACGTAATCATACGTTGTACAAGGCAGCTCGAACGATGCTTGCCTACTCCAAACTACCTCCAAAAATGTGGGGAGAGGCCATTTCAACTGCATGTTATATCCAAAATCACTGTATCATTAATAAACATTTTGACAAAACTCCTTATGAGTTATTATATGGTAGACGCCCGAATGTCAAATATTTCCGTGTCTTTGGTTGTATATGCTATGTGTTTAACGATTTTGACAGCCTCGGAAAGTTTGATCCTCATGGCGATCAGGCCATATTTCTCGGTTATTCTTCGAACAAAGTTGCTTATCGTGTCTATCACAAACGGACAAAGATGATCAAGGAAAGCATCAATGTCAAGTTCGATGATTTTTTGGGAATGGCTTTTGAATAACTCGGTTCAAAACTCGATCCTAACCTCGCAACTACTTCTTCTACGCACAATTCAATTTTCTTGAAGAAGGGTGTTCCGACGGTTACAACAGAGGAACTGGATGTCTTGTTTGATAGTCTTTATGCTCCTCAATGGAATTCAAATGTTCAAGCCGTACCGGGTACACCATCACAGACAACTACGGTGGAGACTCAACCAAGTCTCTTTGATGAAGATTCAACACCAACTGATTCACTTGTTGTTTCTTCATCCTCCCTCCCTCCTGCTACTGATAATCTTGAACCAAGTCAAGATTCATCCGTTGATACAACTCCAGTTGTTTCTCCAGATACTCAAATGAATCTATTAGAAAGTGTTACATCAGCACAAGCGGATCAAGGCTCAACATCAACAATAGTTGATGTTTCAATGGATACCACTAATGTACAACCTCTTCCACATAACAATCGATGGACTAAAAGTCATCCAATAGATCTTATCATTGGTGATGCATCTGCTCCAGTTTCAACTCGAAGGGCTACTCGAAATATGTGTTTATACACTGCCTTTCTTAGCAAGATTGAACCAACAACGGTTGCTCAAGATTTACTAGATCCAAACTGGGTGGTAGCAATGCAAGAGGAGATCAATCAATTTGATCGTTTGAAAGTATGGCGATTAGTTCCAAGACCAGCGGGTCAACGACCAATAGGGGTTAAGTGGATTTTCAAGAACAAGAAGGATTCTGATGGAATTGTGGTTAGAAATAAGGCACATCTTGTAGCCAAGGGATACCGACAACAAGAGGGTATTGATTATGATGAAATGTTTGCTTTAGTTGCTAGGATTGAGGCTAATTGTCTTTTCCTTGCATTTGCTTCTCATATGAAGTTTACGGTGTTTCAAATGGATGTCAAAACTGCTTTTTTGAATGGTCATCTTCAAGAGGAAGTTTATGTTGATCAGTCAGAAGGCTTTATCGATCCCATTCATCCAAATCACGTCTACTACTTGGAGAAAGCTTTGTACGGTCTGAAGCAAGCACCGCGTGCATGGTACGAGACCTTAACAAAGTACTTGCTATATAATGGCTTCTCTCATGGAACGATTGATACAACACTCTTCATTCGTAAAAACCAAGGTCACATTCTCTTGGTTCAAATTTACGTTGATGATATTATTTTTGGTTCCACATCCCCGGCCCTATGCAAAGAATTTGGTGACCTTATGGCCAATAAATTCGAAATGAGCATGCTTGACCAGCTTAATTTCTTCTTGGGGTTAGAAGTAAAACAATTACCAAACGGGATTTTTATCAGTCAAACTAAGTATATCAATGATATGCTAAAACATTTTAAAATGACTGCTTTAAAACCAATGACAACCCCAATTGTGACGACCCAGAAAATTTTGACTAATTTTAGGGTTTTGAGATTGTTAGTTATAAAACCCATTTAGATGATGAAGAGGGTTTATGGAAACTTGTTATTATTGATACTTGGCGGGTTTTGGGTTGGTTAATGATTTAACCATGTTTGAGGCTTGTAAATGGTGTATAATCGCTAGTGTTAGTGATTATGGAAGTATTGGAAACCATTTGGGTGTAATTGGGTTGACTAATTTTGAAATGGGTCAAAATTAGGGTTTAGGTGTCAAATTGGACAAGATTGGTGTTTAATACTTACGATTGGGTTTGATTGGCGAATTAGGACCATTCTCACGTATGTTAGTGATTATTGGTTAGTTTGGGCGCGGTTTGAGCTTGTAAGTGCAATTGGGTCGAAATTTGCACTAGTTGTCGATTTGGGTTGGTTTGTAAATCCACCCTAATTGTGTTATTTGTTATGTGATAATGGAATAGGTACGTTCGATTGGCGTTTGCGGATTTTGGTTTGGCATCCATCAAGACTTCAAGGTGAGTGTTAATATACTATGTGCATATGTATGTATAGGATGGGTGCGGGTCGAGTGAAGTGATTCTCGGCTATAGAGCTCACTTCACATATAGGTGGATTTGATGGACTTGTGTATAGGTCCAATGGGAACGGTTGTGCGTTTTGGTTGACCACCTTTGGCGAGGTGCACACTTCGTGTGTACGTTATCACATGGACTTGTGATGTGGAGTTATATAATCCCGATGTAGTGGGATTGGTATTGAATTGCGGTTGAGTAACCCTGATGATGTGGGTTTTGATTTGGGAAGTGAATCACGTGTGGATGCGGATTCACGATGACGCGTGTAGTTCGGTCATCTTATTGACGTAGTGATCTCGTGTGGATGCGGATTCACTAAGGCTCGTGTAGTTCGACCAACCTCGATGTTGTTGTGGTATTGATGATAGTAATCTCGTGTGGATGCGGATTTACTAAGGCTCATGTAGTTCGGCCAATCTTCATTTTGGTATTTTGGTAATTGACTTTTGGTATTAGGTTAAGGGGTTAAACTTGGGCATTTTATGCGTTATTGCTATATATATATCGTCGTATTGGTGATGTAGCTAGCCCTCCGGGTGTAGCTTGATGGTGTTGTTCATATCGTTGTTGGTGAACTTATATTGTTGATGTTATTAGCTTGTTGTATAGCGATCGTACGGTATGCTTAGATTAGCTTGCCTTTATGCTTCGATGCTCCGGTATGTGCTATTTGTTCATTATCGTGTGGAATGTCCATTTTATGCATATATATGTATGTAGTATACTTTCGCTCACTAAGCGTTAGCTTACCCTCTCGTTGTTTACATTTTTTTATAGATTTGCATGGAGGCGGTGGCTCGGGTAAGCGTGGGACTAGTAGACTCGCGTAGTTTGCTTTAGAAGATGTGCTTTGGATTTATTAGGATTGGGTAGCGTATCCCTAATCACCATGCTCGATTTTGTTGGAAACTAAATTAGTCGGGTCGTGTATGCCCGTTTAGATATTTAACTCATGTATTAAATGTTTTAAAGTTTATTAAACTTACTATTGTATTGTATTAAAGATGGTTTTGGAAACATAATTGGGACCAAAATGCTAACGATATTATTGTATTATAAAGAAAAAATTTTATGGGCCGGTTTAAATACGGGTTGGGTTGTTTCATATAGGTTCGTGAGTCCGAGGCCAACCCTGCATTGTTCAGTTCCGTCGTATGCATATTTTTACTACAAAATATCATATCGTGAGTTTCATTTGCTCTCTTTTTAAATGCTTTTGCAATATATATTCTTGGGCTGAGAATACATGCACTGTTTTTATAACTGTTTTACGAAATAGACACAAGTAATTAAAACTACATTCTATGGTTGGATTATTAGACCGAATATCACCCCTTTTAGCTTGGTAACCTAAGAATTAGTGTTTATTATACAACCTTCATGCTGGAAAATGGTATGGAGCTGGTATAATGGCCACTAATTGATGCGAATCCTAAAGGTAGATCTACGGGCACTAACTCTGAAATGTCCCATTCATATTGATTATAAACGTTCCATATTAATTGATTTCGTCGCGAGGTTTTGACCTCTATATGAGACGTTTTTCAAAGACTGCATTCATTTTTTAAAACAACCATAACCTTTATTTTATCAATAAAGTTTTTAAAAAAAACATTTCGTAGATTATCAAATAATGATAATCTAAAATATACCGTTTACACACGACCATTACATAATGGTTTACAATAAAAATATATTACATCGAAATAAGTTTCGTGAATGCAGTTTTTACACAATATGATACAATCATGGACTCCAAATCCTGTCCTTATTTTAGTATTCAACAGCGGAAGCTCTTAATAATCACCTGAGAATAAACATGCTTAAAACGTCAACAAAATTTTTTGGTGAGTTATAGGTTTAACCTATATATTATCAAATTAATATAATAGACCACAAGATTTCATTTATTCAATAATCTTACACTCGCAAGTGTATAAAAATCATTATATGATGAACACCTGGTAACCGACATTAACATAATGCATATAGAATATTCCCCGCATACTCGAAAGTATGTCATAAATTGGCAATCGCAATCACCATATAAATCGAAGTATTAAAGCATTCCAAATTCCAGAATGGGGTTTGTTAGGCCCATAGATCTATCTTTAGGATTCGCGTCAATTAGGGGTCATTTTCCTAATTCTTAGGCTACCAGACTTGAAGGGGCAATATTCAGTTTAATAATCCAACCATAGAATATAGTTTCGCATACTTGTGTCTATTTTGTAAAACATTTATAAAGCTGCATGTATTCTCATCCCAAAAATAATAGATTTTAAAAGTGGGACTATAACTCACTTTCACAGATTTTTCCTTCGTTGGAAATAAGACTTGACCACTGGTCGATTCACGAACCTATAACAAATATGTACATATATATCAAAGTATGATTTAAATATATTCACAACATTTTTTATTACGTTTTTATGATTTAAGTTTGTTAAGTTAGCAGTCCTCGTTAGTAACCTACAACTAGTTGTGCACAGTTAGATGTATTGAAATAAATCAATATATATTATCTCGAATCAATCCACGACCCAGTGTATACAAGTCTCAGGCTAGATCACAACTCAAAGTATATATATTATTTTGGTATCAACCTCAACCCTGTATAGCTAACTCAAACATTACTGCATATAGAGTGTCTATGGTTGTTCCGAAATATATATATATATATATATATATATATATATATATATATATATATATATATATATATATATATATATATATATATATATATATATATATATATATATATATATATATAGATGGGTCGATATGATATGTCAAAACATTGTATACATGTCTATGGTATCCCAAGATTACATAATATGTATAATACAATATAAATTAGTTAGGATATGTTTAGTCTAGATTTGTTACAAAATTTTCGTAGCTAAAACTAGCAAATTTATCCAATTTTGTTTTACCCGTCATTTCTTCGTTTCAAATCTGTTTTGAGTGATTCAAGTTGCTATGGTTTCATAATGAACTGAAATTTATGAAACTAAATAGAAAAAGTATAAGTTTATAGTCGGAAATACATGTTACAAGTCATTTTTAAAGAGGTAGTCATTTCCATCGAAAGAATGACATCTTGATAACCATTTTGAAAAACATACTTCCACTTTGAGTTTAACCATGATTTTTGGATATAGTTTCATGTTCATAAGAAAAATAATTTTCCCAGATGAACAACTTTTAAATCAAAGTTTATCATAGTCTTTAATTATCAAACTCAAAACAGCCCGCGGTGTTACTACAACGGCGTATGTCCAATTTTACGGTGTTTTTCGTGTTTCCAGGTTTTAAATCATTAAGTTAGAATATCATATAGATATAGAACATGTGTTTAGTTGATTTTAAAATTTAAGCTAGAAGGATTAACTTTATTTGTGAACAAGTTTAGAATTAACTAAACTATGTTCTAGTGATTACATGTTCAAATCTTCGAATAAGATAGTTTTATATATATGAATCGAATGAAGTTATGAAAATCATTACTACCTCAAGTTTATTAGGTAAACCTACTGGAAGTGACAAAAATTGATCTAGCTTCAAAGGATTCTTGGATGGCTTGAAAGTTCTTGAAGTAGAATCATGACAAGAAAACAAGTTCAAGTAAGATTATCACTCGAAATAAGATTGTTATAGTTATAGAAATTGAACCAAAGTTTGAATATGAGTATTACTTTGAATTAGAAAGATATCTTACTGTAAATAAGAAAGATTTCTTGAGATCGAATGATCACTTGAAATGGATTAGAAAGTTTGGAAGTAGACTTGTAAACTTGAGAGTATTCTTGATTTTATGAAACTAGAACTTATAGAATTTATGAAGAACACTTAGAACTTGAATATAAAACTTGAGAGAGATTAATTAGATGAAGAAAATTAAAGAATGAAAGTGTTTGTAGGTTTTTTTGGTCATTGGTATATGGATAAGATATAAAGGATGTGTAAGTTTGTTTTCATGTAAATAATTATGAATGATTTATAATATTTTTTGTAATTTTGTGAGATATTTCATGCTAGTTGCCAAATGATGGTTCCCACATGTTTAATGACTCACATGGGCTGCTAAGGAGCTGATCATTAAAGTGTATATACCAATAGTATATACATCTAGAAGCTGTGTATTGTACGAGTATGAATACGGGTGCATACGAGTAGAATTGTTGATGAAAATGAATGAGGATGTAATTGTAAGCATTTTTGTTAAGTAGAAGTACTTTGATATATGTCTTGAAGTCTTTCAAAAGTGTACAAATACATCTTAATACACTACATGTATATACATTTTAACTGAGTCGTTAAGTCATCGTTAGTCGTTACATGTAAGTGTTGTTTTGAAACCTTTAAGTTAACGATCTCATTTAATGTTGTTAACCTATTGTTTATTATATCTAATGAGATGTTAAATTATTACATTATAATGATATTATGATGTATGAATATATCTTAATATGATATATATACATTAAAATGTCGTTACAACGATAATCGTTACATATATGTCTCGTTTCGAAATCCTTAAGTTAGTAGTCTTGTTTTTACATATGTAGTTCATTATTAACACACTTAATGATATACTTAATTATAATTTTATCATGTTAAACATAGTGTATCTATATCTTAATATGATTCATATGTATTTAGTAAGACGTTGTTATAACGATAATCGTTATATATATCGTTTCGAGTTTCTTAATTCAATAATCTCGTTTTTATGTATATCACTCATTGTTAATACACTTAATAAGATACTTACTTATCATATACTCATGTTAACCATATATATCCATATATATATATATCATCATGTAGTTTTTACAAGTTTTTAACGTTCGTGAATCGCCGGTCAACTTGGGTGGTCAATTGTCTACATGAAACTCATTTCAATTAAACAAGTCTTAACAAGTTTTATTGCTTAAAATGTTGGAAACATTTAATCATACAAATATAGTTTTCATTTAATATATAATCATGGAAAAGTTCGGGTCACTACAGTACCTACCCGTTAAATAAATTTCGTCCCGAAATTTTAAGCGGTTGAAGGTGTTGACGCATCTTCTCGAAATAAGTGCGGGTATTTCTTCTTTATATGGTCTTCACATTCCTAGGTGAACTCGAGTCCTCTACGAGCATTCCATCGAACCTTAACAATTGGTATCTTGTTTTGCTTAAGCCTTTTAACCACAGATCCATTATTTCGACGGGTTCTTCGATGAATTGAAGTTTTTCATTGATTTGGATTTCGTCTAGAGGAATAGTAAGATCTTCTTTAGCAAAATATTTCTTCAAATTCGAGACGTGGAAAGTGTTATGTACAGCCACGAGTTGTTGAGGTAACTCAAGTCGGTAAGCTACTGGTCCGACACGATCTATAATCTTGAATGGCCCGATGTATCTTGGATTTAGTTTCCCCCGTTTACCAAATCGAACAACACCTTTCCAAGGTGAAACCTTAAGCATGACCATCTCACCAATTTCAAATTCTATATCTTTTCTTTTAATGTCCGCGTAGCTCTTTTGTCGACTTTGGGCGGTTTTTAACCGTTGTTGAATTTGAATGATCTTCTCGGTAGTTTCTTGAATTATATCCGGACCCGTAATTTGTCTATCCCCAACTTCACTCCAACAAATCAGATACTTGCACTTTCTACCATAAAGTGCCTCAAACGGTGCCATCTCAATACTCGAGTGGTAACTGTTGTTGTAGGAAAACTCTGCTAACGGTAGGTGTCGATCCCAACTGTTTCCAAAATCAATAACACATGCTCGTAGCATGTCTTCAAGCATTTGTATCATCCTTTTGCTCTGCCCATCAGTCTGTGGATGATAGGAAGTACTCATGTCTAGACGAGTTCCTAATGCTTGCTGTAATGTCTGGCAAAACCTTGAAACAAATCTGCCATCCCTATCAGAGATAATAAAGTTTGGTATTCCATGTCTGGAGACAACTTCTTTCAAGTATAATCGCGCCAACTTCTCCATTTTGTCATCTTCTCTCATTGGCAGAAAATGTGCTGATTTGGTGAAACGATCGACTATTACCTAAATAGTATCATAACCACTTGCAGTCCTTGGCAATTTAGTAATGAAATCCATGGTAATGTTTTCCCATTTCCATTCTGGGATTTCAGGATGCTGAAGTAGACCTGATGGTTTCTGATGTTCAGCTTTGACCTTAGAACACATCAAACATTCTCCTACGTATTTAGCAATATCGACTTTCATACCCGGCCACCAAAAGTGTTTCTTGAGATCTTTGTACATCTTCCCGCTCCGGGATGTATTGAATATCTGGTTTTATGTGCTTCCTTAAGTACCATTTCTCTCACATCCCCAAACTTTGGCACCCAAATTCTTTCAGCTCTATATCGGGTTCCGTCTTCCCAAATATTAAGGTGTTTCTCTGATCCTTTGGGTATTTCATTCTTCAAATTCCCTTCTCTTACAACTCCTTGCTGCGCCTCCTTTATCTGAGTAGTAAGGTTAGTACGAATAATTATATTCATAGCTTTTACCCACATAGGTTCTGTGTCCTTTCTACTCAAAGCGTCGGCTACCACATTCGCCTTCCCCAGATAGTAACGAATCTCGAAATCATAATCATTCAATAACTCAATCCACCTACGCTGCCTCATGTTTAGTTGTTTCTGATTAAATATGTGTTGGAGACTTTTGTGATCGGTATATATAATACTTTTGACCCCATATAAGTAGTGCCTCCAAGTCTTTAATGCAAAAACAACTGCGCCTAATTCCAAATCATGCGTCGTATAATTCTGCTCGTGAATCTTCAATTGTCTAGATGCATAAGCAATTACCTTTGTTCATTGCATTAATACACAACCGAGGTCTTTCTTTGAGGCATCACAATATATCACAAAATCATCATTCCCTTCAGGCAATGACAATATAGGTGCCGTAGTTAACTTTTTCTTCAATAATTGAAACGCTTTCTCCTGCTCATCCTTCCATTCAAATTTCTTCCCTTTATGCGATAATGCAGTCAAGGATTTTTCTATTTTGGAAAAATCTTAGATGAATCTTCTGTAGTAACCAGCCAATCCTAAAAATTGACGTATATGCTTCGGAGTTTTCGGGATTTCCCACTTTTCAACAGTTTCAATCTTTGCTAGATCCACCTGAATACCTTCTTTGTTCACTATGTGACCGAGGAATTGAACTTCTTCCAACCAAAATGCACACTTTGAAAATTTAGCATACAGTTTTTCTTTCCTCAATAACTCTAGCACTTTTCTCAAATGTTCTTCGTGCTCTTGATCATTCTTTGAGTAAATAAGTATGTCATCGATGAAAACAATGACAAACTTGTCAAGGTATGGTCCACACACTCGGTTCATGAGGTCCATGAACATAGCTGGTGCGTTAGTCAACCCAAACGGCATAACCATAAAATCGTAATGATCGTAACGCGTTCTGAAAGCAGTCTTCAGAATATCATCCTCCTTCACCCGCATTTGATGATACCCAGAACGTAAATCAATCTTTGAATAAAATGACGAGCCTTGTAGTTGAACAAATAATTCGCGATTGTCGGTAATGGATAATGGTTCCTGATGGTAAGTTTGTTCAACTCTCGGTAGTCGATACATAACCTGAATGTACCATCCTTCTTTTTGACAAAAAAAACAGGAGCTCCCCATGGTGATGCACTTGGTCGTATAAAACCAAGCTCTAAAAGTTCTTGTAGTTGGCTTTGGAGTTCCTTCATTTCGCTGCGTGCGAGTTTGTATGTAGCACGAGATATTGGTGCAGCTCCTGGTACAAGATCTATTTGAAATTCAACGGATCGGTGTGGAGGTAGTCCCAGTAGTTCTTTCGGAAATACATCGGGAAATTCTTTTGTGACGGGAACATCATTGATGTTCTATTCTTCGGTTTGTACTTTCTCGACATGTGCTAAAACAGCATAGCAACCTTTTCTTATTAGATTTTGCGCCTTCAAATTACTAATAAGATTTAGCTTCGCGTTGCTCTTTTCTCCGTACACCATTAAGGGTTTTCCTTCTTCTCATACAATGCGAATTGCATTTTTGTAACCTACAATCTCTGCTCTCTCCTTTTTCAACCAGTCCATGCCAATTATCACATCAAAACTACCTAACTCTACTGGTATCAAATCAATCTTAAATGTTTCGCTAACCAGTTTAATTTCTAGATCCGACATATTTTATCTGCCGAAATTAATTTACCGTTTGCTATTCGGGTAAAAATTTATAATTCATAGGCATCAATGGACCACTTAATTTAGTACAAAAATCTCTACTCATATAGCTTCTATCCGCACCCGAATCAAATAAAACATAAGCAGGTTTTTCATCAATAAGAAACGTACCCGTAACAAGCTCCGGGTCTTCTTGCGCTTCAGCCGTATTAATATTGAAAACTCTTCTGCAGCCCTGTCCATTAGTATTCCCCTGATTTGGGTATTCGTTTCTGATATGACCCGGCTTCCCACATCCATAACAAATAATGGCGGTATTATTTGTTCTGACATTATTTGTTCCTTTATTCTTGCTAGCCATTGGTCCGTAAACTTCACACTTCGTTGTTACATGACCCTTTCTATTACACTTAGTATCCTTCACACCTCTGGCATGGTTTCTGCCTCTGGTTATTATTGTTGGGATTGTTGTTGTTGCAGTTGTTGTTATTGTTGGAACGGTTATTGTAGTTGTTGTAGTTGTTGTTGGGTTTGTTATTGTTGTTGCGGTTAAAGTTGCGGTTGTGGTGGTAGTTATTGCGTTTGTAATTGCGATTATTGTTGTTGTTGTTGTTGTTGTTGTATTGGTGACTCTTGTCACTATTTTCTTCCCACTTTCTCTTGACTTGTTTCGTGTTGGCTTCTTCGGTCGCTTGCTCTTTAATTCTTCCCTCAATATGATTTATGAGTTTGTGAGCCATTCGACTTGCCTTTTGTATGGAGGCGGGCTCGTGTGAACTCACATCTTCTTGAATTCTTTCTGGTAACCCTTTTACAAATGCGTCGATTTTCTCTTCTTCATCTTCGAATGCTCCCGGACACAATAGGCACAACTCTGTGAATCGTCATTTGTACGTGGTAATATCAAACCCTTGTGTTTGTAACCCTCTAAGCTCTACCTTGAGGTTATTGACCTCATTTCTGAGATGATACTGCTCGTTCATTAAGTGTTTGAATGCTGACCACGGTAGTGCGTAAGCAGCATCTTATCCCACCTGTTCTAGATAAGTGTTCCACCATGTTAACGTAGTCCCCGTGAAGGTATGCGTAGCGTACTTTACTTTGTCTTCTTCAGTGCACTTACTTATGGCAAACACCGATTCAACCTTCTCAGTCCACCGTTTTAATCCGATTGGACCCACGGTTCCATCGAATTCTAAAGGTTTACAGGAAGTGAATTCTTTGTAGGAGCATCCTACACGAGTTCTCGTGGCATTAGTTCCATTGCTGGATTCAGAGTTATTGTTATTTTGCATCGCAGCCTGTACTGCAGATATATTTGCTGCAAGGAAAGCACGGAAGTCTTCCTCGCTCATGTTCAAATTCTGACGAGTCGTCGGTGCCATTTCCTTAAAAAATAGCCCAAAAGAATTAAGTTAATCATATAGAATATTAAGAGTAGTCAATAGTATTTCGTAGCATAATATGAACTCATTTATAAAAGCTTTTTCTTCATATTAGTGTTTTATAGTTGTAATTCGGGTAGTACCTACCCATTAAGTTCATACTTAGTAGTTAATATACCATTCAACTACTACAATTCTATATGAAAAACTGATTATAATAATATTTCGTGTTCAAACTTTTATACAATATTTTACAAACTTACAATACCGCTATAATACATAAATCATGAAATATAGCACACAATAACTTTGATACAAAACAGATGTGACAACAATCCTAGTTAATACGCAAGTCGTTCAGCAAAGGCAATAAAAACACGTAATTCATAAGTCCAGAAACAAGTCATGCATTCTGGTTTTACTAAGACTACTTCCCATCCTTGATCTTGTGGAACATAACCGTTGTGGCCGTTGACAAGACAGCATGTTGTAGTATTGTCAAAGGGACGAGGGTTTCGTAATGCCTAACAGCCCCGTAATAATCTAAAAACCTTGTTTCTCACCCCAACTACTGAATCCGTCACTTGTGGAAAGGTTTTATTTAAAATTTGTAATCCGATGTTCTTTTTCTCACTTTGGTGAGAAGCGAACATCACTAACCCGTAAGCATAACATGCTTCTTTATGTTGCATGTTAGAAGCTCTTTCTAACTCACGAAGTCCTACGTTGGGATATGTTGAGTCAAAATAGGTTTTTAACCCGTAGCGTAAAATTGCATTTGGGTTCCCCGCATTTAATGCTTTAAAGAAAACACGGCGTAACTTACGGTGTCCCCAATGTGATATACCCCGTCTTTCAAATGAAAGCCTTTTATAAACAAAGGCCTGCCTGGAACGTTCATCAAATGTTCTACAAAATAATTTTGCCATAAGTAATTATGCCGATGAATTCTGACCGACTTTAGACAAGATTTCATTAATCATGTCCCCGAGTAGGTCTTCTAAAATTTTTGGTTGTCTATCCTTAACGTCCATTGTGTTTTTATACTGTAAAACAGATGAGAATTAGATTCGTAAAAGATAATTATCAAATAATACAAGAAATTTTCACATACAACAAGAAAAGTACAAGCACACTTATTTTACATATTTTACACCTCATGATTACAACTCTTTATTCCGACTCACTAGTTTCTTCCTCTTCAGACCTGTTTCATTTTGCTAATTTTCTAGGGATATATGATGTTCCTCTAATACGAGCCGTTGTTTTCACAAATGGTTTAGAAAAACCTAGTGGCTTAGAGGTTCCCGGGTTATTGTTACAACTTAAGAAATACGGGTGTTGACGATACATATAAAGTTCATCGGGCTTGGAATCGGGTTTCTCTATTTTGATGCCCTTTCCCTTATTATTTTCTTTTGCTTTTTCAAATTGGGTCGAGGTAATTTCTATAACATCATCGGAATCCTCATCGGGATCCGATTCATCAGAAAATTGGTAATCTTCCCAATATTTTGCTTCCTCGGTGGAAACACCATTGACCATTATTAATTTTGGTCCATTCGTTGAGGGTTTTCTTTTACTTATATGTTTTTATGTGGTTCCTAATATTTCCTCCTCCGAAACCTCTTCTTCTTCCGGTTCCTCTTCTTCCGATTCCTCTACTTTCGGTTCCTCTTCTTCCGGTTCCTCTTCGGGAATTTGTGAATCTTCCCAATATATATTCGACTCTTCATTATTATTAGGTGAGTCGATGGGATTTGTACTATAGGTAGACATCTATCACACAATATCAAACATGTTAAGAGATTAATATATCACATAATATTTACATGTTACAATTTGTAGTTTCCAACAAAAAAAATATTAAGCAATCATTTTTAAAGAAAACACGGTCGAAGTCCAGATTCACTAATGCATCCTAACAAACTCGATAAGACACACTAATGCAAATTTTCTGGTTCTCTAAGACCAACACTCGGATACCAACTGAAATGTCCCGTTCATATTAATTATAAACGTTCCATATTAATTGATTTCGTCGCGAGGTTTTGACCTCTTTATGAGACGTTTTTCAAAGACTGCATTCATTTTTAAAAAAAACCATAACCTTTATTTTATCGATAAAGGTTTTAAAAAAACATTTCGTAGATTATCAAATAATGATAATCTAAAATATACCATTTACACACGACCATTACATAATGGTTTACAATAAAAATATATTACATCGAAATAAGTTTCTTGAATGCAGTTTTTACACAATATCATACAATCATGGACTCCAAATCCTGTCCTTATTTTAGTATGCAACATCGGAAGCTCATAATAATCACCTGAGAATAATTATCAAATTAAGTATTATCAAATGTTGGTTAGTTATAGGTTTAACCTATATATTATCAAATTAATATAATAGACCACAAGATTTCATTTATTCAATAATCTTACACTCGCAAATGTATAAAAATCATTCTATGATGAACACCTGGTAACCGACATTAACATAATGCATATAGAATATTCCCCGCATACTCGCAAGTATGTCATAAATTGGAAATCACGATCACCATATAAATCGAAGTATTAAAGCATTCCAAATTCCAGAATGGGGTTTGTTAGGCCCATAGATCTATCTTTAGGATTCGCGTCAATTAGGGGTCATTTCCCTAATTCTTAGGCTACCAGACTTGAAGGGGAAATATTCGGTTTAATAATCCAACCATAGAATGTAGTTTCGCATACTTGTGTCTATTTTGTAAAACATTTATAAAGCTGCATGTATTCTCATCCCAAAAATATTAGATTTTAAAAGTGGGACTATAACTCACTTTCACAGATTTTTCCTTCGTTGGAAATAAGACTTGGACACTGGTCGATTCACGAACCTATAAAAAATATGTACATATATATCAGAGTATGATTTAAATATATTCACAACATTTTTTATTACATTTTTATGATTTAAGTTTGTTAAGTTAGCAGTCCTCGTTAGTAACCTACAACTAGTTATCCACAGCTAGATGTATTGAAATAAATCAATATATATTATCTCGAATTAATCCAGAATCCAGTGTGTACAAGTCTCAGGCTAGATCACAACTCAAAGTATATATATTATTTTAGAATCAACCTCAACCCTGTATAGCTAACTCAAACATTACTGCATATAGAGTGTCTATGGTTGTTCCGAAATATATATATAGATGGGTCGATATGATATGTCAAAATATTGTATATGTGTCTATGGTATCAAAGATTACATAATATGTATAATACAATATAAATTAGTTAGGATATGTTTAGTCTAGATTTGTTACAAAATTTTCGTAGCTAAAACTAGCAAATTTATCCAATTTTGTTTTACCCGTCATTTCTTCGTTTCAAATCCGTTTTGAGTGATTCAAGTTTCTATGGTTTCATAATGAACTGAAATTTATGAAACTAAACAGAAAAAGTATAAGTTTATAGTCAGAAATACAGGTTACAAGTCATTTTTTAAAGAGGTAGTCATTTCCGTCGAAAGAACGACATCTTGATAACCATTTTAAAAAACATACTTCCACTTTGAGTTTAACCATGATTTTTGAATATAGTTTCATGTTCATAAGAAAAATAATTTTCCCAGATGAACAACTTTTAAATCAAAGTTTATCATAGTCTTTAATTATCAAACCCAAAACAGCCCGCGGTGTTACTACAACGGCGTATGTCCAGTTTTACGGTGTTTTTCGTGTTTTCAGGTTTTAAATCATTAAGTTAGCATATCATATAGATATAGAACATATGTTTAGTTGATTTTAAAAGTCATGTTAGAAGGATTAACTTTATTTGTGAACAAGTTTAGAATTAACTAAACTATGTTCTAGTGATTACATGTTCAAATCTTCGAATAAGATAGTTTTATATATATGAATCGAATGATGTTATGAATATCATTACTACCTCAAGTTTAGTAGGTAAACCTACTGGAAGTGTCAAAAATTGATCTAGCTTCAAAGGATTCTTGGATGGCTTAAAAGTTATTGAAGTAGAATCATGACACGAAAACAAGTTCAAGTAAGATTATCACTCGAAATAAGATTGTTATAGTTATAAAAATTGAACCAAAGTTTGAATATGAGTATTACCTTGAATTAGAAAGATATCTTACTGTAAATAAAAAAGATTTATTGAGATCGGATGATCACTTGAAATGGATTAGAAAGCTTGGAAGTAGACTTGTAAACTTGAGAGTATTCTTGATTTTATGAA
This sequence comes from Rutidosis leptorrhynchoides, assembly GCF_046630445.1. Taxonomy (NCBI): domain Eukaryota; kingdom Viridiplantae; phylum Streptophyta; class Magnoliopsida; order Asterales; family Asteraceae; genus Rutidosis; species Rutidosis leptorrhynchoides. The sequence continues at coordinate 322,532,937 of NC_092334.1, forward strand.
ACTAGAACTTATAGAATTTATGAAGAACACTTAGAACTTGAAGATAGAACTTGAGAGAGTGATGTGTGCAGCGGTGTATACGAAATACTATTATTGTTTATTACAAAATAAGATGAAATTACACAAGTTTTATTTATTTATTTATGGGATATATCTAAACCTTGCTACAACACTATAGGCAGTGTACCTAATCGTAGAGTAGTGTAGTTTTTAGTATGTCCGGTTCATTCCACATGGAGCTAGTGATAACGTACTATATTTTTAACAACTATATTTATACAAATATATATAATTATATATAGGTAGTAATATTATAAAAGGGGGTTTTACCGTTTAATGACCGGTTTGCTGATTTTATATTTTAAGCGTAAAGATAAATGACGATAATATAAATGACAGAATTTAAATTGTGATAAAGTAAATTGCAGTAATTAAAATGACCGTAAATAACGGTACGATGAAATATGAAATAAAAGTATTATGCTTATTTAAACTTCCGTAATCATGATGTTCGACGTGTTGATTTTAATTTATTACCCGGGTTAATTGTCCTTTGTCCTGGATTATTTGATACCTACTTGGTTTTTGTCCATAATAGTCCATCGGTCATAATTATAAAATGCTCGTCAAATTAACCTTATTCCTGAAGTCAAATATTCCAACTAATTAGGGATTCGAACTGTAACAAGGTTTTAATACTTTGTTAATAATTACACAAGGTTATCGACTGCGCGTAATCCAAGGTTTTAATACTTTGTTAACAATTATACCAATTATCCTTGTATGTAATCCACCCCTGTTTTAATGAGATATGAATATTAATTTACCCATTTGATCAGAATGAATAATCAATTACCCAACCCGAATAATTAATTAAATGATCGTAAAAGATGTCGTATAAACGTCACTAAATAGGACATACATAATCATTTTAATAATTATTAGATTAACTAATTTGAAGATAGGTTCGACAGGTTCCAATGAGTTGTCGCTCAATTAGACAATACCCCCTATCTATTAATAGTCATAGTCCAATGTCCACAAGTGTCGGTCTTTTATCCAAACCTTAATTATGGTACAAAATCTAATAACCCTGTCTTAATATCTAGTCTAACATCACGATTACTTTGGCTCAAATAAGCATAATAATAAATTAGTTACGAGACATTAATTTAAAAAGGAAGAACATAGCTTGCAGTGGTGATTAATCGCGTAGCTTTGCACGGACAGAGTTCCGACTTTAAAACCCGTAAAACAATTCTTACATTAACCCAACTAAACCATAATTTATTATTAATATTAATTATAATTAACATTATAATAATAATTATATATTACATAGAGATAAAGAGAGATTAAAAAAAGGTGTATAACTCGTCCGAAAAATGCTGAATTTATAGAATGTGACCTGCTACAGTAACTCATGCGGTGGCATGAGATTTTAGTGCAAATCTCATGCACTCGCATGGGCTCATGCACTCGCATGAGTTTTATGCCTATTTCCCATGCGATCGCATGGCCGTCAGATCCAGCTCACATATTTTTTGTTTGCTAGTTTGTCGACGTTATTTAATGTAATATATAATATATAATATATAAATAATTTATATAATTATTTAAATATTATTTTATATTCTTGTGCATAGTTGACTTGTAATTTTAGCTCCGTTGCGTCGCGCGTTGATAGTTGGCTCAGGTCCCGGTTCCGGTTTTTCGAACGTCCTTGCGTACTATTTAATATCTTATACTTTGCGTTTTGCGGCTTGTACTCTTATCATTATTGGACACCACTTGAATTATATCTTGTACAATTGAGCTTTTTGGTCATTTGCGTCTTCAAATAGTCGTTTTCTTCTTTTGTCTTCGCACTTATTTATTTAAACGAATATTACATAAAAATAGAACAATTGCAACTAAAAGCTTTCAATATTGGAAGGATATTGTGCCTAAATATATGTTCATTTGGAGCACTATCAAATATCCCCACACTTGAGCGTTGCTTGTACTCAAGCAATACAGAACTTAAAATAAAATCACACTTCACCTGAATCACTTTTTTATTCTCACACTTTATACATCAGTGATTTTAATACGGCGGTATAAATAATGATAGTAATGATGTGGTTTACAGTCCCACATGACTATGAAAATATAGATCCTTTAAGGAAATTGGATCTTTATGAAAACATTTGATCTTTTGAAAATTCATTCTAGATTTTATCCTAGATAAGTTTTCTGGAATAACCCTTCACCGGTGTTTGCAAATTGTTTTTGTGAGTTTGGTGGGTTTCAGATTTGAAAATTTTAGCTCAAAACTTATGGTTTTGTGTCACCCACTTGCTAACCTTGTATTAGGAAAGCAAGACGTCCAGTATACTTGTTCTGTATATTACCTTTCGGTAAACTACCGTCCGGTTGTAAAGGAAAGTGTTGAACAAGCAACTGTTAAGGCAATGTCCCGTGACATGCAGATAATTATGGTTAAAAATGTGTCGGATGCAATTACTATCCTTTGTAGGAGCAATAGTAAAGATCATCCTATAATTTTTCGGTCTGACACAAGGTCCTGTCTTCGACCATGCTATGCAACCACCGTTCTTACGGTTGACACCCGATTTGGTTTAAGTGACCTAATGAATTCCAGGTGAATTCCTAGGATTTTACGTTCAATGGTAATGAACGCATTGAAAATAGGGTTTCAAAAAACAAATTGGTTTGTAATTTTGATCAAAATATTTTCTCGTTCAAGCTCGAGTTTAGATATCATCGAATTCCATGAGTTTGTAATTCTCAATCTTTAAAGTCAATCTCAAGGATTGAGTAATATCAGGCTTAAAAGCTGATTTTTAATCTTTAAGGAGATTATCCTTTCTAGGGGTCTGATTCATTAGTCTTATCAATCTAATTTGCACGGCGCCCTCTCCATTTTACGAGACAGATCCTCTCATGGTTAGGATAAGTCTGACCACTTGGCGACCCTATTTGATGCTGAGGTCCGTGGATTTCCTGCTGATTTTAGAGATGACTTTTCTAGATTTTTCGTCAACCTACAGCTGGTCTGGACGACAACTTCCTGACCTAAATCAAGAAACGCGTGTCTTTTTCGGAAGACTTTACTTCCTGTTAATGATGGAATTGATTCATCGTGAAGATCCATCTTTCTTTCAAATATATTACAGTAAATTAGGTAAAACTGATTAGTATCATCCAAAACAAAAGTACCTGTAATAATCTTGTACAAACATATGTGATATGTATTTAAAATAACTTGGTAAACTTTTATTTTTATTTTTTTTCTTTGCCTTTTTATTCTCCTCTATTCCATTTTAAATGAATTCTAACGTTTTGGGTTGTTTCTCCATTTATGTTCTCTCCGAGGTAACAATAATTTCGGCATTAACACCTAGTTTTATCGTTCATAAATATGTACAAACATGATTTTGAATTCATTTGGTTGAAAATTTTTAAAATTTTCACAAAATCTGGCAATTAAACTAAGTGTAAACCCGAGAGAATTTATAACCCTTCCCCACACTTGAGATCATGCAATGCCCTCATTTGCATGAAATAAGACTATAATTATAAATTCATGAGGGTGATTAGTGTAGAAAAGTGATTAAAAATACCGAGTTTGCAAACATATTGTTTTATATCACATTTAATATTTTACGTCTTGTCGTTAAAATTAGTAGCTTTTGCTGAACTTTAATGTCAGTCTTTAAAAATGCGTTGTTTTACCCTGTTTTGTACATAAGATAAACTACAAACATATAATATATATATATATATATATATATATATATATATATATATATATATATATATATATATATATATATATATATATATATATTATAAAACCTTTATTTATTAAAACAATTTAAATGAATAATTTTTTTAAAATTTTGTTTCCTTTTACTATAGGTAGTTTTGGTATGTTTACCTAGTCCGTCCCTCGACAAAATTTAAAATTTGTCGTTTTTAAAGCGATTGTTTTAAAAGCAAAGGTTTTCGGGTTTTTTTTTTAATTTTTTTGTATACTTTAGATCAATAAAATTAAAAATAATGATAACAAAATTTTTCGCCCCGCCCTCGGGTAAAGCAATTACGGTTCCATGACCTAGTCTTCAACTTACGATGAATTTTAGAAATCATTTTTTTAAACTTAATGAAATAAATTAAATTTTGTTTTTAAATTCACACAAAACTTAAATTGAAAAAGCGTATTAATTTCATACAAAACCTACAAAACAAAAATTCAGAATGGGGGAAAGAAAACTAGTTCTTTAGTGTCTGCTAGTGGAAAAGACCAATCGGATTCCATTCTCGGAACTACATGAGAACAGAACAACTTACTCTAGACAGCATTTTCTTTTTAGAACATTTGAATCTTCCCACACTTAGGTAGCTGTGGTTTTAAAATTGTGATTAACTTCATCGTCAATTTCTCTTGGACCATAATCAACTTGCATATCTGTGACTTTTGCTTTAAGCCATTGGTCGGATTCCTGTGTAATTTACACAAATTCAACTAGTGTCGCCTTTTCTTTAGGCGATAGATTGGATGCTAACCGGTTACATATTTTAAAGTTCCCCTTGGTTCTAGCATCGCGAATCCGTTTAATAAGTTTCTTCATTGAACGGTTAATAACGGGGTCATTTAATTTTGTATCAACAACGGGGTTCTTTGTTATCAAGTTATCATTAGGTGTTACTTCTTCTTCCCTACACTTAGGCGTTTTATTATTGTTAAGCACTACCGTTGGAGTTGGTAAAACAATATGGTTCTTACCAATCATTTTTGTTGGTTCAACGGTTTTGGTTGGTGGAGATTTAGACTTTCGACTCACAAAGGTGATCGATTTTTCATCATTACTAAGTGTCATTCTACCCTCTCTTACATCAAATAACGCCCCGGTGGACGCTAAGAATGGTCGACCTAAAATTAGAGGAATGTTTGGGTCCTCTTCTATGTCAATGACAATGAATTCGACTAGAAAGGTTAAATTACCCACTTGAACGGGTAGGTTGTCAGCAATTCCAACTGGGTACCTAATGGTTTGATCAAAGATTCGAACACTCATTTCCGTTATACTTAACTCACCTACTCCTAATATCTTATATAATGAAAGAGGCATAATACTCACCCTTGCACCTAAATCTGCTTGTGCATCATACATAACACAATCACTAAGTAGACAAGGAACAATAAATTCACCCGGATCACCCAACCTGGGTGGAGGTTTTGGTGGAACTGTCTTCACCGGGTTTATCTTTACGGTTTTTGTTTCTTGCATTTTCTTATTCTTCTTCTTCTTTCCAGAGGTATCACAAACTTTATTACCTATTACTTTCTCATATTCAACTCCTTTTCTTGGAAACGGGATGGATGGTCTGTATGGTGCCACCACTGGCTTTACATACTCGGGTGGTTTTGGTGTTGTAACTTCTTCATTGTTACTCACATCGAAAACCTTCCCATCTTCTTGTGCTGGTTTTTCAGAATTCGTTGAAACTATATTAACATTCTCATTTCGAGGATTTACTTCAGTATTACTCGGTAGCTTTCCTTGTTCCCTCTCACTCATCATGCTAGCAAGAGTACCTACGTGTTTTTCTAGATTCAAAATGGAAGCTTGTTGAGTTCTTAATGACTGATCAAACCTCTCATTTGTTTGGGTTTGAGATGTAATAAATTATGTTTGAGATTCCATTATCTTTGTCATCATTTCTTCAGATTTGACTTTTTCTCTTTGGTTTGTTGTGGTGGTTTATATAAGCTAGGTCTTTGTTGATTGAAAGTGTTGTTTTGAGTTGGTTGGTTATTCGGACCTTGTTGGTTATACGAGTTATTGTTAGGTCCATTTGGATTGTAAATAATGTTTTGATTTCGATTGAAGTTTGGCCTTGGCGGTTGATAATTATTTTGATAATTATTTCCCGGCCTTTGGTTCATGTAGGAAACATTCTCTCGTTGTTCCATCGTTTGTTCAATGTGATAATATTTCGTTAAGTGTGGTCCACCGCATTGCTCACAACTGATTCGTATTGCGTGAATATATTTATTCATCTTTTCCATTCGTCTTTCGAAAGCATCTATTTTTGCGGAAACGGAATCAAAGTCATGGCTAGAATCGGCTCTAGCCGATTTAGATGAACGAAAAATATCTTTTTCCTGATGCCACTCATGAGAGTAGGAGGCAGTGTTATCAATAATTTTGTGAGCTTCAGTTGCGGTTTTCTTCATAATGGAACCACCAGCTGCTATGTCGATGTCTTTTCGTGTAGCAACGTCGACACCTTGGTAGAATATTTGTACTATTTGATAAGTGTCTAAGCCGTGCTGAGGACATCCTCTCAACAACTTTCCAAATCTTGTCCACGCCTCATATAGAGTTTCATTTGGCTTTTGTGTGAACGTAACAATTTCTCCTTGAAGTCTCACGGCTTTAGATGCAGAAAAGAATTGTTTAAGAAATTTTTCAACTAACACATCCCATGTATCAATCGCCCCTTCAGGTAACGATTCTAACCAATCTTTGGCTTCTCCCTTTAAAGTCCAGGGAAATAACATCAGATAGATCTGTTCATCCTCAACTTCTCTGATTTTGAATAGAGTACAGATCCTATTAAAGGTTCGAAGATGTTCGTTTGGATCTTCTTTTGGCGTACCACTATATTGGCATTGATTAGTTACCATGTGTAGGATTTGTCATTTGATTTCATAATCTGTCGCATTAATGTCTGGCTTAATAATGGCATGACCTTGGCCCATGCGTGTGGCTCTCATTCGGTCTTCCATACTTAAAGGTTCCGTTATTTCCATATTTGAAATTGTTGAATCTGAATCACTAGAGGATTCTGTTTTAATGGTTTCTTCCTCGCCAATCTCCGGTTGAATGATTTGTGGTTCAGGAGGAATGATTAGTGGTTCAGAATCTCTAAATTGTCCTTGAATATCCTCCGGGTTCTCAATTGTGAAATCGGGTTCAAAAAATGGATTATCAGAAATTTGAGTTGGAGTACTTGTTTGACTAGAAGATGATTCTAAAGAGAAATCAACGGCAATAATATTGGCTAAATGTCTTGATCGAGTTACAGGTGGTGAATGTATGAAAGGTGGTGAACGTTTTACTCGGTGCATTCACTGAATATCCTATTAGTTATAAAAGATAAAAATTATATAAGTTATCAAATTAATAGACTTTTCTGATTTTGCCCACGTTTCGAATAGCCAATAGATGCAGCAGGTAGCCAGGACCCTTTAAATCGGAAGCCCACAACTCGCCATTAACAAATCCAACTATTACTACGAACCAGAAAAATTTGGATGTCTATCAATTTAACCGCTTAAAATAATTTTTCGTTTTGAAATTTTAGAGAAGAAATAGAAAATTCTATGTCCTAAAAACTAGAGCGTCGAGAAATAAGAAAGAAAAAGAGCGCGTCGAAAAATGTTGAAAAATAAAAGGTCAAAAAATAAAAATAAGAAAGAAAAACGTCGAAACTTAAAAGTCTAAAAACGAAATCTAAAAAGTTGCGTCTAAAGGTATAAAAGCTTAAAAGGAATTCTATATCCAAAACGGCAATAACTTAAAAAGTACTAAAATCTTAAAACGGCGTCGCAAAATTCTAAAGCACCTAAATCTTAGTCTAAAGAAAAAGCACTTAAGGGATTTTACGGAAAAGACTAAAAATCTAGAAATAAAAATAACTACGGCAAAATACTAGTCTTAAAACTAATTACGAATGAAAAATATACAATTTACGAATTAAACGATTAAAAATATACAATTTATAAAAAGAGACAAAAATTGATAAAATTACATATTTTTATAAAAATATTATTTTTATATTATTATTTTATAAAAGTATTAATTTATATATTAATAAAACTAAATATAACTTAAAAATACAAAATAAATAAAACTAAAACTAATTAATATAATAATTAACCCTAATTAGGGTTTAATAATAATAATAATAATAATAATAAATAATTTAAACCCTAAACCGTACCAGCTCTGGGATCAGACATGTTAGACAGGCTCATGCGATCGTATGAGTCTTCTGTTATGAGGCCATGCGGTCGCATGGACTGTGGATCCAGGCCATAAGTTGGGCTGCTACAGTGTTCGGCCCAGTTCGTTTTAATTATATATTTTTTTCAGATTTAAATTTTTACAAAATAATAAAAACAAACTTATATTTTAAAAAAAACTAAAAATAAAATAAAAATACTTTTTAATTTAATATATTTTAAACGAAATCTTAAAAATATTTATATTTTTATATATATTTTTTTTCTTTTTATTATTTTTAACACTTATTATAAATACAAAATATATATATGAAATAAGAAATAATAGATTTTTACAAAAATATAGTTTTACTAAAGTATAGCGTAAAAATATAGCGTTTCACCGAGTCCCCGGCAGCGGCGCCAAAAACTTGATGTGTGCAGCGGTGTATACGAAATACTATTATTGTTTATTACGAAATACGACAAAATTACACAAGTTTTATTTATTTATTTATGGGATATACCTAAACCTTGCTACGACACTATAGGCAGTGTACCTAATCGTAGAGTAGTGTAGTTTTTAGTAAGTCCGGTTCGTTCCACATGGAGCTAGTGATAACGTACTATATTTTTAACAACTATATTTATGCAAATATATATAATTATATATAGGTAGTTATATTATAAAAGGGGGTTTTACCGTTTAATGACCGGTTTGCCGATTTTATATTTTAAGCGTAAAGATAAATGACGATAATATAAATGACAGAATTTAAATTACGATAAAGTAAATTGCAGTAATTAAAATGACAGTAAATAAAGGTACGATGAAATATGAAATAAAAGTATTATGCTTATTTAAACTTTCGTAATCATGATGTTCGACGTGTTGATTTTAATTTATTACCAGGGTTAATTGTCCTTTGTCCTGGATTATTTGATACCTATTTGGTTTTTGTCCATAATAGTCCATCGGTCATAATTATAAAATGCTCGTCAAATTAACCTTATTCCTGAAATCAAATATTCCAACTAATTAGGGATTCGAACTGTAACAAGGTTTTAATACTTTGTTAATAGTTACACCGGGTTATCGACTGCGCGTAATCCAAGGTTTTAATACTTTGTTAACAATTACACCAATTATCCTTGTATGTAATCCACCCCTGTTTTAATGAGATATGAATATTAATTTACCCACTTGGTCAGAATGAATAATCAATTACCCAACCAGAATAATTAATTAAATGATCGTAAAAGATGTCGTATAAACGTCACTAAATAGGACATACATAATCATTTTAATAATTATTAGATTAACTAATTTGAAGATAGGTTCGACAGGTTCCAATGAGTTGTCGCTCAATTAGACAATACCCCATATCTATTAATAGTCATAGTCCAATGTCCACAAGTGTCGGTTTTTTGTCCAAACCTTAATTATGGTACAAAATCTAATAACCCCGTCTTAATATTTAGTCTAACATCACGATTACTTTGGCTCAAATAAGCATAATAATAACTTAGTTACGAGACATTAATTTAAAAAGGAAGAACATAGCTTACAGTGGTGATTAATCGCGTAGCTTTGCACGGACAGAGTTCCGACTTTAAAAACCGTAAAATATTTCTTACATTAACCCAACTAAACCATAATTTATTATTAATCTTAATTATAATTAAAATTATAATAATAATTATATATTACATAGAGATAAAGAGAGATTAAAAAAGGTGTATAACTCGTCCGAAAAATGCTGAATTTATAGAATGTGGCCTGCTACAGTAACTCATGCGGTGGCATGAGATTTTAGTGCAAATCTCATGCACTCGCATGGGCTCATGTACTCGCATGAGTTTTATGCTTATTTCCCATGCGATCGCATGGCCGTCAGATCCAGCGCACATATTTTTTGTTTGCTAGTTTGTCGACGTTATTTAATATAATATATAATATATAAATAATTTATATAATTATTTAAATATTATAGTATATTCTTATGCATAGTTGACTTGTAATTTTAGCTCCGTTGCGTCGCGCGTTGATAGTTGGCTCAGGTTCCGGTTCCGATTTTTCGAACGTCCTTGCGTACTATTTAATATCTTGTACTTTGCTTTTTGTAGCTTGTACTCTTATCATTTTTGGACGTTTCTCATCAATAAATTGAACCACTTGAATTATATCTTGTACAATTGAGCTTTTTGATCATTTGCGTCTTCAAATCGTCGTTTTCTTCTTTTGTCTTCGCACTTATTAATTTAAACAAATATTACATAAAAATAGAACAATTGCAACTAAAAGCTTTACATATTGGAAGGATATTTTGCCTAAATATATGTTCATTTGGAGCACTATCAGAGAGATTAATTAGATAAATAAAATTGAAGAATGAAAGTGTTTGTAGGTGTTTTGGTCGTTGGTATATGGATTAGATATAAAGGATGTGTAAGTTTGTTTTCATGTAAATAATTCATGAATGATTTATATTATTTTTTGTAATTTTTTGAGATATTTCATGCTAGTTGCCAAATGATGGTTCCCACATGTTTAATGACTCACATGGGCTGCTAAGGAGCAGATCATTGAAGTGTATATACCAATAGTATATACATCTAGAAGCTGTGTATTGTACGAGTACGAATACGGGTGCATACGAGTAGAATTATTGATGAAAATGAATGAGGATGTAATTGTAAGCATTTTTGTTAAGTAGAAGTAATTTGATATGTGTCTTGAAGTCTTTCAAAAGTGTAAAAATACATATTAATACACTACATGTATATACATTTTAACTTAGTCGTTAAGTCATCGTTAGTCGTTACATGTAAGTGTTGTTTTGAAACCTTTAAGTTAGAGATCTCATTTAATGTTGTTAACCCATTGTTTAATATATCTAATGAGATATTAAATTTTTACATTATATTGATATTATGATGTATGAATATATCTTAATATGATATATATACATTAAAATGTCGTTACAACGATAATCGTTACATATATGTCTCGTTTCAAAATCCTTAAGTTAGTAGTTTTGTTTTTACATATGTAGTTCATTGTTAATACACTTAATAATATACTTAATTATCATTTTATCATGTTAAACATAGTGTATCTATATTTTAATATGATTCATATGTATTTAGTAAGACGTTGTTATAACGATAACCGTTATATATATCGTTTCGAGATTCTTAATTTAATAATCTCATTTTTATGTATATCACTCATTGTTAATACACTTAGTAAGATACTTACTTATCATAATCTCATGTTAACCATATATATATATATATATATATATATATATATATATATATATATATATATATATATATATATATATATATATACATATATACATATATATACATATATATATATATATATATATATATATATATATATACATATATATATTTATATATATATATATACATATATATATATATATATATATATATCATCATGTAGTTTTTACTAGTTTTTAACGTTCGCCGGTCAACCTGGGTGGTCAATTGTCTACATGAAACTCATTTCAATTAAACAAGTCTTAACAAGTTTGATTGCTTAATATGTTGGAAACATTTAATCATGCAAATATAGTTTTCATTTAATATATAATCATTGAAATGTTCGGGTCACTACAAACTCCCCCCATACTGGAAAATGGTATGCTTTAGTACTTCGAGTTTATATTATACAGATGAGAGGATTCTGTTTTGGGGATATTCTATATGCATCTTGTTAAGGTCGGTTATCAGGTGTTCACTATATGAATGATTTTTATACACTTGCGAGTGTAATGTTATTTATGAAAAATGAAATCTTGTGGTCTATTAAAATTATAGAAATGATTGATTGCGATAAACCTATGAACTCACCAACCTTTTGATTGACACTTTAAAGCATGTTTATTCTCAGGTATGAAAGAAATCTTCCGCTGTGCATTTGCTCATTAAAGATATTACATGGAGTCATTCATGACATATTTAGGACAGTACCTCGCAATGGGACCAAATGATATGAGACTGAATATGCATGTTTGAGTGACTATCTGTGAATTTTGAAGTTACCGAATCTGAATCTTGGCTTGATACCGAGTCTGCTATTTGGTACTTTGAAATAATTTGATTTTTGACTTGAAACAATTAACATGTTTATACTAAGTCTTTGAATTGAAAACTTAAGCTTATTTGGTTACCGAATCTAAGGTTTTCATGAATACCAATTCTGCTTGGACTGTGTTGAATAATTGACTAAGTGTTGTTCTGATTCTTTATGATATATATTTGATTGTACATGATAGGGTGTATTATGATGAATATCGTATGAATATCATGTTTGTCAAATGTTTGTTCATAATTGGAATAAATGATTTTTATAACTTAAAAAAATCATAAAAATTATAAAATCTAAAAAATACAAAGGTTTTTAAAAGAAATAAGAATAGAGATATGTGCTTTATGATAACTGTCATACCCCCCAAATAGGGCCGGGGGTAAATATGACTTTTCCAATATCATCACATAGTTATATAAACGAGAACGACTCTAAATGAGACGTTTAATAAAATCAGTAATTTAATTGCAGTGAAAAATGAATTGTTTTACATGGTAAACCCAAAAGTAATAAATGTTTAACAAATGATAAAATGTAAATAATGTGGACTCCAATGCAACATCAAGCAATCAACATAGGGCAGCACATAAGCTATTCTTCACCTGAGACAAACATGCTTAAAATGTCAACACAATGGTTGAGTGAACACCATAGGTTTAACAATCCTAATAAGTTTTAGACCACAAAATTTAGTTCACAACATCAAAATATTCAATATGCCATGAGTTATAATATCGAACTAAACATTAACCCCTGAAACTGTATGGGTGTCAGCAATCATTATTATGTACCCCCTTGACGATCACGCCAATGGGTAGAGACGTCACTCTCAATAGGCCTACTTATAATAATTAAACTTGCAATATTCCAATTTCAGCAATTAACGATATTATGGCGGGGATTTGCATGTAAGAATACAAGTTAACAATAATCTCATGAAGTTGCATATCAAAAGTTTAGGCACTTGTGTCTAAATTGTAAATCATTTAAAGCAAGCATGTGTCTCATCCTAAGATTTATAAAATACATTAAAACTTGTAAAAAGTGGGGCTATGAGTTCACCTTAGTTGCACAGAAGAGTTATTCCACAAGAAAAATGAATTGAACGAAAGAACGTGATCAGAATCTCAACCTAGCGATAGAATGTACGATCAGTTATTGCCTAAAAGACTTAAGTATATTAATTATACTAATGATGATAGTTTTCTAAAATAATTTTCATTTTCGGAAAGTTACCATTTATGGAAAGTTTCCACTTATAGTAACCTTCTAATTATTGAAAGTTCGGGTTACAATCTATTACAAGACATTGTACACCTTTACCCAAATCTCATTTCTATCATATAAGTCACTCTGATGGTCAGTTGTTACCGGGCGCCCAGGATTCTTGGCCAAAATCTATGTCATGGCATTCGAAATCCACAAGCGGTTTCCATTAGGCAACAAGGACCACCTTAGGCCATATGTAGCGGTGAGGTTCTTATATAGTGCACGTTATCTTGATTATAACCTTCACATATTATAGGTGTATAATCTTTTATTATATAGTTAAGTTAATTATATAGTTACTATTTGTATTATATAACTAATTATAGTTTTATAATTATATATGTATTATTATTCAAGATATAATTTCTATCTTAATTTAGATTAATTAATATCTACAATATACTAATCATTATCTCATACAATATATATAACATAAATGTATTATTTTATTTGTTACTTAATTTACAAGATACTTAATAATATAGTACTTTATTAACCCAATATTATCCATAAAAACTTAAATAATTAATTAAATACCAAATAATCATATACATAATTTTTATAGTCTTAGTTAATTACAATAATCAGTAGAAAAATTTAAGAAAGTAATTTTATTAAAATTTTGTATTTATATTAGTTTTTATTCTTAATTTAAACACAAAACAAGTTTAATTCCACATAAAACACCAAATAAACATAAATAATTTTTTTTAAAATTTTTATAAGTTTCTTACAGTTAATTAACCTGTAGAAAAATATTAAATAAAAGATTTCTTTATTTTTACAATTATTTCCTTATTTACATCCTATTTACATAATAAAAGAGTTTAGTTAATCTATAATTATTAAATCAACCCATAAATAAATTTTTATATTTTTCTCAGACTTAAACAAAGTTTAAAAACTCAGAAAAATTATTTATTATATTTTATTTAATGTATATATTTTTATTACGAATTTCCCCTATTTTCCATAATTAAATAACACATAATTCGTATTTGATTTTTATAAATTATATTCTGACCTAAATAACTAAGTTAAATATCATAATTTACTGGAAAATTATTTATATAGCTTAATTAGCCTTTTTCCTATTTTTTATAAATATATATATATATATATATATATTAAAGAAACTGTTTTAATTTAATAAAATATAAAAACGCATTATTAATCAGTAAAATTATTTTTCCTAGATCTTATATTACTTATTAATAATTAACATGTATAATATATAATTTAATAAACTCAATACATAATTATTACTTATTTTTAAATGGGTCGGCCAAAAAATACAAAACAAAATAAAAAAAATTCAAAAACGAATTATTTTTTTGAAAATTCAAATTTTATAAAACTCATTCATCATGCTAATAATTATCATGTAGAAAGTTGGATTTAATTAAGCTTGTAACAATTTAAAAAAAATTTGTTGTTGTTGCTTTCGGCAAAAAAAAAAAAAGAAAAAAAACGAAAAAAAAAACGAAAAGAAAAAAAAAGAAAAGACGAAAGAAACTCACAAATAATTTTAGGGTTTGAGAGCTCAAAAAGTTTAATGTAAAAATTATGAGGGGGTTAAGTTCCTATTTATAGTTTTTAATTACTTGGGCTCCAAGAAAATACATTCTTTTTAAAAATATAAATTAATTTCTTTTTCTCTTTTTTTTTATTCAACCGACTAGGCCTTTTTCCTTCTTTTTTTATTTTTTTATTAAAAGGAACATTCTAGAATATCTTGTATTTTATTTTCTTTTATTTAATTAACATAATTTATTATATATTTATTTATATTTTTCGGTACATATATAAATACATATATTTTTATATTAAATTTTCAAATTTACATTTGTCACCCATTATTTAATCATTTTATATACATACTCATATTTATATTTTATTTACAAGTTATTTACACTAATATAGAGTACACACTTTTTAATACCTAATATATACATTTAATAATAATAATAATAAATATAGTAATAATTATAATGATAATATTATTATTACGGTTAGGGTTAGGATTACATTAAATAATTAGGTTATTTACTAATGATTAGGTTTAGGGTTTAGTTCATTAATGACGAGTATTAGGGTTAGGGTTTGGTTTATGAATATTAATTACTTCATTTATTATGTCCGGATAACAACCCTAATATAAAGTACGAATCAACAATGAAACCCTAGGGGCATTATAGTCATTACAGAGTGGAAAAATTGAGGGTTGTTATAATAACATCTTGTGGTCTTCTATTTCTTATTTATACAGCTAAATGGCGAACAATCACTTCATCAATTCTAAAACCAACATCCCTTGCAATTACTGGACTGCTATTCTAGAGAGACATACTTTATGGTCTGCTCTAAGCTCAACAGTTAGAGTGCCAGTCACAGACTTAGAGCTTCTGAATACAACAATAAGGTTTGTGGAGGCTACACAACCTACAGCTGCCAATCCACAGGGAGAACCAGCTAAATTTGAATTTGAGCTGAGAGGGGTACAAGGATTCAGGAGTATCACCAAAGCTGACTTCAGGAGGATCTTTCAGCTTCCTCTTGTACAGAATGCTCCTGCTTTTCCTTCTACTCAGCAGATGATGAGCTCAATCTTTCAGCTTGGTTATAGTGGAGCTACCAATGTTCCACCAGCTAAGTTTCAAAAGAAGTACTTGTACTCTCAGTGGTATGTGATCTTCTCGATCATCAACAGATGCTTGCTGATGACAAGGAGTGGATCTGACAGCTTAACTGTGCCAATGCTCAAGCTGCTCTACTCATTTACAAGAGTGGAAACTCCGGATTATGTAGAACTCTTGTGGGATTTGGTTCAAGCACAAGTGGATAAACCAAGGGGTTTCTACATCCCTTGTGAAAGGTTTTTCTGTATCTTTATCCATGATGCTATTAATGCTTGCAGAGATGCAAATATTTTTGTACCAGGTACACATGGATTACAGATGAAGAGACTTGGGGAGTTAAAGATGAATACCCCGGTGATTTCTGACAATCAATTCACTGCACCAATTCCAGATTGGTTAGTGAGGCTAGCTGAACCCCAAGACGCTCTAATGCGTTCTTACTTTGAGGCTGTAGTAATACCTCTTTCGAACCCGGTACAACAAGAACAAGTTGAACCAGCCGTGGTTCCAGCCCCAGAGGGTGTAAAGGAACCTGCAGTACAACCACCCGGGCCAGCTAATCCTTCACTTAGGATAAACCTCAAACGCTCTAGGGTAGCACAAAATGCTCAAACCATGAGGATCAGGGAACCTAGTCCTCTTAGGATTGAACCTACCATATCAACTACACCTGAGGACAGTAGTGACACCGATTAATCAGCAACTGAATCATCTCCAGAACATTCTCCTAAGAGAACTTGATATATGCACGATGAGATGATTCAGACTCCGCCAACCTTACGAGTAACTAGATCTAGGACTACGACTCCTATCGTACGCCAAACAGTTACTCCAACCATTGGTGATACGGACCAAGACCTAGAGCCTATTAGGTCACCTTCACCCATCTCCGTATCACATCCAACAATAACAATAAGCCCTATGATGTGTGCGAGGTGGTGTATAAAATAGTTATATTTTTACAAGGAAATACTATTAAATACGATACAATTTTACACAAGTGATTTATTTATTTATAGAGTGGATATACCTAAACCTTGCTACAACACTTATAGGCAGTGTACCTAATCGTACAGTAGTGTAGTTTTTAGTAAGTCCGTTTTGTCCATAGGGAACTCTAGCCAAGCTTAACGCTATATTTGTAACTTATAATTGTAAAAATACAAAAATATATAAAAGTAATATTATTATTATAAAAGGGGGTTTTTACCGTTTAATGACCGATTTTTCGATTTTAAAACTTTTACTCGCAGTTAAAACCTAATGTAAAATATTAAAAATAAATATAACTTAATTTAAAGCGTAAAGTAAATAACGATAATGAAATTGCGATAAATAAAATTGCGATAAAATAAAATTGCTATAATTAAAGATTACGATAATTAAAAATGCAATTAAATAAAATGACAATAAATAAAAGTGCGATAATTAAAAGTGCAATTAAATATGAAATATATAAATTATGCTTATTTAAACTTCTATAATCATGATGTTTGACGTGTTGACTTTAGTTTTATTACCATGGGTTAATTGTCCTTTGCCCTGGATTATTTGATATGTCCATACGGATTTGTCCATAATAGTCCATCAGTCATAATCATAAAGTGCGAGAGTCTTCGTCAAAATATTCTTATTCCCGAAGTCAAATATTTCAACTAATTGGGTATTCGAATTGTAACAAGATCTTAATACTTTGTTTAATGAATACACCAGGTTATCGACTGAGTGTAGACCAAGGTTTTACTACTTTGTTAATAATTACACCAATTACCCTTGAATGTAATCCACCCCTGTTTCAACAAGTCTATTAACTATTAATCCAGTTCCGTGTCCGGTAAAATGAACAATTATTGGTATTTATAGATATCTCGCCCACCGTACCCAGTCAAGCGTATGTGGTTATATATAAATACGTCAAATTATAAGTCTATATATTAAATCAATGAGGTATCATTTAGTTAATATAAAACCCATTAATAGCCCATAGTCTAATTTCCACAAGTGTCGTTCTTTTATCCAAACCCCAATTATGGTACAAAGCCCAATTACCCAATTTTAATATTTAGCCCAACATCATGATTACTTCGTCTTAAATAAGCATAATAATAACTTAGCTACGAGACATTAAATTAAAAAGGTTGAACATAACTTACAATGATTAATAATAGCGTAGCGTTACACGGACAGAATTTCGACTTACACCCTTACAACATTCGCTAACATACCCTTATTATTAGAAATTAAAATTAAAATTAAAATTAAAATATAATATATATATATATATATATATATATATATATATATATATATATATATATGTATATATATACATATGTATATATATATATATGTATATATATATACACACGTTTGATAGATAAAGAGATGGATGGATGATATCTTTTGGCCAAAACACGTTGAATTTATAGGACCTGGGCTGGATTTTTCAGCCTTGCGATCGCATGGCCAGCTGGGGAAGTTCACATGTCTTTGTTTTCTAGTTTGCCGACGGTTTAATAAATAAATATAATATATAAATAATTTTAAGAATTATTTAAATATTATATTATATTTATGTGCATAGTTGACTTGTAATTTTTAGTCCGTTGCGTCGAGCGTTGAGAGTTGACTCTGGTCCCGGTTTCGAATTTTCGAACGTCCTTGCGTATAATTTAATATCTTGTATTTTGCGTTTTGCGACTTGTACTCTTGTAATTTTGAGACGTTTCTCATCAATAATTTGAACCACTTTGATTGTACTTTGTACTTTTGAGCTTTTTGGTCGTTTGCGTCTTCAATTCGTCGAATCTGTCTTTTGTCTTCACCTTTTATTATTTAAACGAATATTACTTATAAATAGAATAATTGCAACTAAAAGCTTGTCTTTCTTGAGGGATAATGCTATGAAATATATGTTCATTTTTAGCATTATCAAATATTCCCACACTTGAGCGTTGCTTGTCCTCAAGCAATATAGTCTTGAAATAAAAATACTAGAATCACTTATTTATTCTTCACACTTTGTACATCAGTGATTTATATACGGCGGTATGAACAATGGTAGTAACGATGTGGTTTACAGTCCCACATGACTATAAAAATTTAGATCCTTAAGGAAATTGGATCTTTATGAAAACATTTGATCTTTTGAAAATACGATCTAGCTTTTACCCTAGATAAGTTTTCCGGAATAACCCTTCACCAGTGTTTGCAAATTGTTTTTGTGGGTTTGGTAGGTTTCAAATTTGAAAATTTTAGCTCAAAACTTATGGTTTTGTGTCACCCACTTGCTAACCTTGTATTGGGAAAGCAACACGTCCAGTATACTTGCTCCATATATTACCTTTCGATAAACTACCGTTCGGTTGTAAAGGGAAGCGTTGAACAAGCAACTGTTAAGGCAATGTCCCCTGACATGCTTTTAATTATGGTCTATAATGTGTCAGATGTAATTACTATCCTTTGTAGGAGCAATAGTAAAGCTCACCCTATAATTTTTCGATCTGGCACAAGGTCCTGTCTTTGACCATACTATGCAACCACCATTCTTATGGTTGACACCCGATTTGGTTCAAGTGACCTGATGAATTCCAGGTGAATTCCTAGGATTTTACATTCAATGGTAATGAACGCATTAAAAATGGGTTTTTCAGAAAACAAATCGGTTTGTAATTTTGATCAAAATATTTTCTCGTTCAAGCTCGAGTTTAGATATCATCGAATTCCATGAGTTTGTAATTTTCAATCTTTAAGGTCAATCTCAAGGATTGAGTAATATCAGTCTTAAAAGTTGATTTTTAATCTTTAAGGAGATTATCCTTTCTGGGGATCTGATTCATTAGTCTTATCAAGCTAATTTGCACGGCGCCCTCCCTATTTTACGAGACAGATCCTCTCATGGTTAGGATAAGTCTGACCACTTAGCGACCCTGTTTGATGCTGAGGTCTGTGGATTTCCTGCTGATTTTAGAGATGACTTTTCTAGATTTTTCGTCAACCTACAGCTGGTCTGGACGACAACTTCATGACCTAAATCAAGAAGCGCGTGTCTTTTTCGGAAGACTTTACTTCCTTTTAATGATGGAATTGATTCATCGTGTAGATCCATCTTTCTTTCAAATATATTACAGTAAATCGGGTAAAACTGATTAGTTTAGTCTAAAGCAAAAGCATCTTCAGTTATTTGTACAAAAATATGTGATATATGTTCAAAATAAGTTGGTAAATTTTTCCCACACTTGGCTTTTATTTTCCTTTCTTTGCCTTTTTATTGTCCTCTATTCCATTTTAAATGAATTCTAATATTTTGGTTTTTTTCTCAATTTATGTCCTTTCCGAGGTAACAATAATTTCGGTGTTAACACCTAGTTTTATCGTTCATAAATATGTATAAACATGATTTTGAATTAATTTAATTGAAAATTTTGAAAATTTTACTAGAATTGGGTAGTCAGTATATAAGACTAGGGATGTTCTTTATTATCAGAGAGCACTAGATTCTAATACAACTACTGCTTTACTAGTATTTTAATGGTAACCAAGTGTTTAAATTTAAAATTAAAAATCCGAAAGAATTTAACCCCTTCCCACACTTAAGATCTTGCAATGCCCTCATTTGCAAGAAATTAGTAATAATTTAAATTATTGAGGGTGATTAGCGTAGAAAAATGATTAAATTTTACCAAAGTTTAGAAACATATTGGCGTTTGTTTGTTGAATGATAAATGGTGCACATCATTTGTTCATTCCGTCTTGTTGTTACATCACTTTTGTTTTTCGTTTTGTCATCAAAAGTACTAGCTTTCGCTGAACTTAATGCCAGTCTTTAAAAATGCGCTGTTTTACCCTGTTGTGTACAATTGACAATATACATACATACAAATATAAACATGCATGGTAATTTGAAATAAGACTTAAAATTCCACTTTCAAATCAAATATGAAATATTAGTACAAAATAATAAGAATATTAAACAATACATTAATGTATCACAATATCATATGTTTAAACATAAATAAAAATCATAAAAAGATAAAAATCATAGAAATCACCAACGGAACTATATCAATCTGGATAGGGGTTCCAGTTCATGTCGTCGTCCGGGTTCCATGGTTGGTGATAGGTGTACTGGTAGGCCTGGTTAGGGTCGTAGAGAGTATATGGTGGTCTCATCTCGGACTGGTGTGGAGGATAGTAAGCGGTTTGGGTTGGGATGTAGTGATCCTGAGGTGACAGTCGGCTCATAATCTGACGCTGATGATAGTCCCATCTATCATGCTGTCATTGCTGGAATGCTCGTAATCATTCCGGGCTTGCCACTGCTCCATCCGACGAAATCTCTCCGCGTTTGTCATATCTACCTCATCTACACGCTGGTAGACGTCAGTCATAGCTTCCCTAATGGCATCCCTAATGTCATTCGCCTCCTCCATTTCCTCATCTGAAACTCTCTCTACCTGAGGATGACTACCTTCATAGGGTACTGGCTGGTTGCGTCTGCTCTTTAATACCTTAGCACCCTGATAAACCTTTAATCCTAAAGGCTTAACCTGTTCCCTACATTCCAAAAGTGGACCCCCTTGGTCCCTATCTAGACCTAAATACTCTCCAATGAGAGTAACAAAAATACCTCCTCCTATTATTCCCCCTTCCTGTATTCCTTCCACCATTTTTGATAAATAAAAACCAACACAGTAGGGGATATTAACAAAGCTTCTTGGGTCTCGAATACACTTTAGTTAAAATAAATCATGTAAGGTCATTTTCTCTTTATTGTGACCTCTATGTGTAATCGACTTAGCCAGAAATCGGCTTTGTTAATATGTAAGTAGGAGTGTTTTCCTCCCAGTGTAAAAACATTATAGTTTGACATACGCCTCCAGACGGCGTTCGCGTCAAAATTCCTATCTACCCTTTCACCACGATAAATCAAATTCATACAATCGGGTAGTAGTAATTCACAAGGAGTATATATCTGTAAAGCCCTGGCCATGTCCAACATGGACATCATGTACATCTTACGGACAAGTATAAACCTAAGAAAACTTCTATCATCTAACCTATCTACATCTGCATTTAATGCTATAGTACTCATCAGCTCAACACACCATTCATTATATACAGGTCTACGGATGGTGAATAAACGTTCCCAATCGTGAAAAGAAGAACTGCCATACCTTTGGATCAGATGCTCCCTAACTGAGTTAGCTAGTTGGACCCTTTCCAAAGGATCCCAATCGATTACCCTTGGCACTTCTACATTTTTCGGTAGCAGTTTGAATTTGTTACTTTGATATGCCGGGTAATCCCTCTAGCTTCTATCGAATCTCAGATTAGGATGCAACGTGTGTTCAGGAATTGTTGGGTATTCTACTGGTGGATGCATCAGAAATAATGTGAATGCATCAACAAATTGTAGCGGATCATAATAAGGTACGTGTTGATCAGGCTGTTGTTGTGGTTCCTGTTGTTGTTCCGGTTCAGGCTCGTATTGCGGCTCATATTCTGGTTCAGGTTTGTATTGCGGATCATATTCTGGTTCAGGTTCCTGTTGTGGTTGTCTAAATGATGATGAAGCACCAGCAGTATCGGTTTCTGCAAAACACATTAAACACAAAATTTGTGCATCCAAATATGCATTAGTGTTAGCAAAATAAAACCTTGAAACAATTACAAAAACATGTTAAATCAAAATTAAACTTATACACATTTTCACAATTTTATCAATTCTACACTTTTTCAAATAAGCCTATATGAAAATGTATATAAAGTTCATAAGCATTTAACTCATATAACATGTCAAAATAGTCATTACTAACAATTAAACAAGTCTCAAATGGCAATTATATCAAATTAATCAAGTTCATGAATTTTAGACTTAAAAAGTCTACTTTAATCTCCAAAAATCATGTTTAGGATCAAAGTTTGGATCATTTAGCAACCTAAACATGTTACAATACTTAATTTAGCAATAATTCATGACAAAAATTGGCCGTATCCTGTTTATATCAAAAAGCCCCAAATTGCTCAAGAACACAAACCCTAGATTTCTAAAAATTTTGAAGTTTTTGGCTTCAAATCATGTTAAATAGCATCAATCTAGGTTATACATGCATAAAATACTAACAATTTAATACTAATTACACTAGAAATTAACAAAATTAAATTAGGTACAATATTGGTAAATATCACAAAAACTAGCAAATTTATGAGTTTAGGGGTGTAATTTTTACCTTTTTGTTGAAGAATCCGAACCTAGGCATGATTAGAGCAAGAAATTTGACGAATTACGGTGAAAATTTGCGAATTTTAGAGGTGATTTGGGAGTAGGATCGTGTATATGTGTGTGTTTTGTGGAGAGAGCAGAATAGCTCGACTGATATTTGATCATGGCCTGTTTTCCAGCTCCATGCGATCGCATGGACTGGAAGGCCAAATCCCATGCGATCGCATGGGGTTCGGGTACAGTGTATTTTGGCTATTTTTTTTTTATTTTATAAAACCTTACACTTTTTAAAACATATAATTAAATTAAATTTTAAAAATTTGTTTCTTTTTAGGATGAGGGCGTTTCAGAACAATGTCCTAGTCCGTCCCTCAACAAAATTTTAAAATTTGTCAATTTTAAGCGCAGTTTTAAAAGCAAAGGTTTTGGAGTTTTTTAAATGTTTTTGGCATACTTTAATTCAATAAGATTAAAAATAATGATAATAAAAGTTCTCGTCCCTCCCTTGGGTAGATCAATTTCGATTCAACGACTTAGTTTTTAACTCACGACGAATTTTTTAAAAATCATATTTTAAACTTAACGAAATAAAGTAAATTTTTGTTTTTAAATTCACACCAAACTTAAATGCTTAAAATTAAAAATTCATATTATTAAAATTTTAAAAATTTACACCAAATTTATATTATAATTTTATTTTTATACATACAAACTTATATTAAAAACATAAATTTTTCAAATATTTACAAAGTTAAATATATTGATTTTAAAAAGTTTACAATATTTTTTTAATATTAATTTTAAAAACAAAGTAAAGTAATTTCGCCCCTCTTTAATCCCACTTTTTGGTCTTTTATCCCACTTTAATCAATCAAATATTATCAAAAATATACGCCCCTCTTTTCGGTAAAGTAATTTCGCCTATATTACCTAGTTTTACTCTTGACGAATTTTTGAAATATTTTGGGTTGATTGATTAAAGATATTTATACCTTAAAAATAAACGGTAAATTTTGCAGTGATGTAATAAATTTTTGTATGATATCAATAATTTCGGTTGCAAAACCTAATTTTATTGAGTATCAATTTAATACTTTATAGCGAACAATTTAGTATTTATTATCAAAAGGTTAAAAGCAATAAATAAAAACAAATAAAAACTGTACATACTTACCTGTGCGATAGAATTCTCAGTGACCTGCTTTAGCCCACTCATAATATAGTCGGACTAATTGGTTTTCCATAGCTACATAGGCGTAACCTCGAGCATTCAACGATTTTTCTTCTAAACATATGAACGGTCCTTCTCTGTATAAAGTAACGAACTCGGTATTGGAATATGTCTGATTCGTCGAGCATTTTCCTTCGTGTGACCATTTTCCGCATTTGTGACATCTTTCAAGGTGTCGTGCTCTTCTTTTTAGCGGCGGATTTTGATTTTCCTTTATCAAAATGTAACTTATTATGATCGTTCTTGAGTTCTTTTCTTACTCCGTCCAATTTGGCTCTTATTACTGACACCAGGTCACTCGGAAGGGTGTCATTATTACGTTTAGTAATCAAAGTATGTAGCATTAGACCATGGTTTAAATCAAAGGAATTCTTCATCTCGTAAAACCTAAATAAAAATAAAAATTCAGAATGGGGGGAGAAGACTAGTTCTTTAGGGTCTGCTAGGGAAAGACCATTCGGATTCCATTCTCGAAGACTACATGAAAACAGAATATCTAACTCTAACAGAAATACATATTACCCTAAAAATATTCGAACCTCCCCACACTTAGTTAGATGTGGTGTTGAAATTGTGATTAACTTCGTTGTCAACTTCCATCGGATCATGTACGTAATGTTTAACTCTGTGACCATTAACTTTAAATTCAATCCCATTTGAATTTATTAACTCTACTGTTCTGTATAGGAAAACTCTTTTGACTATGAATGGTCCAGACCATCTTGATTTCAATTTTCCAAGAAATAGCTTTAATCGTGAATTGAAAAGAAGAACTCTGTCTCCTTCTTTAAATTCTTTTGAACTTTTGATTCTTTTATCATGCCATTTCTTCATTCTTTCCTTATAGATTAACGAATTTTCATATGCTTCGTGTCTTAATTCTTCTAATTCGTTTAGTTGACTTAATCGTAGACGTCCAGCTTCATGTAAATCAAGATTACATGTCTTCAAAGCCCAAAATGCTTTGTGTTCAATTTCTACTGGAAGATGACATGCTTTTCCGTAAATTAGTCTAAAAGGTGTGGTTCCAATTGGAGTTTTGTAGGCTGTTCTAAAAGCCCAGAGTGCATCCTCCAATTTCATGGACCATTCCTTCGGATTTGATCCTACGGTTTTCTCTAGAATACGTTTTAAAGCTCGATTGGTATTTTCAACTTGTCCACTTGTCTGTGGATGATAAGCAGTGGAGATTTTATGAGTTACTCCATATCTTTTGAGAACTTTCTCAAGTTGATTGTTACAAAAATGAGTACCCCAATCACTTATTAAAGCTTTCGGTGTTCCGAACCTTGCAAAAAGACGTTTTAAAAAGTTGACTACAACTCGTGCATCGTTAGTTGGGAGAGCTTGTGCTTCCGCCCATTTAGATACATAATCAATGGCAACGAGAATGTAGAGATTATTATGAGATTTTGGAAATGGACCCATAAAGTCAATACCCCAAACGTCAAATACTTCACATACTTGAATGACATTTTGTGGCATTTCATCACGTTGACTTATTTTTCCGGCCCTTTGACAAGCATCACAGGATTTGCAAAGAAGGTGTGCGTCTTTGAAAATTGTAGGCCAATAGAATCCAGCATCGTAAATTTTTCTTGATGTGAGCTGATGCCCATAATGCCCTCCTGTTGGTCCTGTGTGACAATGGTTTAAGATTTAACTAGCTTCATCTCCGAATACACATCGGCGTATTATTCCATCGGGACAACTTTTAAACAAATGTGGATCTTCCCAGAAATAGTGTTTTATATCACTAAAGAATTTCTTTCGTTTTTGGTACGACAATCCTTTTTCAAGGAATCCACATACTAAATAGTTTGCATAGTCTGCAAACCATGGAATTTCATTATAATCTATCTTCAATAGATATTCATCAGGAAAGTTGTCTTGTATTGCCGATTCATTTAGAACTTCTAATTAAGAATTTTCAAGACGAGAAAGATGATCAGCTGCGAGATTTTCTGCTCCCTTTTTGTCTCGGATTTCAATATTAAACTCTTGTAAGAGTAAGATCCAATGGATTAATCGTGGTTTGGCATCTTGTTTCAAAAATAGGTATCTAAGAGCAGAATGGTCGGTATAGACCACCGTTTTAGCTAGAATGAGATATGAACGAAATTTGTCAAAAGCAAAGACAATAGCAAGGAGTTCTTTTTCAGTAGTTGTGTAATTCGTTTGTGCTCCTTGTAACGTCGTACTAGCGTAATAAATAGGTTGAAATCGTTTTTCAATCCTTTGTCCTAAAACGGCTCCCATTACAAAATCACTTGCATCGAACATTAGTTCAAATGGTAGATTCCAATTTGGAGTTATCATGATCGGCGCATTAGTGAGTTTTTCTTTAAGTATATTAAAAGATTTGAGGCATTCATATGAAAAGATGAATGGAGCATCATTTTCTAGGAGTTTATTCATAGGAGTGGCAATTTTAGAAAAATCTTTTATGAAACGTCGGTAAAAACCGGCATGCCCTAGAAAAATCCTAACTCCTCTAACATTGGTGGGATGTGAAAGTTTAGCAATTACATCTACTTTAGCTCTATCCACTTCAATTCCTTCCTTTGAGATTTTATGTCCAAGAACGATGCCTGCTTTAACCATGAAATGACATTTTTTCCAATTAAGAACTAGATTTGATTGTTCGCATCTAATAAGAATTCGTTTAAGATTAACTAAACATGATTCAAATGTATAACCGAAGACTGAAAAGTCATCCATAAAAACTTTCATGCATTCTTCTATCATGTCGTGAAAAATCGCCATCATGAACCTTTGAAAGGTTGCAGGGGCATTGCAAAGTCCAAATGGCATGCGTTTGTAAGCAAAAGTACCATAAGGGCACGTGAATGTGGTTTTCTATTGGTCCTCGGGTGCGATTGGAATTTGAAAATATCCGGAGAAACCGTCAAGAAAACAATAGTAACTGTTCCCGGCTAATCTTTCCAACATTTGATCAATAAAGGGTAAGGGAAAGTGATCTTTTCTGGTGGCGTCATTTAATTTTCTATAATCAATACAAACACGCCATCCTGTTACAGTCCTAGTAGGAATAAGCTCATTTTTTTCATTTGTGATGATAGTTATGCCACCCTTCTTAGGTACGCATTGAACTGGGCTTACCCATGGACTATCAGAGATTGAATAAATTAAACCTGCATCAAGCAGTTTAATAATTTCTTTCTTAACAACATCTTGCATATTCGGATTTAGTCTTCGTTGGCATTGCACATACGTTTTATGACCTTCTTCCATAAGGATTTTATGTGTGCAATACGAAGGACTTATTCCTTTAATATCATGAATCTTCCATGCAATAGCTTGTTTATGAGCTTTTAGCACAGAAATGAGTTAAGATTTTTCATTTTCAGTAAGAGAAGACGATATTATTACAGGTAATTCAGTTTCACCATGTAAATAAGCATATTCCAAATGGTTTGGAAGTGGCTTTAACTCTAATGTCGGTGGTTCTTCTATCGATGATTTATATCGATATATGTCTTCTTCTTTTAGCATTTGAATTTCTTCTGTTGTTGGTTCATATCCATTAGCCATAAGTGTAGCTAACATTTCAGTTTCATCAATTGGTTCAGTTCCTTCTCCTAAAGAACATTCTCCTGTTCCTTGTAATTCTGGAAATTCTTCTAACAATTTTGCATGTGAATCTATAGTTTGAATATAATAACATGTATCATCTGCAGATTGCGGTTGTTGCATGGCTCTATCAACTGAAAAGGTAACACTCTCGTCCTCTATACTTAAGGTTAGTTTCTTACCGAACACGTCTATTATTGCTATAGCTGTGTTTAAGAATGGTCTTCCTAATATGAGAGGAACTCGAGAATCTTCTTCCATGTCCAGAATAACAAAATCTACTGGAAATACTAAGGTACCAACTTTAACTAGCATGTTCTCCATTATCCCTCTAGGATATTTTACTGATCGATCGGCTAGTTGTATACTTATTCGTGTTGGTTTCAATTCTCCAAGGTCTAGTTTAGCGTATAGTGAATACGGCATTAAATTTATACTAGCACCTAAGTCTGCCAATGCTTCTATTGAACTAAGACTACCCAGAAAACATGGAATTGTGAAACTTCCTGGATCAGATAATTTTTCTGGTATCTTATTCAAAAGCACTGCAGAACAATTAGCATTCATAGTAACAGCCGAAAGTTCTTCCATTTTCTTTCTATTTGTGATCAGATCTTTCAAGAATTTAGCATATCTAGGCATTCCTGAAATTACATCAATGAAAGGAAGATTGACATTTATCTGTTTAAACATATCCAAGAATTTGGATTGCTCGGCTTCAAGTCTCTCTTTTCTCATTTTACTCGGGTAAGGAAGTGGTGGTTGGTATGGTTTAACATAAGGTTTAGCCTTAACTGTGTTATCTTCATTAACCTTTTCAACTACCGGTTCTTTTTCCTTATCTTGCTCAGGTTGTGGTTCTTGTGGAGTGGGAATAGCTTCATCAGAAATTACAGGTATTTCAGGTGGTTTAAGTGTAATACCACTTCTTGTGGTAATGGCTTTAGCTGTTTCATTCCGGGGGTTAGCATTTGTATCACTAGGTAAACTTCCCGGTTTTCTTTCACCTATCAACTTTGCTAGGTTACGTACTTCTTGTTCCAAATTTTGGATATAAGCTTGTTGATTTCTAAATGCTTGAGCATTTTGTTCATTGGTTTGTTTCTGAGATGTGAAAAACTGAGTTTGAGATTCAACTAGCTTCGACATCATATCTTCTAAATTTGGCTTTTTATCATCGGTTTGTGGTGGTTTGTTTTGGAAAATAGGTCTTTGCTGATTGTAAGTATTGTTGGATACTTGTTGATTGCTTGGACCTTGTTAGTTGTTGTATGGAACATTTTGGTTATAATTCTGGTTTTGATTGTAGATTGGTCTTGGCGGTTGATAATTATTCTGATAATTATTTCCAGTCCTTTGGTTTATGTATGAAACATTATCTCTTTGTTCCATTGTTAGTTCAATACTGAGACAATCTTTTGTCAAATGTGGTCCTCCACACTGCTCACAACTAATTCGTATTGAGTGAATATCCTTAGTCATCTTTTCCATTCGTCTCTCGACAGCATCTATCTTTGCAGAAATGGAATCGAAGTCATGGCTAGAATCGGTTCTAGCAGCTTTAGATGATCTAACTATATCTTTTTCTTGATGCCACTCATGTGAGTGGGAAGCAGTGTTATCAATAATTTTGTAAGCATCAGTTGCGGTTTTCTTCATAATGGAACCACCAACTGCTATATCGATGTCTTTTCTTGTAGTGATGTCGCATCCTTGGTAGAATATTTGTACTATTTGACAAGTGTCTAAACCATGTTGCGGACATCCTCTCAATAATTTTCCAAATCTTGTCCACGCCTCATATAGAGTTTCATTTGGCTTTTGTGTGAACGTAACAATTTCTCCTTGAAGTCTTACGGCTTTAGATGCCGGAAAGAATTGTTTAAGAAAATTTTCAACTAAGACATCCCATGTATCAATTGCCCCTTAAGGTAACGATTCTAACCAATCTTTGGCTTCTCCCTTTAAAGTCCAGGGAAATAACATGAGATATATCTGTTCATCCTCAACTTCTCGGATTTTAAATAGTGTACAGATCCTATTAAAGGTACGAAGATGTTCATTTGGATCTTCCTTCGGTGCACCACTAAATTGGCATTGATTAGTTACCATGTGTAGGATTTGTCCTTTGATTTCATAATCTGGCGCATTAATGTCAGGTTGAGTAATTACGTGACCTTGGCCAGTGCGTTTAGCTCTCATTCGGTCTTCCATACTTAGAGGTTCCAGATTCTCCATAATTGAATTTGTTGAATCTGAATCACTATAGGATTCTGATTTAATGGGTTGTTCCTCGACAATCTCCGTTTGAATGATTGGTGGTTCCGGAGGAAACATTAGTGGTTCAGGATCTCTGAATTGTCCCTGAATATCCTCCGGGTTCTCAATTGTGAGGTCGGGTTCAAAAAATGGATTATTGGAAATTTGAATTGGAGTACTTGGTCGACTGGATGACGATTCTAAAGAAAAATTAATGGCGACAATATTTGCTAGATGTCTTGATCGAGTTACAGGTGGTGAACGTACAAAAGGTGGTGAACGTTTTGCTCGGTGCATTCACTGAATATCCTATTAGTTATAAAAGATAAAAATTATTTAAGTTATCAAATTAACAGACTTTTCTGCTTTTGCCCACGTTTTGAATAGTCAAAAGATGTAGCAGGGAGCCAGAACCCTTTAAATCGGAAGCTCACAACTCAGCCACTAACAAATCCAACTATTACTACAAAGCAGAAAATTTGGATGTCTATCAATTCAACCGCTTAAAATAATTTTTCGTTGAAGTTTAAAGAAATTTTAGATAAGAATAGAAAAAAATCTAAGTCCTAAAAAACTAGAGCGGCGAAAAATAAGAAAGAAAAAGAGCGCGTCGAAAAACGTCGAAAAATAATAGGCGTCGAAAAATAAAAATAAGAAAGTAGCACGTCGAAACTTAAAAAGGAACTAAAAACTAAGAATTAAAAGTTACGTCTAAAAATATTAAAGCTTAAAAGAAATACTATATCCCAAAATGACAATAACTTAAAAAGGTACTAAAATATTAAAAACGGCGTCGCAAAATTCTAAAGCACCTAAATCTTAGTCTAAAGAAAAAACACTTAAGGGATTTTACGGCAAAGCCTAAAAATCTAGAAATAAAAATAACTATGGCAAAAACTATGTCTTAAAACTAAATACGAACGAAAAATACAAATATTATGAATAAACGATTAAAAGGGTACAAAATATAAAAATATACTTAAAGTTGTAAAAATACAATTTTTTTTAAAAAAAATATTATTTTTATATTATTTATTTTATAAAAGTATTAATTTTATAATTTATTAAAACTAATTAATACTTAAAATATAAATTAAAACTAAAAACTAAAACAAAAACTAAATTAATTATTTAATTAACTAACCCTAATTAATGCTAAATACTCCGTAATTAATGCAGGAATCAGTCAACTGTGGCGTGTCAGGTATGTTTATGCGATCGCATGGACTTTTGCCTTCGGGCTCATGCGGTCGCATGAGCTAGGGTTTCGGGCCAGGTTTTGGGCTGCTACAGTACCGGGCCTCGAGTGTTTTTTATATTTTTTTTCTTTCTGTTTTTTCTGTTTTTAATGTAAATAAATATTTATATAAATTAAATAAAAACTTAATTCTTAAAAACTAAAAATAAAGATAAAGAAAAACTTTATAATTTTATATATATATATATAACAAACTCTTAAGTATATATATATATATATATTTTTTGTTTTTGTTTTTATATATTTTTTATATATATATTTTTTTTTAAAAACGTATATTTTTTTTATACAAAGAACTTAATAAAAAAAATTTTTATAGCGTTGCGCTTTCGGCGTTTTAGTGTCCCCGGTAGCGGCGCCAAAAATTCTTGATGTGTGCGTGGTGGTGTATAAAATAGTTATATTTTTACAAGGAAATACTATTAAATACGATACAATTTTACACAAGTGATTTATTTATTTATAGAGTGGATATACCTAAACCTTGCTACAACACTTATAGGCAGTGTACCTAATCGTACAGTAGTGTAGTTTTTAGTAAGTCCGGTTCGTCCACAGGGAACTCTAGCCAAGCTTAATGCTATATTTGTAACTTATAATTGTAAAAATACAAAAATATATAAAAGTAATATTATTATTATTATAAAATGGGGTTTTTACCGTTTAATGACCGGTTTGTCGATTTTAAAACTTTTAGTCGCAGTTAAAACCTAATGTAAAATATTAAAAATAAATATAACTTAATTTAAAGCATAAAGTAAATAACGATAATGAAATTGCGATAAATAAAATTGCTATAATTAAAGAGTACGATAATTAAAAATGCAATTAAATAAAATGACAATAAATAAAAGTGAGATAATTAAAAGTGCAATTAAATAATAAATATATAAATTATGCTGATTTAAACTTCCGTAATCATGATGTTTGACGTGTTGATTTTAGTTTTATTACCATGGGTTAATTGTCCTTTGTCCTGGATTATTTGATATGTCCATACGGATTTGTCCATAATAGTCCATCAGTCATAATCATAAAGTGCGAGTGTCTTCGTCAAATTATTCTTATTCCCGAAGTCAAATATTTCAACTAATTGGGGATTTGAATTATAACAAGGTCTTAATACTTTGTTTAATGAATACACCAGGTTATCGACTGCGTGTAGACCAAGGTTTTATTACTTTGTTAACAATTACACCAATTACCCTTGAATGTAATCCACCCCTGTTTCAACAAGTCTATTAACTATTAATCCAGTTCCGTGTCCGATAAAATGAACAATTATTGGTATTTATAGATATCCCGCCCACCGTACCCAGTCAAGCGTATGTGGTTATATATAAATACGTCAAATTATAAGTCTATATATTAAATCAACGAGGTATCATTTAGTTAATATAAAACCCATTAATAGCCCATAGTCTAATTTCCACAAGTGTCGTTCTTTTATTCAAACCCCAATTATGGTACCCAATTACCCAATTTTAATATTTAGCCCAACATCATGATTACTTCGTCTTAAATAAGAATAATAATAACTTAGCTACGATACATTAAATTAAAAAGGTTGAACATAACTTACAATGATTAATAATAGCGTAGCGTTACACGGACAGAATTTCGACTTACACCCTTACAACATTCGCTAACATACCCTTATTATTAGAATTTTAAATTAAAACTAAAATATAATATATATATATATATATATATATATATATATATATATATACGTTTGATAGATAGAGAGATGGATGGATGATATCTTTTGGCCAAAACACGTTGAATTTATAGGACCTGGGCTAGATTTTTCAGCCATGCGATCGCATGGAATTAACTCTTCCAGGCCATGCGATCGCATGGCCAGCTGGGGAAGTTCACATGTCTTTGTTTTCTAGTTTGCCGATGGTTTAATAAATAAATATAATATATAAATAATTTTAAGAATTATTTAAATATTATATTACATTCATGTGCATAGTTGACTTGTAATTTTTAGTTCGTTGCATCGAGCGTTGAGAGTTGACTCTGGTCCTGGTTCCAGATTTTCGAACGTCCTTGCGTATAATTTAATATCTTGTATTTTGCGTTTTGCGACTTGTACTCTGGTAATTTTGAGACGTTTCTCACCAATAATTTGAATCACTTTGATTGTACTTTGTACTTTTGAGCTTTTTAGTTGTTTGCGTCTTCAATTCGTCGAATCTGTCTTTTGTCTTCACCTTTTATTATTTAAACGAATATTACTTGTAAATAGAACAATTGCAACTAAAAGCTTGTCTTTCTTGATGGATAATGCTATGAAATATATGTTCGTTTTTAGCATTATCACCCTACACTAAATGAAGCGCAAGCTTCAGTAGGCAAGAGAGCTAAAAGCACGGATTGTAAAAAGACCAATTAGCCCATCCAATCTAAACAGGATTTAATAATAAATCCTACTAAGCAAGATGCTTCGACATCTAAGGAAGTAAATTCTTCCTCTGCAGTAAAGTCTGTGTTGACTCAATCGATTGAGGAAACTTAATCATTGAAGTCCAGAACGGCCGAAGGGGAGCCAAAAAATCTTGAAAAGGCACCCTGCGTATCGGCTAGAAATCCTCTTGTGCCTTAACGTACAATAGGGTCTGGAGGTCCGGATTATCTTGATGAGGGAGATCTGCTGCATCCCATGGAAATGAGTCAACATGACAATCCTTCAGGATATTTATCAGACTTCCAGTAGACTGTTCCTTTGGTTTAAGAAATTGATCCATTGGTTCAAACCACTTCTTTTTTGAATTCTAAATATCAGGGTCTGGAGAATGAGTCTTTAACTGAAAGAGATGTGCCACCTCATGGTATATCAATGATATCAGGAGTTGGAGATAGTAATATCTCTGTGAGAGCTAACCCGATGGGTAGTTTTGCTACTTTGTCAGAGTCCCATGAGACTAAAGTCATGGAGGCGGGTGATTCGAAAGAATCTTCGCCGACGACAATTCCGGTTGTAGCACAACCTCCATCAGAAGGGGATATCACGAATCTGACTAGTAGTACGTACAGCCCTACATATAAGAATAATACCGCACGTTTATCCTTACCTGCCCTTACAGCAAATCAAACACTTCCACCGACATCGCCTTCAATAGTTGCTGCTGATGCTGATGTTGTTCATGGTTACACTGTTGTTTCACCAACTGGGTCACCTTCTCGTATTTCAAACAGATATGGATTCAAATATCTGTCTGACAATGAGGTGGAGGAGCTATATCTTGCTGTGTTTTCTAAATGAACTCATCTTGATGAATTTCGTGAGACTATGATGATTTATCTTGAGCATTCAAGAATAGT
Organism: Rutidosis leptorrhynchoides; assembly: GCF_046630445.1. Taxonomy (NCBI): domain Eukaryota; kingdom Viridiplantae; phylum Streptophyta; class Magnoliopsida; order Asterales; family Asteraceae; genus Rutidosis; species Rutidosis leptorrhynchoides. The sequence goes on from NC_092334.1 coordinate 322,567,891, forward strand.
ATATCCTTTATCTCCGTGTAAGTCACCTGGACCAATTCACATGCCTGACCATGACGATTTCGATTTCGATAATCTTCATGATGGGGAGAATAGACATGGTGGTTATAGGTCCAGTGGTTTTCAAAGATCAACTTATGAAGCAGGTTCGTCTAGTCAACATTGGGATCACGATGTCGTTAAAATATCTGATTCTGAGAGTGATGAAATTGAGGAAATTCAATGTGAAAGTTGTCTAGATGAATCGAAAGCTCAGAGAGAGGGTGACCCATGGACGTTAATGATTATGGATTCAGCTAAACAAACAGAGAGCAAGTCAGCTCCAGAGGACAATCGAAATTTTGATAATATTAAAAATATTTTGAGGGGGTCTATTGTCGCCAATGAATTTAATGAACATCAATTTTTCAACATGACATCTCCAACTGATAAATTTGGGATACACTTTGAGAAGGAGATTTTCTCAAATGGCAAAGAAGATACTACGACTCCTCCTGATCTTAATTTTCCATTTCAAACTGCAGAGATTGTTCTTGAGCGTGATGCTGATTATAAACTTGATGAGGATGAAGAGAAGCTGATTCTTCGATCACCATTCATAGAACAACAAGCTTACAAGATTTATGATGATTCTGATCTTGTTCTTTCTACATCAATGAGTGTTCTGGGTGCATGAAAATATCATAAGAAACCGGAATATCTCAAAGCTTATCTGAGTGTTCACAACAAATTTAAATTGAAGAACGAAGAAAAACTTCAAGAACAGCGGAATTCAGAAATCAAAAGCATAAAAAAGATTTTAATGATTAACAAGGATGGAGTGAAGATGCCATTGTTTCATGTGACAAGAATGGATGACGAGGACTATCTGTTCTTAGAAGCGGATTTTGATAGTTTATAGATGGACGGCATTATCTTCATCTACAATTACTTGATAGACTTGAATGAATCTGCAACAATTTATCATGCTACTGCGATGAAGGCAGTCTACAGATTTATTCTTGACTCAATGAGATGGATGTCTGATCATGACTTTCAGTTGGGGTTGGAATCTGGACACAAAAAGCTCAGAATCAAACCGCCAAATCAAGTGATTGAAGAGCTAAGATATATGTCCTTACTTGAAGTAAGTGACTGTCCATATGGGTTTGTGTTTGTCAACTCTCATTACACAAAGGTCTTCAACAGAGTTTCAGACTTCAAAAGATATTCAGATGGAACATTGATGTATGGTTTCAAATATCTTAGATGGAGACTGATTAACAAATGCTACTCAACAGAAGATAGTGAGATAGTCAAATACATTCTCACAAGATTGAAGAGTCATCTCAAAACAAGAGTAAACATAAGAAGATATGAGGGACTCAAAGGATTCAAAATCAAAGATTCATTTCAGAGGAACAAAGTTCCTTTAGATGTTTCAAATAAGATTATATTGGAAATTTCACATTTAACACTAAAGGGTAGATTGTTAGGACCCCAATGTTGTATAGTGTTAATGTGAAACATGCTTAAATGAAGGTTCCTTAGAAGAGGGCTATATAAGGAATCTAAGTAGTCCTAATTAGATAGCCATTGCATTGTAACTGAGTTCTAGAAGCTGTGGAATGTAAATTTTAACGATTCTCTCTAATACCGAATCTGTTCTTCACTTACCGAGTCTCACTCTAACTCATCACATCTTCTAATCTCACCATGATTTGACCTATCAGGCGCCAAAAAGTTGATGTGCCAAAAGTGTATGCAACAATGCGTGCTTTTTAATCTACTTTTAATTTTGTAATATCTAGATTTACGATTTACTTTTAACACCCTAACGAGCAACAAAACCCGATCAGATGTAATTTAGTATTTAGTAAGTTAAGGTTCGTCCCAAGAAAATGGGTGGATTTAGAATATAAATGATGGATTAATATTTTAGTTGCTTTAAATAATGACTAAACAAAAGAACATACAAATTGCAAATAAATAAATTGATAAGATAAACAATAATAAAGAGAACACGTGCTTGAATCTTTCACACATTGTTCATAATTTCCTTGTGAATTAAAACCAAACTCAGATTTATTATTGACTTAAGAATATCTAATCCAAGATTAGTTGATCAGGTTGACCCTAGAATAGATGTCTAGATTCCTTGCTGCATTAAGACCTGATAGTAGATTTAGTATGATTAACCAAACCCTAATTATAGTTACTAGCTATAATTCTCACAACTAAACTAATTCGATTATGTTTAAGTTTACTAAGTTTTAAACCTATTGATGTTCTAGTTAAAACTTAATAGTATTTGATTAATGTAAATCAGATTAATCTAACGGTGGTATTTTAATCAGACATAAGACAACACAGAGAATCCAAAGATTCTGTTAGATTAAAATTTCTATGTTTATAAGATAATTTCGGCGGCTTGGTCAATGAAACCGGCGGCTTCGTTGATTTTGTTGAATAATTCGCCGAATACTTTTTAAATTGATCTGCGTATAAATTACAATGGAATAATAAAATTACCAGATAAAGCCGGCGGCTTCATATCCCAAATCCGGTTTCTGTTTTCTTTCATACAGTTCGAATATTTAGGCAATTGATCACAAAGTGTTACATGATTCAACCATATGTAATGCTGTTAGCCTATAACTAAAGTAAAAACAAATAAAAGATAAGAATTAAGAAAAAAGATCATACCCACATAAAAGAGATTGAAAAAAAAAATGCTTGATTAATGAACTTGAATGTTGGAAATAAGCAAAATCCAAACTAATTCATGTTTTTACCCTGAATGCAGAGTAAAACTGTTTTAATATATGAAACTCTAACCCTAAGGCCTCTATTTGTACTTTTCAAAACCGTCAACCCAAGTCGGCGGCTTCCCTTGACTTGGATTGGGGAATACGTAAAACTTGGCCTTGAAGAATATGTCATATCTTTCCGTATCTTTTAAGACATCGTCTTCAGTGTAAATCCGGCAGCTTGATTTCTTTCGAATCAAGGCGTAAATTTTTTCCATAATTAGCTTGAACTTAGTCGGCAAGCAGATGAAACCGTGTGAACTAGGCCGTCAGCTTCAATGTGAAGCCGACGGCCTTACTTTATTTTTCTTGCTCGCCAAGTTCCTTAATTTCTACGGTCAAATATGGAATATACTAGAAGACTTCATGGAAGCCGGCGGCTTTAGTGCCCTCAGGCCGGCGTCTTCATCTTATTTTCTTCGTTTTTGACTATTTTTGCTCCTATTTTGTACATAACTGATAGTGCTCCAAATGAACATATATTTAGTCGCAATATCATCCCAATATGTAAAGTTTTTAGTTGTAATTATTATATTTTTAAGTTGTAATCGTTTAAATAAATAAATGTGAAGACAAAGCACGAAGATTAAAGAATTGAAGAAAAAGTGCCACTAAAGCCTGAAAAGTGCCACTAAAGCCATAGTGCACTCAAAAGTGCCAATTACAAATTGCGAAAAACAAAGTGCAAGATATCTAAGCGTACAAAAGGAAGTTCAAAAATCCGGAACTGAGACATAAACCGAGTATTAACGCGTGAGACAACGACCTAAAATTACCAGTCAACTAGGCACAAGAATATAATATAATATAAAATATATATATATATATATATATATATATATAATTATATAAAATTATATATATTATATTATATATTATTTTAAAACAAGCCGCCCACGTTTAATTGAAGGTTGTACGCTGGACAGGCTGGCCATGCGATCGCATGGCCAGGAAGGGAGAATTTCATGCAATCGCATGGCCTCAGGAGGCTGGCCACATCTATAAATTGGAAGGTTTTCTGGCCGAATTTTACACACTTCACACTTCTTTCTTTCTTTCTTTCTGTAATTCATATTTATATTTCTATTTCTATTTATAATTTTAATTTTAAGTTAATAATAATAAGGTTATTGTAAGAATGTTTTACGGGTTTTAAGTCGGAACTCTGTCATATATATATATATATATATATATATATATATATATATATATATATATATATATATATATATATATATATATATATATATATATATATCCTTTTTAAATTAATGTCTCGTAACTAAGTTATTATTATGCTTATTTGAGCTGAAGTAATCGTGATGTTAGGCTAAATATTAAGACGGGGTTATTGGATTTTGTACTATAATTAGGGTTTGGACAAAAGACCGACACTTGTGAAAAATGGACTATGACTATTAATAGATGGGGGGTATTGTCTAATTGAGCGACAACTCATTGGAACCTGTCGAACCTATCTTCAAATTAGTTAATCTAATAATTATTAAAATGATTACAAATGTCCTATTTACTGATATTTATACGACATCGTTTACAATTATTTAATTAATCAATTGGATTGGGTAATTGATTATTCATTATAGCCAAGTGAATAAATTAATGTATCATGGACTAATTGAAACAAGGGTGGATTACATACAAGGATAATTAGTGTAATGAAGGTATTTCGTATGCCCGAGTGACATATTAAATTAATGTGGCTAGTATGTTATGTTCCAAGTCGGGTCATACGCAATAACAAACTTACCGACACCTTAAAACGTATTTAGTCTTGACAATTGTGTCGTTAAATAAATACGTGACACTTGGACTTTAGAAAATCGGTTTTCTAAAATATTATCACTTGAGATAAATTATTTGGATAATTTATATTTAATTATTTATAGGTTTAAATAATTATGTTGTGTTATATTTTATAAGTTGGTTTATAAAATATATAAGTAACAAATGCATGTTTTTTTAACAAGGTTTTATAAAACTACCAAGTTTTATAAAAAATAAAACCACCTCATGGTGGACAGCATTTTGGTCTCCAAGGAGGACAAAACATGCAAGAATATTGTTGCTTTGGAGTGCACAAGTCCTCATGTGCATGGGCATAAGAACCATGACTTATGGGAGACTAAAGACTCATGCAAAAACACATTTTTTTCAAGTTAAAACTCTCTCATTCTGCTACTGCACTATTCTGTCCGAATTTTGGCATCACAAAGAGGGTATTCTTGAGTTTATTGGAAGCTCATTTTAGGTGTCAAACAAATCCTAACCAAAGTACTAGGTGTTGGTTATAAGTTTGGGGTATTATCTCTTGAGGTTTCATACTTTTGAAGCTTCATTCATCATCATTCTTTCAACAAGCTGCTGTCCAGAATTATGGGTTCAAAGAAGTGGGTTTCTAGCTTGGTTTTAAGGTGATTAAGTATCTAAAACATAATCAAGTTCTAGGGTGGTGTTGGTGCATCAAAAGCTTGGGGTTTTAACACACTTGTCCATCATCTTCTTGTATCAAACAACCCTCAACTAGCTTGAGGAGGTAAATATATCTTCTCTACTTGTTATATTTGTAAGCATTTATCCAAGACTTGATATTATCATGGAATTTAACTTAATTACTTAACATGTTGACACAAACTTTACATAATGCTTCCGCTTGTTTTAACTACATTAAATTGGTTTAATGATCAAGTTAACTTTATGAACATGTTGTTTATGAAACTTGTTAAATTCCATCATGTAATTGTTAATAAAGTATTAAAACCTTGGATTACACGCAGTCGATAACCTGGTGTAATTATTAACAAAGTATTAAAACCTTGTTACAGTTCGAATCCCTAATTAGTTGGAATATTTGACTTCAGAAATAAGGTTAATTTGACGAGCATTTTATAATTATGACCGATGGACTATTATGGACAAAAACCAGATAGGTATCAAATAAACTAGGATAAAGGACAATTAACCCGGGCAGCAATTAATTAAAATCAAAACGTCAAACATCATGATTACGGAAGTTTAAATAAGCATAATTCTTTTATTGTATTTCTCATCGTACTTTTATTTACTGTCATTTTATTTATTGTCATTTTAATATTGCGATTTATTTTACGCACTTTAATTATTGGCATTTATCTTTACGTTTAAAAACATAAAATCGACAAACCGGTCATTAAACGTTGAAACCCCCTTTTATAATAATATTACTATATATAATTATATATATTTTATATAGTTGTTAAAAATATAGCGTTAAACTCAGCTAGCTCCCTGTGGAATGAACCGGACTTACTAAAAACTACACTACTCTACGATTAGGTACACTGCCTATAAGTGTTGTAGCAAGGTTTAATTATATCCCATCTATATAAATAAATAAAATTTGTGTAAATTGTATCGTATTTCGTAATAAAAATAATAGTATTTCGTATTACACCTCGCACACATCAAGTATTTTGGCGCCGTTGCTGGGGAACCGGAGAAACACTATATTTTTACGCTATATTTTAGTAAAACTATATTTTTTTAAAAATATATTATTTCTTATTTCGTAAAAATATTTTGTATATAATAATAATTGTTAAAAAAATAATATAAAAATAATATGTATATATATATATATAAATATATTTTTTAAGATTTTATATATAATATTAACAAGTAATTTTATTTTTAAGATTTTAAAATATAAGTTTATTATATTTTATGTAAATATTCTATAAATATTTTGTAATTTAAAAACAGAAAAAAAACTTTCGAACTGATTTGAAGCTGGTACCATTCTGAACCTGCATAGTCATGCGACCACATGACAATATAACCTACACTCCATGCAATCGCATTGAGTGAGGTGACAGGTCTAAAACCTCTACCGACACAATTAGGGTTCGGTTTTTATAATAATTATAATTAATTAAATTAAATTAGGGTTTATATTTAATAATAATTAGTTTTAGTTTATTTAATTTGGTATTTTTAAATTTTAATTAGTTTTATTAATTATAAAATTAATACTTTTATAAAATAATAATATAAAAATAATATTTTTATAAAAATATGTAATTTTATCATTTTTTGTATCTTTTTATTATTTAGTACGTAGTTTATAATTATCGTTCGTAATTAGTTTTAAACTTAGTTTTTGCCGTAGTTATTTTTATATTTCTAGATTTTTAGGCTTTGCCGTAAAATCCCTTAAGTGCTTTTTCATTAGATTAAGATTTAGGCGCTTTAGAATTTTGCGACGCAGTTTTTAGATTTTAGTGCCTAATTAAGTTATTGCCGTTTTGGGTATAGAATTCCTTTTAAGCTTTAATACCTTTAGGCGCAACTTTTTATATTTAACTTTTAGACTTTTAAGTTTCGACGTTTTTCTTTCTTATTTTTATTTTTCGACGTTTTTCGACGCGCTTCTTTTTCTTTCTCATTTCTACGCTCTAGTTTTTTGGACATAGATTTTTATTTCAAAAATTTCGACGAAAAATTATTTTAAGCGATTAAATTGATAGACATCCAAAATTTTCTGGTTCGTAGTAATAGTTAGATTTTTCAGTGGCGAGTTGTGGGCTTCCGATTTAAAGGGTCCTGACTACGTGTTGCATCTATTGGCTATTCGAAACGTGGGCAAAATCAGAAAAGTCTATTAATTTGATAACTTATATAATTTTTATTTTTATAACTAATAGGATATTCAGTGAATGCACCGAGCAAAATGTTCACCACCTTTCATACGTTCACCACCTGTAACTCGATTAAGATATCTAGCCAATATTGTCGCCGTTGATTTTTCTTTAGAATCATCATCAAGTCGACCATGTACTCCAATTCAAATTTCCAATAATCCATTTTTTGAACCCGACTTCACAATTGAGAACCCGGAGGATATTCAAGGACAATTCCAAGATCCTGAACCAATAATCATTCCTCCTGAACCACAAACCGTTAAATCAGAATCTTCTAGTGATTCGTATTCAACAAATTCAATTATAGAAGTAACGGAACCTGAAAGTATGGAAGACCGAATGAGAGCCACACGCACGGGCCAAGGTCACGCCATTATTAAGCCAGACATTAATGCGCCAGACTATGAAATCAAAGGACAAATCCTACACATGGTAACTAATCAATGCCAATATAGTGGTACGCCAAAAGAAGATCCAAACGAACATCTTCGAATCTTTAATAGGATTTGTACTCTATTCAAAATCAGAGAAGTTGAGGATGAATAGATCTATCTCATGTTGTTTCCCTGGACTTTAAAGGGAGAAGCTAAAGATTGGTTAGAATCATTACCTGAAGGGGCGATTGACACATGGGATGTCCTAGTTGAAAAATTTCTTAAAAGATTCTTTCCGGCATCTAAAGCCATGAGACTTCAAGGAGAAATTGTTACGTTCGCGCAAAAGCCAAATGAAACATTATATGAGGCGTGGACAAGATTCAGGAAGTTGTTGAGAGGATGTCCTCAGCACGGTTTAGACACTTATCAAATAGTACAAATATTCTACCAAGGTGTCAACGTTTCTACACGAAAATACAGCGACAAAGCAGCTGGTGGTTCCATTATGAAGAAAACTGCAACTGAAGCTCACAATATTATTGATAACACAGCCTCCCACTCACATGAGTGGCACCAAGAAAAATATATTTTTCGTTCATCTAAAGTGGCTAGAGCCGATTCTAGCCATGACTTTGATTCCATTTCCGCAAAAATAGATGTTTTCGAGAGACGAATGGAAAAGATGACTAAAGATATTCACGCAATACGAATCAGTTGTGAGCAATGTGGTGGTTCACACTTAACAAAAGATTGTCACATCGAGCAAATGATGGAACAACGTGAGAATGTTTCCTACATGAACCAAAGGCCGAGAAATAATATAACGACCCTCATTTTTCCATTCTATATTTCTCATTTTTTCATTCTATATTTCTCATTTTTCCATTCTATACTTTTACTTATTAAATGCGCAACTAAATAATTAAACTTAACAATTAAGACTTTATTTAACGATTGTTAAGAATAATAATAATTAACTTTGTAAACGACAAGTAAATACAAGATAAAAAAAATTATAAGCTTATTAACTTTTGGGACTAAATAAATTACTTTAAAACTTGTGTAATTAAAATAATTAAATTAGGATAACAAAGGAGTCATTTAAGCAAATTAAAGTACAAGGACTAAAGTGAAAAATCACAAACCCTAATCCTCCTAAACCCTAGCCGATTTTTAAAGGGCAAAACTACCCTCTTACCCTCCAAAATTTCGGCCCAAATCACCAACCCTAACCCCTTTTCCAAGCCAACTTGTTCCCTAAGTAATTCCTTATTAAAGCCTAATTCTAGAATCCTCCTATCCTCACGATAAATAAAGACCTAGGCTAACTCATTCCATGTACCAAATCATAATTACATCTCTCTCAAATCTCTCTCCCTCCCTCTCTTATTTTCGGCCCAAACCGAAAACCCCCCACCATCATCACCATCGAAATCCATCACCACCTTGAAGGGATTTCCAAGTGATCTTCGAGTTGTTCTTCGCGTTCTTCGCGTTCTTCGTGTTCTTCGTGAATCTTCAAGGGTTTCTTCAAGATTTTCAAGACTTTGATCTTCAATCTTCAAAGTGTTCATCTTTTCTTTGTTTATCTTCTTGGATCTTCAAAGGTATAATATAAAACCCTAAACTATTTCCATAATTCTTTGATCTTTGTTTTAATCTATATTCATAAACATATAAACATAAGAACAAACCTAGATCTATACATGTAAGAAAAAAAAAGTAAATATATATGTATGTATATGTGTGTCGACTAGAAGAAGAAAAAAAAGGGAAGGAAACTTTGATATTTAAAACCCTAGATACAATTAGGAGATTTGTTAGTGTTAATTAAGGAAACAAAATAAACCTATATATATATAAATATATATATATATATATATATATATATACATATATATATATGCAAATCGACATATACATATATATACATGTAAAAAATAAATTTTTATATACATATATATATATGCACGACATTATATACATATACATACTAAAACCCTAAACCCTAATTTAAACTATACTACTTTAATCAAAACCCTAGTTTTATTAAAAACCTAATTAATTATTAAACCCTAATTCATTAAACCTAACCCTAATTATTTAATACCACATTAATTATTAAACCCTAATCATTACCTAATCATTACTACAACCCTAAATTACTAAACCCTAATTAATGAAACCCTAGGACATTAATTACTAAACTCTAGTTATTAATTGCTACTTTAATTAACTAACCCTAATTAATGAAACCCTAATACTACCTATACTATTAATAAACATGTATACATTATTACTATTACTAACACCTATAACCTACTACTTATATTATAACACATAAAAACATTTTGGGATATGTATTAGAGATGTATAGATCTTCGAACTTTCTTGACGAATGGTTTCTACGAAAGTCTAGGTGGAAGGGTTTGGATTTTCGATTTAAAGGGTCCTATAGCTCAAGCCCCTAGACCTGAAATGGCCATTCGAAGAGGAAGGGGTGATTGGAAGCTTATCTAATACGGCAAGTATCCTAAAATGGAAAACACTCTTAAAGTAGAAACTTTCTAGTTATAGAAACTTACTAAGATAAGAAACCTACTAAAAATAGAAACTTTCTAGTTATAGAAACTTAGTAAAACAAGCTATACTTAAAACACTATCATATTTAAACATTTACTTAAAAATGGGCAAAAACACTTACTACTCTTAAATGTCATAGGTTGACTTTTCTGCTCACTCGTCCAACTTTCTATTCCGAGGAATAACTAGCTCTCTCTCTCTACTAAGGTGAATTCATAGCCCCACTTACTATTGCGCAACTTATTTACTTTTATTCTTGGGGTGAGACAATGATGTTTTTAAATTTTACAATTTAGACACAAGTACCAACTGCTAAAACTATGCTATACCCGGCTATGTCTGACTAAATCCTTACAGTGATATTTTTAATTGCTGCTTGCATGCTTAATTATTGGGGGTAGGCCTATCGGGAGTAACGTCCCCGATACATTTGACTAAGTCTTTGTATTACTTAATAATGAAATTAAACCGACAAGTATAAATGATAACTTGTCTTGGGGCAAACTTGAACGTTTAGTCTAAATATCACGCATTGACATAACTTTTGATCCTGCGGGACATCAACCTTGCAACTAAATCTTGTGGTCTAAAATAACGGTCAAACTTTTGTTAAACCTATGAACTTCACTCAACCTTTTTGGTTGACACTTTAGCATGTTTTGTCTCAGGTGCTGTTTGATTCAAGCTCTTATACTTACTGCTTATGTGATGCTACTTGGACATAGGATCAAGAGATATCGCATTTATTACTATTGCATTTAAACATTTACTTATTCCTTTGTAACGACATTTCATTTTCCGATGCGTACTCTCATTAAAGTTTTATTTTATCATTTAATATTGTTCTCGTTATTATAATATGTTGGTATATTTTGATATTAAGTCACATTTCGCCCAGGCCCTAACTGGAGGTATGATAGATTGGTATCAGAGCATAACCAGGCTGTTATAGAGAACCATGATTGCATTTTTATGTGTGCCTTATTTGCTAGCTATGGTGCCTTAGCAATCTAGGAAACTATATCCTTTCCTGCCTTTGACTTTAAAGCACTTAGGATTGCCCTGTAATCTTAACATTTATGCTTTCCTAAACTTGACTAAAAGATTCTAATAAAAGTCACTTTCCTAATGTTAGGATGTCAAGCTCAAGCATTAATAAACCAACTCTCATCAGGCCAACCGAAGAAGATACTAAAGGGTCTTCCACTGAAAAATTAGTCCAAAGTCCACCTTATGGCTTTGGTGGTCCTCGTTCACCAAACAATAGTCCACCTGCATCTCCTAAATTTCACCCAACTCAAGGATCTGAAACCGAAGGTGAAAGCCCTGCTGATTTTGCTGACTCTGGCTCTTTTCACTCATTGGTGCATAAACCGATGAGTACTCCCAAATGGGATGCTCTTCAAGCTCTCCCTAACTACGACAGTGACTACTGACATTACAAACCTGAAGAAGAGCCTATTGAAGAATCGTCTGAAAATTCAACCCTAAAGAGAAAGCAACTCGAACCCGCTACCAGTCCATTATTCTGTAATAACAAGAAGCACATAAGGGTGAAGTCTAATATCATCAACCTTCTGAGTAGCTGTGAGAAGAATAAGGAGTTTAGTAGACGTCATGTTGCTCGAATAGAAGTGCGTCTAAACAACCTAGAAAAAGAAAACAAAATCTTGAAGGAAATTATCAAAGAATCTCTAGAATCTCAAACCGAAAGGCTAGAGAAACTTGTGAAGGATAACATGGAAAAAGTGATGATGCAGTTTGAGGACGAGAAGAAGAAATATGAAGACTATTTCAATCGTAATATTCTTTAGTTATCTTTCCTATTTTTCCATTTATGTAAAGGCTATGCCTTAAAACTATTTCTATTTCCGAATCGTGTATTAAAAAGGCTTATTTAATGCCTCGTTCCTTAATAATATAAAGTGTTTTATATATATCATGTGATATCAATACTTTATCTTATTCATACTTGTAATTGCTCAACCCTATAATTTGTTAACTTATCCGACTTATGTTCACTTATGTAGCGACATCATGGTTCGTCCAGCTGCACCTACTGTTAACAATGCAGTTTTGACTACCGAGCAATTCCAACAATTACTCACTGCCGCACAAGGCAATGTTCAAGCCAATAATGTCAATCCTCAATCGAAACCTTGTTCCTACAAGGATTTTTCAAACTGTCATCCTCCTGCGTTCAAAGGAAATGAAGAAGCTATCGAACTAGTTCGCTGGTTCGAGAAGATGGAATCTATTTTTCGTATTTTTCGTAATGCTTTAATTTGGTGGTCTGCTCATGCCAAGTCCGTAGGAATTGACAATGCTAATGCAATTCTATGGGACGAACCAAAAGCATGATGGTCAACAAATTCTGCCCGAGAAGTCAAGCTCAGAAACTTGAAGCTGAGTTCTGGGAACTCAAGGTCAAGGGTACTGATATTGAGAACTACACCAATCGTTATCTGGAACTTTCTACTCTATGTCCTGAGATGTTTCCTACCGAAGCTAGAAGAATTGAGCGGTATATTGAAGGTCTTCCCGAGGATGTTCAAGGGAATGTTATAGCAGCCGAGAAGGTTACTCTGGATGCTGTGATTCTTATGGCACAAAATCTGATGTTAGCCAAGAGAAGAAGAGCGTCGGCTAATAAGCATGTTGAAACTAAGGGTAATGATGGCAAGAGGAAGTTTGAACCATCTCAAGGTTCGACTCAGAATGTTAGTAAGAAGCCTGCGGATAGTACAAAGTCGAATTATAAGGGTTCCTATCCTTTCTGTATTCGTTGTGAGAGGCATCACCCGGGGCAGTGTACTGCTGTTTGTTCGTTGTGTAAGAAAGTGGGACACGTTGCTAAGACGTGTAAGACTCCTCCAAAGGATAAAGTGATTGTTCCTGCCAAAGCTCCTCCAACCTGCTATACTTGTGGAGAGAAGGGACATATTGAAATGTCCCGTTCTTATTGATTAAAAACGTTCCATATTAGTTGATTTCGTTGCGAGGTTTTGACCTCTATATGAGACGTTTTTCAAAGACTGCATTCATTTTAAAATAAACCATAACCTTTATTTCATCAATAAAGGTTTAAAAAGCTTTACGTAGATTATCAAATAATGATAATCTAAAATATCCTGTTTACACGCGACCATTACATAATGGTTTACAATACAAATATGTTACGACGAAATAAGTTTCTTGAATGCAGTTTTTACACAATATCATACAAGCATGGACTCCAAATCTCCTCCTTATTTAAGTATGCGACAGCGGAAGCTCTTAATAATCACCTGAGAATAAACATGCTTAAAACGTCAACAAAAATGTTGGTGAGTTATAGGTTTAACCTATATATTATCAAATCATAATAATAGACCACAAGATTTCATATTTCAATACACATCCCATACATAGAGATAAAAATCATTCTTATGGTGAACACCTGGTAACCGACATTAACAAGATGCATATTTAAGAATATCCCCATCATTCCGGGACAACCTTCGGATATGATATAAATTTCGAAGTACTAAAGCATCCGGTACTTTGGATGGGGTTTGTTAGGCCCAATAGATCTATCTTTAGGATTCACGTCAATTAGGGTGTCTGTTCCCTAATTCTTAAATTACCAAACTTAATAAAAAGGGGCATATTCGATTTCGATAATTCAACCATAGAATGTAGTTTCACGTACTTGTGTCTATTTTGTAAATCATTTATAAAACCTTCATGTATTCTCATCCCAAAAATATTAGCTTTTAAAAGTGGGACTATAACTCACTTTCACAGATTTTTTACTTCGTCGGGAAGTAAGATGAAATGTCCCGTTCTTATTGATTAAAAACGTTCCATATTAATTGATTTCGTTGCGAGGTTTTGACCTCTATATGAGACGTTTTTCAAAGACTGCATTCATTTTAAAATAAACCATAACCTTTATTTCATCAATAAAGGTTTAAAAAGCTTTACGTAGATTATCAAATAATGATAATCTAAAATATCCTATTTACACACGACCATTACATAATGGTTTACAATACAAATATGTTACAACAAAATAAGTTTCTTGAATGCAGTTTTTACACAATATCATACAAGCATGGACTCCAAATCTCGTCCTTATTTAAGTATGCGACAGCGGAAGCTCTTAATAATCACCTGAGAATAAACATGCTTAAAATGTCAACAAAAATGTAGGTGAGTTATAGGTTTAACCTATATATATCAAATCATAATAATAGATCACAAGATTTCATATTTCAATACACATCCCATACATAGAGATAAAAATCATTCATATGGTGAACACCTGGTAACCGACATTAACAAGATGCATATATAAGAATATCCTCATCATTCCGGGACACCCTTCGGATATGATATAAATTTCGAAGTACTAAAGCATCCGGTACTTTGGATAGGGTTTGTTAGGCCCAATAGATCTATCTTTAGGATTCGCGTCAATTAGGGTGTCTGTTCCCTAATTCTTAGATTACCAGACTTAATAAAAAGGGGCATATTCGATTTCGATAATTCAACCATAGAATGTAGTTTCACGTACTTGTGTCTATTTTGTAAATTATTTATAAAACCTGCATGTATTCTCATCCCAAAAATAATAGATTTTAAAAGTGGGACTATAACTCACTTTCACAGATTTTTACTTCGTCGGGAAGTAAGACTTGGCCACGGGTTGATTCACGAACCTATAACAATATATACATATATATCAAAGTATGTTCAAAATATATTTACAACACTTTTAATATATTTTGATGTTTTAAGTTTATTAAGTCAGCTGTCCTCGTTAGTAACCTACAACTAGTTGTCCACAGTTAGATGTACAGAAATAAATCGATAAATATTATCTTGAATCAATCCACGACCCAGTGTATACGTATCTCAGTATTGATCACAACCCAAACTATATATATTTTGGAATCAACCTCAACCCTGTATAGCTAACTCCAACATTCACATATAGAGTGTCTATGGTTGTTCCGAAATATATATAGATGTGTCGACATGATAGGTAGAAACATTGTATACGTGTCTATGGTATCTCAAGATTACATAATATACAATACAAGTTGATTAAGTTATGGTTGGAATAGATTTGTTACCAATTTTCACGTAGCTAAAATGAGAAAAATTATCCAATCTTGTTTTACCCATAACTTCTTCATTTTAAATCCATTTTGAGTGAATCAAATTGCTATGGTTTCATATTGAACTCTATTTTATGAATCTAAACAGAAAAAGTATAGGTTTATAGTCAAAAAATAAGTTACAAGTTGTTTTTGTAAAGGTAGTCATTTCATTCGAAAGAACGACGTCTAGATGACTATTTTAGAAAACATACTTTCACTTTGAGTTTAACCATAATTTTTGGATATAGTTTCATGTTCATAATAAAAATCATTTTCTCAGAATAACAACTTTTAAATCAAAGTTTATCATTGTTTTTAATTAACTAACCCAAAACAGCCCGCGGTGTTACTACGACGGCGTAAATCCGGTTTTACGGTGTTTTTCGTGTTTCCAGGTTTTAAATCATTAAGTTAGCATATCAAATAGATATAGAACATGTGTTTAGTTGATTTTAAAAGTCAAGTTAGAAGGATTAACTTTTGTTTGCGAACAAGTTTAGAATTAACTAAACTATGTTCTAGTGATTACAAGTTTAAACCTTCGAATAAGATAGCTTTATATGTATGAATCGAATGATGGTATGAATATCATTACTACCTTAAGTTCCTTGGATAAACCTACTGGAAAAGAGAAAAATGGATCTAGCCACAACGGATCCTTGGATGGCTCGAAGTTCTTGAAGCAGAATCATGACACGAAAACAAGTTCAAGTAAGATCATCACTTGAAATAAGATTGTTATAGTTATAGAAATTGAACTAAAGTTTGAATATGATTATTACCTTGTATTAGAATGATAACCTACTGTAAGAAACAAAGATTTCTTGAGGTTGGATGATCACCTTACAAGATTGGAAGTGAGCTAGCAAACTTGAAAGTATTCTTGATTTTATGTAACTAGAACTTGTAGAATTTATGAAGAACACATAGAACTTGAAGTTAGAACTTGAGGGAGATCAATTAGATGAAGAAAATTGAAGAATGAAAGTGTTTGTAGGTGTTTTTGGTCGTTGGTGTATGGATTAGATATAAAGGATATGTAATTTTATTTTCATGTAAATAAGTCATGAATGATTACTCATATTTTTGTAATTTTATGAGATATTTCATGCTAGTTGCCAAATGATGGTTCCCACATGTGTTAGGTGACTCACATGGGCTTTTAAGAGCTGATCATTGGAGTGTATATACCAATAGTACATACATCTAAAAGCTGTGTATTGTACGAGTACGAATACGGCTGCATACGAGTAGAATTGTTGATGAAACTGAACGAGGATGTAATTGTAAGCATTTTTGTTAAGTAGAAGTATTTTGATAAGTGTCTTGAAGTCTTTCAAAAGTGTATGAATACATATTAAAACACTACATGTATATACATTTTAACTGAGTCGTTAAGTCATCGTTAGTCGTTACATGTAAGTGTTGTTTTGAAACCTTTAGGTTAACGATCTTGTTAAATGTTGTTAACCCAATGTTTATAATATCAAATGAGATTTTAAATTATTATATTATCATGATATTATCATGTATGAATATCTCTTAATATGATATATATCCATTAAATGTCTTTACAACGATAATCGTTACATATATGTCTCGTTTAAAAATCATTAAGTTAGTAGTCTTGTTTTTACATATGTAGTTCATTGTTAATATACTTAATGATATGTTTACTTATCATAGTATCATGTTAACTATATATATATATATATATATATATATATATATATATATATATATATATATATATATATATATATATATATATATATATATATATATATATCCATATATATGTCATCATATAGTTTTTACAAGTTTTAACGTTCGTGAATCACCGGTCAACTTGGGTGGTCAATTGTCTATATGAAACATATTTCAATTAATCAAGTTTTAACAAGTTTGGTTGCTTAACATGTTGGAAACATTTAATCATGTAAATATCAATCTCAATTAATATATATAAACATGGAAAAGTTCGGGTCACTATAGTACCTACCCGTTAAATTAATTTCGTCTCGAAATTTTAAGCTGTTGAAGGTGTTGACGAATCTTCTGGAAATAGATGAGGGTATTTCTTCTTCATCTGATCTTCATGCTCCCAGGTGAACTCGAGTCCTCTACGAGCATTCTATCGAACCTTAATAATTGGTATCTTGTTTTGCTTAAGTCTTTTAACCTCACGATCCATTATTTTGACGGGTTCTTCGATGAATTGAAGTTTTTCGTTGATTTGGATTTCATCTAACGGAATAGTGAGATCTTCTTTAGAAAAACATTTCTTAAAATTCGAGACGTGGAAAGTGTTATGTACAGCCGCGAGTTGTTGAGGTAACTCAAGTCGGTAAGCTACTGGTCCGATACGATCAATAATCTTGAATGGTCCAATATACCTTGGATTTAATTTCCCTCGTTTACCAAATCGAACAACGCCTTTCCAAGTTGAAACCTTAAGCATGACCATTTCTCCAATTTCAAACTCTATATCTTTTCTTTTACTGTCCGCGTAGCTCTTTTGTCGACTCTGGGCGGTTTTCAATCTTTGTTGAATTTGGATGATTTTCTCGGTAGTTTCTTGTATTATCTCCGGACCCGTAATCTGTCTATCCCCCACTTCACTCCAACAAATCGGAGACCTGCACTTTCTACCATAAAGTGCTTCAAACAGCGCCATCTCAATACTAGAATGATAACTGTTGTTGTAGGAAAATTCTGCTAACGGTAGGTGTCGATCCCAACTGTTTCCGAAATCAATAACACATGCTTGTAGCATGTCTTCAAGCATTTGTATCGTCCTTTCGCTCTGCCCATCAGTTTGTGGATGATAGGCAGTACTCATGTCTAGACGAGTTCCTAATGCTTGCTGTAATGTCTGCCAGAATCTTGAAATAAATCTGCCATCCCTATCAGAGATAATAGAGATTGGTATTCCATGTCTGGAGATGACTTCCTTCAAATACAGTCGTGCTAACTTATCCATCTTGTCATCTTCTCTTATTGACAGGAAGTGTGCTGATTTGGTGAGACGATCAACTATTACCCAAATAGTATCAAAACCACTTGCAGTCCTTGGCAATTTAGTGATGAAATCCATGGTAATGTTTTCCCATTTCCATTCCGGGATTTCGGGTTGTTGAAGTAGACCTGATGGTTTCTGATGCTCAGGTTTGACTTTAGAACACGTCAAACATTCTCCTACGTATTTAGCAACATCGGCTTTCATACCCGGCCACCAAAAATGTTTCTTGAGATCCTTGTACATCTTCCCCGTTCCTGAATGTATTGAGTATCTGGTTTTATGAGCTTCTCTAAGTACCATTTCTCTCATATCTCCAAATTTTGGTACCCAAATTCTTTCAGCCCTATACCGGGTACCGTTTTCCCGAATATTAAGATGCTTCTCCGATACTTTGGGTATTTCATCCTTTAAATTTCCCTCTTTTAAAACTCCTTGTTGCTCCTCCTTTATTTGAGTAGTAAGGTTAGTGTGAATCATTATATTCATAGATTTTTCTCGAATGGGTTCTCTGTCCTTCCTGCTCAAGGCGTCGGCTACCACATTCGCCTTCCCCGGGTGGTAACGAATCTCAAAGTCGTAATCATTCAACAATTCAATCCACCTACGCTGCCTCATATTCAGTTGTTTCTGATTAAATATGTGTTGAAGACTTTTGTGGTCGGTATATATAATACTTTTGACCCCATATAAGTAGTGCCTCCAAGTATTTAATGCAAAAACAACCGCGCCTAATTCCAAATCATGCGTCGTATAATTTTGCTCGTGAATCTTCAATTGTCTAGACGCATAAGCAATCACCTTCGTCCGTTGCATTAATACACAACCGAGACCTTGCTTTGATGGGTCACAATAAATCACAAAATCATCATTCCCTTCAGGCAATGACAATATAGGTGCAGTAGTTAGCTTTTTCTTCAATAACTGAAACGCTTTCTCTTGTTCATCCTTCCATTCAAATTTCTTCCCTTTATGTGTTAATGCGGTCAAGGGTTTTGCTATTCTGGAAAAGTCTTGGATGAACCTTCTGTAGTAACCAGCTAGTCCTAAAAACTGGCGTATGTGTTTTGGAGTTTTCGGGGTTTCCCACTTTTCAACAGTTTCTATCTTTGCCGGATCCACCTTAATACCTTTTTTGTTCACTATGTGACAAAGGAATTGAACTTCTTCCAACCAAAATGCACACTTTGAAAATTTAGCGCACAATTCTTCCTTCCTTAATACTTCTAACACCTTTCTCAAATGTTCACCGTGTTCTTGGTCATTCTTTGAGTAAATAAGTATGTCATCAATGAAAACAATGACAAACTTGTCAAGGTATGGTCCACACACTCGGTTCATAAGGTCCATGAACACAGCTGGTGCATTAGTTAAACCAAACGGCATGACCATAAACTCGTAATGACCGTAACGTGTTCTAAAAGCAGTCTTTGGAATATCATCTTCTTTCACCCGCATTTGATGATACCCGGAACGTAAGTCAATCTTTGAATAAACAGACGAGCCTTGTAGTTGATCAAATAAGTCGTCGATTCTCGGTAGTGGGTAGCGGTTCTTGATGGTAAGTTTGTTCAACTCTCGGTAGTCGATACACAACCTGAATGTACCATCTTTCTTCTTGACAAACAAAACAGGAGCTCCCCACGATGATGTGCTTGGTCGAATGAAACCACGCTCTAAAAGTTCTTGTAATTGGCTTTGCAGTTCTTTCATCTCGCTGGGTGCGAGTCTGTAAGGAGCACGAGCTATTGGTGCAGCTCCTGGTACAAGATCTATTTGAAATTCAACGGATCGATGTGGGGGTAATCCCGGTAATTCTTCGGAAATACATCGAGAAATTCTTTTGCAATGGGAACATCATTGATGCTCTTTTCTTCAGTTTGTACTTTCTCGACGTGTGCTAGAACAGCATAGCAACCTTTTCTTATTAGTTTTGGTGCCTTCAAATTACTAATAAGATGTAGCTTCGTGTTGCCCTTTTCTCCGTACACCATTAAGGGTTTTCCTTTTTCTCGTATAATGCGAATTGCATTTTTGTAACAAACGATCTCTGCTTTCACTTCTTTCAACCAGTCCATACCGATTATCACATCAAAACTCCCTAACTCTACTGGTATCAAATCAATCTTAAATGTTTCGCTAACCAGATTAATTTCTCGATTCCGACATATATTATCTGCTGAAATTAATTTACGGTTTGCTAATTCGAGTAAAAATTTACTATCCAATGGCATCAATGGACAACTTAATTTAGCACAAAAATCTCTACTCATATAGCTTCTATCCGCACCCGAATCAAATAAAACGTAAGCAGATTTATTGTCAATAAGAAACGTACCCGTAACAAGCTCCGGGTCTTTCTGTGCCTCTGCCGTATTAATATTGAAAACTCTTCTGCGGCCTTATCCATTCGTGTTCTCCTGGTTCGGGCAATTTCTAATAATGTGGCCCGGTTTTCCACATTTATATCAAACTACATTGGCATAACTTGCTCCGACACTACTTGTTCCGCCATTACTCGTTCCGACACCATTTGTTCCTTTCGTTCTGTTAACCCCTGGTCCGTAGACCTCACACTTCGTCGCGCTATGACCATTTCTTTTACACTTGTTGCAAAATTTGGTGCAGAACCCCGAGTGATACTTTTCACACCTTTGGCATAGCTGCTTCTGATTGTTGTTGTTGTTGCGGTTGTTATTGTTGTTGGGATGATTGTTGTAGTTGCTGTTGTTATTGTTGTTGTTGTTGTTGTTGTTGTTGTTGGGCCGTTTGTTGTAGTTGTGATTGATGTTGCGATTGTTGGGATAATTGTTGCGATTATTATTGTAATTGCTGCTGTTGTTGTATTGGTGATTCTTATCACCGTTTTCCTCCCACTTTCTTTTGACTTGCTTCACATTGGCCTCTTCAGCAGTCTGTTCTTTAATTCTTTCTTCAATCTGGTTCACTAGTTTGTGAGCCATTCTACATGCCTGTTGTATGGAGGCGGGCTCGTGTGAACTTATATCTTCTTGGATTCTTTCCGGTAATCCTATCACAAACGCGTCGATCTTCTCTTCCTCATCTTCGAATGCTCCCGGACACAATAGGCACAATTCTGTGAATCGTCTTTCGTACGTGGTAATATCAAATCCTTGGGTTCGTAACCCTCTAAGTTCTATCTTGAGCTTATTGACCTCGGTTCTAGGATGGTACTTCTCGTTCATCAAGTGCTTGAATGCTGACCACGGTAGTGCGTAAGCATCATCTTGTCCCACTTGCTCTAGATAGGTATTCCACCATGTTAACGCAGAACCTGTGAAGGTATGCGTAGCGTACTTCACTTTGTCCTCTTCAGTACACTTACTTATGGCAAACACCGATTCGACCTTCTCTGTCCACCGTTTCAATCCGATCGGTCCTTCGGTTCCATCAAATTCCAAAGGTTTGCAGGCAGTGAATTCTTTGTAGGTGCATCCTACACGATTTCCTGTACTGCTAGATCCAAGGTTATTGTTGGTATGTAGCGTAGCCTGTACTGCGGCTATGTTTGAAGCTAGAAAAGTACGGAATTCCTCTTCATTCATATTCACGGTGTGTCGAGTAGTCGGTGCCATTTCCTTCAAAATAATCAAATGGAACAAGTTAATCATACAGAATATTAAGAGTAGTTAATAGTATTTCATAGCATAGTATGAACTCATTTATAAAAGCTTTTTCTTCATATTAGCGTTTTATAAGTTTAAATTTGGGTAGTACCTACCCGTTAAGTTCATACTTAGCAGCTAATATACAATTCAACTACTACAATTCTATATGAAAAACTGATTATAATAATATTTCGCGTTCAAACTTTTACACAATATTTTACAAACTTACAATACCTCTTATTTTACATATAGCATGAAATATTGCACACAATAAATTTGATATAAGATGGTTGTGAAGATAATTCTAGCTAGTACACAAGTCGTTCAGCAAAGGCAATAAAGACACGTAATTCATACGTCCAGAAACAAGTCATGCATTCTGGTTTTACTAGGATTACTTCCGATCCTTGGTCTTGTGCAACATAATCGTTATGGCCGTTGATAAGACAGCGTGTTGTAACATCGTCAAAGGGACGAGGGTTACGTAATGTCCAACAGTGCCGTAACAATCTAAAAACCTCATTTCTTACCCCAATTACCGACTCCGTCACTTGTGGGAACGTTTTGTTTAATAGTTGTAGCCCGATGTTCTTGTTCTCAATTTGGTGAGAAGCGAACATTACTAATCCGTAAGCATAACATGCTTCTTTATGTTGCATGTTAGCCGCTTTTTCTAAATCACGAAGTCCAATATTCAGATATATTGAGTCAAAATAATTTCTTAACCCATTGCGTAAAATAGCATTTGGGTTCCCCGCAATATATGCGTCAAAGTAAACACATCGTAACTTATGGATTTCCCAATGTGATATCCCCTATCTTTCGAACGAAAGCCTTTTATAAACCAAGGCATTCTTAGAACGTTCTTCGAATGTCTTACAAACTGATCTCGCCTTAAATAGTTGTGCCGAAGAATTCTGACCGACTCTAGACAAGATTTCATCAATCATGTCTCCGGGTAGGTCTCTTAAAATATTGGGTTGTCTATCCATTTTGTGTTTTTATACTGTAAAATAGACAAGAGTTAGATTCATAAAAAAATACTTATTAATACAAGCAATTTTTACATATATCATAAAGCATAAGCACACTATATTACATATATTACACCACACGAATACAACTATCTTATTCCGACTCGCTTGTTTCTTATTCTTCGGTTTTGGTTCGTTTTGCCAAGTTTCTAGGGATATATGATGTTCCCCTAATACGAGCCGTCGTTTTCCACATTGGTTTAGAAAAACCTGGTGGTTTAGAGGTTCCCTGGTCATTGTTACAACTTAAGGACTTCGGGGGTTGACGATACATATAAAGTTCATCGGGGTTGGAATTAGATTTCTCTATTTTTATGCTCTTTCCCTTATTATTTTCTTTTGCCTTTTTAAATTCAGTTAGGGTAATTTCTATAACATCATCGGAATTCTCGTCGGAATCCGATTCATCTGAGAATTGGTAATCCTCCCAATATTTTGCTTCCTTGGCGGAAACACCATTGACAATAATTAACCTTGGTCAGTTGGTTGAGGATTTTCTTTTACTTAACCGTTTTATTATTTCCCCCACCGGTTCTATTTCCTCCTCCGGTTCCTCCTCTTCCGGTTCTGATTCTTCTTCCGGTTCTGATTCTTCTTCCGGTTCTGATTCTTCTTCCGGTTCTGATTCTTCTTCCGGTTCTTCTTCGGGAACTTGTGAATCAGTCCAATATATATTCGACTCTTCGTTATTATTAGGTGAGTCAATGGGATTTGTGCTAGAGGTAGACATCTATCACACAATATCGAACATGTTAAGAGATTAATATATCACATAATATATACATGTTAATAATATATAGTTTCCAACAAAAATGTTAAGCAATCATTTTTAAAGAAAACACGGTCGAAGTCCAGACTCACTAATGCATCCTAACAAACTCGATAAGACACACTAATGCAAATTTTCTGGTTCTCTAAGACCAACGCTCTGATACCAACTGAAATGTCCCGTTCTTATTGATTAAAAACGTTCCATATTAATTGATTTCGTTGCGAGGTTTTGACCTCTATATGAGACGTTTTTCAAAGACTGCATTCATTTTAAAATAAACCATAACCTTTATTTCATCAATAAAGGTTTAAAAAGCTTTACGTAGATTATCAAATAATGATAATCTAAAATATCATATTTACACACGACCACTACATAATGGTTTACAATACAAATATGTTACAACAAAATAAGTTTCTTGAATGCAGTTTTTACACAATATCATACAAGCATGGACTCCAAATCTCGTCCTTATTTAAGTATGCGACAACGGAAGCTCTTAATAATCACCTGAGAATAAACATGCTTAAAACGTCAACAAAAATGTTGGTGAGTTATAGGTTTAACCTATATATATCAAATCATAATAATAGACCACAAGATTTCATATTTCAATACACATCCCATACATAGAGATAAAAATCATTCATATGGTGAACACCTGGTAACCGACATTAACAAGATGCATATATAAGAATATCCCCATCATTCCGGGACACCCTTCGGATATGATATAAATTTCGAAGTACTAAAGCATCCGGTACTTTGGATGGGGTTTGTTAGGCCCAATAGATCTATCTTTAGGATTCGCATCAATTAGGGTGTCTGTTCCCTAATTCTTAGATTACCAGACTTAATAAAAAGGGGCATATTCGATTTCGATAATTCAACCATAAAATGTAGTTTCACGAACTGGTGTCTATTTTGTAAATTATTTATAAAACCTGCATGTATTCTCATCCCAAAAATATTAGATTTTAAAAGTGGGACTATAACTCACTTTCACAGATTTTTACTTCGTCGGGAAGTAAGACTTGGCCACTGGTTAATTCACGAACCTATAACAATATATACATATATATCAAAGTATGTTCAAAATATATTTACAACACTTTTAATATATTTTGATGTTTTAAGTTTATTAAGTCAGCTGTCCTCGTTAGTAACCTACAACTAGTTGTCCACAGTTAGATGTACAGAAATAAATCGATAAATATTATCTTGAATCAATCCACGACCCAGTGTATACGTATCTCCATATTGATCACAACTCAAACTATATATATTTTGGAATCAACCTCAACCCTGTATAGCTAACTCCAACATTCACATATAGAGTGTCTATGGTTGTTCCGAAATATATATAGATGTGTCGACATGATAGGTCGAAACATTGTATACGTGTCTATGGTATCTCAAGATTATATAATATACAATACAAGTTGATTAAGTTATGGTTGGAATAGATTTGTTACCAATTTTCACGTAGCTAAAATGAGAAAAATTATCCAATCTTGTTTTACCCATAACTTCTTCATTTTAAATCCGTTTTGAGTGAATCAAATTGCTATGGTTTCATATTGAACTCTATTTTATGAATCTAAACAGAAAAAGTATAGGTTTATAGTCGAAAAATAAGTTACAAGTCATTTTTGTAAAGGTATTCATTTCAGTCGAAAGAACGACGTCTAGATGACCATTTTAGAAAGCATACTTCCACTTTGAGTTTAACCATAATTTTTGGATATAGTTTCAAGTTCATAATAAAAATCATTTTCTCAGAATAACAACTTTTAAATCAAAGTTTATCATAGTTTTTAATTAACTAACCCAAAACAGCCCGCGGTGTTACTACGACGGCGTAAATCCGGTTTTACGGTGTTTTTCGTGTTTCCAGGTTTTAAATCATTAATTTAGCATATCATATAGATATATAACATGTGTTTAGTTGATTTTAAAAGTCAAGTTAGAAGGATTAACTTTTGTTTGCGAACAAGTTTAGAATTAACTAAACTATGTTCTAGTGATTACAAGTTTAAACCTTCGAATAAGATAGCTTTATATGTATGAATCGAATGATGTTATGAACATCGTTACTACCTTAAGTTCCTTGGATAAACCTACTGAAAAAGAGAAAAATGGATCTAGCTTCAACGGATCCTTGGATGGCTCGAAGTTCTTGAAGCAGAATCATGACACGAAAACAAGTTCAAGTAAGATCATCACTTGAAATAAGATTGTTATAGTTATAGAAATTGAACCAAAGTTTGAATATGATTATTAACTTGTATTAGAATGATAACCTACTGTAAGAAATGAAGATTTCTTGTGGTTGGATGATCAACTTACAAGATTGGGAGTGAGCTAGCAAACTTGAAAGTATTCTTGATTTTATGTAACTAGAACTTGTAGAATTTATGAAGAACACTTAGAACTTGAAGATAGAACTTGAGAGAGATCAATTAGATGAAGAAAATTGAAGAATGAAAGTGTTTTTAGGTGTTTTTGGTCGTTGGTGTATGGATTAGATATAAAGGATATGTAATTTTGTTTTCATGTAAATAAGTCATGAATGGTTACTCATATTTTTGTAATTTTATGAGATATTTCATGCTAGTTGCCAAATGATGGTTCCCACATGTGTTAGGTGACTCACATGGGCTGCTAAGAGCTGATCATTGGAGTGTATATACCAATAGTACATACATCTAAAAGCTGTGTATTGTACGAGTACGAATACGGGTGCATAAGAGTAGAATTGTTGATGAAACTGAACGAGGATGTAATTGTAAGCATTTTGTTAAGTAGAAGTATTTTGATAAGTGTATTGAAGTCTTTCAAAAGTGTATAAATACATATTAAAACACTACATGTATATACATTTTAACTGAGTCGTTAAGTCATCGTTAGTCGTTACATAGTGTTGTTTTGAAACCTTTAGGTTAACGATCTTGTAAAATGTTGTTGCCCCAATGTTTATAATATCAAATGAGATTTTAAATTATTATATTATCATGATATTATCATGTATGAATATCTCTTAATATGATATATATCCATTAAATGTCTTTACAACGATAATCGTTACATATATGTCTCGTTTAAAAATCATTAAGTTAGTAGTCTTGTTTTTACATATGTAGTTCATTGTTAATATACTTAATGATATGTTTACTTATCATAGTATCATGTTAACTATATATATATCCATATATATGTCATCATATAGTTTTTACAAGTTTTAACGTTCGTGAATCACCGGTCAACTTGGGTGGTCAATTGTCTATATGAAACATATTTCAATTAATCAAGTTTTAACAAGTTTGATTGCTTAACATGTTGGAAACATTTAATCATGTAAATATCAATCTCAATTAATATATATAAACATGGAAAAGTTCAGGTCACTACATAAGACTTGGCCACTGGTCGATTCACGAACCTATAACAAATATGTACATATATATCAAAGTATGTTCAAAATATATTCACAACAATTTTAATACATTTTGATGTTTTAAGTTTATTAAGACAGTTGTCCTCGTTAGTAACCTACAACTAGTTGTCCACAGTTAGATGTACAGAAATAAATCGATATATATTATCTTGAATCAATCCACGACCCAGTGTATACATATCTCAGTATTGATCAAAACTCAAACTATATATATTTTGGAATCAACCTCAACCCTGTATAGCTAACTCCAACATTCACATATAGAGTGTCTATGGTTGTTCCGAAATATATATAGATGTGTTGACATGATAGGTCGAAACATTGTATACGTGTCTATGGTATCTCAAGATTACATAATATACAATACAAGTTGATTAAGTTATGATTGGAATAGATTTGTTACCAATTTTCACGTAGCTAAAATGAGTAGTTTTTACCAATTTTGGTTTGCTCTCCATTTCTTCGTTTCTAATCCGTTTTGAGTGATTTAAGCGGCCACGGTTTCGTATTGAACTAGACTTTATGAAACTAAACAGAAAAGGTATAGGTTTATAGTCAGAAATACAAGTTACAAGTCGTTTTTGAAAGAGGTAGTCATTTCCGTCGAAAGAACGATATCTTGATGACTGTTTTGAAAAACATACTTTCACTTCCAGTTTAACCATGATTTTTGGATATGGTTTCATGTTCATAAGAAAAATCATTTTCCCAAAAGTATAGCTTTTAAATCAAACTTTTTCATAGTTTTTAATTATCCAAACCAAAACAGCCCCCGGTTCTAACTACGACGGCGTAAATCCGGTTTTATGGTGTTTATCGTGTTTCCGGGTTTTAAATCATTAAGTTAGCATATCATATAGATATAGATCATGTGTATAGTTGATTTTAAAAGTGTAGTTAGAAGGATTAACTTTATTCGCGAACAAGTTTAGAATTAACTAAACTATGTTCTAGTGATTACTAGTTTACCACTTCGAATATGATAGCTTTTTATGTATGAATTGATTGATGTTATGAACATAATTACTACCTTAAGTTCCTTGGATAAACCTACTGGAAAAGAGAAAAATGGATCTAGCTTCAACGGATCCTTGGATGGCTCGAAGTTCTTGAAGCAGAATCATGACACGAAAACAAGTTCAAGTAAGATCATCACTTGAAATAAGATTGTTATAGTTATAGAAATTGAACTAAAGTTTGAATATGATTATTACCTTGTATTAGAATGATAACCTACTGTAAGAAACAAAGATTTCTTGAGGTTGGATGATCACCTTACAAGATTGGAAGTGAGCTAGCAAACTTGAAAGTATTCTTGATTTTATGTAACTAGAACTTGTAGAATTTATGAAGAACACTTAGAACCTGAAGTTAGAACTTGAGGGAGATCAATTAGATGAAGAAAATTGAAGAATGAAAGTGTTTGTAGGTGTTTTTGGTCGTTGGTGTATGGATTAGATATAAAGGATATGTAATTTTGTTTTCATGTAAATAAGTCATGAATGATTACTCATATTTTTGTAATTTTATGAGATATTTCATGCTAGTTGCCAAATGATGGTTCCCACATGTGTTAGGTGACTCACATGGGCTTTTAAGAGCTGATCATTGGAGTGTATATACCAATAGTACATACATCTAAAAGCTGTGTATTGTACGAGTACGAATACGGCTGCATACGAGTAGAATTGTTGATGAAACTGAACGAGGATGTAATTGTAAGCATTTTTGTTAAGTAGAAGTATTTTGATAAGTGTCTTGAAGTCTTTCAAAAGTGTATGAATACATATTAAAACACTACATGTATATACATTTTAACTGAGTCGTTAAGTCATCGTTAGTCGTTACATGTAAGTGTTGTTTTGAGACCTTTAGGTTAACGATCTTGTTAAATGTTGTTAACCCAAAGTTTATAATATCAAATGAGATTTTAAATTATTATATTATCATGATATTATGATATATTAATATATCTTAATATGATATATACATTTAAATGTCGTTACAACGATAATCGTTACATATATGTCTCGTTTCGAAATCTTTAAGTTAGTAGTCTTGTTTTTACTTATGTAGTTCATTGATAATACACTTAATGATATTTTTAATTATCATATTATCATGTTATATATAATATAACAATGTATTAATATGCTTCATATATATTTAGTAAGACGTGGTTATAACGATAATCGTTATATGTATCGTTTCGAGTTTCATACGTCAATAGTCTCCTTTTTAAGTATAAAAATTATTGTTACTATTTTTAATGAGATACTTGATGATCATTATATCATGTTAAGCATATATATTTATTCATTTATGTATCATCATGTCATATACAACTTATAGCGTTCGTGAATCATTGGTCAAACTGGGTAATCAGACGTTTACAAAATTTCCGTTTCAATTAACCAAGTCTTAACAAGTTTAATTGCTTAACATGTTGGAAATATTTAATTATGTAAATATAGTTTTCATTAAACATATAATCATAGAAAGGTTCGGAAAAGTTCGGGTCACTACAGTACCTACCCGTTAAATAAATTTAGTCCTGAAATTTTAAGCGATTGGAGGTGTTGGCTCATCTTCTGAAAATAAGTGCGGGTACTTCTTCTTCATCTGATCTTCTCGTTCCCAAGTGAACTCGGGTCCTCTACGAGCATTCCATCGAACCTTAACAATCGGTATCTTGTTTTGTTTAAGTCTCTTAACCTCACGATCCATTATTTCAACGGGTTCTTCAATGAATTGAAGTTTTTCATTGATTTGGATTTCGTCCAATGGAATAGTGAGATCTTCTTTCGCAAAACATTTCTTCAAATTCGAGACGTGGAAAGTGTTATGTACAGCCGCGAGTTGTTGAGGTAACTCAAGTCGGTAAGCTACTGGTCCGACACGATCAATAATCTTGAATGGTCCAATATACCTTGGATTTAATTTCCCTCGTTTACCAAATCGAACAACACCTTTCCAAGGTGCAACCTTAAGCATGACCATCTCTCTAATTTCAAATTCTATATCTTTTCTTTTAATGTCGGCATAGCTCTTTTGTCGACTTTGGGCGGTTTTCAACCGTTGTTGAATTTGGATGATCTTCTCAGTAGTTTCTTGTATTATCTCCGGACCCGTAATCTGTCTATCCCCCACTTCACTCCAACAAATCGGAGACCTGCACTTTCTACCATAAAGTGCTTCAAACGGCGCCATCTCAATGCTTGAATGGTAGCTGTTGTTGTAGGAAAATTCTGCTAACGGTAGATGTCGATCCCAACTGTTTCCAAAATCAATAACACATGCTCGTAGCATGTCTTCAAGCGTTTGTATCGTCCTTTCGCTCTGCCCATCAGTTTGTGGATGATAGGCAGTACTCATGTCTAGACGAGTTCCTAATGCTTGCTGTAATGTCTGCCAGAATCTTGAAATAAATCTGCCATCCCTATCAGAGATAATAGAGATTGGTATTCCATGTCTGGAGACAACTTCCTTCAAATACAGTCGTGCTAACTTCTTCATCTTGTCATCTTCTCTTATTGGCAGGAAGTGTTCTAATTTGGTGAGACGATCAACTATTATCCAAATAGTATCAAAACCACTTGCAGTCCTTGGCAATTTAGTGATGAAATCCATGGTAATGTTTTCCCATTTCCATTCCGGGATTTCGGATTGTTGAAGTAGACCTGATGGTTTCTGATGCTCAGCTTTGACCTTAGAACACGTCAAACATTCTCCTACGTATTTAGCAACATCGGCTTTCATACCCGGCCACCAAAAATGTGTCTTGAGATCCTTGTACATCTTCCCCGTTCCAGGATGTATTGAGTATCTGGTTTTATGAGCTTCTCTAAGTACCATTTCTCTCATATCTCCAAATTTTGGTACCCAAATCCTTTCAGCACTATACCGGGTTCTGTCTTCTCGAATATTAAGATGCTTCTCCGATCCTTTGGGTATTTCATCCTTTAAATTTCCCTCTTTTAAAACTCCTTGTCGCGCCTCCTTTATTTGAGTAGTAAGGTTATTGTGAATCATTTTATTCATAGATTTTACTCGAATGGGTTCTCTGTCCTTCCTGCTCAAGGCATCGGCTACCACATTTGCCTTCCCCAGGTGGTAACGAATCTCAAAGTCATAATCATTCAAAAATTCAATCCATCTACGCTGCCTCATATTCAGTTGTTTTTGATTAAATATGTGTTGAAGACTTTTGTGGTCGGTATATATAATACTTTTGACCCCATATAAGTAGTGCCTCCAAGTCTTTAATGCAAAAACAACCGCGCCTAATTCCAAATCATGCGTCGTATAATTTTGTTCGTGAATCTTCTATTGTCTAGACGCATAAGCAATCACCTTCGTTCGTTGCATTAATACACAACTGAGACCTTGCTTTGATGCGTCACAATAAATCACAAAATCATCATTCCCTTCAGGCAATGACAATATAGGTGCCGTAGTTAGCTTTTTCTTCAATAACTGAAACGCTTTCTCTTGTTCATCATTCCATTCAAATTTCTTCCCTTTATGCGTTAATGCAGTCAAGGGTTTTGCTATTCTGGAAAAGTCCTGGATGAACCTTCTGTAGTAACCAGCTAGTCCTAAAAACTGGCGTATGTGTTTCGGAGTTTTTGGGGTTTCCCACTTTTCAACAGTTTCTATCTTTGCCGGATCCACCTTAATACCTTCTTTGTTCACTATGTGACCGAGGAATTGAACTTCTTGGAACCAAAATGCACACTTTGAAAACTTAGCGTACAATTCTTCCTTCCTCAATACTTCTAACACCTTTCTCAAATGTTCACCGTGGTCTTGGTCATTCTTTGAGTAAATACGTATGTCATCAATGAAAACAATGACAAACTTGTCAAGGTATGGTCCACACACTCAGTTCATAAGGTCCATGAACACAGCTGGTGCATTAGTTAAACCAAACGGCATGACCATAAACTCGTAATGACCGTAACGTGTTCTGAATGCAGTCTTTGGAATATCATCTTCTTTCACCCGCATTTGATGATACCCGGAACGTAAGTCAATCTTTGAATAAATAGACGAGCCTTGTAGTTGATCAAATAAGTCGTCGATTCTCGGTAGTGGGTAGTGGTTCTTGATGGTAAGTTTGTTCAACTCTCGGTAGTCGATACACAACCTGAATGTACCATCTTTCTTCTTGACAAAAAAAACAGGAGCTCCCCACGGTGATGTGCTTGGTCGAATGAAACTACGCTCTAAAAGTTATTGTAATTGGCTTTGCAGTTCTTTCATCTCGCTGAGTGCGAGTCTGTAAGGAGCACGAGCTATTGGTGCAGCTCCTGGTACAAGATCTATTTGAAATTCAACGGATCGATGTGGGGGTAATCCTGGTAATTCTTTCAGAAATACATCGGGAAATTCTTTTGTGACGGGAACATCATTGATGCTCTTTTCTTCAGTTTGTACTTTCTCGACGTGTGCTATAACAGCATAGCAACCGTTTCTTATTAGTTTTTGTGCCTTCAAATTACTAATAAGATGTAGCTTCGTGTTGCCCTTTTCTCCGTACACCATTAAGGGTTCTCCTTCTTCTCGTACAATGCGAATTGCATTTTTATAACATACGATCTCTGCTTTCACCTTCTTCAGCCAGTTCATGCCAACTATTACATCAAAACTCCCTAACTCTACTGGTATCAAATCAATCTTAAATATTTCGCTATCCAGTTTAATTTCTCGATTCCGGCATATATAATCTGCTGAAATTACTTTACCGTTTGCTAATTCGAGTAAAAATTTACTATCCAACGGCGTTAATGGACAACTTAATTTAGCATAAAAATCTCTACTCATATAGCTTCTATCCGCACCCGAATCAAATAAAACGTAAGCAGATTTATTGTCAATAAGAAACGTACCCGTAACAAGCTCCGGGTCTTCCTGTGCCTCTGCCGCATTAATATTGAAAACTCTTCCGCGGCCTTGTCCATTCGTGTTCTCCTGGTTCGGGCAATTTCTAATAATGTGGCCCGGTTTTCCACATTTATAACAAACTACATTGGCATAACTTGCTCCGAAACTACTTGCTCCGCCATTACTCGTTCCGACACCATTTGTTCCTTTCGTTCTATTAACCCCTGGTCCGTAGACCTCACACTTCACCGCGCTATGACTATTTCTTTTACACTTGTTATAAAATTTGGTGCAGAACCCCGAGTGATACTTTTCACACCTTTGGCATAGCTGCTTCTGATTATTTTTATTGATGCGGTTGTTATTGTTGTTGGGATGATTGTTGTAGTTGCTGTTGTTGTTGTTGTTGTTGTTGTTGTTGTTGTTGTTGTTGTTGTTATTGTTATTGTTGTTGTTGTTGTTGGGTCGTTTGTTGTAGTTGCGATTGATGTTGCGATTGTTGGGATAGTTGTTGCGATTATTGTTGTAATTGTTGTTGTTGTATTGGTGATACTTATCACCGTTTTCCTCCCACTTTCTTTTGACTTGCTTCACAATGGCCTCTTCAGCCGCCTGTTCTTTAATTCTTTCCTCAATCTGGTTCACTAGTTTGTGAGCATTCTACATGCCTGTTGTATGGAGGCGGGCTCGTGTGAACTTATATCTTCTTGGATTCTTTCCGGTAATCCTTTCACAAACGCGTCGATCTTCTCTTCCTCATCTTCGAACGCTCCCGGACACAATAGGCACAATTCTGTGAATCGTCTTTCATAAGTGGTAATATCAAATCCTTGGGTTCGTAACCCTCTAAGTTCTGTCTTGAGCTTATTGACCTCGGTTCTGGGATGGTACTTCTCATTCATCAAGTGCTTGAATGCTGACCACGGTAGTGCGTAAGCATCATCTTGTCCCACTTGCTCTAGATAGGTATTCCACCATGTTAACGCAGAACCTGTGAAGGTATGCTTAGCGTACTTCACTTTGTCCTCTTCAGTACACTTGCATATGGCAAACACCGATTCGACCTTCTCGGTCCACCGTTTCAATCCGATCGGTCCTTCGGTTCCATCAAATTCCAAAGATTTGCAGGCAGTGAATTCTTTGTAGGTGCATCCTACATGATTTCCTGTACTGCTAGATCCAAGGTAATTGTTGGTATGTAGTGCAGCCTGTACTGCGGCTATGTTTGAAGCAAGAAAGGCACGAAATTCCTCTTCGCTCATATTCAAGGTGTGTCGAGTAGTCGGTGCCATTTCCTTCAAATAGTCAAATGAAACAAGTTAATCATACAGAATATTAAGAGTAGTCAATAGTATCTCGTAGCATAATATGAACTCATTTATAAAAGCTTTTTCTTCATATTAGCCTGTTATAAGTTTAAATTCGGGTAGTACCTACCCGTTAAGTTCATACTTATTAGCTAATATACAATTCAACTACTACAATTCTATATGAAAAACTGATTATAATAATATTTCGCGTTCAAACTTTTACACAATATTTTACAAACTTACAATACAGCTTATTTTACATATAGCATGAAATATAGCACACAATAACTTTGATACAAGATAGTTTTGAAGATAATTCTAGCTAGTACACAAGTCGTTCAGCAAAGGTAATAAAGACACGTAATTCATACGTCCAGAAACAAGTCATGCATTCTGGTTTTACTAGGACTACTTCCCATCCTTGGTCTTGTGGAACATAACCGTTATGGCCGTTGATAAGACAGCGTGTTGTAACGTCGTCAAAGGGACGAGGGTTACGTAATGTCCAACAGTCCTGTAACAATCTAAAAACCTCATTTCTTACCCCAATTACCGACTCCGTCACTTGTGGGAACGTTTTGTTTAATAGTTGTAGCCCAATGTTCTTGTTCTCACTTTGGTGAGAAGCGAACATTACTAACCCGTAAGCATAACATGCTTCTTTATGTTGCATGTTAGCCGCTTTTTCTAAATCACGAAGTCCTATATTCGGATATATTGAGTCAAAATAATTTCTTAACCCGTTGCGTAAAATAGCATTTGGGTTCGTCTCAATATATGCGTCAAAGTAAACACATCGTAACTTATGGATTTCCCAATGTGATATCCCCCATCTTTCGAACGAAAGCCTTTTATAAACCAAGGAATTATTGGAACGTTCTTTGAATGTCTTACAAACTGATCTCGCCTTAAATAGTTGTGCCGAGGAATTCTGACCGACTATAGACAAGATTTCATCAATCATGTCTCCGGGTAGGTCTCTTAAAATATTGGGTTGTCTATCCATTTTGTGTTTTTATACTATAAAATAGACAAGAGTTAGATTCATAAAAAAATATATATACTTATTAATACAAGCAATTTTTTTTTAAATATATCATAAAGCATAAGCACACTATATTACATATATTACACCACACGAATACAACTATCTTATTCCGACTCGCTCGTTTCTTCTTCTTCGGTTTTGGTTCGTTTTGACAAGTTTCTAGGGATATATGATGTTCCCCTAATACGAGCCGTCGTTTATCACATTGGTTTAGAAAAACCTGGTGGTTTAGAGGTTCCCGGGTTATTGTCACAACTTAAGAAATACGGGTGTTGACGATACATATAAAGTTCATCGGGTTTGGAATCAAATTTCTCTATTTTTATGCCCTTTCCCTTATTGTTCTCTTTTGCCTTATTAAATTATGTTGGGGTAATTTCTATAACATCATCGGATTCCTTGTCGGGATCCGGTTCATCGGAGAATTGGTAATCCTCCCAATACTTTGCTTCCTTGGCGGAAACACCATTGACCATAATTAACGTTGGTCGGTTGGTTGAGGATTTTCTTCTACTTAACCGTTTTATTATTTCCCCCACTGGTTCTATTTCTTCTTCCGGTTCCGATTCTTCTTCCGGTTCCGATTCTTCTTCCGGTTCCGACTCTTCTTCCGTTTCCTCTTCGGGAACTTGTGAATCAGTCCACGAATTATTCCAATTTACATTTGACTCTTCATTATTATTAGGTGAGTCAATGGGACTTGTTCTAGAGGTAGACATCTATCACATATTATCAAACACGTTAAGAGATTAATATATCACATAATATTTACATGTTAATAATATATAGTTTCCAACAAAAATGTTAAGCAATCATTTTTAAAGAAAACACGGTCGAAGTCCAGACTCACTAATGCATCCTAACAAACTCGATAAGACACACTAATGCAAATTTTTCTGGTTCTCTAAGACCAACGCTCGGATACCAACTGAAATGTCCCGTTCTTATTGATTAAAAACGTTCCATATTAGTTGATTTCGTTGCGAGGTTTTGACCTCTATATGAGACGTTTTTCAAAGACTTCATTCATTTTAAAATAAACCATAATCTTTATTTCATCAATAAAGGTTTAAAAAGCTTTACGTAGATTATCAAATAATGATAATCTAAAATATCCTGTTTACACGCGACCATTACATAATGGTTTACAATACAAATATGTTACAACGAAATAAGTTTCTTGAATGCAGTTTTTACACAATATCATACAAGCATGGACTCCAAATCTCGTCCTTATTTAAGTATGCGACAGCGGAAGCTCTTAATAATCACCTGAGAATAAACATGCTTAAAACGTTAACAAAAATGTTGGTGAGTTATAGGTTTAACCTATATATTATCAAATCATAATAATAGACCACAAGATTTCATATTTCAATACACATCCCATACATAGAGATAAAAATCATTCATATGGTGAACACCTGGTAACCGACATTAACAAGATGCATATTTAAGAATATCCCCATCATTCCGGGACACCCTTCGGATATGATATAAATTTCGAAGTACTAAAGCATCTGGTACTTTGGATGGGGTTTGTTAGGCCCAATAGATCTATCTTTAGGATTCACGTCAATTAGGGTGTCTGTTCCCTAATTCTTAGATTACCAGACTTAATAAAAAGGGGCATATTCGATTTCGATAATTCAACCATAGAATGTAGTTTCACGTACTTGTGTCTATTTTGTAAATCATTTATAAAACCTGCATGTATTCTCATCCCAAAAATATTAGATTTTAAAAGTGGGACTATAACTCACTTTCACAGATTTTTTACTTCGTCGGGAAGTAAGACTTGGCCACTGGTCGATTCACGAACCTATAACAAATATGTACATATATATCAAAGTATGTTCAAAATATATTTACAACAATTTTAATACATTTTGATGTTTTAAGTTTATTAAGTCAGCTGTCCTCGTTAGTAACCTACAACTAGTTGTCCACAGTTAGATGTACAGAAATAAATTGATATATATATTATCTTGAATCAATCCACGATCCAGTGTATACATATCTCAGTATTGATCACAACTCAAACTATATATATTTTGGAATCAACCTCAACCCTGTATAGCTAACTCCAACATTCACATATAGAGTGTCTATGGTTGTTCCGAAATATATATAGATGTGTTGACATGATAGGTCAAAACATTGTATACGTGTCTATGGTATCTCAAGATTACATAATATACAATACAAGTTGATTAAGTTATGATTGGAATAGATTTGTTACCAATTTTCACGTAGCTAAAATGAGTAGTTTTTACCAATTTTGTTTTGCTCTCCATTTCTTCGTTTCTAATCCGTTTTGAGTGATTTAAGCGGCCACAGTTTCGTATTGAACTAGACTTTATGAAACTAAACAGAAAAGGTATAGGTTTATAGTCACAAATACAAGTTACAAGTCTTTTTTGAAAGAGGTAGTCATTTCCGTCGAAAGAACGACATCTTGATGACTGTTTTGAAAAACATACTTTCACTTCCAGTTTAACCATGATTTTTGGATATGGTTTCATGTTCATAAGAAAAATCATTTTCCCAGAAGTATAGCTTTTAAATCAAAGTTTTTCATAGTTTTTAATTATCCAAACCAAAACAGCCCCCGGTTGTAACTACGACGGCGTAAATCTGGTTTTATGGTGTTTATCGTGTTTCCGGGTTTTAAATCATTAAGTTAGCATATCATATAGATATAGATCATGTGTATAGTTGATTTTAAAAGTGTAGTTAGAAGGATTAAATTTATTCACAAACAAGTTTAGAATTAACTAAACTATGTTCTAGTGATTACTAGTTTACCACTTCGAATATCATAGCTTTTTATGTATGAATTGATTGATGTTATGAACATCATTACTACCTTAAGTTCCTTGGATAAACCTACTGGAAAAGATAAAAATGGATCTAGCTTCAACGGATCCTTGGATGGCTCGAAGTTCTTGAAGCAGAATCATGACACGAAAACAAGTTCAAGTAAGATCATCACTTGAAATAAGATTGTTATAGTTATAGAAATTGAACTAAAGTTTGAATATGATTATTAACTTGTATTAGAATGATAACCTACTGTAAGAAACAAAGATTTCTTGAGGTTGGATGATCACCTTACAAGATTGGAAGTGAGCTAGCAAACTTGAAAGTATTCTTGATTTTATGTAACTAGAACTTGTAGAATTTATGAAGAACACTTAGAACTTGAAGTTAGAACTTGAGGGAGATCAATTAGATGAAAAAAATTGAAGAATGAAAGTGTTTGTAGGTGTTTTTGGTCTTTGGTGTATGGATTAGATATAAAGGATATGTAATTTTGTTTTCATGTAAATAAGTCATGAATGATTACTCATATTTTTGTAATTTTATGAGATATTTCATGCTAGTTGCCAAATGATGGTTCCCACATGTGTTAGGTGACTCACATGGGCTTTTAAGAGCTGATCATTGGAGTGTATATACCAATAGTACATACATCTAAAAGCTGTGTATTGTACGAGTATGAATACGGCTGCATACGAGTAGAATTGTTGATGAAACTGAACGAGGATGTAATTGTAAGCATTTTTGTTAAGTAGAAGTATTTTGATAAGTGTCTTGAAGTCTTTCAAAAGTGTATGAATACATATTAAAACACTAGATGTATATACATTTTAACTGAGTCGTTAAGTCATCGTTAGTCGTTACATGTAAGTGTTGTTTTGAGACCTTTAGGTTAACGATCTTGTTAAATGTTGTTAAACCAAAGTTAATAATATCAAATGAGATTTTAAATTATTATATTATCATGATATTATGATATATTAATATATATTAATATGATATATACATTTAAATGTCGTTACAACGATAATCGTTACATATATGTCTCGTTTCGAAATCTTTAAGTTAGTAGTCTTGTTTTTACTTATGTAGTTCATTGTTAATACACTTAATGATATATTTAATTATCATATTATCATGTTATATATAATATAACAATGTATTAATATGCTTCATATATATTTAGTAAGACGTGGTTATAACGATAATCGTTATATGTATCGTTTCGAGTTTCATACGTTAATAGTCTCCTTTTTAAGTATATAAATTATTGTTACTATTTTTAATGAGATACTTGATGATCATTATATCATGTTAAGCATATATATTTAATCATTTATGTATCATCATGTCATATACAACTTACAGCGTTCGTGAATCATTGGTCAAACTGGGTAATCAGACGTTTACAAAATTTCCGTTTCAATTAACCAAGTCTTAACAAGTTTAATTGCTTAACATGTTGGAAACATTTAATCATGTAAATATAGTTTTCATTAAACATATAATTATAGAAAGGTTCGGAAAAGTTCGGGTCACTACACACATTAGTCCTAATTGTCCTAAGAAGAAGGATAATCCTGCTACTGGAGCTAATGCTACTGCTGCGAAGGGTCGTGTGCTTGTTATCACTGCTGCTAAAGCCCAAGATGAGGATGAGGTCATCACGGGTACGTATCTTGTCAATAATTGTTATGTAACTATTTTATTCGATACTGGTGTCGACAGAAGTTACGTGTCTAGTGATTTTTGTACCCTATTTACTGAAAAGCCTCAACCCTTAGAAACTAAAAGATTAGTAGAAGTAGCCAATGGAAAAGTCATGCAAGTCGATAAAATCTAAAAAAATTGCAACTTCATCTTAGCCGATAAGGAATTTAAGATAGACCTTTTGCCAGTCGAGCTCGGAAGTTTTGACGTCGTAGTTGGAATGGATTGGTTACGTCCATTACATGCTGCTATCATGTGTTACGATAAAATTGTTAATGTTCCATTGGGAAATAGAGAGACTCTCATCATCTAAGGTGAAAAGAGTGGTTCTAATCTCAACATCATCTCCTGTATTAAAACTCGCAAATACCTTATGAAAGGTTATCCAGCTATTCTAGCCCACGTTAAGATGATTGAATTGAAGGAAAAGCGTATTGAAGATATACCAGTGGTTAAAGACTTTCCTGATGTGTTTCCTGAAGATCTTCCTGGTCTTCCACCTCCTCGACAAGTTGAATTTCAAATTGATTTAACTCCCGGTGCTGCTCCTATTGCTAAAGTTCCATATCGTTTAGCACCCTCCGAGATGAGGGAATTATCCAACCAGCTTCAAGAACTATTGGATAAAGGTTTCATTCATCCTAGCTCGTCCCCATGGGGATCTCCTATTCTGTTTGTTAAGAAGAAGGATGGCACGTTAAGGATGTGTATTGATTATCTCGAACTTAACATCTAACGACCCGTCCTAATCCACAAGGACGAATACATTACATTTGGTTACATTACGAGGTACTAGACCTCTATATGATACATTTTACAAACATTGCATTCGTTTTTGAAAAGACAATCGTTCATTACATCGAAAGTTGACGACATGCATACCATTTTATAATATATCTAACTATAATTGACTTAATAATAATCTTGGTGAACTCAACGACTCGAATGCAACGTCTTTTGAAATATGTCCTGAATGACTCCAAGTAATGTCTCTAAAATGAGCAAGTGCACAGCGGAAGATTTCTTTCATACCTGAGAATAAACATGCTTTAAAGTGTCAACCAAAAGGTTGGTGAGTTCATTAGTTTATCATAAATAATCCTTTCCTAATTTTAATAGACCACAAGATTTCATACTTCCATTTCTCATAATCATACGTCCCATGCATAGAGACAAAAATATCATTCATATGGATTGAACACCTGGTAATCGACATTCACAATATGTATATAAGAATATCCCCATCATTCCGGGATCCTCCTTCGGACATGATATAAATTTCGAAGTACTAAAGCATCCGGTACTTTGGATGGGGCTTGTTGGGCCCGATAGATCTATCTTTAGAGTTCGCGTCAATTAGGGTGTCTGTTCCCTAATTCTTAGATTACCAGACTTAATAAAAAGGGGCGTATTCGATTTCGATCATTCAACCATATAATGTAGTTTCAATTACTTGTGTCTATTTCGTAAAACAGTTATAAAAACAGCGCATGTATTCTCAGTCCCAAAAATATATATTGCAAAAGCATTTAAAAAGGGATTAATGAAACTCACTATAATGTATTTTGTAGTAAAAATACATATGACGACATTGAATAATGCAGGGTTGGCCTCGGATTCACGAACCTATATCAAGTATTAACACATTATAATATAAATCAATTAAGTTTATATATTTGTTATGTATTAATTATTCTTATAATATATTATGATACTTATTTGATATTTAATTAATGTTATATCAATAATATTAGTTGAAACATAATTTTTATGTAATATTAGTATATTTTATGTTATAATATATTTACATATATATCTTTTGTTTTGCAAAATTAATAATCGTAGAAATACCTGACTAAGGGTAATAATAATAATACTAATAGTATGATACTAGTAATAATAATGATAATAATGATTATCATACTTATATGGTGATAATAATATTTATAATACTAATAATAACAATCATAATAACAATACTATTAAATGATCATAAATTCTTATTTTAGTAATAATAATAGTAATAATTATATTACTACTAATAATAACAATAATAATAATAATATTAATTTTAGAAATGAGAACTACCTTCAAAGAGCTTTTCTAAAAAAAAACTGCCACAAACAGGGCTCGAACTCGAGACCTCTCGCCCACCCGCAAACACCCTTAACCATTCTGCCATCCATGTTTTTCTGACTTATAAGGCAACCCAAACATATATATCTAGTATTTCTTTCGTCTTAGTTCATCATCTTCTTCACCAAGTTTAAAATCAAACGGGAGCAAAAACTCAACAACAATCGAACGGGTTTTCATTTATGACTTGTAAACAACATGAAACAAAAAAAAATGTGTTCATGATATAAAAAAAATGAGAAAAAAAAAACACAAAAAATGCTACTGCTTGCTGGTAGCTTAAAAAAAAAAATTTTTGTTTTCAATTTTGAGTTCGTTTTGGACAATCTTTACAACATGAAACATGTTTCAAATCATTCCTAAAATCTATCAAAATCATCAATTTAACTTAAAACATTAAAACAAGCTCTAATTTCTCCAAGAACAAAACAGTTGACTTTTGACAATTTAACTTTGACTCGTAAATTCGAATTCGTTATTAAGAATTGGAACTTGAGATTTTGCAGGAAGTTTAAGTAAA
The DNA here is from genome assembly GCF_046630445.1 of Rutidosis leptorrhynchoides. NCBI lineage: Eukaryota > Viridiplantae > Streptophyta > Magnoliopsida > Asterales > Asteraceae > Rutidosis > Rutidosis leptorrhynchoides. Next base: position 322,610,825 of record NC_092334.1, read on the forward strand.
TGATTCCTAACAACTCTGCATTTTTAGTTTTTGAAATTTGTTTCGAATTTATGTTAGTGTATATTATTGTGAAGAACTCAAGAACTCAAAATTTGATTTTTAGATTAAGAGTGTTATAGGTTATGATTACAACATGAATTGTGTTGCAAATCATTCCTATAATCTTTATGGATCATCAAATTAACTGGAGATATCAAAACAAACTTGAATTTGATTCAAGAACACTTAGTTGACTTTTAAAACCAAAACTTTGACTCCAAAATTAGAGATTAATAGAAAGAATTGAGGATTGAAAACTTACAGATAGTTTAGATAGATGATTCCTAACAAGACTGTATTATTACATTTTGAAAATTCATTCAAAATCAAAATATGATGAAAAAGATAAATGTACAGAGTGTGGAGCTTATTTTCTGGGTTTTTCAGTTTTATTCAATCACTGAATGCAATAGACAATATATAGCAAAGGATTTCTGTTTTGAATTGTGATTGAAGCAGACTCATAACAAACTCCGACAGATACAAAAATCATATACAGTAGGGATGTGGATGTGAAATTGAATGGTACTAGTTCTTGATTCTTTTTTTCTTTTTTTAATTAAATTAATATTAATAATTGATAATATATTAATAATAATAATAATTATATAAGTACTAATGATACAAAATTCATAAAAATGATAATAATAATACTATTAGTGTTGATAATAATAAATTGTATTAGTTTCTAATAATTTGTACGTTGTCACCCGTCTTACGTCCTGGTTCCGGTTTCTCGAACGCATTTTCGTATGCTTAGAAAACTGATACCTTACATTTCGCGAATTGTACCTTTATTAATAATTAGACTTAAATTAATGGAAAACTAACCCACTCAAAGTGTAACTTAATCTTTTGAGTGTTTTGGTTATTTACTTCTATAAATCATAGTCTCGTTATTTATCAAAGCATATTTAATAATTTTAAATCAAAACGTTTTATGACTAATTTGATATTATTATTCATCACTTTGTAAAATAAAAATATATTTTCATTTAAAATATAAACTTGTACATACCGTATATAATGGAAATATTAATGTAATAATATAATATTTAGTTTTTCAAAACTAATAATAGTTCAAAAGTTTATTTTAAATTCTTTTAGAAAATCTTATAACACGTAACGTTTATACTTTAAACTTAATTTGATATGATTCATTTATGCGCCAACGTTTAGTTTAATTTCCTTAAACTTTCTAAATAATATATCTTAATATCGATCAAATCAAATAACAAGTGTTGCTATCGTTTACATAAATAATTTGTAATCAGATATGTATTTAATATACATAAACACGTTTTAAATACACGTTGCAAGTTATTTAAATATATCTTAACAATTAATATTCAACTTACGTTATCTAACAAAGACATTTTAATAACCAAGTTATATTACATTGGAAAACGTTTTCGCACGTTTGTAAATAGATCAATCAAGTAATATGAAATTCAATTCTCCACTAACATTTGTCTGACACTAGATAAGTGATACTTTGTTTTCATTTGAAAATCACTTTATCATTTATTCCGAATACCGTTAAAAACAAACGATTTCTCAAATCAACGTGGACCTCATAACAGAGACTCGTAATCATAATTCAATGTATCTGATAATTCAATCATATGATATTATCTTTTAATTTTGTCAATAACTATATTAACTTATATTGAAACAAAATACGTTCATGTAAAGTATTATATGTCTAATACTTTGTTAACGTTTTCAACTAATAAGTATATATTATATATACATATCAATATACACATAAATGTTCGTGAATCGTTGAGCATAGTCAAAGGGTAATTAATTACATGAATATAGATTTCAAAACTTTCGAGACTCAACATTACAGATTTTGCTTATCGTGTCGGAAACATATAAAGATTAAAGTTTAAATTTTGATCAGAAATTTCCGGGTCATCACAGTACCTACCCGTTAAAGAAATTTCGTCCCGAAATTTGATCGAGGTCGTCATGCTAACTATAAAAATGTCTTCATGACGAATATGAGTCGATGAATAGAGTTTTATCATCATTGAGTAATATAGATAAAACAATTTGTTTACGTGAAGAGTATAAGGGAAGCTATCGCAGGAGAGTGAAATGAGTAACTGTATATTCGTTTTAACCGATGACGTAGTTATGATTTGTTTCCGGATTTCATGGAATTTAAAGAAAATCTTTGTGATAAGATTTGGTTCTTCGGTAATTAAGGAAATTTGGATCTTCTTTGTTTAAATGCAATAATTTGTTGCGATCGCTCTGTCGGATATTTTACTATAAATCCATCCCCTTTGTTTCCTTATTTTCACAACTCACAACTTTTATTCTTTCTCCTCAATTCATACTTTAAAACATTCGTCAATATGCTCCATCCCGTTTTGATTCTTGATATACTCTTAACTTTCATATCTATCATTCTTCTTTTCCATCTACCGCCGAAAGAATCTATTCACTTATAATATACTCTGGGTTTTATAGTGTTCTTAGTTCTCCCGTGTCTTTATATTGCTATATGCATCGATATATACGGTTTATAAATTCTGGGTGGTTGTTGGGTTTTATATCTTTTCTTATATTTCGATGTCCCTACTTCTGTCTCCCCTAATCATTGTCATCCATTGTTAATGCTCTCTCCTATTTGTTACGATTTATACCCCAATTTCTATTTCAGAGTTTTGTCCTTTCGTTTCTTCTTCTTGTGATTAAGCACCGCTTGTAATGGTCCAGAATTTGCAGATATGAATTTCGGAATGAACATTGTTAATGTTCTAAGAAGAAAATCGTAATGGTACGATCTTAATTTGATAAATTACCAGAATATCCGGAAAGATAGAACTATCAAGAAGATATGTTCTTAATATGTTTAGAGATTGGGTAGAATGTAAGAGTCGTGTAAATGGCACATGATGACGATATGTTCTGTGAATTATCACGTTCCATTAGAAACTCAGCATGACTTACTGTAATATAATCACGTTGATCAAATGTCATTATATTATACTAACTCATGCTTCAGTTCCCAACACTACTTCAAAATCATTTATATTTTCTACTCGAAGGTTTTAGAATTTAGAAACTAAAATAGTTTCTTTTATGATGTAACACAGATAACACGAAGAGATAACCAATTTCGAATAAGAAGAGTTTTGAAAATATCCTTAGAAATATCAAAGATATTTATGATGATATTTTCAGAATTTCTAAGATCGAAGGTTGATGAAGAAAGATTTTCCACAAGATTTAATATGAGTATAGAGCAAGGTTTTCTCTAAAGATTTCATTGGATACAGAATTATCTGGATTCTATGAATATAGGGTTTGGTCCTTGTATTTGTCCTTGGCCTCCTTCATGGTTAGCTCAATCCGTTTTCCAGTTCCAACTTTTCTGAGCTTTTCCAACATGCTATTCTTTATTATCAAACTTCTGGCTGTTAAGATCGTTTACAGTTTTTACTGCTTCATTCAGCTTTTTCAACATTTTGAGTATTGATTCGTAGACTGGGTGCTTTTCATAATTTCAGAATGGAAGGTCATAATTCTAAGAGATAAAGGTTATATGTATACCTATAACTGTTGTTGTAGAATTGTTACGGGATTCAAAATACTGATTGCTGATTCCCGGTAATTGGTATGACAATACTCGTTACAAGATGCAGACGAATATATGATAAGGTTTTAATGAACAGATATAATGGTTCTTCGAAGGGACTTAAGACAACATGTAATGAAGTTGCTGGTAAGTTTACTGCTAATGTGGCGGAATATAAAAGGTTCCCCAACAACGATGGCGAAAGGCATGTTTATATATCAAGGCTATAATAAGGCTAAACCGAATGAAAGTCGAAGTTGACTTGCTGGAGCTGTGACAAAATTTGCTAATTGGGAAAGAGATTGTAAAGTTATTTTTGGCAATAACAACGTTAAAGGAATTAGCACAGCTACGTGTTAAATGTTTACTCAGTTTTCGAGAGTTTTCAGGTGCATAACTATACGCATCAATCTTTTCTTTCGTAGACGAAGTGCGGTTGGTTCATCCTCTCAATTGAGGTGTTTTCAAGAAATATGAAATGTTTGAACGCAGATTGGAATCGTCAAGATACAAATGAGGTTTAAGATGAAATCAAGTGGCAACTTGAAGAATTGTTTAGTTTCATAGGTTATAATCAATATTTTAATTCATTTTAATTGTCCAATGTTTTTAGTCCACAGTCGATAGTCCACAGTTAACAATCCACTGATTCATATATAGTTTAATATATAATATTCGAATTAATTAATACGTATCGTGACCCGTATTCATCTCAGACTAGATCACAACTCAAAGTATATATATATATATAGATGGGTCGATATGATATGTCAAAACATTGTATACGTGTCCCGATATTTAAAATGCGTAAATAACAGAATGACGATAAATAAAGTGCGTAAAATAAATAACAGAAATTAAATGACGATAAATAAAATTGCGAGAATGTAAATTGCGATAATTAAATTGCGATAAATAAAATGTAACCAGTTAGCTAGGAACAGTTAGCTTGGATCTTGTTAGCGTGATTTCTTAACAAAATTTCATATTGTTAATTAGTCTATTTCTAATCAATTTTTATTGTGTCTATTATTTCTTCATTATGCCACTTGTTGGATTATGATAAATCAAAATCCAAATATGAAATTGGATGAATGTGGTTATTCTGTGGTGAACGGATTTGTATATCGGTGGACGTAAGTAGGATAGTAAACGACTGTTGAATTAGATTCGAAGAATGTACAGTGTAACTTATTAATGTGAAATCTAAATATTTCTCGGGTATTACCTACCCGTTAAAATATTTTCACCATTAACAGTTTGTACACATGGATTTTTTTTTTTTAATTACAATCTTTATGAAAATATATATACATATATATCTTCTTCAGATGTAATCATGGAATTAATGAGTCAATATGATATTAAACTCATTTGATTTACCGTTGGAACAAGAATATATAATCTCTAAAACATTAGAGATTACATAATCGCCATGTCGAACGAAGATAAATGACGTAGAACGATACGTAGAACGATAATTATACTCAAGGTATAGAATGAGACGTCGAGGCATGGGTTGTTGATGGCACTGGTGTTGTTATTGATGGTACTGTTGGTGCCGGTGATGTTGTTGAAGCTGGTAATTTTTGCACCATATTCTCCAGATTGATTACTCGAGCGCGAAGTTCATTGACTTCTTCTATTATTCCGGGATGATTGTCGGTCGGTACGAGCGGATGAATAAGGTTTAGAATTTTAGATAGAATACAATCGTGGTGAGATATTTTGGGAAATGGGGGTGAAAATGGTGTTTCAGACTGGTTCGCCGGTAAGTGCTTCAGGTTCATTGCCAAGAGGTAAATTCGGTTGGTGGGTGGAAAGGATCACCTTCCTCTCGTCTCCATCGGTTAAGTCGACTACGAACTCATCAGATGAATTGGGGATGATTGATTGGTTGATTCATTCTGGTGACGTTGCCTCCGGAGCTTAGGTGAACATCCGTGTCGGAATAGCTGTCGGAATAACTATCGGATTAGCTATCGAAGTCTGAGGGACTCGAACTGGTTGAGGGATTCATCTCGTACGATCAGATGAAGTATTTTTGATAAGAAACAGATTATAGGATGTAGATTAGTACCCTGCAATACATAATTCACATATGCGTATACAATACTAAAATCCCATATGTTACGGAGGAATCTACGGAAGTTGTCAGACAAAGTCTACAGTACAAGATATGCTAAGATATGAATTAGCAGATACGCTAAGATACGAATTTTGTCTATACACTATTCATGCAATCATTGCAGTAAGATGTGTCTAGACTAAGAATGATAAGCAGGTAATTTCCTAAGGATGATAAATAGATGATTTTCGACAAAAAATGATAAGCAAAACTTTTGACATGCAGACACGGTCGAAGTCCAGACTCACTATTGCATCCTAACGACTATCAGTTAGACTCACTAATGCAAGACCTGGTTCGCTAAGACCACCGCTCTGATACCAACTCTAACGACCCGTCCTAATCCACAAGGACGAATACATTACATTTGGTTACATTGCGAGGTACTAGACCTCTATATGATACATTTTACAAACATTGCATTCGTTTTTGAAAAGACAATCGTTCATTACATCGAAAGTTGACGACATGCATACCATTTTATAATATATCTAACTATAATTGACTTAATAATAATCTTGGTGAACTCAACGACTCGAATGCAACGTCTTTTGAAATATGTCCTGAATGACTCCAAGTAATGTCTCTAAAATGAGCAAGTGCACAGCGGAAGATTTCTTTCATACCTGAGAATAAACATGCTTTAAAGTGTCAACCAAAAGGTTGGTGAGTTCATTAGTTTATCATAAATAATCCTTTCCTAATTTTAATAGACCACAAGATTTCATACTTCCATTTCTCATAATCATACGTCCCATGCATAGAGACAAAAATATCATTCATATGGATTGAACACCTGGTAACCGACATTCACAATATGTATATAAGAATATCCCCATCATTCCGGGATCCTCCTTCGGACATGATATAAATTTCGAAGTACTAAAGCATCCGGTACTTTGGATGGGGCTTGTTGGGCCCGATAGATCTATCTTTAGAGTTCGCGTCAATTAGGGTGTCTGTTCCCTAATTCTTAGATTACCAGACTTAATAAAAAGGGGCCTATTCGATTTCGATCATTCAACCATATAATGTAGTTTCAATTACTTGTGTCTATTTCGTAAAACAGTTATAAAAACAGCGCATGTATTCTCAGTCCCAAAAATATATATTGCAAAAGCATTTAAAAGGGGATTAATGAAACTCACTATAATGTATTTTGTAGTAAAAATACATATGACGACATTGAACAATGCAGGGTTGGCCTCGGATTCACGAACCTATATCAAGTATTAACACATTATAGTATAAATCAATTAAGTTTATATATTTGTTATGTATTAATTATTCTTATAATATATTATGATACTTATTTGATATTTAATTAATGTTATATCAATAATATTAGTTGAAACATAATTTTTATGTAATATTAGTATATTTTATGTTATAATATATTTACATATATATCTTTTGTTTTGCAAAATTAATAATCGTAGAAATACCTGACTAAGGGTAATAATAATAATACTAATAGTATGATACTAGTAATAATAATGATAATAATGATTATCATACTTATATGGTGATAATAATATTTATAATACTAATAATAACAATCATAATAACAATACTATTAAATGATCATAAATTCTTATTTTAGTAATAATAATAGTAATAATTATATTACTACCAATAATAACAATAATAATAATAATATTAATTTTAGAAATGAGAACTACCTTCAAAGAGCTTTTCAAAAAAAAAACTGCCACAAACAGCGCTCGAACTCGAGACCTCTCGCCCACCCGCAAACACCCTTAACCATTCTGCCATCCATGTTTTTCTGACTTATAAGGCAACCCAAACATATATATCTAGTATTTCTTTCATCTTAGTTCATCATCTTCTTCACCAAGTTTAAAATCAAACGGGAGCAAAAACTCAACAACAATCGAACGGGTTTTCATTTATGACTTGTAAACAACATGAAACAAAAAAAAATGTGTTCATGATATAAAAAAAATGAGAAAAAAAAACACAAAAAATGCTACTGCTTGCGCGTAGCTTAAAAAAAAAAATTTTGTTTTCAATTTTGAGTTCGTTTTGGACAATCTTTACAACATGAAACATGTTTCAAATCATTCCTAAAATCTATCAAAATCATCAATTTAACTTAAAACATCAAAACAAGCTCTAATTTCTCCAAGAACAAAACAGTTGACTTTTGACAATTTAACTTTGACTCGTAAATTCGAATTCGTTATTAAGAATTGGAACTTGAGATTTTGCAGGAAGTTTAAGTAAATGATTCCTAACAACTCTGCATTTTTAGTTTTTGAAATTTGTTTCGAATTTATGTTAGTGTATATTACTGTGAAGAACTCAAGAACTCAAAATTTGATTTTTAGATTAAGAGTGTTATAGGTTATGATTACAACATGAATTGTGTTGCAAATCATTCCTATAATCTTTATGGATCATCAAATTAACTGGAGATATCAAAACAAACTCGAATTTGATTCAAGAACACTTAGTTGACTTTTAAAACCAAAACTTTGACTCTAAAATTAGAGATTAATAGAAAGAATTGAGGATTGAAAACTTACAGATAGTTTAGATAGATGATTCCTAACAAGACTGTATTATTACATTTTGAAAATTCATTCAAAATCAAAATATGAAGAAAAAGATAAATGTACAGAGTGTGGAGCTTATTTTCTAGGTTTTTCAGTTTTATTCAATCACTGAATGCAATAGACAATATATAGCAAAGGATTTCTGTTTTGAATTGTGATTGAAGCAGACTCATAACAAACTCCGACAGATACAAAAATCATATACAGTAGGGATGTGGATGTGAAACTGAATGGTACTAGTTCTTGATTCTTTTTTTTTTTTTAATTAAATTAATATTAATAATTGATAATATATTAATAATAATAATTATTATATAAGTACTAATGATACAAAATTCATAAAAATGATAATAATAATACTATTAGTGTTGATAATAATAAATTGTATTAGTTTCTAATAATTTGTACGTTGTCACCCGTCTTACGTCCCGGTTCCGGTTTCTCGAACGCATTTTCGTATGCTTAGAAAACTGATACCTTACATTTCGCGAATTGTACCTTTATTAATAATTAGACTTAAATTAATGGAAAACTAACCCACTCAAAGTGTAACTTAATCTTTTGAGTGTTTTGGTTATTTACTTCTATAAATCATAGTCTCGTTATTTATCAAAGCATATTTAATAATATTAAATCAAAACGTTTTATGACTAATTTGATATTATTATTCATCACTTTGTAAAATAAAAATATATTTTCATTTAAAATATAAACTTGTACATACCGTATATAATGGAAATATTAATGTAATAATATAATATTTAGTTTTTCAAAACTAATAATAGTTCAAAAGTTTATTTTAAATTCGTTTAGAAAATCTTATAACACGTAACGTTTATACTTTAAACTTAATTTGATATGATTCATTTATGCGCCAACGTTTAGTTTAATTTCCTTAAACTTTCTAAATAATATATCTTAATATCGATCAAATCAAATAACAAATGTTGCTATCGTTTACATAAATAATTTGTAATCAGATATGTATTTAATATACATAAACACGTTTTAAATACACGTTGCAAGTTATTTAAATATATCTTAACAATTAATATTCAACTTACGTTATCTAACAAAGACATTTTAATAACCAAGTTATATTACATTGGAAAACATTTTCGCACGTTTGTAAATAGATCAATCAAGTAATATGAAATTCAATTCTCCACTAACATTTGTCTGACACTAGATAAGTGATACTTTGTTTTCATTTGAAAATCACTTTATCATTTATTCCGAATACCGTTAAAAACAAACGATTTCTCAAATCAACGTGGACCTCATAACAGAGACTCGTAATCATAATTCAATGTATCTGATAATTCAATCATATGATATTATCTTTTAATTTCGTCAATAACTATATTAACTTATATTGAAACAAAATACGTTCATGTAAAGTATTATATGTCTAATACTTTGTTAACATTTTCAACTAATAAGTATATATTATATATACATATCAATATACACATAAATGTTCGTGAATCGTTGAGCATAGTCAAAGGGTAATTGATTACATGAATATAGATTTCAAAACTTTCGAGACTCAACATTACAGATTTTGCTTATCGTGTCGGAAACATATAAAGATTAAAGTTTAAATTTTGATCGGAAATTTTCGGGTCATCACATAACAAGCTTACTATCAAGAACCGTTATCCGTTACCACGTATCGATGATCTATTTGACCAACTTCAAGGGTCAAGCGTCTATTCAAAATTTGATTTAAGATCTGGTTATCACCAACTCCAAGTCAAGGAATCCGATATGCCTAAGACTGCTTTTCATACTCGATATGCACATTATGAATTCTGTATCATGCCTTTTGGTTTAACCAATGCTCCTGCTACATTCATGGATCTTATGAATCGTATCTGCAAGCCTTACCTTGATAAATTCGTTATTGTGTTCATTGACGATATCTTGATCTATTCCAAGAGTGAGAAAGAACATGAGCAACATTTGCGTATGATTCTTGAACTCTTAAGAAAGGAACAACTCTATGCTAAATTTTCTAAGTGCGAGTTTTGGCTCAAAACCGTTCAATTTGTTGGACATGTTGTTGATAGAGACGGAATACATGTCGATCCAGCTAAGATTACTGCTATTCAGAACTGGGAGATATCAAAGACTGCGAAGCACATTCGTCAATTTTTGGGACTTGCCGGTTACTATCGATGGTTCATAAAATATTTTTCTCTCATTGCTAAACCTCTTACAAAGCTAACTCAAAAAGGGAAGAAATTTGAGTGGTCCAAAGAACAAGAATCAGCTTTCAAGATTCTGAAGGAGAAATTGACCACAGCCCCAATTCTATCCTTACCTGAAGGTACTGACGACTTTGTTGTCTACTGCGATGCTTCTAAGCAAAGCTTTGGTTATGTTTTAATGCAACGTGAAAAGGTTATTGCCTACGCATCTAGGCAGTTAAAGAAACATGAAGAGAACTATACCACACATGACCTTGAGTTAGGTGCTGTGGTATTTGCATTAAAGATATGGATACATTATTTGTATGGTACCCATTTTACGGTGTACACTGATCATAAAAGTCTTCGACACATCTTTGATCAAAAACAGCTGAACATGAGGCAAAGCCGATGGCTCGAGTTATTGAACGATTATCACTGTGAGCTGAAATATCATCATGGCAAGGCGAATGTAGTTGCCGATGCCCTTAGTCGGAAAGACGATGTTAAACGTGTTCCTATATCTAAAAATCAAATCAAATCTTATCTCACGAATCTGTGAAGCTCAATTGTAAGCTATTAAACCGACACTTATCGAAGGTGAAGGACCCATTGGTTTTGAGAACCAACTTCAAGTGAAAGTTAATGGTACACGGAACTTTGGCAATAGAATTTTGGTTCCTCATTTCGGAAATCTCCGTGAACTACTCTTGGATGAAGCACATAAGACTAGATATTCTATTCATCCCGGTTCCAGTAAAATGTATCACGATGTGAAGCAATTCTACTGGTGGCCTAACATGAAAGCCAACATTGCTACTTATGTTAGTAAGTGTCTTACTTGTTTGAAGGTCAAGGCCGAACATCAAAAGCCTTCTGGTCTATTGACACAACCTGATATTCCGCAGTGGAAGTGGGAATGTATCACTATAGACTTTGTTACTAAGTTACCTAAGACTTCGAAAGGTAACGATACTATTTGAGTCGTAGTTGATCGTCTTACTAAATCTGCACATTTCATACCGATCAAGGAAACCGACAAGATGGAGAGATTAGCACAGCTTTATATTAAAGAAATCGTCTCACCTCATGGTGTTCCTATCTCGATTATTTCTGATCGCGACAGTCGATTTGTTTCTAGATTCTGGAAAACTTTACTATCTGCTCTTGGAACTCAACTCGATATGAGTACAACTTATCATCCTTAAACTGATGGTCAGAGTGAACGAACTATTCAAACCATGGAGGATATGCTATGTGCTTGTGCAATCAATTTCGGCAAAGGATGGGATAGACATCTACCTTTGGTTGAATTTTCTTACAATAACAGTTATCACTCCAGTATTAAAGCTGCACCTTTTGAAGCTTTATATTGACGGAAGTGCAGATCCCCTTTGTGTTGGGATGAACTTGAGGACAGATATTTAACTGGTCCTGAAATCATTCACGAAACTACCGAAAAGATCATTCAAATTAAACAACGTTTAGAAACTGCACGTAGCTGACAAAAGAGCTATGCCGATAGGAAATGAAAAGACATCGAATACCAAGTTGGAGATAAAGTCATGTTGAAAGTATCCCCTTGGAAAGGTGTCGTCCGCTTCGGTAAGCGAAGTAAACTTAGTCCACGATATGTTGGACCGTTCACAATCACTGAAAGAGTCGGTCCTGTGGCATATCGATTAGAACTACCAACCGAACTCAGTCAAGCACATGATGTGTTTCATGTGTGAAATCTTAAACGGTGTCTTACTGATGACACACTCATTATTCCTCTGGATGATGTCCGCATTGATGAGTAAATTCACTTCGTTGAAGAACCTATAGAAATCATGGAAGGAGAGGTCAAACAAACGCGTAAAAGCAACATACCTATCGTTAAAGTCCGTTGGAATTCACGTAGAGGCCCTGAATATACCTGGGAGCGCAAAGACCATATGAAACGGAAATATCCCCATCTCTTCTCAACTTCTGATGCAAACGAGGAATCTACCTAAAAACTTCGGGACGAAGTTTTCAATAACGGAGAGGTACTATAACGACCCTCATTTTTCCATTCTATATTTCTCATTTTTCCATTCTATACTTTTACTTATTAAATGCCCAACTAAATAATTAAACTTAACAATTAAGACTTTATTTAACGATTGTTAAGAATAATAATAATTAACTTTGTAAACGACAAGTAAATACAAGATAAAAAAAAATAATAAGCTTATTAACTTTTGGGACTAAATAAATAACTTTAAAACTTGTGTAATTAAAATAATTAAATTAGGATAACTAAGGAGTCATTTAAGCAAATTAAAGTACAAGGACTAAAGTGAAAAATCACAAACCCTAATCCTCCTAAAGCCAAGCCGATTTTTAGAGGGCAAAATTACCCTCTTACCCTCCAAAATTTTAGCCCAAATCACCAACCCTAACCCCTTTTCCAAGCCAACTTGTTCCCTAAGTAATTCCTTATTAAACCCTAATTCTAGAATCTTCCTATCCTCACTATAAATAGAGATCTAGGATAACTCATTCCATGTACTAAATCATAATTACATCTCTCTCAAATCTCTCTCCCTCCCTCTCTTATTTTCAGCCAAAATCGAAAACCCCCACCATCATCACCATCGAAATCCACCGCCACCTTCAAGGGATTTCCAAGTGATCTTCGAGTTGTTCTTCGCGTTCTTCGTGTTCTTTGTGAAATTTCAAGGGTTTCTTCAAGATTTTCAAGACTTCGATCTTCAATCTTCAAAGTGTTCATATTTTCTTTGTTTATCTTCTTGGATCTTCAAAGGTATAATATAAAACCCTAAACTATTTCCATAATTCTTTGATCTTTGTTTTAATCTATATTCATAAACATATAAACATAATAACAAACCTAGATCTATACATGTAAGAAAAAAAAGTAAATATATATGTATGTATATGTGTGTCGACTAGAAGAAAAAAAAGGAAAGGAAACTTTGATCTTTAAAACCCTAGATACAATTAGGAGATTTGTTAGTGTTAATTAAGGAAACTAAATAAACCTATATATATATATATATATATATATATATATATATATACATGTAAAAAATAAATTTTTATATACATATATATATATATATATATATATATATATATATATATATATACACGACATTATATACATATACATACTAAAACCCTAAACACTAATTTAAACTATACTACTTTAATCAAAACCCTAGTTTTATTAAAAACCTAATTAATTATTAAACCCTAATTCATTAAACCTAACCCTAATTATTTAATACCACATTAATTATTAAACCCTAATCATTACCTAATCATTACTACAACCCTAAATTACTAAACTCTAAATAATGAAACCTTAGGACATTAATTACTAAACCCTAGTTATTAATTGCTACTTTAATTAACTAACCCTAATTAATGAAACCCTAATACTACCTATACTATTAATAAACATGTATATATTATTACTATTACTAACACCTATAACCTACTACTTATATTATAACACATAAAAACATTTTGAGATATGTATTAGAGATGTATAGATCTTCGAACTTTCTTGATGAATGGTTTCTATGAAACTCTAGGCGGAAGGGTTTGGATTTCCGATTTAAAGGGTCCTATAGCTCAAGCCCCTAGACCTGAAATGGCCATTCAAAGAGGCAGGGGTGATTGAAAGCTTATCTAATACGGCAAGTATCCTAAAATTAAAAACACTCTTAAAGTAGAAATTTTCTAGTTATAGAAACTTACTAAGATAAGAAACCTACAAAAAATAGAAACTTTCTAGTTATAGAAACTTAGTAAAACAAGCTATACTTAAAACACTATCATACTTAAATATTTACTTAAAAATGGGCAAAAACACTTACTACTCTTAAATGTCATAGGTTGACTTTTCTGCTTACTCGTCCAAATTTCTATTTCGAGGAATAACTAGCTCTCTCTCTACTAAGGTGAATTCATAGCCCCACTTACTATTGCGCAACTTATTTACTTTTATTATTGGGGTGAGACACATGCTGTTTTTACATTTTACAATTTAGACACAAGTACCAACTGCTAAAACTATGCTATCCCCGGCTATGTCTTACTAAGTCCCTAAGTGATGTTTTTAACTGCTGCTTGCATGATTAATTATTGGGGGTAGGCCTATCGGGAGTAACGTCCCCGATACATTTGACTAACTCTTTGTATTACTTAATAATGAAATTAAACCAACAAGTATAAACGATAACTTGTCTTGGGGCAAACTTGAACGTTTAGTCTAAATATCACGCATTGGCATAACTTTTGATCCTGCGGGAGATCAACTTTACAACTAAATCTTGTGGTCTAAAACAACGGTCAAACTTTTGTTAAACCTATGAACTTCACTCAACCTTTTTGGTTGACACTTTAGCATGTTTTGTCTCAGATGTTGTTTGATTCAAGCTCTTATACTTACTGCTTATCTGATGCTACTTGGACATAGGATCAAGAGATATCGCATTTATTACTATTGCATTTAAACATTTACTTATTCCTTTGTAACGACATTTCATTTTTCGCTACGTACTCTCATTAAAGTTTGATTTTATCATTTAGTATTGTTCTCGTTATTATAATATGTTGGTATATTTTGATATTAAGTCACATTTCGCCCAGGCCCTAACTAGGGGTGTGATAAATAATTATCAAAATAATTATCAGCCGCCAAGGCCAAACTTCAATCGAAATCAAAACATTCTTTACAATCTAAATGGGCCAAACAATAACTCGTACAACCAACAAGGCCCGAATAACCAACCAACTCAAAACAACACTTTTAATCAACAAAGACCTGGCTTGTAAAAACCACCACAACAAACCGAAGAGAAAAAGTCAAATCTGGAAGAAATGATGGCAAAGCTAATGGAATCTCAAACACAGTTTATTACATCTCAAACCCAAACAAATGAGAGGTTTGATCAGTCATTAAGAACTTAACAAGCTTCCATTTTGAATCTAGAAAAACACGTAGGTACTCTTGCTAGCATGATGAGTGAGAGGGAACAAGGAAAGCTGCCGAGTAATACTAAAGTAAATCCTCAGAATGAGAATGTTAATATGGTGTCAACAAATTCTGAAAAACCATCACCAGAAGATGGGAAGGTTTTAGATGTGAGTAACAATGAAGAAATTACAACACCGCCACCACCCGAGTATGAAGAAATTACAGACCACCCATCCCGTTTCCAAGAAAAGGAGTTGAGTATGAGCAAGTAATAGGTAATAAAGTTTGTGATACCTCTGGAAAGAAGAAGAAGAATAAGAAAGTACAAGAAACAAAAACTTTAAAGATAAACCTAGTAAAGACAGTTCCACCAAAACCTCCACCCAGGTTAGGTGATCCGGGTGAATTTATTGTTCCTTGGCTACTTAGTGATTGTGTCATGTATGATGCACTAGCAGATTTAGGTGCGAGTATAAGTGTTATGCCTCTTTCATTATATAAGAGATTAGGAGTAGGTGAGTTAAGTCCAACGAAAATGAGTGTTAGACTCTTTGATCAAACCATTAAGCACCCAGTTGGAATTGCTGACAACCTACCCGTTCAAGTAGGTAATTTAACCTTTCTAGTCGAATTTATTGTCATTTACATAGAAGAGGACTCAAACATTCCTCTAATTTTAGGTCGACCATTCTTAGCATCCACCAGGGCGTTATTTGATGTAAGAGAGGGTAGAATGACACTTAGTGATGGTGACAAATCGGTCACCTTTGTGAGTCGAAAGGCTAAATCTCCACCAACCAAAACCGTTGAACCAACAAAAACGATTGGTAAGAAGCATGTTGTTTTACCAACTCCAACGGTAGTGCTTAACAATAATAAAACGCCTAAGTGTGGGGAAGATGAAGTAACACCTAATGATGACCTGAAAGCAAAGAACCCCGTTGTTGATACGAAATTAAATGACTCGGTTATTAACAGTTCAATGAAAAAACTTATGAAACGGATTCGCGATGCTAGAACCAAGGGGAACTTTAAGTTATGTAACCGGTTAGTATCTAATCTATCGCCTAAAGAAAAGGAAAAACTAGTTGAATTTGTGGATATTACACAGGAATCCGACCAATGGCTTAAAGCAAAAGTCACATATATGCAAGTTGATTATGGTCCAAAAGAAATTGACGATGAAGTTAATCACAATTTCGACACCACGGCTACCTAAATGTGGGGAGATTCAAATGTTCTAAAAAGAAAATGCTGTCTAGAGTTAGTTGTTCTGTTCTCATGTAGTTCCAAGAATGGAATCCGATTGGTCTTTTCCACTAGCAGACACTAAAGAACTAGTTTTCTCCCCCCATTCTGAATTTTTTGTTTTGTTTTGTAAGTTTGTATGAAATTAATATGATTTTTAAATTTATGTTTTGTGTGAATTTAAAAATAAAATTTACTTTATTTCATTAAGTTTTAAAAAAAAATGATTTCTAAAATTTGTCCTAAGTTAAAGACTAGATCATGGAACAGAAATTGTTTTACCCGAGGGAGGGGCGAAAAATTTTACTATCATTATTTTAATATTATTGATCTAAAGTATGCAAAAAAATAATAATAATAATAATAATAATAATAATAATAATAATAATAATAATAATAATAATAATAATAATAATAATAATAATAATAATAATAATAATAATAATATATCTATATATATGTTTGTATTTTATCTTATGCAAAATAGGGTAAAACAACGCACTTTCAAAGACTGACATTAAGTTCAGCAAAAGCTACTAATTTTGACGATAAGACGCAAAACATATGTGAAATTACAACAAAAGGAATGAATGATGAGGCGCGCCATCTATCATTCGACGAGCTTAGTAATTACAAACAGGGTATTTTTAATCACTTTTCTACACTAATCACCCTCATGAATTTATAATTTTTACTGATTTCTTACAAATGAGGCATTGCAAGATCTCAAGTATGGGGAAGGGTTATAAATTCTCTCGGGTTTACACTTGGTTTAATTGTTAAATTTTGTGAAAATTTGAAAAATTTTCAACTAAATGAATTCAAAATAATGTTTATACATATTTATGAACGATAAAACTAGGTGATAATACCGAAATTATTGTTACCTCGGAAAGGACATAAATTGAGAAACAACCCAAAACGCTTGAATTCATTTAAAATGGAATAGAAGAGAATAAAAAGGCAAAGAAAGAAATAAAATAAAAGCTAAGTGTGGAAAAATTTACCAAGTTATTTAAAACATATATCACATATTTTTGTACAGATTATTGCAGGTACTTTTGCTTTGGACTAAACTAATCAGTTTTACCCGATTTACTGTAATATATTTGAAAGAAAGATGGATCTACACGATGAATTAATTCAATCATTAAAAGGTAGTAAAGTCTTCCGAAAAAGACACGCGCTTCTTGATTTAGGTCAGGAAGTTGTCGTCCAGACCAGTTGTAGGTTGACGAAAAATATAGAAAAGTCATCTCTAAAATCAGCAGGAAATCCACGGACCTCAGCATTAAACAGGGTCGCCAAGTGGTCAGACTTATCCTAACAATGAGATGATCTGTGTCATAAAATGGGGAGTGCGCCGTGCAAATTAGCTTGATAAGACTAATGAATCAGATCCCCAGAAAAGGATAATCTCCTTAAAGATTAAAAATCAGCTTTTAAGCCTGATATTACTCAATTCTTGAGATTGACCTTAAAGATTGAGAATTACAAACTCATGGAATTCGATGATATCTAAATCGAGCTTGAACGAGAAAATATATTGATTAAAAATAAAACCGATTTGTTTTCTGAAAAACCTATTTTTAATGCGTTCATTACCATTGAACGTAAAATTCTAAGATTTCACCGAAATTCATTAGGTAACCTGAACCAAATCGGGTGTCAACCGTAAGAACGGTGGTTGCATAGCATGGTCAAAGACAGGACCTTGTGCCAAACCAAAAATTTATAGGGTGATCTTTACTATTTCTCCTACAAAGGATAGTAATTGCATCCGACACGTTGTGGACCATTTATGCATGTCATTAGACATTGTCTTAACAGTTGCTTGTTCATTGCTTTCCTTTACAACCGGACAGTAGTTTACCGAAAGGTAATATACGGAGCAAGTATACTGGACGTGTGATTTCCTAATACAAGGTTAGAAAGTGGCTGACAGAAAACCGTAAGTTTTAAACTAAAATTTTAAAATCTGAAACCCACACAATCCACAAAAACAATTTGCAAACACCGGTGAAGGGTTATTTTGGAAAACTTATCTAGGGTAAAAGCTAGAATGAATTTTCAAAAGATCAAATGTTTTCATAAAGATCCAATTTCCTTAAAGGATCTACATTTTTATAGTCATGTGGGACTGTAAACCACATCGTTACTATCATTGTTTATACCGCCGTATCAAAATTACAGATGTATAAAGTGTGAGAATAAAAAAATGATTCGAGTGAAGTGTGATTTTATTTCATGTTCTGTATTGCTTGAGGACAAGCAACGTTCAAGTGTGAGGATATTTTATAGTGCTCCAAATGAACATATATTTAGTCGCAATATCATCCCAATATGTAAAGTTTTTAGTTGTAATTATTATATTTTTAAGTTGTAATCGTTTAAATAAATAAATGTGAAGACGAAGCATGAAGATTAAAGAATTGAAGAAAAAGTGCCACTAAAGCCTGAAAAAGTGCCACTAAAGCCATAGTGCACTCAAAAGTGCCACTAAAAGTGAGTTAAAGACTTGCGCGGATTTTGGAAGTTAAGGAAAATAATTTTTTGTGCAAATTACAAATTGCGAAACACAAAGTGCAAGATATCTAAGCATACAAAAGGAAGTTCAAAATTTTGGAACTGAGACATAAACCGAGTATCAACGCGCGAGACAACGGACCTAAAATTACCAGTCAACTAGGCACAAGAATATAATATAATATGTATATAATTATATAAAATTATATATATTATATTATATATTATTTAAAACAAGTCGCCCACGTTTAATTGAAGGTTGTACGCTGGACAGGCTGGCCATGCGATCGCATGGCCAGGAAGGGAGAATTTCATGCGATCGCATGGCCTCAGGAGGCTGGCCACATCTATAAATTGGATCGTTTTCTGGCCGACTTTTACACACTTCACACTTCTTTCTTTCTTTCTTTATGTAATTCATATTTATATTTTAATTTTAATTTTAATTTTAATTTTAATTTTAATTTTAATTTTAATTTTAATTTTAATTTTAATTTTAATTTTAAGTTAATAATAATAAGGTTATTGTAAGAATGTTTTACGGGTTTTAAGTCGAAACTCTGTCCGTGTAACGCTACGCGATTAATCACCACTGTAAGCTATGTTCTTCCTTTTTAAATTAATGTCTCGTAACTAAGTTATTATTATGCTTATTTGAGCCGAAGTAATCGTGATGTTAGGCTAAATATTAAGACGAGGTTATTGGATTTTGTACCATAATTAGGGTTTGGACAAAAGACCGACACTTGTGAACATTGGACTATGACTATTAATAGATGGGGGGTATTTTCTAATTGAGCGACAACTCATTGGCACATGTCGAACCTATCTTCAAATTAGTTAATCTAATAATTATTAAAATGATTACAAATGTCCTATTTAGTGACGTTTATACGACATCGTTTACAATCATTTAATTAATCAATTGGATTGGGTAATTGATTATTCATTATGGCCAAGTAAATAAATTAATGTATCATAGACTAATTAAAATAGGGGTGGATTACATACAAGGATAATTGGTGTAATTGTTAACAAAGTATTAAAACTTTGGATTACACGCAGTCGATAACCTGGTGTAATTATTAACAAAGTATTAAAACCTTGTTACAGTTTGAATCCCTAATGAGTTGGAATATTTGACTTCAGGAATAAGGTTAATTTGACGAGCATTTTATAATTATGACCGATGGACTATTATGGAAAAAAACGATATAGGTATCAAATAAACCAGGACAAAGGACAATTAACCCGGGCAACAATTAATTAAAATCAAAACGTCAGACATCATGATTACGGAAGTTTAAATAAGCATAATTCTTTTATTGTATTTCTCATCGTACTTTTATTTACAGTCATTTTATTTATTGTCATTTTAATATTGCAATTTATTTTACGCACTTTAATTATTGGCATTTATCTTTACGTTTAAAAACATAAAATCGACAAACCGGTCATTAAACGGTAAAACCCCCTTTTATAATAATATTACTATATATAATTATATATATTTTATATGTTTGTTAAAAATATAGCATTAAACTCAGCTAGTTCCATGTGGAATGAACCGGACTTACTAAAAACTACACTACTCTATGATTAGGTACATTGCCTATAAGTGTTGTAGCAAGGTTTAAGTATATCCTATCTATATAAATAAATAAAATTTGTGTAAATTGTATCGTATTTCGTAATAAAAATAATAGTATTTCGTATTACACCTCGCACACATTAATAACTCAAACATAATATTAAAAATATCTATTTCCCCATTTTTACCCATTTTAGCATGTTTTAGCATTGACACGACTTTAATACATCAAGATAACTCCTCCAAATGTTATCAAAATACTGTATAATTTAGGAGTTGTCAATCATCAAGTGTTACAGGGGAACAATTAGATCTTTCAGTATCAGCAGAGATTATAATGTCTGATGAAACATGACTAGGAACTTTGAAATCAATAGATTTAACTCACACAATGCGGAATTAGTGAATAAAACTCTCTAGTGAATATGAAATGCTTTTTGGGATTAATTAAGCCAAACCACAATAATGGATGTGTGATTAGATTAACACCTAGAGCTATTCTTCACCTCTTGAGTGATTTGGGTTGAGAGAGAATCGGACAGGTTACCAGATCTGAGTGATGTGTGTGTAATGAGAGGCTTTAACCTAAAATGAAGAACATGAACACTTATATACCCTTGCTGTTGATGTGACGACCCAGAAATTTCCGTCCAAATTTAAACTTAATCTTAATATGATTTCGACACGATAAGCAAATTTCGTAATGTTGAGTCTCAAAACAATTTTTTTGAACTGTTTTACTATATTCAGTTAACCTGTGACTATACCCGACGATTCACGAACTATTGTTTGTAAATAAATGTGTATATATAAAAATATGTATATATATATATATATATATATATATATAAAGGTAAGTATATATAATAATTGGAAATAATAAAATATAAATGATTAAGTTGTTATTAAAATATATATATATATATATATATATATATATATATATATATATATATATATATATATATATATATATATATATATATAAAATTAATAATTGTATGTATATTGTAAGCTATTAAAATATATAAATAATAAATATTCAATATATGATATTATATATTTATATATATATATCATATAATATTACATAATTATAAATTGTAATAATAAAATATGAAATTACAAGTAAAATATAGTTATTATATTATATTAGTACTTTCATTACTATCATTAAAGTAAATATCAAAATTAATATCAATATTATGAATATTATTAATTTAATAGAATTTAGATATAAAATTTGATATATTTAAATTGTTGTGTCACTATTAATATCACTAATAATAGTGTTAATATTATTATTATTATTATTATTATTATTATTATTATTATTATTATTATTATTATTATTATTATTATTATTATTTATATATGTATTATTATTAGTATTATGATTAGAATCAGAATTATTATGATACTTACTAATAATAAGTATTAGGAATAATATTATTAGGATATCTTTATTAGTATTAATTATTAACAGCATTATTT
Organism: Rutidosis leptorrhynchoides; assembly: GCF_046630445.1. Taxonomy (NCBI): domain Eukaryota; kingdom Viridiplantae; phylum Streptophyta; class Magnoliopsida; order Asterales; family Asteraceae; genus Rutidosis; species Rutidosis leptorrhynchoides. The sequence continues at coordinate 322,633,192 of NC_092334.1, forward strand.
TAATTATTAAAATAAATAGAAATATAAATATATAAAAAGCAGAATCCTACGATATCTATATCTGTTTATTAACAGCAGAATCCCTTTTCGTTTTCCTTGTACCCTGCTCGTGACAACCTGTCGAACCAACCACTCCACAAACAAATCTAGACTTAATCTGATTCTTGCATTAATCCTTCAATTACACTTTTAAAATGTCTGTTGATATCCAGCAAATCAAACAGAAAAAGAAAAAAAAAACCAAATCCGTTTTTCTAGTTCACGATAGGTTTCAATCCAAGGCTCGAAATTAAAATCAATCATCACAATCTATAATCTCTTGAGTGTTAGGAATTACCTGTGTAAACTAACTGTAAGTTTTCAGTCACCAAATCATATTATCAAATTAAAATTTCGAAGTCAAAGGTAATTCAAAAAAAAGTCAAACTATATGTTCATAGCAAAATTCGTAAATTTTTTGATGTTTACGATAAAATTAATGATTCTAAAAGTTTTTATGAGTAATTTAAAACTTAATTTGTGTTATAAACTTTTTCCAAAATTCGATAAATCTCAAAAATCAAATTATTTTTTGAAACAGCGACGAGCAGCAGTAACATTTTTTTTTCTGTTTTAAAGTGATTAAATTAATCTTTAAACGTTTTTATATAAATTATAAATCCTAAAACTAATTGTCAATTCGCTGAGTAATAAATTTCGAAGTTTAGTCGATTTGAGATTGGGTTTTGAGTTTGATTATTTTTTCTCCACGAAGAACAGACTTGCTGATTGCAGTCTTTTATTTTTTTTTTAAAATCGATTCAATTACATGTTTGTTTGTTATGTTTCATATTTAAACTCTATTTAAAATCGTTACATAACTAGTAGAGATTGATAAATGTTTTTGGGTCGATTGATTTGGAACTGATGAAGGAGAAGAAGTGAAAAACAAATAATACGGGTTAAATAAGAGACAGATATGATATCAATCAGAAAAGAACACATGGATCATTGGTAAAGGGTGTTAAAGGGTATCCAGGAGGTCATGGGTTTGAGTCCCGGCTTGGGCGGTTTACCATTTTTTTTAAGCTTTTAAAGGTAGTTCTTTTTCAAAGTTATTATTATTATTTTTATTATTATTATTATGATTACAAATATTATTGTTATTGTTATTATTAGTATTATAAATATTATTAGTAATATTATCATTATAACTATTAATATTATTATTAGTCTTATAAATATTATCAATATAGTTATTATTATTAATCTTATCATTTAAGTATTATTACTATTATTATTATGATTATTATTATTATTATTATTATTATTATTATTATTATTATTATTATTATTATTATTATTATTATTATTATTATTATTATTATTATTATTAATGTTAGTCTAACACTTATCATTTTTGTTATTAGAATTATTATCGTTAAGTAATAAAAATTTTATTAATATTAGTATTTTTAATAAGCATTATGAATATTAGTTATTATTGTTATTACCACTAATATAAGTAGTAGTTACCAACTATTATTATCGTTATCATAACCCTAGTTACAATTACAATTATTATTATTATTATTATTATTATTTTTATTACTAATATCATTATCAAAATAGGTATTATTATTAATTACTATGATTATTAATAATATCTTTATTAATATCAAAAACTACCTTTTAAGCAGACAAATAATTTTGTACATAAAGTATACTTATTACGTATACCATAATTATATTAAAATTTCACATAACTATATATATCAAACTTACTAATATTATTTATACAAATACTTACAAATAACAAACCATTAATTTTTAAATATAACATTAAACAAGTATGGATATATTAATATAACTATATAAATAATAACCATTTTAAATATAAACACAAATTAAATATATAATATATAAATTAAGATATAATAAATTGTTTGATTACAATTATATATTTTAATATATATACAATTGATATAGGTTCGTGAATTCGAGGCCAACCCTATAATTGTTTAATGTCGTCATATGTGTTTTTACTACAAAATACAGTATGGTGAGTTTCATTTGCTCCCTTTTTAAATGCTTTTGCAATATATATTATTGGGACTTAGAATACATGCGCTGATTTTATAAATGTTTGACGAAATAGACACAAGTACTTAAAACTACATTCTATGGTTGGATTATTAAACCGAATATGCCCCTTTTTAGTCTGGTAATCTAAGAATTAGGGAACATACATCCTAATTGACACAAATCCTAAAGATAGATCTATTGAGCCCAACAAGCCCAATCCAAAGTGTAGTGACCCGAACTTTTCCATGTTTATATATATTAATTGAGATTAATATTTACATGACTAAATGTTTCCAACGTGTTAAGCAATCAAACTTGTTAAGACTTGATTAAATGAAATAAGTTTCATATAGACAATTGATCACCCAAGTTGACCGGCGATTCACGAACGTTACAAAATTGTGAAAACTACATGTTGTGTTATATATAGACATATATATGGTTGACATGAGATTATGATGAGTAAGTATCTCACTAAGTATATTAACAATGTGTGATATACATAAGAAATGAGATTACTAAGTTAAGAAACTCGAAATGATATATATAACGATTATCGTTATGATAACGTCTACTAAATACATATGTATCATATTAAGATATTGATACACTATATTTAACATGATAAAATGATATTTAAATATATCATTAAGTGTGTTAACAATGAACTACATATGTAAAAACAAGACTAATAACTCAAGAATTACGAAACGAGACTTATATGTAACGATTATCGTTGTAACGATATTTTAATGTATGTATCATATTAAGAGATATTCATACATCATAATATCATGATAATATAATAATTTAACATCTCATTTGGTATAATAAACATTGGGTTAACAATATTAATTGAGATCGTTAACTTAAAGGTTTCAAAACAACACTTACATGTAACGACTAACGAAGACTTAACGACTCCATTAGAATGTATATACATGTTGTGTTTTGATATGTATTCTTACACTTTTGAAAGACTTCAAGACACATATCAAAGTACTTCTACTTAACAAAAATGCTTACAATTACATCCTCGTTCAGTTTCATCAACAATTCTACTCGTATGCACCCGTATTCGTACTCAACAATACACAGCTTTTAGATGTATGTACTATTGGTATATACACTCCAATGATCAGCTCCTAGCAGCCCATGTGAGTCACCTAACACATGTGGGAACCATCATTTGGCAACTAGCATGAAATATCTCATAAAATTACAAAAATATTAGTAATCATTCATGACTTATTTACATGAAAATAAAATTACATATCCTTTATATCTAATCCATATACCAACGACCAAAAACACCTAAAAATACTTTCATTCTTCAATTTTCTTCATCTAATTAATCTCTCTCAAGTTCCATCTTCAAGTTCTAAGTGTTCTTCATAAATTCCATAAGTATAGTTTCATAAAAATCAAGAATACTTCCAAGTGTGCAAGTCTACTTCCAAGCTTTCTAATCCATTCCAAGTAATCATCTAAGATCAAGGAACCTTTTTTATTTACAGTAGGTTATCTTTCTAATTCAAGGTAATATTCATATTCAAACTTTGATTCAATTTCTACAACTATAACAATCTTATTTCGAGTGAAAATCTTACTTGAACTGTTTTCGTGTCATGATTCTGCTTCAAGAACTTTCAAGCCATCCGAGGATCCTTTGAAGCTAGATCCATTTTTCTCATTTCCAGTAGTTTTATTCAGAAAACTTGAGGTAGTAATGATGTTCATAACATCATTCGATTCATACATATAAAGCTATCTTATTCGAAGGTTTAAACTTGTAATCACTAGAACATAGTTTAGTTAATTCTAAACTTGTTCATAAACAAAAGTTAATCCTTATGACTTGACTTTTAAAATCAACTAAACACATGTTCTATATCTATATGATATGCTAACTTAATGATTTAAAACCTGGAAACACGATGAACGCCATAAAATCGGATATATGCCGTCGTAGTGAAACCGGGGGCTGTTTTGGTTTGGATAATTAAAAACTATGATAAACTTTGATTTAAAAGTTGTTCTTATGGGAAAATGATTCTTCATATGAACATGAAACTATATCCAAAAATCTTGGTTAAACTCAAAGTGAAAGTATGTTTTTCAAAATGGTCATCAAGATGTCGTTCTTTCGACGGAAATGACTACCTCTTTAGTAATTGACATGTATCTTAAATTTCTGACTATAAACCTATACTTTTTCTGTTTGGATTCTTAAATTAGAGTTCAATATGAAACCATAGAAATTTGATTCACTCAAAACGGATTTAAAATGAAGAAGTTATGGGTAAAACAAGATTGGATATTTTTGATCTTTTTAGCTACGGGAAAGTTTAACAAATCTATACAAATCATATCCTAGCTAACTTATATTGTATTATACATGTATTCTAATATATTATGTAATCTTGAGATACCATAGAAACGTATGCAAATGTTTTGACATATCATATTGTAAGGACCCGTCCTAATCCATCTGGACGAAGTCGTCAATAGTTGGTCTTATTGCGAGGTTCTGACCTCTATATGCTCTGAATGACTCCATGTAATATGAGCAAATGCACAGCTGAAGATTTGTTTAATACCTGAGAATAAACATGCTTTAAAGTGTCAACCAAAAGGTTGGTGAGTTCATAAGTTTATCGTAAACAATAAAATTCATCATTTTGATAGACCACAAGATTTAAATCCTGCATGGTACAAATGGGCCCGAATCCTATACCCACCTGTAATGTACATGCGATATCTTTTAAATACAGCACACCTTTCTCATGTACGAAACCATTTTAACAAATCTTTGTAACCGTACACATATCTCGTGTACAAAATATCATACACATAACCTGTGTATAAAATCATTCTCTCGATATATAATATTCACTTCAATTGGTGGCAATTATCATGTCCACATAATTCAATGGTGGCAATTATCATGTCCACATAATTCAATGGTGGTAATTATCATGTCCACATAATTCAATGGTGGCAATTATCATGTCCACATAATTCAACAATAATCCGCAGAACTTCTGTCTGCATAATAATTCATTCGAGGAATGTTTTGCTTGTGTCTATCTCGTCAAACATTTATAAAAGCATTTCATGTATTCGCAGTTCAAAATATATTTCAAAAGCATTTAATAAAGCAGTTTTAAGAACAGCGCATGTATTCTCAGTCCCAAAAATATAAAGAGTAAAAGGGAATCAAATGAAACTCACCATACTGTATTTCATAGTAAAAATACATATAACGTCATTTAACAAGTGCAAGGTTGGTCTCGGATTCACGAACGTATCAATATTGAGATTCAATATTGCAGGAAAGTACGTAGACGTAACGGAGATGATAAACACTAGATTGACCTCACGAGCATACCCATGAACCATACCCATCTCCTCCATAGCTATAACCCATAATTTCCTTAGCTTCGACTCATTCAAAAAAAACTATTTTGAAATCACTCGGACAGCACTCCGTCGTAATATTTTATGTATACTAATAATATCTTGAAATAATACAGAGCAATATATATATATATATATATATATATATATATATATATATATATATATATATATATATATATATATATATATATATATTGATTGAGAGAGTTTAGACAAATATATTTTTAGGTTTCTATGAAATAATGAAACCTATTGAATTCTATTTATAATAGATTTTTGAATTATTAAAGTGAATTATTAAAGTATGAATTATTAAAGTGAATTATTAAAGTATGAATTATTAAAGTAAATTATTAAAGTATGAATTATTAAAGTGAATTATTAAAGTATGAATTATTAAAGTGAATTATTAAAGTATGAATTATTAAAGTGAATTATTAAAGTATGAATTATTAAAGTGAATTATTAAAGTATGAATTATTAAAGTGAATTATTAAAGTTAAAGTAAAGTAAAGGTAAAGTTAAAGTATAGTAAAAGTATAAAAACTATGTATGTATAATACACGTATAAATATATATAATATTAATTTAAATCGTTATATATATTTAATGAAATAAAATATAAATATCGTTATATTTATTATACTGGTTAAGTAATGAGTTGTCAAAAGTGATTCTAGATATTTATAAAAGTTATATACGTTTTAATAATAAAGTTCTTTTTAAACTGAAAACGTCTTTGTACGTTTGAAAATAGATTAATAGAATATTATGGAAACCAATTCTCCACTAACTTTTGTTTAACTTTCGTAAATCACACTTTTTGTTTTTATTTATAAATAGCTTTACAAATTATTCTAAATATCGTTAAGAGGAATAGATTTTCTCAAATCATAGTGGACATCTCAACAGAGACTTGTAATCATAATTCAATGTTTCTGATAATTCAATCATTTAATATATATTTTTTTAATTTCGTCGAAAATCATATTGAAACAAATACGTTCGTGTAAAGTATTATACGTTTAATACTTTATTAATATTCTCAAGTTATAATATATATATATATATATATATATATATATATATATATATATATATATATATATATATATATATACATATACATATCTATTTATATATAACGGTTCGTGAATCGTCGGAATTTGGTCGAGGTTATAATGAATGTATGAACACAGTTTAAAATTCTTGAGATTTAACTTAACAAACTTTGCTTATCGTGTCGGAATAATATAAAGATTAAAGTTTAAATTTGGTCAAAAATTTCCGGTCGTCACAGTACCTACCCGTTAAAGAAATTTCATCCCGAAATTTGAGTGTGGTTGTCATGGTTAATAATAAAAATGTTTTCATGACGAATATGAGCTAATAAATATAGTTTTATCATTTTTGATTAATATAGATAAAGCAATTCGATTATATGAAGTATACGAGTGAAGCTGTCACAAAAAAAAATTGAGATAGAGATTTAACCTTTGACGTAGTCACGGTGGATTTCCGGAATGCAAGAAATTTAGAGATAATCTTTGAAATCTATATAAGATTCGATTCTTCATTAAATAAGGAAATTAGTATTCTTTTTGATTAAATGTGGTTATCTGTCTCGATTGTTATTCCTGATATTTTATTATAAATTCACCTCTTCCATTCCATTATTTTCATAACTCATCTACCTCCTTCTGTTTTGAAGCTTCATGTTTTCGTTTTCTTCCCGCCTTAAAGTAAACCGACCAAGACGTCTCGGTTTTGTAGGTATACGTTCGGATGAATATGATTAAGATTCAAAACAGTAATGAAAGGTAATAGCACGATTGGATTTGTCAAATTATTAGAATCACTGAGAATAGAACTATCAAGAATATACTTTCTTGATATGTTCAGAAGTTAAGCAGAATGAAAGAGTTATGTAACATGGCACATGATGACGTTATGATTTGTAAATCATCACATTCCATTAGAAACACAGCATGACTTACTGTAATATAATCACGTTGATCAAGTGTCATTATATTATACTAATTCATGCATCAATTTCTTTACATTTCTCTAGAATTCATTCATAGATTATACTTAGATTTTACAGAAATTTCCAATATAATGTATTACAGATAGCGCGAAGAGGTATATAATTTCGGACGAGAATATTTATGAAAATATCATCAGAAGTATCGAAGATATTTATGATGAAAGATATGATGATATCTTAGAATTTCTAATATCGATGGATGATGATGAAGATTTGTCCATAAAAGTGTTGAGTCAGAAGCAAGATATTCGTTAATGACTTCAGCAGACACTGAATCATTTGGATTCTTTGGAGGCAGGTTTAGTCTTTGTGATTTATCCGCAGCCTCCTTCATAGTTTGCTCAATCCGTTTTTCAGTATCAAAACTTTTGAGCTTTTTCAGAACTTAGAGATCTGATTCGTAAGCTAGAGTGCTTTTCAGGAATTCAGAGATTCTAAATTGAAATTCATCAGTTCAGAAGATATACGTTATATATAGATATATAACTGTTGACGTAGGAACACTGCGAAATTCGAGAATAATGATTCAAGCTTTTTGGTATGGCAACTATCGTTACAGAATGTAGGTGAGTACATGATGGGGTTTCATGAATAATATAGATATTTTTTAGATAGATTAAAGCCGAAGTTGCTGATACATCTGCTGATAATGTGGTGGAAAAATTTGCTAATTTGAAAAAGAATTGCAATGTTATTTACGGTAATAACAATGCCGAAGGAGGTAGCACATATACGTGTTAAAAGTTTACTCAGGTTCCGAGTGTTTTCAAATGCATATCTATATTCATCATTCTTTTTTTTCGTAGATGGAGTGCGGTTGGTTCGTTCTCTCGATTGAGGTGTTTTTAAGAATTATGAAAGGTTTGAATGCAGATTGTAATCGTCAAGATACAAATAAGGTTTAAGATGAAATCAAGTGGCAACTTGAAGAATTGTTTAGTTTTATATGTTATAAACAATATTTTAATTCATTTTAATTGTCCAATGTTGACAGTCCACAGTCAATAGTCCACAGTTAACAGTCCAATAATTCATATATAGTTTAATATATAATATTCGAATTAATTAATACGTATCGTGACCCGTGTACATGTCTCAGACTCGATCACAACTCAAAGTATATATAGTAATTTGGAATCAACCTCAACCCTGTATAGGTAACTCCACATTACTGCATATAAGGTGTCTATAGTTATTCCGAAATATATATATAGATGGGTCGATATGATATGTCAAAACCTTGTATACGTGTCCCGATATTTAAAGTGCGTAAAGTAAATACAGAAATTAAATGATGATAAATAAAATTGCGAGAATCAAAATGCGATAAATAAATTGTGATAATTAAAATGTACAATAAAGAATTAACAGTTAGCTAGGAACAGTTAGTTAGGATTTTGTTAGCGTGGTTTCTTAACAGAATTTCTTATAGTTAATTTGTTTGTTTCTAACAAATTTTTATTTCGTCAAATGTGTTCTTCATTATGCCACTTGTTGGATTCTGATAGATTAAAATCCAAATATAAAATTGAATGAAAATGGTTATTTTGTGGTGATCGGATTCGTATATATGTGGATGTAGGTAGGATAGTAAACGACTGTCGAATCAGATTTCGAAGAACGTAAAGTGCAACTTATTAATGTGGAATCTAAATATTCCTCGGGTATTACCTACCCGTTAAAATATTTTCACCATTAACAGTTTGTACAATAAAACTTTTAATTACAATCTTTATGAAAACATATATACATATATATTTTCTTCAGACGTAATCATGGATTTAATGAGTCAATGTGATATTGAGCACATCAGATTTACCATTAGAACAGGAATATATAATCTCTAAAACATTAGAGATTACATAATCGCTATGTCGAACGAAGATAAATGATGTAGAACGTCATGTAGAACGATGATTATACTCGAGTTACAGAATGAGATGTCGAAGCTGGTGACACGGATGTTGTTGTTGGTGGTATTAGTGCTGTTGGTGCTGAGGCTGGTGATGTTACTGGTGTTGGTGATACTGCTGGTGCTTACAAATTGTGTATCGTGCTCTCTAAAGTTAACACTCGAGCTCAGAGTTCTTTAACTTCTTTTACTAACCCTGGTTGGTTATCAGTGTGAGGTAGAGGTCGGATATCTTCTCTAGTTCCGTTAATGGTAGCCTCAAGACGAAAAATTCTTGCAAAAAGAGTATAAACGGTGTTGCGATCAGGTTCTCCGGTGAGCGGGTCGAGAACTCCAAGGTTAGGTGGTAGATTCGATTCATGATATGGAGTACCTTCTTCCCTTCTCCATAGGGTGAGTATGTCGTGAACCCACCCCCATTTTCTCCAGTAATCATGGTAGTTGATTGGTTGGTGTGCTCATGTCACGCTGTCTTCGGAGTCAGAGGAACTTAGTCGATTCGTAGAGGCCATCTTACGCCATCTCAGGAAAGATTTTTGGTATGAAGAGTTTTGTGACAGCAATTGATAGTTGGATGGTATTCTCAATGCATAATTTGCATAGATTTATATAGTACCAGGATCCTTTAAATTAAGGAGAAAATTACGAGAGATATCAGGCAAGGTCTACAGTAACAGATATGTTAAGATATGAATTGTCGTATACGCTAAGATATGAATTTTTATCTATACACTATTCATGCAGTCAATGCAGTAAAACGTGTCTAGACTTAAGAATAATGAGTAGTTAATTTCCTAAGGATGATAAGCAGATGATTTCCGACAAAAATGATAAGCAAAACTTTTGACATGCAGACACGGTCGAAGTCCAGACTCACTAATGCATCCTAACAACTTATCAGTTTGACACACTAATGCAAACCTAGTTCGCTAAGACCACCGCTCTGATACCAACTGTAAGGACCCGTCCTAATCCATCTGGACGAAGTCTTCAATAGCTGGTCCCATTGCGAGGTTCTGACCTCTATATGCTCTGAATGACTCCATGTAATATGAGCAAATGCACAGCGGAAGATTTTTTTAATACTTGAGAATAAAAATGCTTTAAAGTGTCAACCAAAAGGTTGGTGAGTTCATAAGTTTATCGTAAACAATAAAATTCATCATTTTGATAGACCACAAGATTTAAATCCTGCATGGTACAAATGGGCCCAAATCCTATACCCACCTGTAATGTACATTCGATATCTTTTAAATACAGTACACCTTTCTCATGTACGAAACCATTTTAACAAATCTTTGTAACCGTACACATATCTCGTGTACAAAATATCATACACATAACCTGTGTATAAAATCATTCTCTCGATATATAACATTCACTTCAATTGGTGGCAATTATCATGTCCACATAATTCAATGGTGGCAATTATCATGTCCACATAATTCAATGGTGGCAATTATCATGTCCACATAATTCAACAATAATCCGCAGAACTTCTGTCTGCATAATAATTTATTCGAGGAATGTTTTGCTTGTGTCTATCTCGTCAAACATTTATAAAAGCATTTCATGTATTCGCAGTTCAAAATATATTTCAAAAGCATTTAATAAAGCAGTTGTAAAAATAGCTCATGTATTCTCAGTCCCAAAAATATAAAGAGTAAAAGGGAATCAAATGAAACTCACCATACTGTATTTCGTAGTAAAAATACATATAACGTCATTTAACAAGTGCAAGTTTGGCCTCGGATTCACGAACGTATCAATATTGAGATTCAATATTGTAGGAAAGTACGTAGACGTATCGGAGATGATAAACACTAGATTGACCTCACGAGCATACCCATGAACCATACCCATCACCTCCGTAGCTATAACCCATAATTTCCTTAGCTTCTCATTCAAAAAAAACTATTTTGAAATCACTCGGACAGCACTCCGTCGTAATATTTTATGTATACTAATAATATCTTGAAATAATACAGAGCAAATATATATATATATATATATATATATATATAAATTGATTGAGAGAGTTTAGACAAATATATTTTTAGGTTTCTATGAAATAATGAAACCTATTGAATTCTATTTATAATAGATTTTTTAATTATTAAAGTGAATTATTAAAGTATGAATTATTAAAGTGAATTATTAAAGTATGAATTATTAAAGTAAATTATTAAAGTATGAATTATTAAAGTGAATTATTAAAGTATGAATTATTAAAGTGAATTATTAAAGTATGAATTATTAAAGTGAATTATTAAATTATGAATTATTAAAGTGAATTATTAAAGTATGAATTATTAAAGTGAATTATTAAAGTTAAAGTAAAGTAAAGGTAAAGTTAAAGTATAGTAAAAGTATAAAAACTATGTATGTATAATACGCGTATAAGTATATATAATATAAATTTAAATCGTTATATATATTTAATGAAATAAAATATAAATATCATTATATTTATTATACTGGTTAAGTAATGAGTTGTCAAAAGTGATTCTAGATATTTATAAAAGTTATATACGTTTTAATAATAAAGTTCTTTTTAAACTGAAAACGTCTTTGTACGTTTGAAAATAGATTAATAGAATATTATGGAAACCAATTCTCCACTAACTTTTGTTTAACTTTCGTAAATGACACTTTTTGTTTTTATTTATAAATAGCTTTACAAATTATTCTAAATATCATTAAGAGGAATAGATTTTCTCAAATCATAGTGGACCTCTCAACAGAGACTTGTAATCATAATTCAATGTTTCTGATAATTCAATCATTTAATATATATTTTTTTAATTTCGTCGAAAATCATATTGAAACAAATACGTTCGTGTAAAGTATTATACGTTTAATACTTTATTAATATTCTCAAGTTATAATATATATATATATATATATATATATATATATATATATATATATATATACATATACATATCTATTTATATATAACGGTTCGTGAATCGTCAGAATTTGGTCGAGGTTATAATGAATGTATGAACACAGTTTAAAATTCTTGAGATTTAACTTAACAAACTTTGCTTATCGTGTCGGAATAATATAAAGATTAAAGTTTAAATTTGGTCGAAAATTTCCGGGTCGTCACACATATCGACCCATGTATATATATTATTTGGAACAACCATAGACACTCTATATGCAGTAATGTTGGAGTTAGCTATACAGGGTTGAGGTTGATTCCAAAAATATATATACTTTGAGTTGTGATCTAGCCTGAGACGTGTATACACTGGGTCGTGGATTGATTCAAGATAATATATATCGATTTATTTCTGTACATCTAACTGTGGACAACTAGTTGTAGGTTACTAACGAGGACAGCTGACTTAATACACTCAAATCTTTAAAACATAATAAAAATGGTTGTATTATATTTTGATCATACTTTGATATATATGTACATATTTGTATAGGTTCGTGAATCGATCTGTGGCCAAGTCTTATTTCTGAGGAAGGAAATATATGTGAAAGTGAGTTATAGTCCCACTTTTAAAATCTAATATTTTTGGGAAGAGAATACATGCAGGTTTTATAAATGATTTACAAAATAGACACAAGTACGTGAAACTGCATTTTATGGTTGAATTATCGAAATCGAATATGCCCCTTTTTATTAAGTCTGGTAATCTAAGAATTAGGGAACAGATACCCTAATTAACGTGAATCCTAAAGATAGATCTATTGGACCTAACAAACCCCATCCAAAGTACCGGATGCTTTAGTACTTCGAAATTTATATCATATCTGAAGGGTGTCCCGGAATGATGGGGATATTCTTATATATGCATCTTGTTAATGTCGGTTACCAGGTGTTCACCATATGAATGATTTTTATCTCTATGTATGGGATGTGTATTGAAATATGAAATATTGTGGTCTATTGTTACGATTTGATATATATAGGTTAAACCTATAACTCACCAACATTTTTGTTGACGTTTAAAGCATGTTTATTCTCAGGTGAATACTAAGAGCTTCCGCTGTTGCATACTAAAATAAGGACAAGATTTGGAGTCCATGTTTGTATGATATTGTGTAAAAACTGCATTCAAGAAACATATGTCGATGTAATATATTTCTATAGTAAACCATTATGTAATGGTCGTGTGTAAACAGTATATTTTAGATTATCATTATTTGATAATCTACGTAATGTTTTTAAAACCTTTATTGATAAAATAAAGGTTATGGTTATTTTAAAAATGAATGCAGTCTTTGAAAAACGTCTCATATAGAGGTCAAAACCTCGCAACGAAATCAATTAATATGGAACGTTTATAATCAATATGAACGGGACATTTCAGTTGGTATCCGAGCATTGGTCTTAGAGAACCAGAAAATTTGCATTAGTGTGTCTTATCGAGTTTGTTAGGATGCAATAGTGAGTCTGGACTTCGACCGTGTTTTCTTTAAAAATGATTGCTTAACATTGTTGTTGGAAACTATATATTATTAACATGTAAATATTATGTGATATATTAATCTCTTAACATGTTTGATATTGTGTGATAGATGTCTACCTCTAGCACAAATCCCATTGACTCACCTAATAATAACGAAGAGTCGAATATATATTGGCAAGATTCACAAGTTCCCGAAGAACCGGAAGAAGAGGAAACGGAACCGGAAGAAGAGGAACCGGAAGAAGAGGAACCAGAAGAAGAGGAACCGGAAGAAGAAGAGGTTCCGGAGGGGGGATAGTAGGAACCACAGAAAACTGGTCAAATAAAAGAAAATCCTCAACCAATGGACCAAAGTTAATAATGGTCAATGGTGTTTCTACTAAGGAAGCAAAATATTGAGAAAATTACCAATTTTCTGATGAATCAGATCCTGATGAGGATTCCGATGATGTTATAGAAATTACCCCGACCCAATTTAGTGAGGCAAAAGAAAATAATAAGGGAAAAGGCATCAAAATAGAGAAATCTGATTCCAACCCCGATGAACTTTATATGTACCGTCAACACCCGTATTTTCAATATCGTGACAATAACCCAGGAACCTCTAAACCACCAGGTTTTTCTAAACCAATGTGGAAAACGACGACTCGTATTATAGGAACATCATATATCCCTAGAAGATTAGGAAAAAGAACCAAGTCCGAAGAAGAAGAAACCAGTGATTCAGATTAGAGGGGTGTGAGCATGTTGTGTAATAAATGTATTGTAGTATGCTTGTACTTTTATGTTCTATGTAAAAATTGCTTGTATTATTTGTTATTACGAATCTAATCCTTGTCTATTTTACAGTATAAAAATAAAATGGACGTTAAGGGTAGACAACCGAATATTTTAGAAGACCTACCAGAGGATATAATTGAGGAAATCTTGTCTAAAGTCGGTCAGAATTCATCAGCACATTTAGTTATGGCGAAATTAACTTGTCAAATATTTGAAAGACTTTCCAAAAATGCCTTAGTTTATAAAAGGCTTTCCTTTGATAGGTGGGGTATATCACATTGGGGAGACTTTAAGTTACGCCGTGTTTTCTTTAAAGCGTTAAATGCGGGGAACCCAAATGCAATTTTACGCTACGGGTTAAGAACCTATTTTGACTCAACATATCCCAACATAGGATTTCGTGAATTAGAAAGAGCTTCTAACATGCAACATAAAGAAGCATGTTATGCTTATGGGTTAGTGATGTTCGCTTCTTACCAAAGTGAGAAAAAGAACATCGGATTGCAGCTTTTAAATAAAACTTTCCCACAAGTGACGGATTCAGTAGTTGGGGTGAGAAAAAAGGTTTTTATATTATTACGGGGCTGTTGGACATTACGAAACCCTCGTCCTTTTGACGACATTACAACATGCTGCCTAGCCAATGGTCATAACGGTTATTTTCCACAAGACCAAGGATGGGAAGTCGTCTTAGTAAAACCAGAATGCATGACTTGTTTATGGACTTATGAATTACGTGTCTTTATTTTCTTTGCTGAACAACTTGAGTATTAACTAGATTTATCTTCAAAACTGTCCTGTATCATAGTGTACTATATTTCATGTTATATGTAATATAGCGAAGTTGTAAGTTTGAAGAATATTTGTATGTGATATATTATTATAATCAGTTTTTCCTATGGAATTATAGTAGTTGAATTGTATATTAGCTACTAAGTATGAACTTAACGGGTAGGTAGTACCCGAATTTAAACTTATAAAACGCTAATATGAAGAAAAAGCTTTTATAAATGAGTTCATATTATGCTACGAGATACTATTGACTACTCTTAATATTCTGTATGATTAACTTGTTTCATTTGACTATTTCGAAGGAAATGGCACCGACTACTCGACACACCTTGAATATGAGCGAAGAGGAATTTTGTGCCTTTCTTGCTTCAAATATAGCTGAAGTACAGGCCGCGCTACATACCAACAATAACTCTGAATCTAGCAATACAGCTAACGGCGCAAGAAATCGTGTAGGATGCTCCTACAAGGAATTCACTGCCTGCAAACCTTCAAATTTTGATGGGACCGAAGGACCAATCGGATTGAAACGGTGGACCGAGAAAGTTGAATCGGTGTTTGCCATAAGTAAGTGTGCTGAAGGAGACAAAGTGAAGTACGTACACATACCTTCACAGGTATTGCATTAACATGGTGGAATACCTATCTAGAGCAAGTGGGACAAGATGCTGCTTATGCGCTACCGTGGTTAGCATTCAAGCACTTGATGAACGAGAAGTATCGTCCCAGAACCGAGGTCAATAAGCTCAAGTCAGAACTTAGAGGGTTATGAATACAGGGATTCGATATTACTTCGTACGAAAGATGATTCACAGAATTGTGCCTATTGTGTCCGAGAGCGTTCGAAGATGAGGAAGAGAAGATTGACGCATTTGTGAAAGGGTTATCGGAGAGAATCCAAGAAGATATAAGTTCACACGAGCCTACCTCCATACAAAACGCATGTAGAATGGCTCACAAACTAGTGAACCAGATTGAGAGAAGAATTAAAGAACAGGCGGCCGAAGAGGCCAACGTGAAGCTAGTCAAAAGAAAATGGGAGGAAAACGGTGATAAGAGTCACCAAAACAACAACAAATATCCCAACAATCGCAACATCAATCGCAACTACAACAAACGGCACAACAACAACAACAACTACAACAATCATCCCAACAACAATAACAACCGCAACAACAACAACAATCAGAAGCTGTTATGTCAAAGGTGTGAAAAGTATCACTCGGGGTTCTGCACCAAATTTTGCAACAAGTGTAAAAGAAATGGTCATAGCGCGGTGAAGTGTGAGGTCTACGGACCAGGGGTTAACAGAACGAAAGGAACAAATGGTGTGGGAACGAGTAATGGTGGAGCAAGTAGTGTCAGAGCAAGTTATGCCAATGTAGTTTGTTATAAATGTGGAAAACCGGGCCACATTATTAGAAATTTCCCGAACCAGGAGAACACGAATGGACAAGGCCACGGAAGAGTTTTCAATATTAATGTGGCAGAGGCACAGGAAGACCCGAAGCTTGTTATGGGTACGTTTCTTATTGACAATAAATCTGCTTACGTTTTATTTGATTCGGGTGTGGATAGAAGCTATATGAGTATAGATTTTTGTGCTAAATTAAATTGTCCATTGACGCCGTTGGATAGTAAATTTTTATTCGAATTAGCAAACGGTAAATTAATTTCAGCAGATTATATATGCCGGAATCGAGAAATTAAACTGGGTAGCGAAATATTTAAGATTGATTTGATACCAGTAGAGTTAGGGAGTTTTGATGTAATAGTTGGCATGGACTGGCTGAAGGAGATGAAAGAAGAGATCGTATGTTACAAAAATGCAATTCGCATTGTACGAGAAGAAGGAGAACCCTTAATGGTGTACGGAGAAAAGGGCAACACGAAGCTACATCTTATTAGTAATTTGAAGGCACAAAACTAATAAGAAAAGGTTGCTATGCTGTTATAGCACACGTCGAGAAAGTACAAACTGAAGAAAAGAGCATCAATGATGTTCCCGTCGCAAAAGAATTTTCCGATGTATTTCCGAAAGAATTACCAGGACTACCTCCACATCGATCTGTTGAATTTTAAATAGATCTTGTACCAGGAGCTGCACCAATAGCTCGTGCTCCTTACAAACTCGCACCCAGTGAGATGAAAGAACTGCAAAGCCAACTGCAAGAACTATTAGAACGTGGTTTCATTCGACCAAGCACATCACCATGGGAAGCTCCTATTTTGTTTGTCAAGAAGAAGGATGGTACATTTAGGTTGTGTATTGACTACAGAGAGTTGAATAAACTTACCATCAAAAATCGTTATCCACTGTCGAGAATTGACGACTTATTTGATCAACTACAAGGCTCGTCGATTTATTCGAAAATCGATTTACTTTCTGGATATCATCAAATGCGAGTAAAGGAGGATGATATTCCAAAAACTGCTTTTAGGACGCGTTATGGTCATTACGAGTTTATGGTTATGCCGTTTAGATTGACTAACGCACCAGCTGTGTTCATGGACCTTACGAACCGAGTGTGTGGGCCATATCTTGACAAGTTTGTCATTGTTTTCATCGATGACATACTTATTTACTCAAAGAATGATCAAGAGCACGAAGAACATTTGAGAAAAGTGCTAGAAGTATTGAGGAAAGAAAAACTGTACCCTAAGTTTTCAAAGTGTGCATTTTGGTTGGAAGAAGTTCAATTCCTCGGTCACATAGTGAACAAAGAAGGTATCGAGGTAGACCCGGCAAAGATCGAAACCGTTGAAAAGTGGGAAACCCCAAAAACTCCGAAGCATATACGTCAATTTTTAGGATTGGCTGGTTACTACAGAAGATTCATCCAAGATTTCTCCAAAATAGCAAAACCCTTGACTGCATTAACGCATAAAGGGAAGAAATTTGAATGGAAGGATGAACAAGAGAAGGCGTTTCAGTTATTGAAGAAAAAGCTAACTACGGCACCTATAATGTCATTGCCTGAAGGGAATGATTATTTTATGATTTATTGTGACGCATCAAAGCAAGGTCTCGGTTGTGTATTAATGCAACGAACGAAGGTGATTGCTTATCCGTCTAGACAATTGAAGATTCACGAGCAAAATTATACAACTCACGATTTGGAATTGGGTGCTGTTGTTTTTGCATTAAAGACTTGGAGGCATTATTTATATGGGCTCAAAAGTATTATATATACCTACCACAAAAGTCTCCAACATATATTTAATCAGAAGCAACTGAATATGAGACAACGCAGGTGGATTGAACTGTTGAATGATTATGATTTTGAGATTCGATACCACCCGGGGAAGGCGAATGTGGTAGCCGACGCTTTGAGTAGAAAGGACAGAGAACCTATACGGGTAAAAGCTATGAATATAATTATTCGTACTAACCTTACTACTCAAATAAAGGAGGCGAAACAGGGAGTTGTAAAACAAGGAAAGTTGAAGAATGAGATACCCAGAGGATCAGAGAAACATCTTAATATTCGGGAAGACGGAACCCGATATAGGGCTGATAGAATTTGGGTACCAAGGTTTGGAGATGTGAGAGAAATGGTACTTAAAGAAGCACATAAAACCAGATATTCAATACATCCCGGAGCGGGGAAGATGTATAAAGATCTCAAGAAACACTTTTGGTGGCCGGGTATGAAAGCCGATATTACTAAATATGTAGAAGAATATTTGACGTGTTCTAAGGTCAAAGCTGAACATCAGAAACCATCAGGTCTACTACAATAACCTGAAATCCCGGAATGAAAATGGGAAAACATTACCATGGATTTCATTACTAAATTGCCACGGACTGCAAGTGGTTATGATACTATTTGGGTAATAGTTGACCGTCTCACCAAGTCAGCACACTTCCTGCCAATGTGAGAAGATGACAAAATGGAGAAGTGGCGCGATTGTATTTAAAGGAGGTTGTCTCCAGACATGGAATACCCATCTCTATTATCTCTGATATGGATGGTAGATTTGTTTCAAGGTTCTGGCAGACGTTGCAACAAGCATAGGGGACTCGTCTAGACATGAGTATTGCCTATCATCCACAAACTGATGGGCAGAGCGAAAGGACGATACAAACGCTTGAAGATATGCTACGAGCATGTGTTATTGATTTCGGAAACAGTTGGGATCGACACCTACCGTTAGCAGAATTTTCCTACAACAACAGTTATCATTCTAGTATTGAGATGGTGCCGTTTGAGGCACTTTATGGTAGAAAGTGCAGGTCTCTGATTTGTTGGAATGAAGTGGGGGATAGACAGATTACGGGTCCGGAGATAATACAAGAAACTACCGAGAAAATCATCCAAATTCAACAATGATTGAAAACCGCCCAGAGTCGACAAAAGAGCTACGCGGACAGTAAAAGAAAAGATATAGAGTTTGAAATTGGAGAAATGGTCATGCTTAAGGTTTCACCTTGGAAAGGCGTTGTTCGATTTGGTAAACGGGGGAAACTAAATCCAAGGTACATTGGACCATTCAAGATTATAGATCGTGTCGGACCAGTAGCTTACCAACTGGAGCTACCTCAACAACTCGCGACTGTACATAACACTTTCCACGTCTCGAATTTGAAGAAATGTTTTGCTAAAGATGATCTCACTATTCCATTGGACAAAATCCAAATCAATGAAAAACTTCAATTCATTGAAGAACCCGTCGAAATAATGGATCGTGAGGTTAAGAGACTTAAGCAAAACAAGATACCGATTGTTAAGGTTCGATGGAATACTCGTAGAGGACCCGAGTTTACCTGGGAGTGTGAAGATCAGATGAAGAAGAAATACCCGCATCTATTTTCAGAAGATTCGTCAACACCTTCAACAGCTTAAAATTTTAGGACGGAATTTATTTAACGGGTAGGTACTGTAGTGACCCGAACTTTTCCATGTTTATATATATTAATTGAGATTGATATTTACATGACTAAATGTTTCCAACGTGTTAAGCAATCAAAATTTTTAAGACTTGATTAAATGAAATAAGTTTCATATAGACAATTGATCACCCAAGTTGACCGGCGATTCACGAACGTTACAAAGTTGTGAAAACTACATGTTGTGGTACATATAGACATATATATATGGTTGACATGAGATTATGATGAGTAAGTATCTCACTAAGTATATTAACAATGTGTGATATACATAAGAAATGAGATTACTAAGTTAAGAAACTCGAAATGATATATAACGATTATCGTTATGATAACGTCTACTAAATACATATGTATCATATTAAGATATTGATACACTATATTTAACATGATAAAATGATATTTAAATATATCATTAAGTGTGTTAAAAATGAACTACATATGTAAAAACAAGACTACTAACTCAAGAATTACGAAATGAGACTTATATGTAACGATTATCGTTGTAACGATATTTTAATGTATGTATCATATTAAGAGATATTCATACATCATAATATCATGATAATATAATAATTTAACATCTCATTTGATATAATAAACATTGGGTTAACAACATTAATTGAGATCGTTAACTTAAAGGTTTCAAAACAACACTTACATGTAACGACTAACGAAGACTTAACGAATCCATTAGAATGTATATACATGTTGTGTTTTGATATGTATTCTTACACTCTTGAAAGACTTCAAGACACATATCAAAGTACTTCTACTTAACAAAAATGCTTACAATTACATCCTCGTTCAGTTTCATCAACAATTCTACTCGTATGCACCCGTATTCGTACTCGTACAATACACAACTTTTAGATGTATGTACTATTGGTATATACACTCCAATGATCAGCTCTTAGCAGCCCATGTGAGTCACCTAACACATGTGGGAACCATCATTTGGCAACTAGCATGAAATATCTCATAAAATTACCAAAATATTAGTAATCATTCATGACTTATTTACATGAAAACCAAATTACATATCCTTTATATCTAATCCATATATACCAACGACCAAAAACACCAACACTTCCATTCTTCAATTTTCTTCATCTAATTGATCTCTCTCAAGTTCCATCTTCAAGTTCTAAGTGTTCTTCATAAATTCCATAAGTATAGTTTCATAAAAATCAAGAATACTTCCAAATTTGCAAGTCTGCTTCCAAGCTTTCTAATCCATTCCAAGTAATCATCTAAGATCAAGGAACCTTTGTTATTTACAGTAGGTTATCTTTCTAATTCAAGGTAATATTCATATTCAAACTTTGATTCAATTTCTACAACTATAACAATCTTATTTCGAGTGAAAATCTTACTTGAACTGTTTTCGTGTCATGATTCTGCTTCAAGAACTTTCAAGCCATCCAAGGATCCTTTGAAGCTGATGTGTGCGAGGGGTACTAGGAAATAGTATTATTTTTACAACGAAATACTATTAAATACGATACAATTTTACACAAGTTATTTATTTATTTATAGAGTGGATATACCTAAACGTTGCTACAACACTTATAGGCAGTGTACCTAATCGTACAGTAGTGTAGTTTTTAGTAAGTTCGGTTCGTCCACAGGGAACTCTTAAACAAGCTTAACGCTATAATTTTAAAAACTATATTTGTAAAAATACAAAAATATATATAAGTAATATTATTATTATTATAAAAAGGGGGTTTTTACCGTTTAATGACCGGTTTATCGATTTTAAAACTTTAGTCGCAGTTAAAACCTAATGTAAAATATAAAAAAAAAGTAAATATGACTTAATTTAAAGCGTAAAGTAAATAACGATAATAAAATTGCGATAAATAAAAATGCGATAAAATAAAATTGCGATAATTAAAGAGTACGATAATTAAAAGTGCAATTAAATACAATAACAATAAATAAAAGTGTGATAATTAAAAGTGAAATTAAATATGAAATAAAAGAAAATATGCTTATTTAAACTTCCGTAATCATGATGTTTGACGTGTTGATTTTTAGTTTATTCCCATGGGTTAATTGTCCTTTGTCCTGGATTATTCAATATGTCCGTCTGGTTTTTGTCCATGACAGTCCATCAGTCATAAATATAAAGTGCGAGTGTCCTCATCAAATTATCCTTATATCCGAAGTCAAATATTCCAACTAATTGGGGACTTAAACTGTAACAAGGTCTTAATACTTTGTTTAATAATTACACCAGGATATCGACTACTACGTGTAACCCAAGGTTTTAATACTTTGTTAACAATTACGCCAAGTGTCCTTGTACATAATTTCACCCCTGTTTTAATAAATCTATTAACTATTAATCCATTCCCGTGTCCGGTTAAATGAACGATTATTCGTACATATAAATATCCCACCCATCGTGTCCGATTGAGTGTATATGGTTATTTATAGGTACGTCCAATTGTAAATCTTTATATTAAATTAACAAACTATCATTTAGTTAAAAAAATATAAAGCCCATTAATAGCCCATAGTCTAATTTCCACAAGTGTCGTTCTTTTGTCCAAACCCCAATTATGGTACAAAGCTCAATTACCCAATCTTAATAATTTAGCCCAACATCATGATTACTTCGTCTTAAATAAGCATAATAATAACTTAGCTACGAGACATTAAATTAAAAATAACAATAACCATAACTTACAGTGATTAAAAATAGCGTAGCGTTACACGGACAGAATTTCGACTTACACCCTTACAACATTCGCTAACATACCCTTATTATTAGAATTTAAAATTAAAATTAAAATTAAAATTAAAATTAAAATATATATATATATATATATATATATATATATATATATATATATATATATATATATATATATATATATATATATATATATATATATATATATATATATATATACGTTTATAGATAGAGAGATGGATGGATTGTTTTTATTTCGTTCGACAAACTGCCTTTTTATAGCAATGTGGCCTGGATTTCAGGGCCATGCGATCGCATGGAAAATATGCCTATAGGCCATGCGATCGCAATGGTGGTAGGTATCAGCTCAAAATTCTTTGTTTTCTTGTTTGTCGACGTTTATAATATATAATATAATATATAAATAATTTATATAATTATTTAAATATTATATTATATTCTTGTGCATAGTTGACTCATAATTTTTAGTCCGTTGCATCGAGCGTTGAGAGTTGACTTTGGTCCCGGTTCCGGTTTTTCGAACGTCCTTGCGTACAATTTAATATCTTGTACTTTGTGTTTTACGTCTTGTACTCTTGTAATTTTGAGACGTTTCTTATCAATAATTGGAACCACTTTGATTATACTTTGTATTTTTGAGCTTTTTGGTCGTTTGCGTCTTCAATTCGTCGAATCTGTCTTTTGTCTTCACCTTTTATTATTTAAACGAATATCACTTGTAAATAGAACAATTGCAACTAAAAGCTTGTCTTTCTTGAGGGATAATGCTATGAAATATATGTTCGTTTTTAGCATTATCAAATATTCTCACACTTGAGCATTGCTTGTCCTCAAGCAATATAGTCTTGAAATAAAAATACTAGAATCACTTCTTTATTCTTCACACTTTGTACATCAGTGATTTCTATACGGCGGTATAAACAATGGTAGTAACGATGTGGTTTACAGTCCTACATGACTATGAACATTTTGATCCATTAAGGAAATTGGATCTTTCTGAAAACATTTGATCTTTTGAAAATTAAATCTAGCTTTTACCCAAGATAAGTTTTCCGGAATAACCCTTCACCGGTGTTTGCAAAATATTTTTATGGGTTTGGTGGGTTTTAGATTTGAAAAGTTTAGCTCAAAACTTACGGTTTTGTGTCACCCACTTGCTAACCTTGTATTGGGAAAGCAACACGTCCAGTATACTTGCTCCGTATATTACCTTTCGATAAACTACCTTCCGGTTGTAAAGGAAAGCGTTGAACAAGCAACTGTTAAGGCAATGTCCCCTGACATGCTTTTAATTATGGTCTATAACGTGTCGGATGCAATTACTATCCTTGGTAGGAGCAATAGTAAAGCTCACCCTTATAATTTTTCGGTCTGGCATAGGGTCCTGTCTTTGACCATACTATGCAACCACCGTTCTTAAGGTTGACACCCGATTTGGTTCAGGTGACCTAATGAATTCCAAGTGAATTCCTAGGATTTTACGTTCAATAGTAATGAACGCATTGAAAATGGGTTTTCAGAAAACAAATCGGTTTATAATTTTGATCAAAATATTTTCTCGTTCAAGCTCGAGTTTAGATATCATTGAATTCCATGAGTTTGTAATTCTCAATCTTTAAGGTCAATCTCAAGGATTAAGTAATATCAGTCTTAAAAGCTGATTTTTGATCTTTAAGGAGATTATCCTTTCTAGGGATCTGATTCATTTGTCTTATCCAGCTAATTTGCATGGCGTCCTCCCCATTTTACGAGACAGATCCTTTCATGGTTAGGATAAGTCTGACCACTTGGCGACCCTGTTTGATGCTGAGGTCCGTGGATTTCCTGCTGATTTTAGAGATGACTTTTCTAGATTTTTCTTCAGCCTACAGCTGGTCTGGACGACAACTTCATGACCTAAATCAAGAAGCGCGTTTCTTTTTTGGAAGACTTTACTTCCTTTTAATGATGGAATTGATTCATCGTGTAGATCCATCTTTCTTTCAAATATATTACATTAAATTGGGTAAAACTGTTTAGATTAGTCCAAAACAAAAGTATCTTCAGTTATTTGTACAAAAAAATGTGATATATGTTTTAAATAACTTGGTAAATTTTCCCATACTTGGCTTTTATTTTCCTTTTTATTGTCCTTTATTTCATTTTAAATGAATTCTAACATTTTGGTTTGTTTCTCAATTTATGTCCTTTCCGAGGTAACAATAATTTCGGTGTTAACACCTAGTTTTATCGTTCATAAATATGTATAAACATGATTTTGAGTTCATTTAATTGAAAATTTTGAAAAATTTTACTAGAATTGGGTAGTCAGTATATAAGACTAGGGCTGTTCTTTATTATCAGAGAGCACTAGATTCTAATACAACTACTGCGTTACTAGTATTTCTAATGGTAACCAAGTGTATAAGTCAAAAATTTTTAAAATTCCGAAAGAATTTAACCCCTTCCCACACTTAAGATCTTGTAATGCCCTCATTTGCAAGAAATCAGTAACAATTTAAATTATTGAGGGTGATTAGCGTAAAAAAATTGATTAAATTTTACCAAAGTTTCCAAACATATTGGCGTTTGTTTACTGAATGATAAATGGTGCACATCATTTGTTCATTCCGTCTCGTTGTTACATCATATTTATTTTTCGTTTTGTCGTCAAAAGTACTAGCTTTTGCTGAACTTAATGCCAGTCTTTGAAAATGCGCTGTTTTACCCTGTTTTGTACAATTGACAATATACATACATACAAATATAAACAAGCATGGCAATTTGAAATGGGATTTAAAATCCCACTTTCAAATCAAATATGAAACATTAGTACAACAAATAAAAATATTAAACATTACAATAAAAGTATCATAATATAATGTGTTTAAACATAAATAAACAGAAATAATAAAAATTAAAAGTCATAAAAATTACCAACCGGCACTAAATCAATCTGGATAGGGGTTCCAGTTCATGTCATCTTCCGGGTTCCATGGTAGGTGATAGGTGTACTGGTATGCCTGGTTAGGGTCGTAGAGAGTGAATGGCGTCATCTCGGGCTGGTGTGGAGGCTAGTAAGCGGGTCGGGTCGGAACGTAGTGATCCTAAGGTGACAGTCGGCTCATAATCTGACGCTGATGATAGTCCCATCTATCATGCTGTCATTGCCTGGAATGTTCGTAATCATTCCGGGCTTGCCACTGCTCCATCCGACGAAATCTCTCCGCGTTTGTCATATCTACCTCATCTATATGCTGGTAGACATCAGTCATAGCCTCCCGAATGACATCCCTAATGTCATCCGCTTCCTCCATCTCCTCGTCTGATCCTTTCTCTACCTGCGGATGACTACCTTCATAGGGTATTGCCTGGTTGCGTCTACTCTTCAATACCTTAGCACCTGCATAAACTCTCAATCCTAAAAGCTCAACATGTTCCCTACATTCCAAAAGTGGACCCCCTTGGTCCTTATCTACACCTAAATACTCTCCAATGAGAGTAACAAAAATACCTCCTCCAATTATCCCCCCTTCCTGTATTCCTTCAACCATCTTAGATAAATAAAAACCAACACAGTAAGGGATATTAACAAAGCCTCTTGGGTCTCGAATACACTTTAGGTAAAATAAATCATGTAAGGTCAATTTTTCCTTATTGTGACCTCTCTGTGTAATCGAGTTAGCCAAAAATCTATGAATTATATGAAGCTCGGCTCTGTTAATATGTAAGTAGGTATGTGTTCCTCCCCGCCCAAAAACATTATAATCAGACATACGCCTCCAAACGGCGTTCGCATCAAAATTCCTATCTACCCTTTCACCACGATAAATCAAATTCATACAATCGGGTTGTAGTAATTCAGCTATATATCTGCAAAGCCCTGGCCATGTCCAGCATGGACATTCTGTACATCCTACGGCCAAGTATAAATCTAAGAAAACTTCTATCATCTAATCTATCTACATCTACATTTAACGCTATAGTGCTCATCAGCTCAACCTACCATTCCTTATATACAGGTCTAGGAATGGTGAATAAGCGTTTCCAATCAGTAAAAGAAGAACTGCCATACCTTTGGATCAAATGATCCCTAACACGGTCAGCAAGTTGGACCCTTTCCAAAGGATTCCAATCAATTACCCTAGGCACCTCTACATCTTTCGTAACTAATTTGAATTTATTACTTTGACATGCCGGGTAATCTCTCCAGCTTCTGTCGAATCTCAGATTAGGATGCAATGTATGTTCAGGAATCGTTGGGTATTCTAGTGGCGGATACATCAGTACTACTATGAATTCATTATCCAACTATAGTGGATCATAATAAGGTACATGTTGATCAGGCTGATGTTGTTGTTCTTGTTGTGGTTCTTGTTCCGGTTCTGGCTCGTGTAGTGACCAGAACTTTTCCATGTTTATATATATTAATTGAAATTGATATTTACATGATTAAATGTTTCCAACATGTTAAGCAATCAAACTTGTTAAGACTTGATTAATTAAAATATGTTTCATATAGACAATTGACCACCCAAGTTGACCGGTGATTCACTAACGTTAAAACTTGTAAAAACTATATGATGACATATATGTGGATATATATATAGTTAACATGATACTATGATAAGTAAACATATCATTAAGTATATTAACAATGAACTACATATGTAAAAACAAGACTACTAACTTAATGATTTTTAAACGAGACATATATGTAACGATTATCGTTGTAAAGACATTTAATGTATATATATCATATTAAGAGATATTCATATATGATAATATCATGATAATATAATAATTTAAAATCTCATTTGATATTATAAACATTGGGTTAACAACATTTAACAAGATCGTTAACCTAAAGGTTTCAAAACAACACTTACATGTAACGACTAACGATGACTTAACGACTCAGTTAAAATGTATATATATGTAGTGTTTTAATATGTATTTATACACTTTTGAAAGACTTCAATACACTTATCAAAATACTTCTACTTAACAAAAATGCTTACAATTACATCCTCGTTCAGTTTCATCAACAATTCTACTCGTATGCACCCGTATTCGTACTCGTAGAATACATAGCTTTTAGATGTATGTACTATTGGTATATACACTCCAATGATCAGCTCTTAGCAGCCCATGTGAGTCACCTAACACATGTGGGAACCATCATTTGGCAACTAGCATGAAATATCTCATAAAATTAAAAAAAATATGAGTAATCATTCATGACTTATTTACATGAAAACAAAATTACATATCCTTTATATCTAATCCATACACCAACGACCAAAAACACCTACAAACACTTTCATTCTTCAATTTTCTTCATCTAATTGATCTCTCTCAAGTTCTAAGTGTTCTTCATATATTCTACAAGTTCTAGTTACATAAAATCAAGAATACTTTCAAGTTTGCTAGCTCACTTCCAATCTTGTAAGGTGATCATCCAACCTCAAGAAATCTTTGTTTCTTACAGTAGGTTATCTTTCTGATACAAGGTAATAATCATATTCAAACTTTGGTTCAATTTCTATAACTATAACAATCTTATTTCAAGTGATGATCTTACTTGAACTTGTTTTCGTGTCATGATTCTGCTTCAAGAACTTCGAGCCATCCAAGGATCCATTGAAGCTAGATCCATTTTTCTCTTTTCCAGTAGGTTTATCCAAGGAAATTAAGGTAGTAATGATGTTCATAACATCATTTGATTCATACATATAAAGCTATCTTATTCGAAGGTTTAAACTTGTAATCACTAGAACATAGTTTAGTTAATTCTAAACTTGTTCGCAAACAAAAGTTAATCCTTCTAACTTGAATTTTAAAATCAACTAAACACATGTTCTATATCTATATGATATGCTAACTTAATGATTTAAAACCTGGAAACACGAAAAACACCGTAAAACTGGATTTACGCCGTCGTAGTAACACCGCTGGCTGTTTTGGGTTAGTTAATTAAAAACTATGATAAACTTTGATTGAAAAGTTGTTATTCTGAGAAAATAATTTTTATTATGAACATGAAACTATATCCAAAAATTATGGTTAAACTCAAAGTGGAAGTATGTTTTCTAAAATGGTCATCTAGACGTCGTTCTTTCGACTGAAATGACTACCTTTACAAAAACAACTTGTAACTTATTTTTCCGACTATAAACCTATACTTTTTCTGTTTAGATTCATAAAATAGAGTTCAATATGAAACCATAGCAATTTGATTCACTCAAAACGGATTTAAAATGAAGAAGTTATGGGTAAAACAAGATTGAATAATTTTTCTCATTTTAGCTACGTGAAAATTGGTAACAAATATATTCCAACCATAACTTAATCAACTTGTATTGTATATTATGTAATCTTGAGATACCATAGACACATATACAATGTTTCGACCTATCATGTCGACACATCTATATATATTTCGGAACAACCATAGACACTCTATATGTGAATGTTGGAGTTAGCTATACAGGGTTGAGGTTGATTCCAAAATATATATAGTTTGAGTTGTGATCAATACTGAGATACGTATACACTGGGTCGTGGATTGATTCAAGATAATATTTATCGATTTATTTCTGTACATCTAACTGTGGACAACTAGTTGTAGGTTACTAACGAGGACAGCTGACTTAATAAACTTAAAACATCAAAATATATTAAAAGTGTTGTAAATATTTTGAACATACTTTGATATATATGTATATATTGTTATAGGTTCGTGAATCAACCAGTGGCCAAGTCTTACTTCCCGACGAAGTAAAAAGCTGTGAAAGTGAGTTATAGTTCCACTTTTAAAATCTAATATTTTTGGGATGAGAATACATGCAGGTTTTATAAATGATTTACAAAATAGACACAAGTACGTGAAACTACATTCTATGGTTGAATTATCGAAATCGAATATGCCCCTTTTTATTAAGTCTGGTAATCTAAGAATTAGGGAACAGACACCCTAATTGACGCGAATCCTAAAGATAGATCTATTGGGCCTTACAAACCTCATCCAAAGTACCGGATGCTTTAGTACTTCGAAATTTATATCATATCCGAAGGGTGTCCCGGAATGATGGGGATATTCTTATATATGCATCTTGTTAATGTCGGTTACCAGGTGTTCACCATATGAATAATTTTTATCTCTATGTATGGGATGTGTATTGAAATATGAAATCTTGTGATCTATTATTACGATTTGATATATATAGGTTAAACCTATAACTCACCAACACTTTTGTTGACGTTTTAAGCATGTTTATTCTCAGGTGATTATTAAGAGCTTCCGCTGTCGTATACTTAAATAAGGACAAGATTTGGAGTCCATACTTGTATGATATTGTGTAAAAACTGCATTCAAGAAACTTATTTTGTTGTAACATATTTGTATTATAAACCATTATGTAATGGTCGTGTGTAAACAGGATATTTTAGATTATCATTATTTGATAATCTACGTAAAGCTTTTTAAACCTTTATTGATGAAAGAAAGGTTATGGTTTGTTATAAAATGAATGCAGTCTTTAAAAAACGTCTCATATAGAGGTCAAAACCTCGCAACGAAATCAATTAATATGGAACATTTTTAATCAATAAGAACGGGACATTTCAGTTGGTATCGGAGCGTTGGTCTTAGAGAACCAGAATTTTGCATTAGTGTGTCTTATCGAGTTTGTTAGGATGCATTAGTGACTCTGGACTTCGACCGTGTTTACTTGAAAAATGATTGCTTAACAAATTTTGTTGGAAACTATATATTTTTAACATGTTAATATTATGTGATATATTAATCTCTTAACGCGTTTGATATTATGTGATAGATGTCTACCTCTAGAACAAGTCCCATTGACTCACCTAATAATAATGAAGAGTCAAATGTAAATTGGAATGATTCGTGGACTGATTCACAAGTTCCCGAAGAGGAACCGGAAGAAGAGTCGGAACCGGAAGAAGAATCGGAACCGGAAGAAGAATCGGAACCGGATGAAGAAATAGAACCGGTGGGGGAAATAAAAAAACGGTTAAGTAAAAGAAAATCCTCAACCAACCGACCAAGATTAATTATGGTCAATGGTGTTTCCGCCAAGGAAGCAAAATATTGGGAGGATTACCAATTCTCCGATGAATCGGATTCCGACGAGAATTCCGAAGATGTGATAGAAATTACCCCAACTGAATTTAAAAAGGCTAAAGAAAATAATAAGGGAAAGGGCATAAAAATAGAGAAATCTAATTCCAACCCTGATGAACTTTATATGTATCGTCAACCCCCGAAGTCCTCAAGTTGTAACAATGACCCGGGAACCTCTAAACCACCAGGTTTTTCTAAACCAATGTGGAAAACGACGGCTCGTATTAGGGGAACATCATATATCCCTAGAAACTTGGCAAAATGAACCAAAACTGAAGAAGAAGAAACAAGCGAGTCAGAATAAGATAGTTGTATTCGTGTGGTGTAATATATGTAATATAGTGTGCTTATGCTTTATGATATATGTAAAAATTGCTTGTATTAATAAGTATTTTTTTTATGAATCTAACTCTTGTCTATTTTACAGTATAAAAACACAAAATGGATAGACAACCCAATATTTTAAGAGACTTACCCGGAGACATGATTGATGAAATCTTGTCTAGAGTCGGTCAGAATTCTTCGACAAAACTATTTAAGGCGAGATCAGTTTGTAAGACATTCGAAGAACGTTCCAAGAATGCCTTGGTTTATAAAAGGCTTTCGTTCAAAAGATGGGGGATATCACATTGGGAAATCCATAAGTTACGATGTGTTTACTTTGACGCATATATTGCAGGGAACCCAAATGCTATTTTACGCAATGGGTTAAGAAATTATTTTGACTCAATATATCCGAATATTGGACTTCATGATTTAGAAAAAGCGGCTAACATGCAACATAAAGAAGCATGTTATGCTTACGGATTAGTAATGTTCGCTTCTTACCAAAGTGAGAACAAGAACATCGGGCTACAACTATTAAACAAAACGTTCCCACAAGTGACGGAGTCGGTAATTGGGGTAAGAAATGAGGTTTTTAGATTGTTACGGGACTGTTGGACATTACGTAACCCTCGTCCCTTTGACGACGTTACAACACGCTGTCTTATCAACGACCATAATGGTTATGTTCCACAAGACCAAGGATGGGAAGTAATCCTAGTAAAACCAGAATGCATGACTTGTTTCTGGACGTATGAATTACGTGTCTTTATTGCCTTTGCTGAACGACTTGTGTACTAGCTAGAATTATCTTCACAACCATCTTGTATCAAATTTATTGTGTGCTATATTTCATGCTATATGTAAAATAAGCGGTATTGTAAGTTTGTAAAATATTGTGTAAAAGTTTGAACACGAAATATTATTATAATCAGTTTTTCATATAGAATTGTAGTAGTTGAATTGTATATTAGCTACTAAGTATGAACTTAACGGGTAGGTACTACCCGAATTTAAACTTATAAAACGCTAATATGAAGAAAAAGCTTTTATAAATGAGTTCATATTATGCTACGAAATACTATTAACTACTCTTAATATTCTATATGATTAACTTGTTCCATTTGACTATTTTGAAGGAAATGGCACCAACTACTCGACACACCGTGAATATGAATGAAGAGGAATTCCGTACCTTTCTAGCTTCAAACATAGCCGCAGTACAGGCTGCGCTACATACCAACAATAACCTTGGATCTAGCAGTACAGGAAATCGTGTAGGATGCACCTACAAAGAATTTACTGCCTGCAAACCTTTGAATTTGATGGAACCGAAGGACCGATCGGATTGAAACGGTGGACCGAGAAGGTCGAATCGGTGTTTGCCAAAAGTAAGTGTACTGAAGAGGAAAAAGTGAAGTACGCTACGCATACCTTCACAGGTTCTGCGTTAACATGGTGGAATACCTATCTAGAGCAAGTGGGACAAGACGATGCGTACGCACTACCGTGGTTAGCATTCAAGCACTTGATGAACGAGAAGTACCGTCCCAGAACCGAGGTCAATAAGCTCAAGACAGAACTTAGAGGGTTACGAACCCAAGGATTTGATATTACCACATACGAAAGACGATTCACAGAATTGTGCCTATTGTGTCTGGGAGCATTCGAAGATGAGGAAGAGAAAATCGACGCGTTTGTGAAAGGATTACCGGAAAGAATCCAAGAAGATATAAGTTCACACGAGCCCGCCTCCATACAACAGGCATGTAGAATGGTTCACAAACTAGTGAACTAGATTGAAGAAAGAATTAAAGAACAGACTGCTGAAGAGGCCAATGTGAAGCAAGTCAAAAGAAAGTGGGAGGAAAACGGTGATAAGAATCACCAATACAACAACAACAGCAATTACAACAATAATCGCAACAATTATCCCAACAATCGCAACATCAATCGCAACTACAACAAACGGCCCAACAACAACAACAACAACAACAGCAACAACTACAACAATCATCCCAACAACAATAATAACCGCAATAACAACAACAATCAGAAGCAGCTATGCCAAAGGTGTGAAAAGTATCACTCGGGGTTCTGCACCAAATTTTGCAACAAGTGTAAAAGAAATGGTCATAGCGTGGCGAAGTGTAAGGTCTACGGACTAGGGGTTAATAGAACGAAAGGAACAAATGGTGTCGGAACGAGTAATGGCGGAGCAAGTAGTGTCGGAGCAAGTTATGCCAATGTAGTTTGTTATAAATGTGGAAAACCGGGCCACATTATTAGAAATTGCCCGAACCAGGAGAACACGAATGGACAAGGTCGCGGAAGAGTTTTCAATATTAATGCGGCAGAGGCACAGGAAGACCCGGAGCTTGTTACGGGTACGTTTCTTATTGACAATAAATCTGCTTACGTTTTATTTGATTCGGGTGCGGATAGAAGCTATATGAGTAGAGATTTTTGTGCTAAATTAAGTTGTCCATTGACGCCTTTGGATAGTAAATTTTTACTCGAATTAGCAAATGGTAAATTAATTTCAGCAGATAATATATGTCGGAATCGAGAAATTAAACTGGTTAGCGAAACATTTAAGATTGATTTGATACCAGTAGAGTTAGGGAGTTTTGATGTGATAATCGGTATGGACTGGTTGAAAGAAGTGAAAGCAGAGATCGTTTGTTACAAAAATGCAATTCGCATTATACGAGAAAAAGGAAAACCCTTAATGGTGTACGGAGAAAAGGGCAACACGAAGCTACATCTTATTAGTAATTTGAAGGCACAAAAACTAATAAGAAAAGGTTGCTATGCTGTTCTAGCACACGTCGAGAAAGTACAAACTGAAGAAAAGAGCATCAATGATGTTCCCATTGCAAAAGAATTTCCCGATGTATTTCCGAAAGAATTACCGGGATTACCCCCACATCAATCCGTTGAATTTCAAATAGATCTTGTACCAGGAGCTGCACCAATAGCTCGTGCTCCTTAGAGACTCACACCCAGCGAGAAGAAAGAATTGTAAAGCCAATTACAAGAACTTTTAGAGCGTGGTTTCATTCGACCAAGCACATCACCGTGGGGAGCTCCTATTTTGTTTGTCAAGAAGAAAGATGGTACATTCAGGTTGTGTATCGACTACCGAGAGTTGAACAAACTTACCATCAAGAACCGCTACCCACTATCGAGAATCGACGACTTATTTGATCAACTACAAGGCTCGTCTGTTTATTCAAAGATTGACTTACGTTCCGGGTATCATCAAATGCGAGTGAAAGAAGATGATATTCCAAAGACTGCTTTCAGAACACGTTACGGTCATTACGAGTTTATGGTCATGCCGTTTGGTTTAACTAATGCACCAGCTGTGTTCATGGACCTTATGAACCTAGTGTGTGGACCATACCTTGACAAGTTTGTCATTGTTTTCATTGATGACATACTTATTTACTCAAAGAATGACCAAGAACACGGTGAACATTTGAGAAAGGTGTTAGAAGTATTGAGGAAGGAAGAATTGTACGCTAAGTTTTCAAAGTGTGCATTTTGGTTAGAAGAAGTTCAATTCCTCGGTCACATAGTGAACAAAGAAGGTATTAAGGTGGATCCGGCAAAGATAGAAACTGTTGAAAAGTGGGAAACCCCGAAAACTCCGAAACACATACGCCAGTTTTTAGGACTAGCTGGTTACTACAGAAGGTTCATCCAAGACTTTTCCAGAATAGCAAAACCCTTGACTGCATTAACGCATAAAGGGAAGAAATTTGAATGGAATGATGAACAAGAGAAAGCATTTCAGTTATTGAAGAAAAAGCTAACTACGGCACCTATATTGTCATTGCCTGAAGGGAATGATGATTTTGTGATTTATTGTGACGCATCAAAGCAAGGTCTCGGTTATGTATTAATGCAACGGACGAAGGTGATTGCTTATGCGTCTAGACAATTGAAGATTCACGAGTAAAATTATACGACGCATGATTTGGAATTAGGCGCGGTAGTTTTTGCATTAAAGACTTGGAGGCACTACTTATATGGGGTCAAAAGTATTATATGTACCGACCACAAAAGTCTTCAACACATATTTAATCAGAAACAACTGAATATGAGGCAGCGTAGGTGGATTGAATTATTGAATGATTACGACTTTGAGATTCGTTACCACCCGGGGAAGGCAAATGTGGTAGCCGATACCTTGAGCAGGAAGGACAGAGAACCCATTCGAGTAAAATCTATGAATATAATGATTCATAATAACCTTACTACTCAAATAAAGGAGGCGCAACAAGGAATTTTAAAAGAGGGAAATTTAAAGGATGAAATACCCAAAGGATCGGAGAAGCATCTTAATATTCGGGAAGACGGAACCCGGTATAGGGCTGAAAGGATTTGGGTACCAAAATTTGGAGATATGAGAGAAATGGTACTTAGAGAAGCTCATAAAACCAGATACTCAATACATCCTGGAACGGGGAAGATGTACAAGGATCTCAAGAAACATTTTTGGTGGCCGGGTATGAAAGCCGATGTTGCTAAATACGTAGGAGAATGTTTGACGTGTTCTAAGGTCAAAGCTGAGCATCAGAAACCATCAGGTCTACTTCAATAACCCGAAATCCTGGAATGGAAATGGGAAAACATTACCATGGATTTCATCACTAAATTGCCAAGGACTGCAAGTGGTTTTGATAATATTTGAGTAATAGTTGATTGTCTCACCAAATCAGCACATTTCCTGCCAATAAGAGAAGATGACAAGATGGAGAAGTTAGCACGACTGTATTTGAAGGAAGTCGTCTCCAGACATGGAATACCAATCTCTATTATCTCTGATAGGGATGGCAGATTTATTTCAAGATTCTGGCAGACATTACAGCAAGCATTAGGAACTCGTCTAGACATGAGTACTGCCTATCATCCACAAACTGATGGGCAGAGCGAAAGGACGATACAAACGCTTGAAGACATACTACGAGCATGTGTTATTGATTTCGAAAACAGTTGGGATCGACATCTACCGTTAGCAGAATTTTCCTACAACAACAGCTACCATTCAAGCATTGAGATGGCGCCGTTTGAAGCACTTTATGGTAGAAAGTGCAGGTCTCTGATTTGTTGGAGTGAAGTGGGGGATAGACAGATTACGGGTCCAGAGATTATACAAGAAACTACCGAGAAGATCAACCAAATTCAACAACGGTTGAAAACCGCCCAAAGTCGACAAAAGAGCTACGCTGACATTAAAAGAAAAGATATAGAATTTGAAATTGGAGAGATGGTCATGCTTAAAGTTGCACCTTGGAAAGGCGTTGTTTGATTTGGTAAACGAGGGAAATTAAATCCAAGGTATATTGGACCATTCAAGATTATTGATCGTGTCGGACCAGTAGCTTACCGACTTGAGTTACCTCAACAACTCGCGGCTGTACATAACACTTTCCATGTCTCGAATTTGAAGAAATGTTTTGCTAAAGAAGATCTCACTATTCCGTTAGATGAAATCCAAATCAACGAAAAACTTCAATTCATCGAGGAACCCGTCGAAATAATGGATCGTGAGGTTAAAAGACTTAAGCAAAACAAGATACCAATTGTTAAGGTTCGATGGAATGCTCGTAGAGGACCCGAGTTCACCTGGGAGCGTGAAGATCAGATGAAGAAGAAATACCCGCATCTATTTCCAGAAGATTCGTCAAAACATTCAACAGCTTAAAATTTCGAGACGAAATTTATTTAACGGGTAGGTACTGTAGTGACCCGAACTTTTCCATGTTTATATATATTAATTGAAATTGATATTTACATGATTAAATGTTTCCAACATGTTAAGCAATCAAACTTGTTAAGACTTGATTAATTGAAATATGTTTCATATAGACAATTGACCACCCAAGTTGACCGGTGATTCACGAACGTTAAAACTTGTAAAAACTATATGATGACATATATATGGATATATATAGTTAACATGATACTATGATAAGTAAACATATCATTAAGTATATTAACAATGAACTACATATGTAAAAACAAGACTACTAACTTAATAATTTTTAAACGAGACATATATGTAACGATTATCGTTGTAAAGACATTTAATGTATATATATCATATTAAGAGATATTCATACATGATAATATCATGATAATATAATAATTTAAAATCTCATTTGATATTATAAACATTGGGTTAACAACATTTAACAAGATCGTTAACCTAAAGGTTTCAAAACAAAACTTACATGTAACGACTAACGATGACTTAACGACTCAGTTAAAATGTATATACATGTAGTGTTTTAATATGTATTTATACACTTTTTAAAGACTTCAATACACTTATCAAAATACTTCTACATAACAAAAATGCTTACAATTACATCCTCGTTCAGTTTCATCAACAATTCTACTCGTATGCACCCGTATTCGTACTCGTACAATATACAGCTTTTAGATGTATGTACTATTGGTATATACACTCCAATGATCAGCTCTTAGCAGCCCATGTGAGTCACCTAACACATGTGGGAACCATAATTTGGCAACTAGCATGAAATATCTCATAAAATTACAAAAATATGAGTAATCATTCATGACTTATTTACATGAAAACAAAATTACATATCCTTTATATCTAATCCATACACCAATGACCAAAAACACCTACAAACACTTTCATTCTTCAATTTTCTTCATCTAATTGATCTCTCTCAAGTTCTATCTTCAAGTTCTAAGTGTTCTTCATATATTCTACAAGTTCTAGTTACATAAAATCAAGAATACTTTCAAGTTTGCTAGCTCACTTCCAATCTTGTAAGGTGATCATCCAACCTTAAGAAATCTTTGTTTATTACAGTAGGTTATCATTCTAATACAAGGTAATAATCATATTCAAACTTTGGTTCAATTTCTATAACTATAACAATCTTATTTCAAGTGATGATCTTACTTGAACTTGTTTTCGTGTCATGATTCTGCTTCAAGAACTTCGAGCCATCCAAGGATCCGTTGAAGCTAGATCCATTTTTCTCTTTTCTAGTAGGTTTATCCAAGGAACTTAAGGTAGTAATGATTTTCATAACATCATTCGATTCATACATATAAAGCTATCTTATTCGAAGGTTTAAACTTGTAATCACTAGAACATAGTTTAGTTAATTCTAAACTTGTTCGCAAACAAAAGTTAATCCTTCTAACTTGACTTTTAAAATCAACTAAACACATGTTCTATTTCTATATGATATGCTAACTTAATGATTTAAAACCTGGAAACACGAAAAACGCCGTAAAACCGGATTTACGCCGTCGTAGTAACACCGCGGGCTGTTTTGGGTTAGTTAATTAAAAACTATGATAAACTTTGATTTAAAAGTTGTTATTCTGAGAAAATGATTTTTATTATGAACATGAAACTATATCCAAAAATTATGGTTAAACTCAAAGTGGAAGTATGTTTTCTAAAATGGTTATCTAGACGTCGTTCTTTCGACTAAAATGACTACCTTTATAAAAATGACTTGTAACTTATTTTTCTGACTATAAACCTATACTTTTTCTGTTTAGATTCATAAAATAGAGTTCAATATGAAACCATAGCAATTTGATTCACTCAAAACGGATTTAAAATGAAGAAGTTATGGGTAAAACAAGATTGAATAATTTTTCTCATTTTAGCTACGTGAAAATTGGTAACAAATCTATTCCAACCATAACTTAATCAACTTGTATTGTATATTATGTAATCTTGAGATACCATAGACACGTATACAATGTTTCGACCTATCATGTCGACACATCTATATATATTTCGGAACAACCATAGACACTCTATATGTGAATGTTGGAGTTAGCTATACAGGGTTGAGGTTGATTCCAAAATATATATAGTTTGAGTTGTGATCAATACTGAGATACGTATACACTAGGTCGTGGATTGATTCAAGATAATATTTATCGATTTATTTCTGTACATCTAACTGTGGACAACTAGTTGTAGGTTACTAACGAGGACAGCTGACTTAATAAACTTAAAACATCAAAATATATTAAAAGTGTTGTAAATATATTTTGAACATACTTTGATATATATGTATATATTGTTATAGGTTCGTGAATCAACCAGCGGCCAAGTCTTACTTCCCGACGAAGTAAAAAGCTCTGAAAGTGAGTTATAGTCCCACTTTTAAAATCTAATATTTTCGGGATGAGAATACATGCAGGTTTTATAAATTATTTACAAAATAGACACAAGTACGGGAAACTACATTCTATGGTTGAATTATCGAAATCGAATATGCCCCTTTTTATTAAGTCTGGTAATCTAAGAATTAGGAAACAGACACCCTAATTGACGCGAATCCTAAAGATAGATGTATTAGGCCTAACAAACCCCATCCAAAGTACCGGATGCTTTAGTACTTCGAAATTTATATCATATCCGAAGGGTGTCCCGGAATGATGGGGATATTCTTATATATGCATCTTGTTAATGTCGGTTACCAGGTGTTCACCATATGAATGATTTTTATCTTTATGTATGGGATGTGTATTGAAATATGAAATCTTGTGGTCTATTATTATGATTTGATATATATAGGTTAAACCTATAACTCACCAACACTTTTGTTGACGTTTTAAGCATGTTTATTCTCAGGTGATTATTAAGAGCTTCTGCTGTCATATACTTAAATAAGGACGAGATTTGGAGTCCATGCTTGTATGATATTGTGTAAAAACTGCATTCAAGAAACTTATTTTGTTGTAACATATTTGTATTGTAAACCATTATGTAATGGTCGTGTGTAAACAGGATATTTTAGATTATCATTATTTGATAATCTACGTAAAGCTTTTTAAACCTTTATTGATGAAATAAAGGTTATGGTTTGTTTTAAAATGAATGCAGTCTTTGAAAAACGTCTCATATAGAGGTCAAAACCTCGCAACGAAATCAATTAATATGGAACGTTTTTAATCAATAAGAACGGGACATTTCAGCTCGTATTGCAGCTCATATTCTGGTTCAGGTTCTTGTTATGGTTGTCTAGATGATGATGAAGCACCAGCAGTATCGGTTTTCTGCAAAACACATTAAACACAAAATTTGTGCATCCAAATATGCATTAGTGTTAGCAAAATAACAACTTAAATTAACCACAATAACTTGTTCAATCAAACTTAAACTTATACACATTTTCACATTTTTTACAATTCTACACTTTTTCAAATAAGTACATATGAAAATGTATACAAAGTTCATAAGCATTTAACTCAAATATCATGTTAAATCAACCTTTACTAGCAATTAAACAAGTCTCAAATGGCAATTATATCAAATTAATCAAGTTTATGAATTTGGGACTTAAAAAGTCCACTTTAATCTCCAAAAATCATGTTTAGGATCAATGTTTGGATCATTTAGCTAATTAAACA
This sequence comes from Rutidosis leptorrhynchoides, assembly GCF_046630445.1. NCBI lineage: Eukaryota > Viridiplantae > Streptophyta > Magnoliopsida > Asterales > Asteraceae > Rutidosis > Rutidosis leptorrhynchoides. The sequence continues at coordinate 322,674,146 of NC_092334.1, forward strand.
TGTTACACTACTCAATTTAGTAATAATTCATGACAAAAATCGGCCATAACCTGTTTATATCAAAAAGCCCCAAATTGCTCAAGAACACAAACCCTAGATTTCTAAAAATTTTGAAGTTTTTGGCTTCAAATCATGTTAATTAGCATCAATCTAGGTTATACATGCATAAAATACTAACAATTTAACTCTAATTACACTAGAAATTAACAAAATTGCATTAGGTAAAATATTGGTAATTATCACAAAAACTGGGAAATTTTAGAGTTTAGGGGTGTAATTTTTACCTTTTTGTTGAAGAATCCGAACCTAGGCATGATTAGAGCAAGAAATTTGACGAATTACGGTGAAATTTGGTATTTTTGGTGTTAAATTGAGTGTATTTTCGTATGTGTTGTGTGTGTGTGTGTTTGTGGAGTGCAGCAGATTGCTCGCTGGTTACTTGTATCTGGCCTGTTTTCCAGCTCCATGCGATCGCATGGAGTTGAAGTTCAAAACCCATGCGATCGCATGGGTGTCCGGGTACAGTACTTTTTGGTTTTTTTTTTTTAACCTTATAATTTCTAAAACATAAATTAATAATATTTTAAAATTTTGTCTCTTTTTAGCAGTGAGGGTGTTTCGGATCGTTGTCCTAGTCCGTCCCTCGACAAAATTTTAAAACTTGTCAATTCAAAGCTCAGTTTTAAAAGCAAAGATTTTTGGGTTTTTTAAAAGTTTTTGGCATACTTTAATTCAATAAGGCTAAAAATAATGATAATAAAAGTTCTCGCCCCTCCTTTGGATAAAGCAATTTCGGTTCAATGACCTAGTCTTCAACTTACGACGAATTTTAAAAATCATATTTTTAACTTAACGAAATAAAGTAAATTTTTTGTTTTTAAATTCACACCAAACTTAAATTTAAAATGCATAAAATTCATATTAAAAATTCACACCAAATTTAAATTATATTTTTGTTTTTATACATACAAACTTATATTAAAAATATTAATTTTTCAAATATTTACAAACTTAAATTTATTTATTTTTTTTAAAAGGGTTTAAAATATCAATTTACTATTAATTTTAAAAACAAAGTGAAAATAAAAATAAAAATCTTTTTGGTCTTTTATCCCAATTTAATCAATCTAATATTATCAAAAACATACGCCCCTCTTTTCGGTAAAGTAATTTCGGTTTCATAACCTAGTTTAACTCATGACGAATTTTTGAAATATTTTGGGTTGATTGATTAAAGATATTTATACCTTAAGAATAAACGGTAAATTTCGCAGTGATGTAGTAAATTTTTGTATGATATCAATAATTTCGGTTGCAAAACCTAATTTTATTGAGTACTAATTTAATACTTTATATCGAACGATTTAGCGTTTATTATCAAAAGGTTCAAAGCAATAAAAATAAAAATAAAAACTGTACATACTTATCTGTGAAATAGAATTCTTAATGACCTGCTTTAGCCCACTCATAAGATAGTCGGACTAATTGATTTTCCATAGCTACATAGGCGTAACCTCGAGCATTCAATGTTTTTTCTTCGAAACATATGAACGGTCCATCTCGGCATAAAGCAACGAATTCGGTATTGGAATATGTCTGATTCGTCGAACATTTTCCTTCGTGTAACCATTTTCCGCATTTGTGACATCTTTCAAGGTGTCGTGCTCTTCTTTTCGCTGCGGATTTTGATTTTCATTTACCAAATTGTAACTTATTATTTTCGTTCCTGGATTCTTTTCTTACTCCGTCCAATTTACCTTTGATTAATGATACTATTTCACTTGGAAGGGTGTCATTATTACGTTTAGTGATCAAAGCGTGTAGCATTAGACCATGGTTTAATTCACAGGAAGTCTTCATCTCGTAAAACCTAAAAAAATTAAAAATTCAGAATAGGGGGAGAAGACTAGTTCTTTAGGGTCTGCTAGGGAAAGACCATTCGGATTCCATTCTCGAGAGCTACACGAAAACAGAACATCTAACTCTAACAGAAATACATATTATCCTTAAAAGATTCGAACCTCCCCACACTTAGTTAGCTGTGGTGTTGAAATTATGATTAACTTCGTTGTCAACTTCCATCGGACTATCTATGTAATGTTTAACTCTGTGACCATTAACTTTAAATTCAATCCCATTTGAATTTATTAATTCTATCGTTCCGTACGGGAAAACTCTTTTGACTATGAATAGTCCAGACCATCTTGATTTCAATTTTCCAGGAAATAGCTTGAATCGTGAATTGAAAAGAAGAACTCTGTCTCCTTCTTTAAATTCTTTTGAACTTCGGATTCTTTTATCATGTTATTTCTTCGTTCTTTCCTTATAGATTAAGGAATTTTCATATGCTTCATGTCCTAATTCTTCTAATTCGTTTAGTTGACTTAACCGTAGACGTCCGGCTTCATGTAAATCAAGATTACATGTCTTCAAAGCCCAAAATGCTTTGTGTTCAATTTCTACTGGAAGATGACATGCTTTTCCGTAAACGAGTTTAAAAGGTGTGGTACCAATTGGAGTTTTGTAGGCTGTTCTAAAAGCCCAGAGTGCATCCTCCAATTTCATGGACCATTCCTTCGGATTTGATCTTACGGTTTTCTCTAGAATATGTTTTAAAGCTCGGTTGGTATTTTCAACTTGTCCACTTGTTTGTGGATGATAAGCGGTGGAGATTTTATGAGTTACTCCATATCTTTTAAGAACTTTCTCAAGTAGATTATTACAAAAATGAGTACCCCGATCACTTATTAAAGCTTTCGGTGTTCCAAACCTTGCAAAAAGACGTTTTAAAAAATTGACTACAACTCGTGCATCGTTAGTTGGGAGAGCTTGTGCTTCCGCCCATTTAGATACATAATCAATGGCAACGAGAATGTAGAGATTATTATGAGATTTTGGAAATGGACCCATAAAGTCAATACCCCAAATATCAAATACTTCACATACTTGAATGACATTTTGTGGCATTTCATCACGTTGACTTATTTTTCCGGCCCTTTGACAAGCATTACAGGATTTGCAAAGAAGGTGTGCGTCTTTGAAAATTGAAGGCCAATAGAATCCAGCATCATAAACTTTTCTTGCTGTGAGCTGAGGCTCATAATGCCCTCCTGTTGTTCCTGTGTGATAATGGTTTAAGATTTTACTAGCTTCTTCTCCGAATACACATCAGCGTATTATTCCATCGGGACAACTTTTAAACAAATGTGGATCTTCCCAGAAATAGTGTTTTATATCACTAAAGAATTTCTTTCGTTTTTGGTATGATAATCCTTTTTCAAGGAATCCACATACTAAGTAGTTTGCATAGTCTGCAAACCATGGAATTTCATTATAATCTATCTTCAATAGATATTCATCAGGAAAGTTGTCTTGTATGGCCGATTCATTTAGAACTTCTAATTCAGAATTTTCAAGACGAGAAAGATGATCACCGGCGAGATTTTCTGCTCCCTTTTTATCTCGGATTTCAATATCGAACTCTTGTAAGAGTAAGATTCAACGAATTAATCGTGGCTTGGCATCTTGTTTTGAAAATAGGTATCTAAGAGCAGAATGGTCGGTATAGACCACCGTTTTAGCTAGAACGAGATATGAACGAAATTTGTCAAAAGCAAAGACAATAGCAAGGAGTTCTTTTTCAGTAGTTGTATAGTTCGTTTGTGCTCCGTGTAACGTCTTACTAGCATAATAAATAGGTTGAAATCGTTTTTCAATCCTTTGTCCTAAAACGGCTCCCACTGTAAAATCACTTGCATCGCACATAAGTTCAAACGGTAGATTCTAATTTGGAGTTATCAAGATCGGCGCATTAGTGAGTTTTTCTTTAAGAATATTAAGAGATTTGATGCATTCATCCGAAAAGACGAATGGAGCATCTTTTCAAGGAGTTTATTCATAGGAGTGGCAATTTTAGAAAAATCTTTTATGAAACATCGGTAAAAACCGGCATGCCCTAGAAAACTCCTAACTCCTCTAACATTGGTGGGATGTGGAATTTTAGCAATTACATCTACTTTAGCTCTATCCACTTCAATTCCTTCCTTTGAGATTTTATGTCCAAGAACGATGCCTTCTTTAACCATGAAATGGCAATTCTCCCAATTAAGTACTAGATTTGATTGTTCGCATCTAGTAAGCATTCGTTCAAGATTAACTAGACATGTTTCAAATGTATCACCGAAGAATGAAAAGTCATCCATGAAAACTTCCATGCATTCTTCTATCATGTCGTGAAAAATTGCCATCATGCACCTTTGAAAGGTTGCAGGGGCGTTGCAAAGTCCAAATGGCATGTGTTTGTAAGCAAAAGTACCATAAGGGCACGTGAATGTGGTTTTCTCTTGGTCCTCGGGTGCTATTGGTATTTAAAAATATCCGGAAAAACCATCAAGAAAACAATAGTAACTATTTCCGGCTAATCTTTCCAACATTTGATCAATGAAGGTAAGGGAAAGTGATCTTTTCTGGTGGCGTCATTTAATTTTCTATAATCAATACAAACACGCCATCCTGTTACAGTCCTAGTAGGAATAAGCTCATTTTTCTCATTTGTGATGACAGTTATGCCACCCTTCTTAGGTACGCATTGAACTGGGCTTACCCATGGACTGTCAGAGATTGGATATATTAAACCTGCATCCAGCATTTTAATAATTTCTCTCTTAACAACATCTTGCATATTAGGTTTGGCGTTGCACATACGTTTTATGACCTTCTTCCATAAGGATTTTATGTGTGCAATACGAAGGACTTATTCCTTTAATATCATGAATCTTCCATACAATAGCTGGTTTATGAGCTTTTAACACAGAAATGAGTTGAGATTTTTCATTTTTAGTAAGAGAAGACGATATTATTACAGGTAATTCAGATTCACCATGTAAATAAGCATATTCCAAATGGTTTGGAAGTGACTTCAACTCTAATGTCGGTGGTTCTTCTATCGATGATTTATATCGATATCTGTCTTCTTCTTTTAGCATTTGAATTTATTCTGTTGTTGGTTCATATCCATTAGCCATAAGTGTAGCTAACATTTCAATTTCATCAATTGGTTCAGTTCCTTCTCCTAAAGAACATTCTCCTGTTCCTTGTAATTCTGGAAATTCTTCTAACAATTCTGCATGTGATTCTATAGTTTGAATATAATAACATGTATCATCTGCAGATTGCGGTTGTTGCATTGCTCTATCAACTGAAAAGGTAACACTCTCGTCCTCTATACTTAGGGTCAGTTTCTTACCAAACACGTCTATTATTGCTTTAGCCGTGTTTAACAATGGTCTTCCTAATATGAGAGGTACTCGAGAATTTTCTTTCATGTCCAGAATAACAAAATCTACTGGAAATACTAAAGTACCAACTTTAACTAGCATATTTTCCATTATCCCTCTAGGATATTTTACTGATCGATCTGCTAGTTGTATGCTTATTCGTGTTGGTTTCAATTCTCCAAGGTCTAGTTTAGCGTATAATGAATATGGCATTAAATTTATACTAGCACCTAAGTCTGCCAATGCTTCTATTGAACTAAGACTACCCAGAAAACATGGAATTGTGAAACTTCCTGGATCTGATAATTTTTCTATTATCTTATTCAACAGCACTGCTGAACAGTTTGCATTCATAGTAACAGCCGAGGGTTCTTCCATTTTCTTTCTATTTATGATTAGATCTTTTAGAAATTTAGCATATCTAGGCATTCCTGAAATCACATCAATGAAAGGAAGATTTACATTTATATGTTTAAACATATCCAAGAATTTGGATTGCTCGGCTTCAAGTCTCTATTTTCTCATTTTACTTGGGTAAGGAAGTGGTGGTTGGTATGGTTTAACATAAGGTTTAGCCTTAACTGTGTTATCTTCATTAACCTTTTCAACTATCGGTTCTTTTTCCTTATCTTGCTCAGGTTGTGGTTCTTGTGGAGTAGGAATAGCTTCATCAGAAATTACAGGCATTTCAGGTGGTTTAAATGTAATACCACTTCTTGTGGTAATGGCTTTAGCTGTTTCATTCCTGGGGTTAGTATTTGTATCACTAGGTAGACTTCCCGGTTTTCTTTCACATATTAACCTTGCTAGGTTACTTACTTCTTGTTCCAGATTTTGAATAGAAGCTTGTTTATTTCTAAATGCTTGAGCATTTTGTTCATTGGTTTGTTTCTGAGATGTCAAAAATTGTGTTTGAGAATCAACTAGCTTCGACATCATATCTTCTAAATTTGGCTTCTTATTATCGGTTTGTGGTGGTTTGTTTTGAAAATTAGGTCTTTGCTGGTTGTAAGTATTGTTGGATACTTGTTAATTACTTAGACCTTGTTGGTTGTTGTATGGAACATTTCGGTTATAATTCTGGTTTTGATTGTAGATTGGTCTTGGCGGTTGATAATTACTCTGATAATTATTTTCAGGCCTTTGGTTTATGTATGAAACATTCTCTCTTTATTCCATTGTTAGTTCACTACTGAGACAATCTTTTGTCAAATGTGGTCCTCCACACTGCTCATAACTAATTCGTATTGAGTGAATATCTTTAGTCATCTTTTCCATTCGTCTCTCGACAGCATCTATCTTTGCGGAAATGGAATCTAAGTCATGGCTAGAATCGACTCTAGCTGCTTTAGATGATCTAACGATATCTTTTTCTTGGTGCCACTCATGTGAGTGGGATGCAGTGTTATCAATAATTTTGTAAGCATCAGTTGCGGTTTTCTTCATAATGGAACCACCAGCTTCTATATCGATGTCTTTTCTTGTAGTGATGTCGCATCCTTGGTAGAATATTTGTACTATTTGACAGGTGTCTAAACCATGTTGCGGACATCCTCTTAATAACTTTCCAAATCATGTCCAAGCCTCATATAGAGTTTCGTTTAGCTTCTGTGTGAACGTAACAATTTCTCCTTGAAGTCTTACGGCTTTAGATGCCGGAAAGAATTGTTTAAGAAATTTTTCAACTAAGACGTCCCATGTATCAATCGCTCCTTCAGGTAACCATTGTAACCAATCTTTGACTTCTCTCTTTAAAGTCCAGGGTAATAACATGAGATATATCTGTTCATCCTCAACTTCTCGAATATTAAATAAAGTATAGATCCTATTAAATGTACGAAGATGTTCATTTGGATCTTCCTTCGGCGCACCACTAAATTGGCATTGATTAGTTACCATGTGTAGGATTTGTCCTTTGATTTCATAATCTGGCGCATTGATGTCTGGTTGAGTAATTGCGTGACCTTGGCCAGTGCGTTTAGCTCTCATTCAGTCTTCCATACTTAGAGGTTCCAGATTCTCCATGATTGAATTTGTTGAATCTGAATCACTATAGGATTCTGATTTAATGGTTGGTTCCTCAACAATCTCTGTTTGAATGATTGGTGGTTCCGGAGGAAAGATTAGTGGTTCAGGATCTATGAATTGTCCCTGAATATTCTCCGGATTCTCAATTGTGAGGTCGGGTTCAGAAAATGGATTATCGGAAATTTGAATTGGAGTACTTGGTCGACTGGATGACGATTCTAAAGAAAAATCAACGGCGACAATATTTGCTAGATGTCTTGATCGAGTTACAGGTGGTGAACGTTTTGCTCGGTGCATTCACTGAATATCCTATTAGTTTTTAAAAAGAAAGAAAAATTATATAAGTTATTACATTAATAGACTTTTCTGATTTTGCCCACGTTTCGAATAGCCAAAAGATGCAGCAGAGGGGCAGGATTCGTTTGGTCTCAATATAATTGAGTACTGTTTGGCTCCAATAACCCGGTCCACGTACAAATTCAACTATTACTACGAACCAGAAAATTTTGATGTCTATCAATTTAACCGCTTAAAATAATTTTTCGTTTAAATTTAAAGAAATTTTAGGTAAGAAATAGAAAAAAAAATCTAAGTCTTAAAAACTAGAGCGGCGAGAAATAAGAAAGAAAAAGATTGCGGGTCGAAAAATATCGAAAAATAAAAGGCGTCGAAAAATAAAAATAAGAAAGTAGCGCGTCGAAACTTAAAAAGGCACGAAAAACTAAAAATTAAAAGTTACGTCTAGAAATATTAAAGCTTAGAGAAATACTATATCCCAAATGGCAATAACTTAAAAAGGTACTAAAATATAAAAATGGCGTCGCAAAATTCTAAAGCACCTAAATCTTAGTCTAAAGAAAAAGCACTTAAGGGATTTTACGGCAAAGCCTAAAAATCTATAAATAAAAATAACTATGGCAAAAACTATGACTTAAAACTAAATACGAGAAAAAAATACAAATATTATGCTAAAATAAATAAAAAGATACAAAATATAAAAATATACTTAAAGTTGTAAAAAGTACAATTTTTATAAAAATATTATTTTTATATTAATTATTTTATAAAAGTATTAAGTTTATAATTTAATTAAACTAATTAAACTAACTAAACCAAATTAAAACTAAAAACTAAACTAAATAATTAAATAAATATAACCTAATTAGGGTTTTAATAATAATAATTAATAATACACCGTAATTAATGCTGAATTAGGGTTAACTGTGGCGTGTCAGACAGCTTCATGCGATCGGATGAAGTTTTGCCTTCGGGCTCATGCGATCGCATGAGCTAGGGTTTTGAGCCACGGTCTGGGCTGCTACAGTACCAGGCAGAAGGATTTTATTTTATTATTATTTTTTTCTGTTTTATATTAATACAAAATATTTAAATAAAATTTATATTTTTACAAACTAAATATAAAAATAAAGAAACTTTATAAAACTTAAATATTTAACAAACTCTTTAAAAATATATAATTTTTTTTTTCTTTTTATATTTTCGTATATTTAAAACGTATTTTTACAAAATAAAAACTTAATAAAACTTTTAATAAAATTTTTTTTTATATATAGCGTTGCGCTTCCGGCGTTTAAGCAAGAATGTCCCTGGAAGCGGCGCCAAAAATACTTGATGTGTGCGAGGGGTACTAGGAAATAGTATTATTTTTACAACGAAATACTATTAAATACGATACAATTTTACACAAGTTATTTATTTATTTATAGAGTGGATATACCTAAACCTTGCTACAACACTTATAGGCAGTGTACCTAATCGTACAGTAGTGTAGTTTTTAGTAAGTCCGGTTCGTCCACAGGGAACTCTTAAACAAGCTTAACGCTATAATTTTAAAAACTATATTTGCAAAAATACAAAAATATATATAAGTAATATTATTATTATAAAAAGGGGGTTTTACCGTTTAATGACCGGTTTGTCGATTTTAAAACTTTAGTCGCAGTTAAAACCTAATGTAAAATATAAAAAAAAGTAAATATAACTTAATTTAAAGCGTAAAGTAAATAACGATAATGAAATTGCGATAAATAAAAGTGCGATAAAATAAAATTGCGATAATTAAAGAGTACGATAATTAAAAGTGCAATTAAATACAATAACAATAAATAAAAGTGCGATAATTAAAAGTGCAATTAAATATGAAATAAAAGAAATTATGCTTATTTAAACTTCCGTAATCATGATGTTTGACGTGTTGATTTTTAGTTTATTCCCATGGGTTAATTGTCCTTTGTCCTGGATTATTCAATATGTCCGTTTGGTTTTTTGTCCATAACAGTCCATCAGTCATAAATATAAAGTGCGAGTGTCCTCGTCAAATTATCCTTATATCCGAAGTCAAATATTTCAACTAATTGGGGACTTAAACTGTAACAAGGTCTTAATACTTTGTTTAATAATTACACCAGGATATCGACTACGTGTAACCCAAGGTTTTAATACTTTGTTAACAATTACGCCAAGTGTCCTTGTACATAATTTCACCCCTGTTTTAATAAATCTATTAACTATTAATCCATTCCCGTGTCCGGTTAAATGAACGATTATTCGTACATATAAATATCCCGCCCATCGTGTCCGATCGAGTGTATATGGTTATTTATAGGTACGTCCAATTGTAAATCTTTATATTAAATTAATAAACTATCATTTAGTTAAACAAATATAAAGCCCATTAATAGCCATAGTCTAATTTCCACAAGTGTCGTTCTTTTGTCCAAACCCCAATTATGGTACAAAGCCCAATTACCCAATCTTAATAATTTAGCCCAACATCATGATTACTTCATCTTAAATAAGCATAATAATAACTTAGCTACGAGACATTAAATTAAAAATAACAATAACCATAACTTACAGTGATTAAAAATAGCGTAGCGTTACACGGACAGAATTTCGACTTACACCCTTACAACATTCGCTAACATACCCTTATTATTAGAATTTAAAATTAAAATTAAAATTAAAATATAAATATATATATATATATATATATATATATATATATATATATATATATATATATACACGTTTATAGATAGAGAGATGGATGGATTGTTTTTATTTCGTTCGACAAACTACCTTTTATAGCAATGTGGCCTAGATTTCAGGGCCATGCGATCGCATGGTGGTAGGTATCAGCTCAAAATTCTTTGTTTTCTTGTTTGTCGACGTTTATAATATATAATATAATATATAAATAATTTATATAATTATTTAAATATTATATTATATTCTTGTGCATAGTTGACTCATAATTTTTAGTCCGTTGCGTCGAGCGTTGAGAGTTGACTTTGGTCCCGGTTCCGGTTTTTCGAACGTCCTTGCGTACAATTTAATATCTTGTACTTTGTGTTTTGCGTCTTGTACTCTTGTAATTTTGAGACGTTTCTTATCAATAATTGGAACCACTTTAATTGTACTTTGTACTTTTGAGCTTTTTGGTCGTTTGCGTCTTCAATTCGTTGAATCTGTATTTTGTCTTCACCTTTTATTATTTAAACGAATATCACTTGTAAATAGAACAATTGCAACTAAAAGCTTGTCTTTCTTGAGGGATACTGGTATGAAATATATGTTCGTTTTTAGCATTATCAGAAGCTAGATCCATTTTTCTCATTTCCAGTAGTTTTATCCAGAAAGCTTGAGGTAGTAATGATGTTCATAACATCATTCGATTCATACATATAAAGCTATCTTATTCGAAGGTTTAAACTTGTAATCACTAGAACATAGTTTAGTTAATTCTAAACTTGTTCGCAAACAAAAGTTAATCCTTCTAACTTGACTTTTAAAATCAACTAAACACATGTTCTATATCTATATGATATGCTAACTTAATGATTTAAAACCTGGAAACACGATGAACGCCATAAAATCAGATATACTTCGTACAAACTGTTTTGGTTTGGATAATTAAAAACTATGATAAACTTCGATTTAAAAGTTGTTCTTATGGGAAAATTATTCTACATATGAACATGAAACTATATCCAAAAATCTTGGTTAAACTCAAAGTGAAAGTATGCTTTTCAAAATGGTCATCAAGTTGTCGTTCTTTCGACGGAAATGACTACCTCTTTAGTAATTGACATGTAACTTAAATTTTTGACTATAAACCTATACTTTTTCTATTTGGATTCTTAAATTAGAGTTCAATATGAAACCATAGCAATTTTATTCACTCAAAACGGATTTAAAATGAAGAAGTTATGGGTAAAACAAGATAGGATATTTTTGATCTTTTTAGCTACGGGAAATGTTTAACAAATCTATACAAATCATATCCTAGCTAACTTATATTGTATTATACATGTAGTCTAATATATTATGTAATATTGGGATACCATAGGCACGTATGCAAATGTTTTGACATATCATATCGGCCCATGTATATATATTATTTGGAACAACCATAGACACTCTATATGCAGTAATGTTGGAGTTAGCTATACAGGGTTGAGGTTGATTCCAAAAATATATATACTTTGAGTTGTGATCTAGCCTGAGACGTGTATACACTGGGTCGTGGATTGATTCAAGATAATATATATATCGATTTATTTTTGTACATCTAACTGTGGACAACTAGTTGTAGGTTACTAACGAGGACAGCTGACTTAATACACTCAAATCTTTAAAACATAATAAAAATGGTTGTAATTATATTTTGATCATACTTTGATATATATGTACATATTTGTATAGGTTCGTGAATCGATCCGTGGCCAAGTCTTATTTCCGAGGAAGGAAATATCTCTGAAAGTGAGTTATAGTCTCACTTTTAAAATCTAATATTTTTGGGATGAGAATACATGCAGGTTTTATAAATGATTTACAAAATAGACACAAGTACGTGAAACTACATTCTATGGTTGAATTATCGAAATAGAATATGCCCCTTTTTATTAAGTCTGGTAATCTAAGAATTAGGGAACAGACACCCTAATTGACGCAAATCCTAAAGATAGATCTATTGGGCCTAACAAACCCCATCCAAAGTACCGAATGCTTTAGTACTTCGAAATTTATATCATATCCGAAGGGTGTCCCGGAATGATGGGGATATTCTTATATATGCATCTTGTTAATGTCAGTTACCAGGTGTTCACCATATGAATGATTTTTATCTCTATGTATGGGATGTGTATTGAAATATGAAATCTTGTGGTCTATTGTTATGATTTGATATATATAGGTTAAACCTATAACTCACCAACATTTTTGTTGACGTTTAAAGCATGTTTATTCTCAGGTGAATACGAAGAACTTCCGCTGTTGCATACTAAAATAAGGACAAGATTTGGAGTCCATGTTTGTATGATATTGTGTAAAAACTGCATTCAAGAAACATATGTCGATGTAATATATTTCTATTGTAAACCATTATGTAATGGTCGTGTGTAAACAGTATATTTTAGATTATCATTATTTGATAATCTACGTAATGTTTTTAAAACCTTTATTGATAAAATAAAGGTTATGGTTGTTTTAAAAATGAATTCAGTCTTTGAAAAACGTCTCATATAGAGGTCAAAACCTCGCAACGAAATCAATTAATATGGAACGTTTATAATCAATATGAACGGGACATTTCACAAAGTACCGGATGCTTTAGTACTTCGAATTTATCATGTCCGAAGGGAGTCCCGGAATGATGGGGATATTCTATATGCATCTTGTTAAGGTCGGTTACCAGGTGTTCACCATATGAACGATTTTTGTCTCTATGCATGGGACGTATATTTATGAGAACCGAAAATGAAATTCTTGTGGTCTATTAAAATGATGAAAATGATCGATTATGATAAATTAATGAACTCACCAACCTTTTGGTTGACACTTGAAAGCATGTTTATTCTCAGGTACAAAAGAAATCTTCCGCTGTACATTTGCTCATATTAGAGATATTATTTGGAGTCATTCATGACATATTTCAAAAGACGTTGCATTCGAGTCATTGAGTTCATCAAGATTATTATTAAGTCAATTATAGTTGGATATATTATGAAATGGTATGCATGCCGTCAACTTTCAATGTAATGAAAGTTTATCTTTTAAAAACGAATGCAATGTTTGTAAAATTTTATCATATAGAGGTCAAGTACCTCGCGATGTACCCAAATGTTGATGACTTCGTCCAGATGGATTAGAACGGGTCGTCTCATGTGGTATCAGAGCGGTGGTCTTAGCGAACCAGGTCTTGCATTAGTGTGTCTAACTGATAGTTGTTTAGATGCATTAGTGATTCTGGACTTCGACCGTGTCTGCATGTCAAAAGTTTTGCTTATCATTCAAGTGTCGAAAATTATTTGCTTATCATGCTTAAAGTCTAGACACATCGTACTGCCTCTATTTCATTGACAGTTTATAGATAAATTCATATCTTACCGTATCTGCTATTATTACCTTTGCCTGACAGCTTCCGTAGATTCCTCCGTAACTTAGGGGATTTTAGTATTACATATGCACATGTAAATTTTGTATTGCAGGATACTAATCTACATCCTATAATCTAATTCATATCGAAAATCCTCCATCTGATCATACGAGATGGATCTATCAACCAGTTTGAATTCCTCGGATTCCGACAGCTATTCTGACATGAATGTTCACCTAAACTCCGAAAGTAGCATCACCAGAATGAATCAACCAATCAGCCATCCCCAATTCATCTGATGGGTTCGTAGTCTACTTAATCATTGGAGACAAGAAGAAGCTATCCCTTTCATCCACCATATTTTCCTTTGGGCGAAGAACCTGAAGCATTCACCGGCGAACCAATCTGAAACACCATTTTCACTCTCATTTCCCGAATATCTCGCCACGAATATATTCTATCTAAAATTCTAAACCTTATTCGTCCACTCGTCCGAACCGACAATCACCCTGGAGTAATAAAAGAAGTTAACGAAATTCGTGCCCGAGTTGTAGCCTTGGAAAACATGGAGCAAAACGTACCAGTTTCAGCAATATCACCGGCATCAACAGTACCACTAACAACACAAGTTTCAACATCACATGCCCCAATATCTCATTCTGTACCTCGAGCATAATCATCGTTCTACGAATCACTCTACATCATTTATCTTCGTACGACATGACGATTATGTAATCTCTAATGTTTTAGAGATTATATATTCTTGTTCTAACGTAAATCAAATGAATTTAATATCATATTAACTCATTAAATCCATGATTGCATCTGAAGAAAATATATGTGCAAGTATATTTTCATAAAGATTGCAATTAAAAATTATTTCGTACAAACTGTTAATGGTGAAAATATTTTAACGGGTAGGTAATACCCGGGAAATATTTAGATTTCACATTAATAAGATACACTGTACATTCTTCCAATCCGATTCAACGATCAATTACTATCCTACTTACACCCACAGATATACGTATCCGTTCACCACAGAATAACCATTTCCATTCAATTTCATATTTAGATTTTGACCTATCAGAATTCAACAAGTGGCATAATGAAGAAAACATTGGACAAAATAAAATTTGTTAGAAACAAACATATTAACTATGAGAAATTTTGTTAAGAATCCACGCTAACAAAATCATAGCTAATTGTTCCTAGCTAACTGATTACATTTTATTTATCGTAGTTTATTTATCGCAATTTAATTATCGCAATTTTATTTATCGTCATTTAATTTCTGTTATTTACTTTACGCACTTTATTTATCGTCATTTAATTTCTGTTATTTACTTTACACACTTTAAATATCGGGAAACGTATACAAGGTTTTAACATATCATATCGACGCATCTATATATATTATTTGGAATAACCATAGACACTCTATATGCAGTAATGATCGAGTTAGCTATACAGGGTTGAGGTTGATTCTACAATAATATATATACTTTGAGTTGTGATCGAGTCTGAGACATGTACATGGGTCACGATACGTATTAATTAATTCGAATATTATATATTAAACTATATAGGAATTATTGGACTGTTAACTGTGGACTATCGACTGTGGACTAATAACATTAGACAATTAAAATGAATTAAAATATTGATAATAACATATGAAACTAAACATTTCTTCAAGTTTGCCACTTGATCTCATCTTAAACCTCATTTGTATCTTGATGATTACAATCAGCGTTCAAACATTTCATGATTCTTGAAAACACCTCAATCGAGAGGATGAACCAACCGCATTTCATCTACGAAAGAAAAGATGATGCATATAGTTATGAACCTGAAAACACTCGGAACCTGAGTAAAAGATTAACACGTATCTGTGCTAACTCCTTTGGCATTTTTGTTACCGAAAATAACATTGCAATTCTTTTTCAAATTAGCCAATTTTATCACAGCTCCAACAAATCAACTTCGACTTTTCGTTCGAAACAACCTTATTATAACCTTGATATATATGTGGGCTCTTTTATTCTTACTGGGGAACCTTTTATATTCCACCATATTACCATCAGTGTTTAATCATCTAAAAACACAACTCTCTTGAAACCACCTCGGATTGATAACCGATGAATCAGATATGGTAGCATTAAACGCATAGGAAACAACAAAACCGTAGATGGTCTAAACGGTCAAAAGTTTGATAATAAAGAATGGAAATTTGGGGACGCTCGATAGAAAATTTAGTACCAAAAAGCGGATTATGTGAAACTATGAAGGAAGCCATGGACAAATCACAAAGACTAAACTTGCCTTCAAAGAATCCAAATGATTCAATGCCTGCTGAAGCCTTTAGCAAATATCTTGCTCCTTACTCTACACCCTTGTGGACGATATTCTTCATCATCCTCCGATATTAGATATTCCAAGATATCATCGTATCTTTCATTATAAATATCCTCCATATTTCTGAAGATATTTTCATAACTATTCTTATCTGAAATCATTAATCCCTTCGCGCTATCAGTATTACATCATATAAGAAACTGTTAGTTTCTATATTCTGTAAACTTTCGAGTTTAAATTATGAATGTTTCTAAAGTAGTGTTGGGAACTGATGCATGAGTTAGTATAATATAATGACACTTGATCAACATGATTATATTACAGTAAGTCATGCTGAGTTTCTAATGGGATGTGATGATTCGCAGATCATAACATCATCATGTGCCATGTTACACGACTCTTGTATTCTATCTAACCTCAAATATATCGATAAAATATTATATTGATGATTCAGTCTTTTTCGGATATTCTGGTAATTTGACAAATCAAATCGTGCTACTACCTTTCCTTTCTACCTTGTATATTATGATAATTCGAAACTCCATACCTATGAAGTCTGGACCATTACTTGTGAAAAGAAAACAAAAGCATGAAGTTCCGAAAGAGAAAGGGGGTATAAATCGCAGCAAATAGGAGAGAGCATTAATTATGGATGACAATGATTATATGAGACAGAAGCAGGGACATCGAAATATAAGGGAAGATATAAAACCCAACAACAACGTAGAAATTACAAACCGTGTATATCAATGTTTATCGCAATATAAAGACACGGGAGAATTAAAAACACTATAACTACAAGTGCGAAGTAGAAGAAAGCAGATTCCTCCGGTGGAAGTTGGAAAAGGAGAATGATTGTTGCAAAAGTAAGGATAAGGACAAGGATCAGAACTGGATTAAGCATTTTCACAATCTTTTGGATGTATGAACTAAGAAAGAAAGTATAGGAATGGTGAGAAAAATGGAACGAAAGAGCTTAATTTATAATGGAAATATCAGACAGAGTAATCGAAGAAAATCACTGTATTTAATTATAGAGATCTTAATTTCTTTATTCGCCGAAGAATCAAATCTTTTAGATTTCGAAGATTTTCTTTAAATCCCTTGAATTCCGGAATTCAACCAAGACGACATCAAAAGTTAAGACACACCTTATTTTCTAAATCCAAATGTGACTACGTCAAAAGTTATGACGAATCTTTAATTTTCTCATTTCACTATTTTGTGATAGCTTCATTCGTGCTCTTCGAATAATTGAATTGTTTTATCCATATTACTCAATGATGATAAAACTCTATTTATCAACTCATATTCGTCATGAAAACATTTTTATTGTTAGACATGACCACCTCAAATATCGGGATGAAATTTCTTTAACGGGTAGGTACTGTGACGATCCAGAAATTTCCGACCAAATTTAAACTTAATCTTAATATGATTTCGATACGATAAGCAAATTCCGTAATGTTGAGTCTCAAAACAATTTTTTTGAACTGTTTTACTATATTCAGTTAACCTGTGACTATTCCCGACTATTCACGAACTATTGTTTGTAAATAAAAGTGTATATATAAAAATATGTGTGTGTGTGTGTGTGTGTGTGTGTGTGTGTGTATATATATATATATATATATAAATATATATATATATATATATATATATAAAGGTAAGTATATACTTTTCGAAGGTGCTTAGATCACTCGAAGGTGTTCTCCCTTAAATGCTTGAACGGTCTGCAATAAGGAATTATACTTTTCGACCTTAAGCGAGAAGGGACACTTACTTCGACATCAACTAATTTTCTCTGATATTTTCGGGGTTTAGTTTCGATTATTAAGTCTTAGGCCCGTGACAACGTGGTATGCACCAGCCAAACAGATAATCCTCAACCTTAAATCTACCCCCAACCTTTTCTAGTGATTATCAATTATGATAGAGGATACCCTCAACCGAATGTTGAGTTCCTCAACAATTATCACTTCATACAGATTCGGAGATAATTAGGTGATTACCTTCAAACACTACAGATCGTCCATGACTTCTGAATCTTAGATGATCGTTGTTCTTATTATGATTGTCTAATGCCAAGAATTCATAAGTCACATCTATCAGTACATCACACAACAGATAAACATAAACGTTCAAATCAGTCCTTACTAATCAAATATATCAATTCTCAGTACAGTAATATCTTCATCTCCAGCATATTAATCAAAACAAGCTCATTTTTGAAATTTTCAACTTTTTAGGATTTTCTGATGAGGCATTTTACACTTTTTAGGTATTTTATGTTGAAACATATACTCTCCCTAAAATACTAAAACATAAAATCTTTTTGTCTTTTAGCATATTAAACAAACAGAAAATATCTACAGACTAGCATGAAAACATGAAAGAAATCATGCAAGGAAATGCAGGCAGAAAGCAAAAATATGCAGTACAGATAATCAGAAACTAAAATCTATATGTCATGCATCCTACATGTAAAGTCTAAAAGTTTGATTAAACCTCACAATCATCATCCGAAATTACTTTGTCTCGATCACCAATGCCATTCATCTGTGGAGCGTATGCAGAACTTAACTGCATATTGATAACTTTTTTAATACAGAAACCTGCAAGATACTGATTCTTGAATTCTGTACCGTTGTCGCAACGAATCTTTCTTACCTTTAGATTAAAACATGTCTCTAATCGATTGATTAGCACTTTCAAATTCTCAAATGTATCGGATTTCTCTTTCAAAAACATTACCCAAGAAAGTCTTGAATAATCATCAGTTGCCACCAGACAGTACTTACTTCTATCAATGCTTTCAAAATGAATTGGACCGAAAAGATCCATATGTAACAATTCGAGTGGAGCATAGATTGAATTATACTTCACTAGCTTATGAGCTTTCTTACTCTGCTTACCCTTCTTACATGGAACACATGTTCCTGGAATCTGAAAAGATTGAAGATCAACACCTTCTACAAGATTATTGTGGACAAGGTGATTCATTTTCTGAAAGCTTAAATGACCCATGCGCTTGTGCCATGTAATAGAATCTTGTTCAGTCGCTTTAGAGACAAAAGCTTGATGATGTTCATCAGTTAAAGTAGCAACATTCATTCTAGCATGTATAAATCAGCTTGTCTAGGAGCCTTCATCAAAATCATTTCTGGAGGAATCACAAACTCTAGTTTCAAAATGTAGCTGAATTCGTCATCAAATGCTACTTTGAAAGATTTTTCACAGATTTGTGCAACCGACAACAATTTGTTTGCAAGCTCTTGACAATAGTTCACTTTGTTGAAACTAACTTTTTCATTCTTTAATAAACCTTGAGCTGAAATGTGACCTCCTTTATCTCCAGCAAAAGCAATATATTTTCCCTTAATTGGGTGTACATTCGAAAGAAGAGATAGTTGTCCAGTCATATGTCTCGAAGCGCCGCTATCCACTATCCAGGTGTTATGTGCAGGTACCCTGGTTCCCTGCATATCACATTAAGAATATTAATTGATAATGTGAACCCACGCCCGGATGGCAGTAGGTTTTCCATTAACACCCATAGCTTGATATTCCATCCATTTCCAGTATGAGTCCGGTGGAATCTCATCATTAGAAACCATAAACTTAGACAGTTTAGAAGTAGCAATATTGCTCTTCTAGTTTTTCACATTTTGCTCATCTTCGGAGCGACTCATTTGTGGTCTATTACAAGAAAAGCATTTTCGATGACTAGCTTTTTGCAAGGGTGATCGTGCCTTTGGTTCAAAAGGTTTTTCTTGATTACGAAACTGATAATGCTAAAAACGAACATATATTTCATAGCATTATTCCTCAAGAAAGACAAGCTTTTAGTTGCAACTGTTCTATTTAAAAGTGATATTCGTTTAAATAATAAAAGATGAAGACAAAAGACAGATTCGACGAATTGAAGACGCAAACGACCAAAAAGCTCAAAAGTACAAAATACAATCAAAGAGGTTCCAATTATTGATAAGAAACGTCTCAAAATTACAAGAGTACAAGATTCAAAACGCAAAGTACAAGATATTAAATTGTACGCAAGGACGTTCGAAAATCCGGAACCGGGACATGAGTCAAATCTCAACGCTCGACGCAACGGACTAAAAATTACAAGTCAACTATGCACATAAATATAATATAATATTTAAATAATTCTTATAATTATTTATATATTATATAATATATTATAAACCGTCGGCAAGAAAGGCTCCAAACTTGTGTGAGCTGTAAAAGCAAACTCCGCGAGTTGCGGAGTTTGCAGTGCAAAAACTACGCTAGTCGCGGAGCCCCTAATTTTGAAACTGCCTATAAAGCTCGCGCATTCTGATCGTAAAAATCATAAAATATATATCCATCTCTCTATCTATATCGTAATATTTATATTTATAATTTATATTTTAATTTTAATTTTAATTATAATTCTAATAATAAGGGTATGTTAGCGAATGTTGTAAGGGTGTAAGTCGAAATTCTTTCCGTGTAACGCTACGCTATTTTTAATCATTGTAAGTTATGTTCAACCTTTTTAATTTAATGTCTCGTAGCTAAGTTATTATTATGCTTATTTAAAACGAAGTAATCATGAAGTTAGGCTAATTATTAAAATTGGGTAATTGGGCTTTGTACCATAATTGGGGTTTGGACAAAAGAACGACACTTGTGGAAATTAGACTATGGGCTATTAATGGGCTTTATATTTGTTTAACTAAATGATAGTTTGTTAATGTTAATATAAAGATTTACAATTGGGCGTCCCTATAAATTACCATATACACTCGATCGGACACGATGGGCGGGGTATTTATATGTACGAATAATCGTTCATTTAACCGGACACGGGAATGGATTAATAGCCACTAGAATAATTAAAACAGGGGTGAAATTATGTACAAGGACACTTGGTATAATTGATAACAAAATATTAAAACCTTGGGTTACACTCAGTCGACATCCTGGTGTAATTATTAAACAAAGTATTAAAATCTTGTTATAGTTTAAGTCCCCAATTAGTTGGAATATTTAACTTCGGGTATAAGGATAATTTGACGAGGATACTCGCACTTTATATTTATGACTGATGGACTGTTATGGACAAAAACCAGACGGACATATTAAATAATCCAGGACAAAGGACAATTAACCCATGGGCATAAAACTAAAATCAACACGTCAAACATCATGATTACGGAAGTTTAAATAAGCATAATTCTTTTATTTCATATTTAATTTCCTTTATTTTATATTTAATTGCACTTCAAATTATCGCATTTTTATTGTTATTATATTTAATTGCACTTTTAATTATCGTACTTTTTAATTATCGCAAGTTTATTTTATCGCACTTTTATTATTCGCAATTTCATTATCGTTATTTACTTTACGCTTTAATTTAAGTCTTGTATTTATTTTTAATATTTTACATTTGGTTTTAACTGCGACTAAAGTTTTAAAATCGACAAACCGGTCATTAAACGGTAAAAACCCCCCTTTATAATAATAATATTACTTATATATATATTTGTATTTTTACAAAAGTAAACTAATATAGCGTTAAGCTTTGTTTAAAGATTTTCCCTGTGGAACGAACCGGACTTACTAAAAACTACACTACTGTACGATTAGGTACACTGCCTATAAGTGTTGTAGCAAGGTTTAAGTATATCCATTCTCTAAATAAATAAATAACTTGTGTAATCTGTATCGCTTTTCGTATCAAAAATATAATACTATTTCCTAGTACACCTCGCACACATCAGAAACCCTGTCACATTTTCCTCAAAAATTCTTTTTGGAATTTACCTTTCACAGGTGAA
The DNA here is from genome assembly GCF_046630445.1 of Rutidosis leptorrhynchoides. NCBI lineage: Eukaryota > Viridiplantae > Streptophyta > Magnoliopsida > Asterales > Asteraceae > Rutidosis > Rutidosis leptorrhynchoides. Next base: position 322,696,039 of record NC_092334.1, read on the forward strand.
ACAGATCTATTTAAATTCTTTCTCTTAGGATCTCCATAAACAATTTGTCTTAAACCTCTTATCATGACATTCATTACTTACGGGTGAGTTTGTTCTATGAACATAAGATGATCTAAAATTATCATGTGACAAGTTAATCTTATGTCTAGTGGAACGAACTCTTCTAGGACAATAAGCAACAATGTGTCCAAAGACAGCACATTTAAAACATTGACGAAACTCCCTATGTCCTCTAAATTCATACACATTATTAGAGTTTGAAGATAAAGGATCTTGTTTTCTTACGAACATAGGAGAATCATTTGGTTTATCTTTTGGAACAGGCTTAGGGGTAACAGGAGGAACAGGTCTGTCAGCAAATCTAGGATTTCTTAAAATTTTAACAGGACCTAGTAATGTTCTTATCCTACTACTCTTAGAATTATCTCCTAAATCAGTTTTCCTATCTTCCTCATGATCTAGAGCACCTTCAGTAGTATCATCAGAAGTTGTATTCTTAAATGTGTTCTGAAAAGGAGGAGATACAGAACTATATCCAATACCCTTGCCCTTGGTGTCATTAATTTCCACCATTAATGCATTCCATTGTGACGCACTTGCCCAACATTTCATTTTAATTGAAATAGCTTCTAAATCAGCTTTAATGCATTCATTTTCTTTCTTTAATTCATTGATTGTGTCAACATGTTTAATTAAAGCTTGATTTATGTCAAAGTTATAACATTTAAGTTCTTGAAGTTGCTTTTTATAAACTTTGATCTGCTCTTTCAACTCGTTTTCAACCTTAGTCGTCACATGGTCTGCGTCCCATTTTTCTTTCATCTCTGCATAAGCAATTGTTAAATTGTCTATTGTTATTTTAGATTCAGTGCATTTAACACATTCATTATCAGTAGATGGATCAGAAGATACCTATTGAGCGTTATTTGATGGAGAAGTCTCAACCGTAAATGCAAAGTAATTTGTCTTCTTCCTATCATCAAACTCATCTTCTGATTCTGATGAATCTGTAAGAAACTCTGATGTATTAGCATCTTTTCCCAAATGAATCTATTCAAGTGTGTCCCAAATATCTTTAGCTCTTGTTAACCCAGAAACCTTCTCAAGATCACTTTTTGATAAGCACATATTTAGTAAATCTACTGCTTTCCTGTTCAGTGCTTCAAAATCAGTTTGATCAAGTTTAGTACGATCAGCTTTAACTTCAACTTCTGAGTCTAAAATTTTGTCTGAATCATCATCTTCTGAATTTACCCTCTCAAGATCTGAACCTTCACCCATGAGAACTAACATTTCCAACTCTACGACAATCATTCTACCCCATTCGTCTAGTTCCTTGTCAGCATCAAATAAGGTTTCTTCATGTTGATCAGCTTCTAGACTGTCTTCAAACACTAAGGTATCACTATATTTACTCTTCCAACTATTGAAATAATAGTCCTCTAACGACGTTGGTGAAACACTTCCAGATTCAGGTGTACGAGGAACTGAATCACGTGCCTTTTTGAATTTGTCTTTAACCTGTTTCTGAACCTTCTCCTTTCAAACGGATTGGGACAACTCTTTAGCTCTTTCAGCACGAGCACTCAGCTTCTCAATTAAACTTTGATTAGTGACACAGTTTTCTTCTACTTCAGTGATCTTTGCCATGTTAGCTTTAGGTTGTTGATCATCTACATTCAATTTGATAGACCAATCATCATCATCTCCATCAATGACAACCAAAGATTTGTTAGGATTCTCAGCTATTTCTCCTTCATTTACTTTATCAGTAATGTAGATCTCACGCTTTGTTGTTTGACTCTGAGAACTATAGTTCCGATTCTTGAAAGGATTACGATTACCCTGCTTCTTCTGTTTTGTGCACTATCTTGAAAAATGACCTAATTCTCCACAATTGTAACAAGTAACAGTATTCATATCAAATCCCAGTTTTGTATCTTTGGTCAGAATGATCAGTTTTCCAGTTCGCTCTTCGTAATCTCTTGCTCTTCTCACAAGATTTGCCATACCCCACTTAATATCCATCTTTTCTGCTTCATCCTTATGAAGTTAATGATAATATTCAGTTGATAGATGAATGTTGCCCACACGACCATCAAGATAACTATAATAAGAATTAACAAGGCTTGATAGTAAATCTATATCTTCGCTAATCTTTTCTTTCCCTGCTTTCCTTATGTTCTCGATCTTAAGTACAAATAGAACATCTGATGCAGTCGGTGTAGATGACTCTGTAGTATCGAAATGTAAGACCTGAATAATTGTAGTGTACATGTGTGTATATAAGTTACTCAAGTTTTGGGGTTTTGGTTGCACATAATTAAAAAGAGAAAAGATGCTGAACTAGGAGGTCGCGCGCCGCGCGGCTAGGTGGCGCGCCGCGCCATCTGTCTGCAACAGATTCCTTTCTTCTTTTTAAAATATATATTTTGAGGGCAATTGTGTAATTTCACTTTGGGGCCGAATTTAATACCCTAGATCAGTTTTGGGGAGCTCATTTACTACTCCCACAATAACCTTATTTTCTAAAATTAAACTCTAGAGAGAGAGTGCAATCCTGAGAGAGAAAGCTCCATTAAAGGGTGAAAGAGGTTGAATCGGGTCTTGGTGCAAGTTATAAAGTCATTCATCTAGTCGATAGCTACGTGGTGATTGTGTTGGTAAGTTATAAAACCTGATTTCTTACTTTAATTGCTTTAAGGGTTAGGGTTTGGGCTAGTGATGAACCAAAGACCCATTTTGTTAGTATTATGGGGATTTTGGGTGAATATGGGTTATGAAGGCTCACTGATGACTAACCTAGGATTTGAATGTGTTAATTGGACTTTTGAGTCTTAAATTTGGTTAGTTAGTTGCTAGAACACTTTAATAATATGTAAATGGGTGTTATTGGGTATGGATGACCCAAATGCGTGTGTTGACCTTGAAATGGGTCAAATGAGTCTTTAATGACCTAAGTGGCCTAGCAAGTATGAAAACGAGTTAGCCTTGCGACCTAAATGTGTTTTAAACCCATCTTGACGAATGATTAGGGTTTTGGTGTGTGTTGACCCAATTTAGGGTTAAGGGTGTAAATGGGTTGAAATTCCACCTTGGGTCAAAATGGCTTAGAATGGTGAAAAGGGTTTGGTTGACCGACTTGAGTTTGCGTTTGATGATGTGTATTATATGATAGGTACATTACTTTGAGGTCTTGCAAGCTCTGGTATCTTTTCACAAGACTTTGAGGTGAGTGGAATAATTATATGCGTATGTATATAATGTGTCTATTTATTGTAGCATGAAATGTGTAGTGTCGAGGTGCTAAGACACCATGTTTCACGTGAAGAGTGTAGCATCGAGGTGTTAAGATGCCACTCGGGTGTAGCATCGAGGTGTTAAGATGCCACCTAGGAGTGTAGTGTCGAGGTGTTAAGACGTCACTCCGTAAATTAATGAGTGATGCATCGAGGTGTTAAGATGCCACTCGGGGTGATGTGTCGAGGTGTTAAGGTGCCACCCTAGAGGTTAGTGGTGTGAGGTGTGAAGTGCCCTAACAGATGTTGTGAACACCGATGGCGTTTTCGCGAGCGTCGTTCCCTTGTACTATTGGTTAACCATGGTTATTTGCGTTGTAAGCATATTATATTATTCGAGTTATATTCATATTCGGTTGTTATGCTAGCTTATGGTATTGGAGATTTATAGGTTGTTATCGTGACGATAAGCTAAATGTGTATGCTAGCGTGTTTGCGGGTTGGTGTGTAAGTGTATGCAAGTAGGTATAATTATATATGTATTCGTATAATTATTGCATTCACTAAGCTTTTCTTACCCTCTAGTTGTTTACCATTTTATAGGTTCGGTTTTGGACAAGGGTAAGGGCATCGTTTTAGAGTAGAGATCCCGCTTGATGCTAGGGGACGCTTTTGGCTTTAGTAGCTCTTGGAGTTTGACCGATAGTTAGGTAGTTTAATCCCAAACACCATGCTCATTGCGTAGTTTGGAAGTTAAACTTTTTGGTGGTCGAAACTCTTAACTTGTACTAAACTTGTAATTTGGGTCGTGTGGGCCCCGCTTGTAAAATATTGATTTTATGTTTGAAACAGGTTAGTTTTACATATTTGGATGTATGGTAAAAAGCGTTTCGTCTAAAAGTGCCGGGAACTAGTCAATCTTTTTCGCATTTAAAAACTTTCCGGACAGTCCACTTTGGCGCGCCGCGCCCCTACCTGGCGCGCCGCGCGGGTATGCTGCACTTATTTTTTTTTTTTGTATTTTTGCGTGGTTTGGTCGAGGGTTGGAATGGGTTGTTACAAGTGGTATCAGAGCATGGTCTAAGGGATTTAGGTGACTTGAGATAGGCGCCTAGACTTACACTTTTTGTGTGTGCGCTATGCGGGACTTGTAGGACCTTGGGACAGATCGGGATTAGTTTGTGCCTAGGTTTATGTAAACTAATCATGCGCTATTTGTTATGTATGTTTAGCGAGCATCGAGCGAGATGGACGTTGTACTAGCAAGTTAATGCGACGTGCTCGCGTAGTAATGACTAGCTACCATTATTACGGGCGCAAATCGTGTCAAACAAGTAATGTACGACGATTGTTGAGTGAGATGGAGTAGTGTGGCGTATATGTATGTATATATGTAATTTGTCCTTCCATTTTGTGGTTTAACCTAATTCGTCTTATAGAATGAAGACGAGAAACGATCCCGAACATGATAACGGAAGTACAAGCGGGGACGCCGAGTTCTTAACCAAGGTCGAGGCCATCTTTAAGAAGTTAAAAGCGGATTTTCTTGCGGACGTTCGAAAGGTCTTCCAAGATTCGGTTGATGAGCAAATAACCGATCTAATTAATGAACGAATGAAGGCCACTATCGAAGAGGCCCTTGACGCTAGGAATATCTATCCTCGGGGTGAAGGAGGTGAAGGAAGGCGGGAGAACTTCAAGGATGCTCAACCCCCGATGTTTAATGGGGTGCGGGATCCTTTAAAAAGTACATGTTGGATCTCCGATATTGAGGGAGCTTTTCGTACCGCGGAATGTCCTCCCGAAAAGAAGACGAGGTATGGTTCTAGCATGTTACGCGAAGAAGCTAAGTTGTGGTGGGACGATAAAATCAACTTGTATGGTGAAGAACAATGTATGGGCTTGACATGGGAGGAGTTCAAGAAAGAATTTTTCAAAGAATACCGAACTTCATCCGACCTTGATAGAATCCGGGACGAGTTGCACCATTTGCAACAAGGTTCCATGGATTTGGTTACCCTCAAGTCTACATTCTTGGCAAAGACTCGTTTTTGCCCGGAATATGTTGGTGATGATCATAAGCTCATGAAGGATTTCTACCGTACTTTGAATGATGAGTACAAGGGGAAGATTAGTCGGGGTATGGCTAAGTCTTTTGATGAATTGTTCGAGTTGGCTCGGGGTTTTGAGCCGGAGGTTCCAAGAAAGAGTGATTTCATGTTTTCCAAAAGAAAGTTTGAAGGTTTTAGTTACTCTAACGCCTCAAGCAAGAAGAGCAAGAGCAAGAGGGGGGCCGAAAGTGTCAATAGTGCAAAGAAGGGCACTACCGGCGGGTTTTCTTATACGTGCTACAATTGTGGGCAACCGGGTCATATGGCTCGTGAGTGTCTGAAACCATCTTCCGGAAACAAAATCACTTGTTTTAATTGCGGCAAAGAGGGGCATAAGAAGCCGGAGTGTCCCGATTTGCGAAATGATAATGTGAAGCGGTTAGAGAAGGCGTCGGGTACGGCTAGGGGTCGCAACTACTTGATGACTAATGATGAAGCCAAACAATCGAACGAAGTTGTCTAAGGTACTTTCATGGTTAATTCTAATCCGGCGAGGATTCTTTTTGATAGCGGTGTAAATTTGTCGTTTGTGTCTCCTAGATTTGTACCTAAACTTGATAGACCGTTAACTATGTTAAGTCGTCCGGTAGAAGTCGAAATAGCGAACGGCAAGACGGTGCTAGTGGTCGATGTGTGTGAAAATTGTGATGTTGTTTTTGGTGCCGAAACCTTTAAAATTGATCTTATTCCAATGACCTTGGGCGACTTTGATATTGGCGTTGGTATGGATTGGCTCGATCGTTATAGAGCCGATATTGCATGCCATGATAAGTTTATTCGTGTGAAGACCCCAAGTGGGGGAGAGTTGGTTATTCATGGTGATAGGCGGAGGAGACCGGTGCCGATATGCACTTTTGTACGGGCACGTCGTTTTGTTGTTAGTGGTGGCATAGCTTTTGATGATGTAGCGTGAGGGTACGAAATAGTATTATTTTTAATACAAAATACTACAAAATATGACACAAGTTTTATTAATTTACGGATGGGATATACCTAAACCTTGCTACAACACTATAGGCAGTGTACCTAATCGTAGAGTAGTGTAGTTTTTAGTAAGTCCGGTTCATTCCACAGGGAGCTGGTGATACTTACTATATTTTTAACTATATTTATACAAAATATATATAATTATATAAGTAGTAATATTATTATAAAAGGGGGGTTTTACCGTTTAATGACCGGTTTGTCGATTCTATATTTTAAGCGTAAAGATAAATGACGATAATTAAAGTGCGTAAAATAATGACAATAAATAAAATGACAGTAAATAAAATTGTGAGTAATAAAATGACAGTAAATGAAGATACGATGAGAAATATAATAAAAGAATTATGCTTATTTAAACTTCCGTAATCATGATGTTTGACGTGTTGATTTTAATTTATTACCATGGGTTAATTGTCCTTTGTCCTGGTTTATTTGATACGTCTATCTGGTTTTTGTCCATAATAGTCCATCGGTCATAAAAATAAAGTGCGAGTATCCTCGTCAAATTACCCTTATACCCGAAGTCAAATATTCCAACTGATTAAGGATTTAAACTGTGACGCAGTTATCACTTCTGTCAACAATTACACCAGTTATCACTGTATGTAATCCACCTCTGTTTTAATTAGTTTATGAATATTAATTCATCCACTTGATCAGAATGAATAATCAATTACCCAACCCAATTGATTAATTAAATGATTATAACAGATTCCATATGAACATCACTAAATAGGACAACCATAATCATTATTAATTATTAGGTTAATTAATTTGAAGATAGGTTCGACAGACTCCAATGAGTTGTCACTCAATTAGACAATACCCCCCATCTATTAATAGTCAATAGTTCAATTTCCACAAGTGTCGGTCTTTTGCCCAAACCTTAATTATGGTCCAAAGTTCAATAACCCCTTCTTAATATTTTAGCCCAACATCACGATTACTTCGGCTCAAATAAGCATAATAATAACTTAGTTACGATACATTAATGTAAAAAGGTTGAACATAACTTACAATGATTAAAAATAGCGTAGCGTTACACGGACAGAATTTCGACTTACACACTCAAACGATCTCTATCATAAATCTTATTATTATCATAATTTAAAATTAAAATTAAGATTATTGTTATATCTTATTAAGTTAACATTATGATAGAGATATAGAATATAGATATTGATAATTGATATTGATAAATAAGAAAAAGATAGAAAAAGGTGTGTTTTTACATTACGATTACAAAGCCTTTTATAGGCGAATTTAGAAATTGAATTTTCACTTATGACCCCTGAACTATGCTCAATTAACAACTTTTTATTATTTAATATTATTCTTATTATGAATTATTTAAATATTATATTTTATTCTTGTGCATAGTTGACTCGTAATTTTTACACCGTTGCGTCGAGCGTTGAGAGTTGACTCTGGTCCCGGTTCCGGATTTTCGAACGTCCTTGCGTACAATTTTATATTTTGTACTTTGCGTTTTGTAACTTGTACTCTTGTCATTTTTAGACGTTCCTCATCAATAATTTGAACCTTTTTAATTGTATCTTGTACATTTGAGCTTTTTGGACGTTTTGGTCTTTCAAATCTTTGTTTTTGTCTTTAAATCTTCATTTTCGAGCGATTTGCGTCTTTCGTCTTCGCACTTATTTATTTAACTATTACAACTAAAAATAAGGAAATTACATTTAAAAACTTTACATATTGGAACGATATTGCTACTAAATATATGTTCATTTGGAGCACTATCAAATATCCCCACACTTGAGCGTTGCTTGTCCTCAAGCAATACAGAACTTGAAATAAAAACATACATGAATCACTTTTTTATTCATCACACTTTGTACATCAGTGATTTTGATATAGCGGTATAAACAATGACAGTAATGATGGTTAAAGGTGGGTGTGTCATCCACAGTTGCCTCGGGTTTAGGTCAACGACACTTGCAATCAAATAGCCGATTTACTTTCGGTTTCCAAAGCAAAGTGCACATTTGAAAGGTGGTTTACAGTCCCACATGACTATTAAAATGTAGATCCTTAAGAAAATTGGATCTTTATGAAAACATTTGATCTTTTTGAAAATTTAATCTAGCTTTTACCCTAGATAAGTTTTCCGGAATAACCCTTCACCGGTGTTTGCAAAATATTTTTGTGGGTTGTGTGGGTTTCAGATTTGAAAATTTTAGCTCAACACTTGTGGTTTTGTGTTACCCACTTGCTAACCTTGTATTAGGAAAGCAACACGTCCAGTTTACTTGTCCTGTATATTACCTTTCGGCAAACTACCGTCCGGTTGTAAAGGAAAGCGATGAACAAGAAACTGTTAAGGCAATGTCCCGTGACATGCAGATGATTATGGTCTTATTAATGTGTCGGATGCTAGAACTATCCTTGGTAGGAGCGATAGTAAAGATCATCCTATAATTTTTCGGTCTGGCACAAGGTCCTGTCTCCGACCATGCTATGCAACCACCGTTCTTACGGTTGACACCCGATTTGGTTCAGGTGACCTAATGAATTCCAGGTGAATTCCTAGGATTTTACGTTCAATGGTAATGAACGCATTGAAAATGGGTTTTCAGAAAACAAATCGGTTTGTATTTTTGATCAAAATATTTTCTCGTTCAAGCTCGAGTTTAGATATCATTGAATTCCATGAGTTTGAATTCTCAATCTTTAAGGTCAATCTCAAGGATTGAGTAATATCAGTCTTAAAAGCTGATTTTTAATCTTTAAGGAGATTATCCTTTCTGGGGATCTGATTCATTAGTCTTATCAAGCTAATTTGCACGGTGCCTCCCCATTGTACGAGATAAATCCTTCTCATGGTTAGGATAAATCTGACCACTTGGCGACCCTGTTTGATGCTGAGGTCCGTGGATTTCCTGCTGATTTTAGAGATGACTTTTCTAGATTTTTCGTCAACCTACAGCTGGTCTGGACGACAACTTCTTGACCTAAATCAAGAAGCGCGTGTCTTTTTCGGAAGACTTTACTTCCTTTTAATGATGGAATTGATTCATCGTGTAGATCCATCTTTCTTTCAAATATATTACAGTAAACCGGGTAAAACTGATTAGTATCATCCAAAACAAAAGTACCTGCAATAATCTTGTACAAAGATATGTGATAGATAATTTTTAATTGAATAACTTGGTACATTCTCCCCACACTTAGTTTCTTTCTTTGCCTTTTTATTCTCCTTTATTCCATTTTAAATGAATTCAAGCATTTTAGGTTGTTTCTCAATTTATGCCCTTTCCGAGGTAACGATAATTTCGGTATTAACACCTAGTTTTCACCGTTCATAAATATGTATAAACATAATTTTGACTTCATTTAATTAAAAATTTTTCAAATTTTCACAAAATTTGGCAAATAAACCAAGTGCAAACCCGAAAGAATTTATAACCCTTCCCCACACTTAAGATCATGCAATGCCCTCATTTGCATGAAATCAGACTATAATTTAAATTCATGAGGGTGATTAGCGTAGAAAAGTGATTAAAAATACCGAGTTTGCAAACATATTGTTATTTCACATTTGATTTTTTGCGTCTTGTCAAAATCAGTAGCTTTTGCTGAACTTCATGACAGTCTTTGAAAGTGCGCTGTTTTACCCTGTTTTGTACATAAGATAAAATACAAACATATATATATATATATATATATATATATATATATATATATATATATATATATATATATATATATATATATATATATATATATATATATATATATATATATATATATATATATATTTTTTTTTTTTTTTTTTTGAAGTTTGGTTTATAACCCCACTTTTCAAAAATTTATAAAGTATAATATTTTTGGCATACTTTAAATCAATAAAATTAAAAATAATGATAACAAAATTTGTCGCCCCGCCCTCGAGTAAAGTAATTTTGGCTCAACGACCTAGTGTTCAACTTACGACGAATTTTAGAAATCATTTTTTTTTAAACTTAATGAAATAAAGTAAATTTTTGTTTTTAAATACACACAAAAATTAAATTTAAAAAGCATATTAATTTCATATAAAACCTAAAAAAAAAAAATTCAGAATGGAGGGAGAAAACTAGTTCTTTAGTGTCTGCTAGCGGAAAAGACCAATCGGATTCCATTCTCGGAACTACACGAGAACAGAACAATTAACTCTAGACAGCATTTTCTTTTTAGAACATTTAAATCTCCCCACACTTAAGTAGCTGTGGTGTCGAAATTGTGATTAACTTCATCGTCAATTTCTCTTGGTCCATAATCAACTTGCATATCCGTGACTTTTTCTTTAAGCCATTGGTCGGATTCCTGTGTAATATCCACAATTTCAACTAGTTTCTCCTTTTCTTTAGGTGATAGATTGGATACTAACCGGTTACATAACTTAAAGTTCCCCTTACTTCTAGCATCAATAGCCCGTTTAAAAAGTTTCTTCATTGAACTGTTAATAACGGGGTCATTTAATTTCGTATCAATAACGGGGTTCTTTGTTATCATGTCATCATTAGGTGTTACTTCATTTTCCCCACACTTAGGCGTTCTATTATTGTTAAGCATTACCGTTGGAGTTGGTAAAACAACATGGTTCTTACCAATCGTTTTTGTCGGTTCAACGGTTTTGGTTTGTGGATATTTAGACTGTCGAATCATAAAGGTGATCGATTTCTCATCATTACTAAGTGTCATTCTACCCTTTCTTACATCAAATAACGCCCCGGTGGACGCTAAGAATGGTCGACCTAAAATTAGAGGAACGTTTGAGTCCTCTTCTATGTCAACGACAATGAATTCGACTAGAAAGGTTAAATTACCTACTTGAACGGGTAGGTTGTCAGCAATTCCAACTGGGTGCTTAATGGTTTGATCAAGGAGTCAAACACTCATATCCGTTGGAGTTAACTCACCTACACCTAATCTCTTATATAATGAAAGAGGCATAACACTCACACTTGAACCTAAATCTGCTAGTGCATCATACATGACACAGTCACTAAGTAGACAAGGAACAATAAATTCACCCGGATCACCTACCCTAGGTGGAGGATTTGGTGGAACTGTCTTCACCGGGTTTACTTCTACTGTTTTTGTTTCTTGCACTTTTTTATTCTTCTTCTTCTTCTTTCCAGAGGTATCACAAACTTTATTACCTATTACTTGCTCATACTCAACTCCTTTTCTTGGAAACGGGATGGGTGGTCTGTATGGTGCCACCACTGGCTTTACATACTCGGGTGGTGGTGGTGGTGTAACTTCTTCATTGTTACTTACATCTAAAACTTTCCCATCTTCTGGTATTGGTTTTTCAGAATTTGTTGATATCATGTTAACATTTTCATTCCGAGGATTTACTTCATTATTACTCGGTAGCTTTCCTTGTTCCCTTTCACTCATCAATCTAACAAGAGTACCTACTTGTTTTTCTAGATTCAAAATGGAAGCTTGTTGAGTTCTAAATGACTGATCAAACCTCTCATTCGTTTGGGTTTGAGTTTCAATAAATTGTGTTTGAGATTCAACTAGCTTAAATACCACTTCTTCCAGATTTGACTTCTTCTCGTCGGTTTGTTGTGGTGGTTTATACAAGCCAAGTCTTTGTTGATTGAAAGTGTTGTTTTGAGTTGGTTGGTTATTCGGACCTTGTTGGTTATACGAGTTATTGTCGGGTCCTTTTGGATTGTAAAGAATGTTTTGATTTCGATTGAAGTTTGGCCTTGGCAGTTGATAATTATTCTGATAACTATTTTCCAGCCTTTGGTTCATGTAGACAACATTCTCACGTTGTTCCATCGTTTGTTCAATGTGACAGTCTTTCATTAAGTGTGGTCCACCGCATAGCTCACAACTGATTCGTATTGCGTGAATATCTTTATTCATCTTTTCCATTCGTCTTTCGAAAGCATCTATTTTTGCGGAAACGGAATCAAAGTCATGGCTAGAATCGGCTCTAGCCGCTTTAAATGAATGAAAAATATCATTTTCTTGATGCCACTCATGAGAGTGGGAGGCTGTGTTATCAATAATTTTGTAAGCTTCAGTTGCGGTTTTCTTCATAATGGAACCACCAGCTGTTATGTCGATGTCTTTTCGTGTAGCAACGTCTACGCCTTGGTAGAATATTTGTACTATTTGAAAAGTATCTAATCCGTGTTGAGGACATCCTCTCAACATCCTTCCGAATCTTGTCCACGCCTCATATAATGTTTCATTTGGCTTTTGCGCGAACGTAACAATTTCTCCTTGAAGTCTCACGGCTTTGGATGCCGGAAAGAATTGTTTAAGAAATTTTTCAACTAAAACATCCCATGTGTCAATCGCCCCTTCAGGTAACGATTCTAACCAATCTTTGGCTTCTCCCTTTAAAGTCCAGGGAAACAACATGAGATAGATCTGCTCATCTTCCACTTCTCGGATTTTGAATAGTGTACAAATTCTTTTAAACGTACGAAGGTGTTCGTTAGGATCTTCATTCGGTGCACCACTGAATTGGCATTGGTTAGTTACCATGTGTAGAATTTGTCCTTTGATTTCATAATCTGGCGCATTAACTTCTGGCTTAATAATGGCGTGACCTTGGCCCGTGCGTGTGGCTCTCATTCGATCTTCCATACTTAGAGGTTCCGTTACTTCCATAATTGAATTTGTTGAATACGAATCACTAGAGGATTCTGATTTAATGGTTTGTGGCTCAGGAGGAATAATTAGTGGTTCAGGATCTTGGAATTGTCCTTGAATATGCTCCGGGTTCTTAATTGTGAAGTCGGGTTCAAAAGATGGATTATCGGAAATTTGAGTTGGAGTTCTTGTTCGACTAGATGACGATTCTAAAGAAAAATCAACGGCGACAATATTTGCTAGATGTCTTGATCGAGTTACAGGTGGTGAACGTATGAAAGGTGGTGAACGTTTTGCTCGGTGCATTCACAGAATATCCTATTAGTTATAAAAATAAGAAAAACTTATATAAGTTGTCCAATCAATAGACTTTTCTGATTTTGCCCACGTTTCGAATAGCCAAAAGATGCAGCAGAGGGGCAGGATTCGTTTGGTCTCAATATAATTGAGTACTGTTTGGCTCCAATAACCCGGTCCACGTACAAATCCAACTATTACTACGAACCAGAAAATTTTGATGTCTATCAATTTAACCACTTAAAATAAATTTTCGTAATTTTAAGAAATTTAGAGAAGAAGTAGAAAAAAATCTAAGTCCTAAAAACTAGAATGGCGAGAAATAAGAAAGAAAAAGATTGCGCGTCGAAAAAGGTCGAAAAATAAAAAGGTCGAAAAATAGGCGTCGAAAAATAAAAATAAGAAAGTAGTGCGAAATACGGCGTCGTAAAATTCTAAAGCACCTAAAACTTAATCTAAGGAATAAGCACTTAAGGGATTTTACGGCAAAGCCTAAAAATTCTAGAAGTAAAAATAACTATGACAAAACTAAACTTAATACTAAAAGTTGCGACTATAGTCTAAAAATCTAAAGGTAATAAAACTAAAAAAAAACAATTTTTTTTATAGACAAAATCTTAAAAAATATATTTTTTTTTTTAATAATTTTTTTTTTTTACGTTTTTTTTTTTTTTAAGTTTTTTTTTTTTTTTTTTTACGTTTTTTTTTTAAAAACGAATTTTTTTTCTAAAAAAAAGGTTTTTTTTTTTTTTTTTTAAAAATGATTTTTTTTTACAAATTAATACTTTTTTTTATAATTATTATTTTTTTTTCAAAACTTTTTTTTTAATTCATTTACTATTCATGAATAGTAAATGAAAAGAAATTAATTAATTTACTATTCACATGAAAGCGACATGATAGAAATTATTAATTACAATTTACATAATATACCCCTGAAGTATTTAATAAATACGACTTTTTAAAACTTTTACGATTCAAAATATATTCTAAAATATTATTATATTATTATATTCTATTTCAATATTATTATATTATTATATTCTATTTCAATATTATTATATTATTATATTTTATTTCAATATTATTATAATTAAAAATATAGCGTTTTAGCGCTCCCCGGCAGCGGCGCCAAAAACTTGATGATGTAGCGTGAGGGTACGAAATAGTATTATTTTTAATACAAAATACTACAAAATATGACACAAGTTTTATTAATTTACGGATGGGATATACCTAAACCTTGCTACAACACTATAGGCAGTGTACCTAATCGTAGAGTAGTGTAGTTTTTAGTAAGTCCGGTTCGTTCCACAGGGAGCTGGTGATACTTACTATATTTTTAACTATATTTATACAAAATATATATAATTATATAAGTAGTAATATTATTATAAAAGGGGGGTTTTACCGTTTAATGACCGGTTTGTCGATTCTATATTTTAAGCGTAAAGATAAATGACGATAATTAAAGTGCGTAAAATAATGACAATAAATAAAATGACAGTAAATAAAATTGCGAGTAATAAAATGACAGTAAATGAAGATACGATGAGAAATATAATAAAAGAATTATGCTTATTTAAACTTCCGTAATCATGATGTTTGACGTGTTGATTTTAATTTATTACCATGGGTTAATTGTCCTTTGTCCTGGTTTATTTGATACGTCTATCTGGTTTTTGTCCATAATAGTCCATCGGTCATAAAAATAAAGTGCGAGTATCCTCGTCAAATTACCCTTATACCCGAAGTCAAATATTCCAACTGATTAAGGATTTAAACTGTGACGCAGTTATCACTTCTGTCAACAATTACACCAGTTATCACTGTATGTAATCCACCCCTGTTTTAATTAGTTTATGAATATTAATTCATCCACTTGATCAGAATGAATAATCAATTACCCAACCCAATTGATTAATTAAATGATTATAACAGATTCCATATGAACATCACTAAATAGGACAACCATAATCATTATTAATTATTAGGTTAATTAATTTGAAGATAGGTTCGACAGACTCCAATGAGTTGTCACTCAATTAGACAATACCCCTCATCTATTAATAGTCAATAGTTCAATTTCCACAAGTGTCGGTCTTTTGCCCAAACCTTAATTATGGTCCAAAGTTCAATAACCCCTTCTTAATATTTTAGCCCAACATCACGATTACTTCGGCTCAAATAAGCATAATAATAACTTAGTTACGATACATTAATGTAAAAAGGTTGAACATAACTTACAATGATTAAAAATAGCGTAGCGTTACACGGACAGAATTTCGACTTACACACTCAAACGATCTCTATCATAAATCTTATTATTATCATAATTTAAAATTAAAATTAAGATTATTGTTATATCTTATTAAGTTAACATTATGATAGAGATATAGAATATAGATATTGATAATTGATATTGATAAATAAGAAAAAGATAGAAAAAGGTGTGTTTTTACATTACGATTACAAAGCCTTTTATAGGCGAATTTAGAAATTGAATTTTCACTTATGACCCCTGAACTATGCTCAATTAACAACTTTTTATTATTTAATATTATTCTTATTATGAATTATTTAAATATTATATTTTATTCTTGTGCATAGTTGACTCGTAATTTTTACACCGTTGCGTCGAGCGTTGAGAGTTGACTCTGGTCCCGGTTCCGAATTTTCGAACGTCCTTGCGTACAATTTTATATTTTGTACTTTGCGTTTTGTAACTTGTACTCTTGTCATTTTTAGACGTTCCTCATCAATAATTTGAACCTTTTTAATTGTATCTTGTACATTTGAGCTTTTTGGACGTTTTGGTCTTTCAAATCTTTGTTTTTGTCTTTAAATCTTCATTTTCGAGCGATTTGCGTCTTTCGTCTTCGCACTTATTTATTTAACTATTACAACTAAAAATAAGGAAATTACATTTAAAAACTTTACATATTGGAACGATATTGCTACTAAATATATGTTCATTTGTAGCACTATCAGCTTTCCTTGCTCATGTTGTCGATACTCGTAATGAGCCGCCACCCATTCGTGAAATTCCGGTTGTTAGTGATTTCGAAGACGTTTTTCCGGACGAATTACCGGGTGTTCCGGCGGAAAGACAAGTTGAATTTCGCATCGAGTTGGTTCCGGGGGCTATCCCCATTGCTAAAACTCCTTATCGTTTAGCGCCAACGGAGATGCAAGAGTTGTTAAATCAAATTCAAGAATTGCTCGAGAAGGGTTTTAGTCGACCGAGTGCTTCACCGTGGGGCGCTCCGGTGTTATTTGTGAAGAAGAAAGATGGTAGTATGCGTATGTGCATTGATTACCGTGAGTTAAATAAAGTGACGATCAATAATCGTTATCCATTACCTAGGATTGACGATTTATTTGATCAACTTCAAGGTGCAACGTATTTCTCTAAGATCGACCTACGGTCCGGCTATCACAAAATGTGGGTCCGTGAGGAAGATATTGAGAAAACGGCTTTTAGAACGCGGTATGGACATTTTGAGTTTGTGGTGATGCCTTTTATCCTTACGAATGCACCGGCGGCATTCATGGATCTTATGAACCGAGTGTGCCAACCTATGTTAGACAAGTCGGTAATAGTGTTCATCGACGACATACTAGTCTATTCGAAAAGTATGAACGAACATGAACGTCATTTGCGTGAAGTATTGAAGACGCTACGAAAGGAGAAATTGTATGCAAAGTTCTCCAAATGTGAATTTTGGCTAAGGGAAGTTCAATTCCTTGGTCATATTGTGAACGAATGTGGTATTCAAGTAGATCCGGGGAAGATCGAGACGGTGAAGAGTTGGGGACGACCGACTACACCTATGGAAATCCGAAGTTTTCTCGGATTGGCCGGTTATTATCGTCGGTTTATCCAAGACTTTTCTAAGATTGCTTCTCCATTAATGAAGTTGACGAGAAAGAATGCTAAGTTTAATTGGGAGAATGAGCAAGAAATTGCTTTTCAATTGCTAAAAGGGAAGCTGTGTCAAGCTCCGGTGTTAGTATTACCGGAAGGTGTGGAAGATATGACGGTTTATTGTGATGCTTCGCTAAATGGGCTCGGATGTGTTCTGATGCAAAGAGGTAAAGTCATCGCTTATGCCTCTCAACAATTAAAGGAACACAAAAAGAGATATCCGACTCATGATCTTGAGTTGGCGGCGGTAGTGCATGCGTTGAAAATTTGGCGCCATTACTTGTATGGTGTCAAGTGTACGATTTATTCGGATCATAAGAGTTTGAAACATCTCTTTAATCAACGATATTTGAATTATCGCCAACGTAGGTGGATGGATGTGGTGAAAGATTATGATTGTGAGATACTTTATCATCCGGGTAAGGCGAATGTTGTCGCGTATGCGTTGAGTCGAAAGAGTCAACATCCGGCGATAAAAGTGGGGTCGTTACGTTTGATTATTTCCAACGATTTTCTTGAGAAGCTTGGAGAGATTCAAATAGAGGCTTACGTTCACAATAAGCATGTGGAACGAATCGTGGGCCAATCGGAGTTCATTACTACGAGCCCGCGTGGTTTGTTGTCTTTTCAAGGAAGGGTGTGGGTGCCTAAGATGGGTGATTACCGACGGGTTCTACTTGATGAAGCACATAAGTCAAAATATTCCATTCATCCGGGCGCGACGAAAATGTATCATGACTTGAAGAAAGATTATTGGTGGCCGGGCATGAAACGTGATGTTGTGAAGTATGTTGAGCAATGTGTCACGTGTTTACAAGTAAAAGCCGAACATCAAAAGCCGTATGGTAAGTTGCAACCGTTAGAAATCCCGAAATGGAAATGGGAGCACATTACCATGGATTTCATTATGAAGTTACCTAAAACGGAGAGAACCCAATTCGATTTGATTTGGGTTATAGTTGACCGATTGACAAAAAGCGCTTTGTTTCTTCCCATTAAAGAAGCGATATCGTCGGAGGCCTTGGCTAAGTTGTTTATCAAGGAAGTGGTCTCGCGACATGGAGTTCCTATATCTATTATTTCGGATCGAGATACCCGTTTTACATCTCGGTTTTGGGAAAAGTTTCATGAAGATATGGGTACGCAATTGAAGTTGAGCACGGCGTATCATCCTCAAACGGACGGTCAAACCGAACGTACGAATCAAACTTTGGAAGATATGCTACGGGCGTGCATCATTAACTTCGGTGGTAGTTGGGATGAGCATTTGCCTTTGGTGGAGTTCTCGTACAATAATAGTTACCATACTAGTATCGGGATGCCACCTTACGAAATGCTTTATGGGCGTAGGTGTCGAACTCCCGTTTGTTGGGGAGAAGTGGGTCAAAGAGAGATCGGGAGTACCGATTTGGTGTTAGAGACTAATAGCAAGATTGATTTGAATCGGGAACATTTGAAGAAGGCTCAAGATAGGCAAAAGTCGTATGCCGATAGACGTAGGCGATTGATTGAGTTCCAATAAGGCGATATGGTGATGCTTAAGGTTTCGCCATGGAAGGCTATTATTCGATTTCGAAAACGGGGAAAGTTAGTTACTCGGTTTATTGGGCCGTTCAAGGTTTTAGCTCGTGTTGGTGAAGTTGCATATCGATTAGAATTACCCGAAGAGCTTGCGGGGATCCATAATACATTTCATGTTTCCCACCTCCGTAAGTGTCTTGCGGATGATTCTTCATGGATGCCATTAGACAAAATCGAGCTAAACAACAAGTTAGAGTATGTCGAGGAACCGATTGCTATCCTTGACGAGAAGGTGAAAATGTTGAGGAATAAAGAGGTGAGAACTTTCAAGGTTTAATGGCAGCGAAGTAAAGGTTCCGAGTTCACTTGGGAACCCGAAGAGTTCGTGTTGGTTTATCTTCCATCGTGTCATGCGGCTTGGATTGCGAGGATGCAATCCGAATAAGTGGGGGAGAGTTGTAAGACCCGAATAATTGTAGTGTACATGTGTGTATATAAGTTACTCGAGTTTTGGGGTTGTGGTTGCACATAATTAAAAAGAGAAAAGATGCTGAACAGGGAGGTCGCGCGCCGCGCGGCTAGGTGGCGCGTCGCGCCATCTGTCTGCAACAGATTCCTTTCTTTTTTTAAAATAGATATTTTGAGGGCAATTGTGTAATTTCACTTTGGGGCCGAATTTAATACCCTAGATCATTTTTGGGGAGCTCATTTACTACTCCCACAACAACCTTATCTTCTCAAATTAAACTCTAGAGAGAGAGTGCAATCCTTGAGAGAGAAAGCTCCATTAAAGGGTGAAAGAGGTTGAATCGGGTCTTGGTGCAAGTTATAAAGTCGTTCATCTAGTCGATAGCTACGTAGTGATTGTGTTGGTAAGTTATAAAACCCGATTTCTTACTTTAATTGCTTTAAGGGTTAGGGTTTGGGCTAGTGATTAACCAAAGACCCATTTTGTTAGTATTTTGGGGATTTTGGGTGAATATGGGTTATGAAGGCTCATTGATGACTAACCTAGGGTTTGAATGTGTTAATTGGACTTTTGAGTCTTAAATTTGGTTAGTTAGTTGCTAGAACACTTTAATAATATGTAAATGGGTGTTATTGGGTATGGATGACCCAAATGCGTGTGTTGACCTTGAAATGGGTCAAATGAGTCTTTAATGACCTAAGTGGCCTAGCAAGTATGAAAACGAGTTAGCCTTGCGACCTAAATGTGTTTTAAACCCATCTTGACGAATGATTAGGGTTTTGGTGTGTGTTGACCCAATTTAGGGTTAAGGGTGCAAATGGGTTGAAATTGCACCTTGGGTCAAAATGGCTTAGAATGGTGAAAAGGGTTTGGTTGACCGACTTGAGTTTGCGTTTGATGATGTGTATTATTTGATAGGTACATTACTTTGAGGTCTTGCAAGCTCGGGTATCTTTTCACAAGACTCTGAGGTGAGTGGAATAATTATATGCGTATGTATATAATGTGTCTATTTATTGTAGCGTGAAATGTGTAGTGTCGAGGTGCTAAGACACCATGTTTCACGTGAAGAGTGTAGCATCGAGGTGTTAAGATGCCACTCGGGTGTAGCATCGAGGTGTTAAGATGCCACCTAGGAGTGTAGTGTCGAGGTGTTAAGACGCCACTCCGTAAATTAATGAGTGATGCATCGAGGTGTTAAGATGCCACTCGGGATGATGTGCCGAGGTGTTAAGGTGCCACCCTAGGGGTTAGTGGTGCGAGGTGTTAAGTGCCCTAACGGATGTTGTGAACACCGATGTTGTTTTCGCGAGCGTCGTTCCCTTGTACTATTGGTTAACCATGGTTATTTGTGTTGTAAGCATATTATATTATTCGAGTTATATTCATATGTGGTTGTTATGCTAGCTTGTGGTATTGGAGATTTATAGCTTGTTATCGTGACGATAAGCTAAATGTGTATGCTAGCGTGTTTGCGGGTTGGTGTGTAAGTGTATGCAAGTAGGTATAATTATATATGTATTCGTATAATTATTGCATTCACTAAGCTTTCCTTACCCTCTTGTTGTTTACCATTTTATAGGTTCGGTTTTGGACAAGGGTAAGGGCATCGTTTTGGACTAGAGATCCCGCTTGATGCTAGGGGACGCTTTTGGCTTTAGTAGCTCTTGGAGTTTGACCGATAGTTGGGTAGTTTAATCCCAAACACCATGCTCATTGCGTAGTTTGGAACTTAAACTTTTTGTTGGTCGAAACTCTTAACTTGTACTAAACTTGTAATTTGGGTCGTGTGGGCCCCGCTTGTAAAATATTGATTTTATGTTTGAAACAGGTTAGTTTTACATATTTGGATGTATGGTAAAAAGCGTTTCGTCTAAAAGTGTCGGGAACTAGTCAATCTTTTTCGCATTTAAAAACTTTCCGGACTGTCCACTTTGGCGCGTCGCGCCCCTACCTGGCGCGCCGCGCGGGTATGCTGCACAGAATTTTTTTTTTGTATTTTCGCGTGGTTTGGTCGAGGGTTGGAATGGGTTGTTACACAAAAGTAGGCTGTGATTGAGTATTCAGTTAACATGGTGAAACTTGTGGTGGATACGAAGGTTGTTGAATGGGTGTACTGCTAACATTCAAACCATACATATTCTGATTGCTTGTAGCAAAAGCAGTTTGAAATGGTGCATGAGCTGAATTTGGAGGTGTATAACCATTTGGACAATACATTTTGGTGTCTTGAACTTGTTTAGACCTCTTAACTTTGTTTAACAATTCTAACTCTTCTTCCTGAAGTCTTGCAATAAACGAGTTCACTGTAGCAGTAGAAAGTTCTCTAATGGTTTTCATAGTTAGTATGAAATCATTCCATTCTAATGGTAATGCTCCAGCTAGACATGTTACTTTATCTTTCTCAGCAATGGTTACATCATGCTTGTGTAGTTCAGCTAGCAAGTGACGGTATCTTTCAACCAATTCCGTAATAGATTCCCCGACTTGCCAGTGAAAACGATCAAACTCAGCTTTCAACTCTAAACCATTTCTAGTTCTGTAAGATGTATTTACTTCATTGAAAGTACAAAATGCTTCCCATATCTTGAATGAATTATCATGACACAGAAATTGATGGAAAATCGGACCATCAAGAGCACTTGTCAAGTTACAGTACATCTTCTTCTCCAAGTTATATTCTTCACGTTCTTCTGAAGGCATATTATGTAACGTATAAAACTCATTTGTAACTGGTGAACGTGGCCATTGAAATTCGATTGCAATGTACTTCCAAAGCTTCGTGTCCTGACCATCAGACCAAATCTTAAATCTCGACTTCCACGTAGAATAGTTATCCATATTCATTAATCTTGGACATTTCGTACCACTTCCGGATTCATTCTCAGCAAGGAGTAATCGTTGAGTCATATTCATGATACTCTGAACTAACGGTGCAGCTAACGCATAATCGTTTGAATTAAACATCTTGACAATCTTACCTAAACAGGTAAACCGTGCAGTTCAGGATCTCAGTCGTACGAGTCACAACCTCAAACGTACGTGTCACTACCTCAAGCGTACGTGTCACAACTTAATTGTACGTATGACCTAACCAACTAAATGAATCAACACTAAGCCTCAAACATGCGAGAAAGGATCAACCGTGTGATCACTCGTACATGTCACAGTCAACCGTATAATCACTCGCGTGATCAGACTGTAGTCACTTAACCTAACTAAGGTTATGCTAAACCGTGCAGATGAGTTCACGAGTGAGGTCAACCGAGCGAGTGAGGGAATTTTCACTGACCCACTCGTGTGACCTACTGTATAGCCTAAATCACTCTAAAACCCTAGAAAATGATGTTAAACCTCAATTTCTTCATCCACAAGCTGGATTAGCACTAAACTAACATAAACACACTCTCTAATAACAATTACACACGTAAAAATGATTCCTTTTTGATTAAAATCACTCTAAACTCAAAAACCCAAATAATAAACTCTTTAATAACCAAAAATCACTAGGATGATGTTGAAATCACAACCAACGCTCTAATACCAATGATGAAACATGACTAGGAACTTCGAAATCAACAGATTTAAATCACACAATGGCGGAATTAGTGAATCAACCCATCTAGTGAATATGAAATGCTTTTTGGGATTAATTAAGTCAAACCACAACAATGGATGTGCGATTAGATTAACAACTAGAGCTATTATTCACCTCTTAAGTGATTTGGGTTGAGAGAGAATCAGGCAGGTTACTAGATCTGAGTGATGTGTGTGGAATAAGAGGCTTTAACCTAAAATGAAGAACATGAACACTTATATACCCCTGTTGTTGAGTCAACCGCGCGAGTCAGTCCTCACTCGTACGTGTGGCCTGACTTAGCCGTACAGTTGATCACTCACTCGTGTATGTGTAAACAGATTAGGTTTGTGACTCAGCTCAGCACACTCGTGCGTATGAGCTTGTCAGTCATACGATTGAGGCTTCACTCGTACGTCTGACTGAGTCTAATATAGTCAAACTTCCTTATCGCGTTCCTGCAGTGCCTGTAACCACATATAAATACAGATAGGATAACAACGAGCAATCATGGTAACCCATAAACTGAAGTACTAATCACAAACGTAGGATAGATGTCTAGGGACTTACAGAAAAAGCATCAACAATGTCAATGATAAGGTAGATTTTAGATATCTAAGAGTGTTTGGCTTTCATGAATGGATGGAAATGTTGCCTTATTTCATTGGAAAATGAGATAGTAATCTCAAGAGGTCATTGCTCCCTGAATTACAAGATCTATTTAAAAAGGCAGTTAAGCATGGCAATGCACCAGTAGTGAATGTAGATGATGAACTATCCAAGAAGAAGAAGAAGAAGAAGAAGAAGAAGAAGAAGAAGAAGAAGAAGAAGAAGAAGAAGAAGAAGAAGAAGAAGAAGAAGAAGAAGAAGAAGAAGAAGAAGAAGAAGAAGAAGAAGAAGAAGAAGAAGAAATCTACTGATGGTCCATTCAGAAGATATCCAATCATCATACCTGAACACTTTGAACCTTTCAAACCTGAAGACTTGACTGTAATGTTCCCCGAAGCTTGGAAGGTAGAGGAAGAAGAGCTATCTGAAGCAGAAAAATAAAAGGAGAAAGATAAAGATAGATTGCCTTCTACTCTATAAATTGTCTTTTGTAATATTTCATATTCATTATACTGCCTTGTATTTTGAAATGACCCAACCCGATAACCAACCGATATAGCGTTATTTTTTTAAAGGGGCTGTAAACAAAATACACTACTGGGCGCGTCGCGGCCCAGTTACTCACGGCACGGCTTAAGCCGTGACCTGAAGCTGCAGTTTATTTTTGACACAGGTATCCATTTTCGCGAACCACAAAACATCGATTTACCCCATAACATGTTCAACAACATAAATACATAATTTTAGATATTTTAAGACAACGAAACAGGCACGATGACCCCGGGATCAAAATGACCCATTTTAACATAATCTAAAAGACACTTTCGATCCAAAACGTTTAAGTTACACATAAGATCGAGCATGGTGATTGGGATTGCACTACCCAATCCTAAGTCTAATCCAAAAGCAAGTCATCTAAAGCAATCTACAATAATCCACTAGTCCCCGCGCTTACCCTTGCCACCTCTTCCATGCGAATCTATAAAAATATAAACAACGAGAGGGTAAGTTATAAGCTTAGTGAGGATAAACATACTATATACATACATAAAAATAAAATGAATACGTATCTCCAACATAAGTAATAAACACATACCGCATCCTTGTATAACTAAGCAAGCTATACATTAACGTACCATAATGTCAAATCCACAAGATTAGCTACAACACAACAATATATATATATATATATATATATATATATATATATATATATATATATATATCCGCAATATACCCAAAATCCCAAGGTTAACAATATATATATATATATATATATATACCCAAAATCCCAAGGTTAACCCCTTAACCTCAAACCCATGAAGGTTGGCCGAAACCACACGCACAAGTGAATCGGAAACCACACGCGATTCACCACCTTCACCTCAATGACAATAGGATTGGCCAAAACCACACGCGCCCCAGTAAATCTGTAACCACACGAGATTCACTACCCTAAGTCAACAACAATGGGAATGTTCGAAACCACCCACGACATTGTGAATTCGAAACCACACGCGATTCACTACCCAAATCACCTCGACAACGACAACAGGGTTAACCTACTTGTCGATGTGAATCAGAAACTCACTAGATTCACTACCCCAAGGGTGGTAACTCAAAATGCACAAACGTGCCACGTGGACCCTAAACTCACGAGGTCCATCATCCTACACACATGTAAAGTAAAAACGAACGCACAAGGATCACTCTACCCCACCCGCACCCATCCTATGCATACATACGCATATAATATATTTGCACTCACCTTGTCGCCTTGATGAATGAAATCCAAATCCGCAATCCACCAATGGAAAGTACCTATTCCATTTATCACATAACAAACAACACAATTAGGGTGGATAACAAACCAACCAGAATTGACACTTAGTGCAATTTTGACCCAATTGCACTTCCAAGCACAACCCGTGCCCAAAATAACCAATAATGTAATGACCCGACTTTTTTGACTTATAGTTATATTTTATACTTTTAGGAAACTGCGTATTTGTACGTACTGTGTTAGATTATATTCTGGGATCATTATTCATGTTAATTACTTCCGTTAATACCTTACAATGTGTTATTAAGTACTTAGTTACTTAATTTGATCCTCTAATGCTTTTATGACCGTTAGTGTCACTTGACGTTTAGAACGAGCTATGTACTTTGTACACGTTAAACTTTTGTTGTAATTGGAATATTATGACTACGTAATACTAATTGTTATTTTCTAATGAAAATTACTTGGTTTATTGGTTGCTTAATTACGCTTAGTAATTTACTAATGCACACTAGTTAGTCTTAATGGACTTTTACCTTAATAGACTTAGGCCCACCCTACTCTAGTTAATGGACCATTAAATTAGCCCAACTTTAATGGATTTATGATCCATTAAGATGTAGGACAAAAACCCATTAAGATGAGCCAATATACTAGCATTTTTGTTCACCATTACTACACATGTTGCATGGGATCCCAACAACAAGCACCACCTTTAGACCACCACCATGCAAAAAGCAAAGTTTGTCTCCCCCTTGTCCCAACCACCACCACCACAACTATAAATATCACACTTGATTCTTCATTTCACACTTGATTTCATTCTCATTTTACACACACTTGCTCTCTAATTTTCTCTCTAGTATTTCTCACACTAAAATTGTAAGTTCTTAAATTTTCTTCTTCTTCTTCATTCTTTCTTCTTAATCACGACATCATCATCATCATCATCATCATAAGATCAAGCTTTTTAGCTTTTTGATCATGTTATATCTTGTAGATTCAAACTTTGATTTGAATCCTTCAAGAACATGAAAGATTCAAGATTTCTAGCTTTGAATCTTCATTACTTTGATGGATCTAAGCTTTATAGCTTAAGATCACTTGTTTTTGTCAAAAGATCAAAACTTGTGTTTATGATCTTCATGAAACTTGAAGATCTAACCTTTTGCGTTAAAGATCTTCAAGAACATAAAAGATTCAAGCTTTCTAGCTTTGGATCTTCATTACTTTGATGGATCTAAGCTTTATAGCTTAATATCACTTTGTTTTTGTTAAAAGATCATAACTTGTGTTGATGATCTTCATGAAACTTGAAGATCTAGTTTTTGCTTTAAAAGATCTTCAAGGACTTAAAAGATTCAAGCTTTCTAGCTTTGAAATCTCATAATTATTGTTAAAGGATCCAAGCTTTCTAGCTTAGGGTTTCATTACTTTGTTTGATCAAATTTATGTAACTTAAGGTCTTGCTTGTTTGATTGAATCAAAGTTTGTAGCTTTAAATTTTAGAACTTGTATTTGTGTTGAGACTAAGAACATGATGTAACCTTGGTTCATCATCCATCTAAAACTCTTAAGTGAGTTGTATTTCTCCTTAGTCTTGACATGGTGTGTTGATGGTTGAAACTTGGTCAAAGTGATGCTAAAACATCAAAGAGTTGTACACTTGAGGCTTATATGCATCAAGGATGAGAATCGTGATAAGCATCAAGCACCAAGAAATCCACTGGAGCACTTTTTTCTGTTTTTCAGGGTGTGATCAGACTACTGGGACTTCCGGAAAGTTGATTTTCAGATAGTTCGGTTCGAGTAGATGACTTTTCGTTTAAGACTCGCCTAAATCCGATATACGGTTTAGGATTTATAGCCTTCCAAAAAGCACTACGCCTTTGTAACGACGTGCTGAAATTACTGACCTACTCGGCTTGAATCATCGCCACGGTCAAACAACATCGAGTTAGGATCTGAAAATTGGAAAACGGTAAGAGGACTCACATACGGAGCCTTAGCCACTGACCACATGTCTTTTCGGTTTGTATAGAGGTCGTAGCAGCTGTCCGAAGTCTGCCTTTTGTTTCGATATCTATTCTTGTTGAAAACTTACTTTATCTTTTACGAATGATGATGACGATGATGATACTTAAGACTTAATTTATTCGCTTTTATACTTTTGGGGACAATATACTGACTTAGTAACCTTTGACTTAGGTTGAGGACCTTTCGGACCGACTTACTACTTGCTTACTTTTCATATCGACTTTTACCGCACATTCACTGTGAGTTATAGCTCCCTTTCTACTTTACTATTTTTGGGACTGAGAATACATGCGCTTTTTATGTTTTACCTACTAGACACGAGTACTTAAACTTTATGTATGTGTGGGTGACATAACGGCACAAAGATTCCCCTTAGCTCGGTAACGTTTAATTATTGGTTTATGAACCGGTAGACGCGAATCTTAATTATGGATCCATAGGGTTTTTTCATCCCCACTCAGGCTAGTCTCGCTAGCAGTCAATGGGTGTTTAATACTTCGTAAACATACGCACTCACCAAGTGTACTTTTTGGGGGTGATATGTTACTTGTTAAGTTAGTTACCGGGTGCCCACGGATAAGCATATACTTTTCATACTGTTTTGATTACAAACAAACTATAGCTCACCAACATTCGTGTTGACATTTTAAAGCATGTATTTTTTAGGTGCCTAGACGTTGTTGCTTCTGCTGTTAGATTTGCTGTTATAGACTCGCTGTGTTAGACTTCCGCTGCATTGTTTAGAGATGTCTTAATCATTGAACTTTTACTTTGCATTCACAACTTATGTTACATTTGAACAATGGCTTTGTAATTACCTTTGTGTCACGTACTTATGTTAATACTTTCTATTCGTAGAAGCACGTTACCTTTTGTAAAACATTTGAGGTTGGTAAAAACGTTACCTTTTCATGAATGCAAAACTTTTTTTAAAACAGCATATAGTATTATGCCGTGTAATGGACCTGTTGTTGATGATCCGTACATGATGGTTTTGTACGGGGCGTCACATTCGGTATCAAAGTATTAGTTATAGGTAATTAGGTTGCATTAGTGTGTCTTGACCGAGTCGAGTAGGATTCACTAATAGGACTAATCTACAACTTGCTCGTTTACTTGTTTCTGCAGAACTGTTGCATGCTACTGCTTACTTTTACTGCTATATGAACTTGCTGTATGCTATTGCGTATTCTCGCTACTGCATGCTACTATCTGCTTTTGATTTCATGTTACTTCACCATGATACTATTATTATTGCCATGCTATGTACTACTGTAGACGATCTAGGCTGCTGTAGTTACTATGCCTGATTACGTACTTGCTATATGTCTTACTGACATGGAATAAGTAATTGATTGCTATATTACTATAGGATTATTACTTATTGGGTAACGAATTTTGACTTGAGTCAAAAATTTTGATTGGAAAATCAATGGCAAATAGAAGAGGTCCAAGGGAAATGCACACAGCAACACAGATCGAGGAAATGGTGACTGCTCGAGTAGCCGCAGCTATGGCGAATGCCAACCCACAAGCTCCACCGGCTAACCAGAATATTCAGAATGGGTGCACTTACAAGGAATTTCAGAGTTGTAAGCCACATAATTTCAGTGGAACGGAAGGGCCAGTTAGCTTAACAAGATGGTTTGAGAAGTTGGAATCGGTGTTTCGTGTTAGCAACTGCTCCGACGCGAACAGGACTAAGTACGCATCATGCACGCTGTCGGATGGCGCTCTAACCTAGTGGAACATGCTCACTTAGGCTCAGGGGATCGACTGTTGGGATTTAACATGTTTCAAAATACTTAAACCCATTTAAGAAATAAACATTACGGAAGCGTGTAAAACCGATTACAAACATGTTATTCTTTAACCAATTAAAGTCAAATCCCAAATCGGATCAAGTTGTGAAATATGCTTACAAACTATAAGTGGGTTAAGAGATTATACCTTCTCCAAGTTAGGAGGTAAAAGTAAAGATGATGATGATGATGAATGTAGCTCCAAAAGATGAAGCCTCAAGTTGTAATACCCCAAGCCTTTTGCACCAACACCCTTGTTGTAACAACCCAACCCGTTATCCAACCGAATACGCAAGAATTTATTTTTTTTAATACAGTTAGGGTACGCGGCGCGCAACCCTCTCTGTGCGCGGCGCGCACAGAGCCTGATTAGTTATGTCCGGATTTTCCATTTTTCATTTAATGATCTACCACTTCCCGACACTTTTAGACGAAACGGTTTTCACAACACATTATAATAAGTAAAACTCACACGTTTTCATAATAAAACAACTTCTACGACACCGGGCCCACATCGGCCGTTTTACAATTTTCGTACAAAATACAATTTTTGACTACATGTTTTTTAACACAACATAAAAGCCGAGCATGGCGATTGGGGATACGCTACCCAATCCTAATCAAATCCAAAAGCAAGTCTTCTAAAGCACTACGCGAGTCCACTAGTTCCCACGCTTACCCGAGCCACCGCCTCCATGCAATCTATAAAAATGTAAACAACGAGAGGGTAAGCTAACGTTTAGTGAGTGAGAATATACTACATACATATATATGCATAAAATGGACACGCCACACAAATAATCAAATAACACATACCGGAGCATCAACGTATAAGGCAAACTAAGCATACCGTTCAACCGCTATATAACAAGCTAATAATCAACAAGTAAGTTCACCAACGACGATATGAACCACTCCAATAAGCTACACCCGAAGGGTTAGCTACATCGCAACGATACAACGATATATATATAACAATAAAGCGTACGACACCCAAGGTTAACCCCTTAACCCAATACCCAAAAGTCAATTACCACAATGAAGATTGGCCGAACTACACGAGCCATACTAAATCCGCATCCACACGAGACTACTATCTTCATTACCACAACAACATCGAGGTTGGCTGAACTACACGAGCCTTAGTGAATCCGCATCCACACGAGATCACTACCTCAATAAGATGACTGTAACATCCCGCCTTTTTCCGTTTACTTTTCTGTTTAACTATTTAAGTTCCGTTTTATGTTTATAACACATCCCGTTAATATGCGTTGAATTATTTCGTTTAGGTAATTCCCGCACCCGGTTTAAAGTTGAGGGACCAAACTTGCCAAAGGTTGAAACATTTGACTAGGTCAAAGAGTCAACCCTTATTCTCATCCATTCTTTCATCTCTTTCATTTTTTACTACTTCATCTTTTCTCTCAAAACCCTCAAACCTTCAATCATCATCCAAATTCGTTCAAGAAGGATTCGATCAAAACAAATTGCATATTTGAACTCCTCGTGATCTCCTCTTCGTTTCCATACCGATTTCATCAATTTTGGGTAACTTTCTAAAATCACTAATTCTTGTGTTCTTGAGATTTTTAAGTTATAAGGTTGTTAATTAGTGTCTATGGCTCGAGTCTAGTTTGTTTATGTGATTTGTATGCTCGTTTTTGATATTTTGATGTAACTAGTTCATATTGAAAGATGACATGCTTAATCTTGAAATTGAGTGTTCATATGTTGTTTGATGCTAAGAGCTCATGTTTTAATTGTGTTTCTAGTGTTACTAGCTTCATTATGATGTATAGTTTGATTAATGAAACCTCCTAAACTTGATTATGAAATTTGGTGAATTTAGGTTAAGGTTTCATGAACTTAAAATGGACTTTTAATGATTTGAATGACATGGAATGTTAGTTGTAAGTGTTAGGTTGTGTTGTATGCTTAATTACCTTCGAAACGGCATATTGTTCATGTAATTTGGTTACCGAATCATTAAATGGCATTTATGACTTGTATGCATTGAATGAGGAACATTGATGGCGGTTTTTGGTAGATGTAAGTGGAAATTTTGATTAATGAAAAGTGCTTAGTTATGTTCCTTGTCAAATTACCTTTCCGATGATATAAGATACATATCTTGATTGTTTGCGGGTCATGAAATGTGTTGGTTTGTGTTTTGGTTCGTGCACTTAGGAAATACAGCAAACAGGGCCTGGAAACCGACCGGGACGCCGTCTAGCTTCTCAGGACGCCATCCCACCTTTTGAACCGGGACGCCGTCTAGCTTCTCAGGACGCCGTCCCACCCTTAAAACCTGGACGACGTCCAGCTATATGGGACGCCGTCCCGTTTGCCTAAAACTGGCTGTTTGCTTGACCTTTTGACGAAAAATGTTTGGCATGTTCTAGACCTCCAATTTACATGTAACTTGTTTTAAAATGCTTATATATGAATAACTAGCATAGAAAATTTGTCCGAGACCCGACCCGAACGTGTTGACTTTTTGTTGACTTTGACCGACCAAAGTTTGACTTTTTGTCAAACTTAACCAAATGATTATGCAACCCTCCTAACTTGTTTATATACTTGTACCTTGCATGAAACTTGACAATTTGATTTCACATGCTACATAATCGAGTCGTAACGAGCCATAGGACTAATTGAACATCTTTGACCCTTCGTGACTATCGTTATTGATACAACCTATTTGTTTAGGTCAAGACTAGCATTGTTCTTTGCACACGTTACTTGTCAAAGTACTTTTTGGTTCGTGCATACAAGGTGAGATCATAGTCCCACTTTTACTCTTTTAAACTTACTTTTGGGATGAGAAAACATAAACGATTCTTTTGAACTAAGTGAACACAAGAACGGGAAAACAAACATTCTACATACGAGTTTAGAACGAAAATCCTCAATCCGATTATCATTAGTTACATCAGATGGTGTAAGCGAGAACTTATGTTATATGGCCATATGGGTTGACAACCCTCATCTTTGACGGTTCGCTACCGTCTACGGATGAAATATATTTTCGGGA
Organism: Rutidosis leptorrhynchoides; assembly: GCF_046630445.1. Taxonomy (NCBI): domain Eukaryota; kingdom Viridiplantae; phylum Streptophyta; class Magnoliopsida; order Asterales; family Asteraceae; genus Rutidosis; species Rutidosis leptorrhynchoides. The sequence continues at coordinate 322,728,063 of NC_092334.1, forward strand.
AACAGTGTTGTTCTAGCACTAATTTATGGGGTATTCAACGGACGGAATGTTAAGCTTTGATAATTGGGTGCTCGTGAATATTAACTTTTAGAATGTACTATGACTTTATCAATATTGCAACTCTTATGGTTCAGCTTGTTTTTACTCATTTACTTATTTAAACCTATGATTTCACCAACGTTTTCGTTGACAGATTCTTTATGTTTTTCTCAGGTCCTTGAACTTAGGCGATACATGCTTCCGCACATACTTTTTGATACTTGCATTGGATGTCGAGTATACTTGCATACGTGGAGCGTCTTTTTGGCTATTTTAAACTATGTCGCACGTGTTTCATATGAACAATAACTTTTGTTATGTACTTGTCTTGGGAATTACTTTTGTAAACATTGAAACATCCTTTATTAAATGTATGCGACATATTTTCGGTCAAACTTTGTTATAAATACTTATAACCATGTAATGGGACCATACGTAGACGACGCCGTCACTTGACGATTTGTCGGGGTCGCTACAAGTGGTATCAGAGCCTTGGTTGTAGGGATTTAGAGTTCATTGGTGTCAACCCCGAGTCATAGGGTACATTGGTGAGTCTAGACTACAACCGGCATATAGACTTGACATAGGAATTACCTGACTACTTGTGCATTTATACTCGAACTCTCTTACTCATATCTACTCTTATTCTATCTTACTCTTGCGTTGTATGATTTAATTGACACGCCACCTTGACTATATGTAGTAATGTCGAATGCACATATGAATTAGGGTAATATAATTTCCGGGATTTTATTACGGTGACTCATATGAACATACCGACATTATGACATAAAGAATTTAAGGCGGGTCAAGGATAATTTTCTTTCTATCTTTATTCCATATCACGGTTAGTATTATTTAGAATACTAACCAACGGTATTCTTTTGTTTTGAAGGAACAATGGCTCCTCGTCGTGTACGCCGCAATGAAACTCCCGAACAAGCTCTCGAACGGATGATAGCTACCGCCGTAGATGCGGCCATGGCCGGTCACTCGTCTAACAACAACAATAACACCAACCACAACAACAATAACCAAGGAGCCGGTAACTCTAGCGAAGGGTACTCCTACAAAGCTTTCATGGGGTGCAAACCTCACACTTATGATGGAACCGGGGGACCGGTTGTGCTTACTCGTTGGTTTGAACAAACCGAGGCCGTCTTTAGCATAAGCGGTTGTCGGTATCAAGACAAGGTCAAATACTCCACCCACACTTTCTCCGGAATTGCTCTAACATGGTAGAACACCTATGTTCAATCGGTGGGTACCGATGAAGCTCATGCCCTCTCTTGGGCCGATCTAAAGGAAAAGATGATTGTTGAATATTTTCCGCGCGAAGAAACCCGAAAGCTTGAGGAAGAACTAAGAGCTTTGAAAGCGGTCGGAAACGATCTTAAAGCTTATAATCAACGTTTCGCCGAACTATCCTTGATGTGTCCTAATCTTGTTAACCCCGAATCTCAAAGGATTGAGCTCTACATGCTCGGTCTTCCAAAAAGCATCAAACAAGGGGTGATGTCATCCAAACCCACTACTCATCAAGCCGCTATGAACATGGCTCGCCAACTAATTGAAACGGTTGACGAAGTCGTAGTGCCGGCTCCTAAGGCCGAGGACAAGTCGGGTGGCAACAAAAGGAAATGGGAAGCCACTCCATCAACCAACTACAACAACACCTTCACCAAAAAGCCCTTCAACAACGACGGCAAGAAGGGTTATGTCGGAAACTTACCTTTTTGCAACAAATGCCACAAGCATCATCACGGCGAATGTAACAAACTAGTTTGTCACCGTTGCCAAGGTGTTGGTCATAGGGCCAACAATTGCACAAGCGCCGCCCCCGTTGCTCGAAAGGGGCCCAATCCTCCAAAAACGGTCACTTGTTACGAATGTGGCCAAACGGGCCATTATAAGAACGGATGCCCGAAAAAGAAAGCCAACCCCAACAACCGAGGTCGAGCCTTTAACATCAACACCGAGGAAGCCCGAGATGACAACGAACTAGTCACGGGTACGTTTCTTCTCAACAACACTTATGTTACTTGCTTATTCGATTCGGGTGCCGATAAATGTTTTGTGTCTAAGACTTTGACTCCTACTCTTTGCACTCCACCACACCCTTTAGATACTACTTATTCCATCGAAGTGGCCGATGGAAAACTCTTAAGTGCCGACACATATTACCGGGGGTGTACTTTGAACATTTTGGGTAAGGACTTTGAAATTGACTTGATACCCATGGAATTAGGGAGTTTTGATGTAATAATCGGTATGAATTGGATGGTCAAAAATAAATCTCACATTCTTTGCGATCTTCACGCAATCCGAATTCCTATCGAAAATGGTGAACCATTGATTGTCTATGGCGACAAAAATTGCACCGGACTCAATCTCGTTTCGTGCCTTAAAGTTCGAAAGCTACTTCGCAAGGGTTGTTTCGCGATTCTTGCTCACGTTAAGAAAGTCGAGGCCGACGAAAAGCGCATCAAAGAAGTGCCAATTGTTAGTGACTTTTCCGATGTATTTCCCGACGAATTACCGGGTCTTCCACCTCATCGACCGGTTGAATTTCAAATCGATCTTATTCCAGGAGCCGCACCCGTAGAGCGTGCACCGTATAGACTCGCTCCATCCGAATTACAAGAATTACAAAGTCAAATCCAAGAGTTACTTGACCGTGGTTTCATTCAACCTAGCCACTCACCATGGGGCGCTCCGATTTTGTTCGTTAAGAAGAAAGACGGATCCCTACGAATGTGCATTGATTATCGTGAACTAAACAAATTGACGGTTAAAAACCGATATCCTCTTCCTCGCATCGATGACCTCTTTGATCAACTACAAGGGTCTTGTGTATATTCAAAAATCGATCTCCGTTCGGGTTATCATCAACTAAGGGTTAAGGGGGAAGATGTCTCCAAAACCGCTTTCCGGACTCGTTACTGTAGTTATGAATTCCTTGTCATGCCTTTCGGTCTCACTAATGCACCGGCGGTGTTCATGGATCTCATGAACCGCGTGTGCAAACCTTACCTCGACAAATTCGTTATCGTGTTCATCGATGATATTTTGATCTATTCTAAAAACGAAGAGGAACACAAAGAACATCTCCGAATCGTGCTCGAGCTCTTGAGAAAAGAGCAACTATATGCCAAGTTCTCCAAGTGTGAATTTTGGTTAAAGGAAGTTCAATTTCTTGGTCATGTTGTAAGTGATCAAGGCATCAAAGTCGATCCCGCAAAAATCGAAGCCATTAGTAAATGGGAGACTCCTACTACTCCTACTCAAATTCGTCAATTCTTGGGTCTCGCCGGATACTATCGTAAATTCATCAAGGATTTCTCCCTAATCGCTCGTCCTTTAACCGCGTTAACTCACAAGGAACGAAAATTCGTTTGGACATCCGAACAAGAAACCGCTTTTCAAATCTTGAAAACTAAGCTAACCACCGCTCCTATCTTGTCACTTCCCGAAGGCAATGATGATTTTGTTGTATATTGTGACGCCTCGAAAAACGGTTATGGATGCGTATTAATGCAACGAAAGAAAGTCATTGCTTATGCCTCTCGACAACTCAAAGTCCACGAACGAAACTACACGACACATGATCTTGAACTCGGTGCCGTCATCTTTGCACTTAAGTTATGGAGACATCATCTTCTTGGTACCAAGAGTACTATCTTTACCGATCACAAAAGTCTCCAACATATCTTCGATCAAAAGCAACTAAACATGAGACAACGACGGTGGATTGAAACCTTGAACGATTACAATTGTGAACTTCGTTACCACCCCGGAAAGGCAAATGTAGTGGCCGATGCCTTAAGTCGAAAGGAAAGAACGGTACCTCTTCGCGTCCGAGCATTAAACATCACCATCCACTCCAACCTTAATAGCCAAATTCGTGTAGCTCAAGAGGAGGCTCTTAAGGACAACCACATCAGACGTGAACTTTTAAACATCCTCGTCTCTCGATTCGAAGTTAAGGATAACGGACTTCGATATTACGCCGGAAGGATTTGGGTGCCTAGATATGGCGATTTACGAAACCTCATCTTAGACGAAGCCCAAAAATCACGATACTCGATTCATCCCGGCGCCAATAAGATGTACCATGACCTTAAAGAACAGTATTGGTGGCCGAACATCAAAAAGGAGGTTGCTAGATACGTCGCCAATTGTTTGACTTGCGCTAAAGTCAAAGCCGAACACCAAAGACCGTCCGGCTTACTTCAACAACCCGAGATCCCGCAATGGAAGTGGGAAAGGATCACGATGGATTTTATCACCAAACTACCAAAAACATCGGGCGGTTATGAAACTATTTGGGTCATTGTCGATCGCCTCACCAAATCCGCGCACTTTCTCGCCATGAAAGAGACTGACAAAATGGAGAAACTTGCACGACTATACATTAAGGAGATTGTAGCCCGACACGGTGTACCTTTATCGATTATCTCCGACCGAGATGGTCGTTTCGTTTCTAGATTTTGGCGTACGTTACAAGAAGCGTTGGGAACACGTTTGGACATGAGCACCACATATCATCCCCAAACCGATGGGCAAAGTGAACGTACAATACAAACCTTAGAGGATATGTTACGAGCCTGCGTTGTTGATTTTGGAAAAGCTTGGGACAATCACTTACCTCTCGCCGAATTCTCTTACAACAATAGTTATCACGCGAGTATTAAGGCCGCACCTTTTGAAGCGTTATATGGTCGAAAATGTCGCTCTCCTCTTTGTTGGGCCGAAGTGGGTGACGTGCAAATTTCCGGGCCCGAACTCATTCACGAAACGACCGAAAAGATTCTTCAAATCCGAGATAGGCTTCGGACGGCTCGGAGTCGTCAAAAATGCTATACCGACAAAAGACGCAAGGACCTCGAATTTCAAGTCGGTGACCGCGTCATGTTAAAAGTCGCACCTTGGAAAGGTGTCATCCGTTTTGGGAAACGTGGGAAACTAAATCCGCGGTACGTTGGTCCTTTCGAAATCTTAGAGCGTATTGGAACCGTTGCTTATCGTTTAAACCTTCCGCCTCAACTAAGCTCCATCCATCCTACTTTTCATGTATCTAACTTAAAGAAGTGTCTCGCCGAGCCCGATATCGTCGTCCCTCTCGAGGAACTTACTATTAATGACAAACTCCATTTTGTGGAGGAACCGGTTGAAATTGTGGACTACGTCGAGAAGGAATTAAAACAAAGCCGGATCCCGATTGTTAAGGTCCGTTGGAACGCCAAAAGGGGACCCGAGTTTACTTGGGAAAGAGAAGATCAAATGCGAAAGAAACACCCTCATCTATTCCCGGTCCCGGAAACGTCAGATTCCGAGGAAGAAACAACGACTACTACGCCTACCTAAATTTCGGGACGAAATTTCTTTTAAGGTGTAGGTAATGTAACATCCCGCCTTTTTCCGTTTACTTTTCCGTTTAACTATTTAAGTTCCGTTATATGTTTATAACACATCCCGTTAATATGCGTTGAATTATTTCGTTTAGGTAATTCCCGCACCCGGTTTAAAGTTGAGGGACCAAACTTGCCAAAGGTTGAAACATTTGACTAGGTCAAAGAGTCAACCCTTATTCTCATCCATTCTTTCATCTCTTTCATTTTTTACTACTTCATCTTTTCTCTCAAAACCCTCAAACCTTCAATCATCATCCAAATTCGTTCAAGAAGGATTCGATCAAAACAAATTGCATATTTGAACTCCTCGTGATCTCCTCTTCGTTTCCATACCGATTTCATCAATTTTGGGTAACTTTCTAAAATCACTAATTCTTGTGTTCTTGAGATTTTTAAGTTATAAGGTTGTTAATTAGTGTCTATGGCTCGAGTCTAGTTTGTTTATGTGATTTGTATGCTCGTTTTTGATATTTTGATGTAACTAGTTCATATTGAAAGATGACATGCTTAATCTTGAAATTTGAGTGTTCATATGTTGTTTGATGCTAAGAGCTCATGTTTTAATTGTGTTTCTAGTGTTACTAGCTTCATTATGATGTATTGTTTGATTAATGAAACCTCCTAAACTTGATTATGAAATTTGGTGAATTTAGGTTAAGGTTTCATGAACTTAAAATGGACTTTTAATGATTTGAATGACATGGAATGTTAGTTGTAAGTGTTAGGTTGTGTTGTATGCTTAATTACCTTCGAAACGGCATATTGTTCATGTAATTTGGTTACCGAATCATTAAATGGCATTTATGACTTGTATGCATTGAATGAGGAACATTGATGGCGGTTTTTGGTAGATGTAAGTGGAAATTTTGATTAATAAAAAGTGCTTAGTTATGTTCCTTGTCAAATTACCTTTCCGATGATATAAGATACATATCTTGATTGTTTGCGGGTCATGAAATGTGTTGGTTTGTGTTTTGGTTCGTGCACTTAGGAAATACAGCAAACAGGGCCTGGAAACCGACCGGGACGCCGTCTAGCTTCTCAGGACGCCGTCCCACCTTTTGATCTGGGACGCCGTCTAGCTTCTCAGGACGCCGTCCCACCCTTAAAACCTGGACGCCGTCCAGCTATATGGGACGCCGTCCCGTTTGCCTAAAACTGGCTGTTTGCTTTACCTTTTGACGAAAAATGTTTGGCATGTTCTAGACCTCCAATTTACATGTAACTTGTTTTAAAATGCTTATATATGAATAACTAGCATAGAAAATTTGTCCGAGACCCGACCCGAACGTGTTGACTTTTTGTTGACTTTGACCGATCAAAGTTTGACTTTTTGTCAAACTTAACCAAATGATTATGCAACCCTCCTAACTTGTTTATATACTTGTACCTTGCATGAAACTTGACAATTTGATTTCACATGCTACATAATCGAGTCGTAACGAGCCATAGGACTAATTGAACATCTTTGACCCTTCGTGACTATCGTTATTGATACAACCTATTTGTTTAGGTCAAGACTAGCATTGTTCTTTGCACACGTTACTTGTCGAAGTACTTTTTGGTTTGTGCATACAAGGTGAGATCATAGTCCCACTTTTACTCTTTTAAACTTACTTTTGGGATGAGAAAACATAAACGATTCTTTTGAACTAAGTGAACACAAGAATGGGAAAACAAACATTCTACATACGAGTTTAGAACGAAAATCCTCAATCCGATTATCATTAGTTACATCAGATGGTGTAAGCGAGAACTTATGTTATATGGCCATATGGGTTGACAACCCTCATCTTTGACGGTTCGCTACCGTCTACGGATGAAATATATTTTCGGGAAACAGTGTTGTTCTAGCACTAATTTATGGGGTATTCAACGGACGGAATGTTAAGCTTTGATAATTGGGTGCTCGTGAATATTAACTTTTAGAATGTACTATGACTTTATCAATATTGCAACTCTTGTGGTTCAGCTTGTTTTTACTCATTTACTTATTTAAACCTATGATTTCACCAACGTTTTCGTTGACAGATTCTCTATGTTTTTCTCAGGTCCTTGAACTTAGGTGATACATGCTTCCGCACATACTTTTTGATACTTGCATTGGATGTCGAGTATACTTGCATACGTGGAGCGTCTTTTTGGCTATTTTAAACTATGTCGCACGTGTTTCATATGAACAATAACTTTTGTTATGTACTTGTCTTGGGAATTACTTTTGTAAACATTGAAACATCCTTTATGAAATGTATGCGACATATTTTCGGTCAAACTTTGTTATAAATACTTATAACCATGTAATGGGACCATACGTAGACGACGCCGTCACTTGACGATTTGTCGGGGTCGCTACAATGACTTAGCTACACGCTTCATCGTGAATCCGAACTACACGAGACTCACTTTCTATAAGATGACCGAACTACACGTGTCATCGTGAATCCGCATCCACATGTGACCCACTTCTCCCAAACACAACTCAATATCAACCCATCACCATTGGGGTTATATAATCCACATCACAAGCACATGATGATAACGTACACACATAGTGTGCGCCTCGCTAAAGGTGGTCAACCAAAACGCACAACCGTGCCAATTGGACCTATACACAAGTCCACCAAATCCACCTATATGTGAAGTGAGCTCTATAACCGAGAACCACTTCACCCGACCCGCACCCATCCTACACATATATATGCACATAGGATATTAACACTCACCCTGTCGTCTTGATGAATGCAACCGAATAATCCGCAACTCGCCAATGGAAAGTACCTATTCCATTATCACAATACAAACAACAAACTTAGAGTGGATTTACAAACCAACTCAAATCGACACTTAGTGAAAATTCGACCAATTGTACTTCCAAGCACAAAACGCGCTCAAACTAACCAATAATTACTAACACAAGTGAAAATGGTCCTAATACGCCAATTAAACCCAAACACAAGTGTTAAACACTTATCATTCTCAAAATCACCCATAAACCCTAATTATGACTCAATTCAAAATTAGTCTTTCAAATACACTAAAATGGGTTCCAACACTTCCATAATCACCAAACCTAGTGATTAAACCCAATTCCAAGTCTTAAATCATGGCCAAGTTGGTTTCCAACCCAAAACCCACCAACAACAACAATAAACCCGATTACTAGCATCAAAGAACTCACTTCAAGAGTTTAAATGGTTTTCTCAACAATTTAAGTTCAAACCCTAACTTTGAACATCAATTCAAATAATGAAATTCGGAGTTTGAACTTACCAATACTACCACAATGTAGCCGTGAACGAAATGAACAACTTTAAAACCCAAGCTTTGGTGAGAATGTGACGCCCCGTACTAAATCAACATGTACGGACCATCAACAACAGGATCATTACAAGGTCAAACACTATATACGTTTTCAAAACAAGCTAGCATTCATGATAAAAGGTGCGTCATAACCAATGTCTAATGTTTTACAACCAAAAGTATGCTTCTATGAACGGAAGCAAGTAATAATAGTACATAACCCTTAGCTCATTACAAATCATTGTTCAAAAGTAGTAAAGTTTGAATACAAGATAAAATGTTTCATGCGGTAACATCTCTAATAAGGCAGCGGGTGGCTAATCAGCAAGACTAGTACAACAGCGGAAGCAAGCAACCTTAAGCACCTGAGAAAAACATGCTTAAAAATGTCAACACGAATGTTGGTGAGCTATAGTTTAAGTATAACAGTAATGTAAGGTAGGCCACGAGATTTCAGTGCTTCAACAGCGTTTCAAAATAGTATGAAAAGTATATGTTCAACCGTGGGCACTTGGTAACTAACTTAACATTTATCACTCCCTAAAAGTACACTTGGCGAGTGCGTATGTTTACGAAGTATTAAATACCTGTTAAATGCTAGTGCTACTAGCCCGAGTGGGGATGTCAAACCCTATGGATCCATATCTAAGATTCACGTTCACCGGTTCAAAGACCAATAACTAAACATTACCGAGCTAAGGGGAAAGTTTATGCCGTTGTATAACCCACACATATATAAAGTTTAAGTACTCGTGCCTAGTATGTAACATGTAAAATGCGCATGTATTCTCAGTTCCCAAAATAGTTAAAGTAAAAAGGGATGCTATAACTCACAGTGGTTAAGTAGTAGTAAAGTTGACACGGGAAAGGTAAGCAAGTATGTTGGTCCAGAAACTCCTCAACCTAAGTCAAAAGTACTAAGTAAGTAATTTGTTCCCAAAGGTTTAAATGTATGTAAATTAGGTCTTAAGTATCATCATCATTCATCATTAAGTCAAAAGGGTAAAGTAAGTTTTCGTTCAAGAATAGGGTTTGAAATAAAGGCTGACTTCATTCAGTCGCCACGACCCCTATACAAACTGAAATGAGGTGAGACCAGTAGCCATGGCTCTGTATATGAGTCCCCTAGGAACTGAAGAAATTTCCAGAACCAAACTCGTCTTCGTTTGACCGTGGTGACGGTTTAAGTACGAGTAGGTCAGAAATTTTAGCACAACGTTAATAGGGTGTAGTGACTTTCGGGAGGCCATAGATCCTAAACCGTAACTCGGATTAAGACGAGGTCTAAACGTAAAATCATCTACTCGAACCGAACTAACTGAAAATCAACTTTCCAGTAGCCCAGGTAGTCTGGTCAGTTCCAGAAACAGTAAGAAAGGTGGTCCAGTGAGTTCTTGGTGCTTGATGCTCATCACGGTTCTCATCCTTGATGTGTATAGCTTCAAGTGTACAACTCATTGATGGGTTTGCAACATCTTAACCAAGTTTTGACCATCATAACACAAGTGCAAGTCTAAGACATGTAGCACAACTCACTTAAGAGTTGTATGAAGTTTGATGAACCAAAGTTGCATCAAGATCTTAGATCCAACACATACATGAGTTATAAAAGTAATATTAAGCTACAATCTTGAAAGCAAACTAAATAATCAAGATCTTAAGTTGTAGGACTTAGATCTTAGCTAGATTTTAAAGATTCTAGACTATAAAGTCTAGATCTAGTGGTCTTAAGTTAGATCCTAAGTTACAAAACTTGGATCTACACTTTAATGAAACCATAAGTTATGAAACTTAGATTTTCAACTTGTAACATGTATATAAGCTTATAAGCTTTTATTTACAACAAAATAAGTAGACCATAAGCTATAGAAACCTAGATCTTTCATAAGTATATGAAGTTATAACTAGAAAGTTATACTTCCATTTTCTTGAACTTACAAAGTTAACTTTGGTTCTAGAAAAATGAGATCAAGATTAACTAGTAATACTTGACCATGCTTACAACAATCACAACTTTAAAGTACATGAAATGAAGAAATAAATTAAAGTTACAAGTATTATGTTCATATTTGCTTCATACTTGAGAAGATTCAAACCAAAGTTTAGATCTTAAGAATTCAAGTCTACAAAACATGAACATAAAGAAGATCATCAAGTTTATGAACTTTAGATCTTGAAAACATTTAAGAGTAGAACCTCAAACTAACAAGTTTAGATTCTTGTTCTTGGTTCTTCATCAAACAAGAGATGGAAGTAACCAATATCCATGAAGATACAAGTTAAAGAACTTGATCTTTAACAACAAACAAGTAACAAACAAGTAATTAAACAAGAAGCAATGATGATGGTAGTAATATGCTACAGTTTTGTGGAAGAAAAAGGAGAGAAATAATGTTGTTAATTACTAGTTTTTTAGAGAAGAAATGAGAGAAAATGAAGTGTTGTTTGTAAGTGTGTGTAAAAGAAATGAAATGCAAGTGAATAAGTAACAAAGTGAAGTGAAAATGAACTCCCTTGTGGCTCTAGGTGCCGACGGTTTACAAACAAAAAAAGGGAAGTCAAAACTTGCTTTCATGTGTTGGAAAGGTGGTGAAAGCTTGAATGGGTAATAAGGTTAATTGTATGGATAAATGGTCATGCATGCTTGTAGTACTTTGTCTCTTCATTAAGCTAATTAATCCAAGCTTATGTTTAATGGAATACTAGCATAATCCATGGGCTTACAAATCCATTAAAAGTGTAGGGTGGGCTTACTAGTCCATGAATTAAAAGTCCAAGCCCAAGTAATTAATAAATAAATAAAAAGCCCAAGTAATTAATTACTAAGCTTAGTTAATAAAAATGATTAATAATAAACAATCATGAATGTAAATAATATTCAAAAATATTATTCGTGAAAAGTACGCGTGTCACAAAGACTAGTCGGGCCATGGAAATTCAAAAACGATAACAAGTAAATGTATATAAATACATTTATTAAAGCGCAAGTATAAATAATAAATATTAATAATAAACGTTGGAAAATCCAGGGTCGTTACATTACCCACCTGTTAAAGAAAATTTCGTCCCGAAATTTTAAGCTGAGGTAGATGGAGGAGTCGGGAAAAGGTGAGGATACTTCTGCATCATTTGATCCTCTCGCTCCCAGGTAAACTCAGGTCCTCGTTTGGCATTCCATCATACTCGGACGATCGGAATCTTGTTGCATTTCAAAGTTTTGACCTCACGGTCCATAATTTCAACAGGCTCTTCCACGAAGTGAAGTTTGTCATCAATTGTAAGTTCTTCCAGTGGTATGACTAGTTCTGGTGCAACAAGATACTTCTTCAAATTTGATACGTGGAAGGTTGGATGAACTGAGCTCAATTGAGTTGGGAGATCCAAACGGTAAGCAACGGGTCCAACACATTCCAAGATTTCAAAAGGACCAATGTATCGTGGGTTTAACTTTCCATGTTTCCCAAAACGAATCACACCTTTCCAAGGTGCAACCTTCAACATTACACGGTCACCGACGTTGAATTCAAAGTCTTTACGTTTGAGGTCGGAATAACTCTTTTGACGGTCACGGGCCGTCTTAAGTCTCGCTTGAATCTGAGCAATCTTCTCCGTTGTTTCATGGACTACCTCGGCTACTTCGGCCTAACAAATAGGAGATCGGCACTTGTTGCCATACAACGCTTCAAAAAGTGCGGCATTAATGCTCTAGTGATAACTGTTGTTGTAAGAAAATTCAACGAGTGGCAAATGCCTTTCCCAGGCCTTTCAGAAAACGATAACACATGCACGCAACATGTCCTCCAAACTCTGAATCATGCGTTCACTTTGCCCGTTAATCTGTGGGTGATATGTAGTACTCATGTCGAGACGGGTTCCCATGGCTTCTTGTAAAGAACGCTAAAATCTGGAAGCAAAACGGGGATCGCGTTCTGAGATGATCGATAAAGGTATACCACGATGAGATACAACCTCCTTGATGTATAGTTGAGCAAGTCTCTCCATCGTATCTGTCTCCTTCATGGCTAAGAAGTGTGCAGATTTAGTGAGACGGCCAACGATAACCCATATGGTATCATATCCGCCCACCGTCTTTGGTAGCTTAGTAATGAAGTCCATCGTTATCCTCTCCCATTTCCATTGCAGGATTTCCAGTTGTTGAAGTAATCCAGAAGGTCTCTGATGTTCGGCCTTAACTTTTGAGCAAGTCAAACACTTACCAACATAAGTTACAACGTCCTTCTTAAGATTCGGCCACCAATACTGTTCCTTAAGATCGTGGTACATTTTTCCCGCTCCGGGATGAATCGAATATCTAGACTTGTGGGCTTCATCAAGTATAAGGTTTCGTAGATCTCCATAACAATGTACCAAACTTCTTTCGACGAAGTACCAAAGTCCTGTCTCCTTAACCTCGAATCGAGAGACGAGAATGTTCAGGTGTTCATGAGATATATTCTCCTCCTTGAGAGCCTCATCTTGGGCTACTCGGATCTGATTATTGAGATATGAATGGATGGTGATGTTCAAGGCCCGAACATGAAGAGGTGACATCCTCTCCTTTCGGTTCAAAGCATCAGCTAAAACATTGGCCTTGCCAAGGTGATAATGAAGTTCACAATCATAGTCGTTCAGCGTCTCAATCCATCGACGCTGTCTCATATTTAGTTGCTTCTGATTGAAGATGTGCTGGAGACTTTTACGATAGGTGAAAATAGTGCCCTTAGTTCCATAAAGATAGTGTCTCCACAGCTTTAATGCAAAGACGACGGCTCCAAGCTCGAGATCGTGCGTTATGTAATTTCACTCGTGAATCTTCAGTTGACGAGAGGCGTAAGCGATAACCTTTGTGCGTTGCATCAGTAAACAACCAAAACCACTTTTCGAAGCATCGCAATAAACGACGAAATCATCACTGCCTTCCGGAGGTGATAAGATAGGTGCGGTGGTTAACTTCTTTTTCAAGGTTTGAAATGTTGATTCCTGTTCGGGTTTCTAAATGAACTTCTTTCCTTTGTGAGTCAGCGCGGTTAAAGGACGAGCAATCAGAGAGAAACCTTCAATAAATCTTCGGTAGTAACCGGTGAGACCTAAAAATTGGCGGATATGAGTCGGAGTAGTGGGGGTTTCCCACTTGCTGATAACTTCAATCTTGGCGGGATCTACTTTGATATCCTGGTCGCTCACAACATGACCCAGAAATTGGACTTCCTTCAACCAAAATTCACACTTGGAGAATTTGGCATAAAGTTGCTCTTGTCTTAAGAGTTCAAGCACTAATCGAAGATGTTGTTCATGTTCTTCTTCGCTCTTAGAGTAGATGAGGATATCATCTATGAAGACGATAACGAACTTGTCCAAGTATGGTTTGCAGACATGATTCTTGAGGTCCATGAACACGGCAGGTGCGTTGGTTAATCCGAATGGCATCACGAGAAACTCATAATGACCATAACGAGTTCTGAACGCAGTTTTCATTACATCACTCTCCTTCATCCTCAACTGGTGATAACCGGAATTGCAAATCGATCTTAGAGTAAACGCTCGATCCTTGTAGTTGGTCGAAAAGATCGTCAATTCGGGGAAGAGGATATCGATTCTTGATTGTTAATTTGTTGAGTTCGCGGTAGTCGATACACATGCGGAAGGATCCGTCCTTCTTCTTTACAAAAAAAACAGGCGTACCCCAAGGTGAAGAAATCAGTTGGATAAATCCACGGTCTAACAGTTCTTGTAATTGACTCTGCAACTCTTGCATTTCGGAAGGTGCGAGTCGATATGGTGCGCGAGCTACAGGTGCAGCTCCTGGCACTAAATCGATTTGAAACACTACTACTCTCGGTGGAGGTAATCCAAGCAATTCTTTCGGAAAGACATCAGAAAATTCGTTCACAATTCGTACATAATCCACGCTCTTCACCTCGGTTTCTAACGTTTTCACATGTGCCAAAATAGCAAGACGTCCTTTCTTCATGATCTTTTGCGCTTTCATGCAACTAATGAGATTCAGTTTCGAACTACATCTCTCTCCGTAAATAACCAGTGGCTCACCGTCTCCGTGTGGTATACGAAGAGCTTTATCTCCACAGATAATGTCAGCCCTTATCTTGATCAACCAGTCCATACCGACAATAACATCAAAGCTTCCCAACTTAATGGGTATTAAGTCAATCTCGAAATCCACACCGGCTATGTTGATAATAGCTCCTCGGCCTATTTGGTCCACTTTCTCAAGTTTACCATTGGCTACCTCGACAAGCATACTCCCTTTTAAAGGAACTAACGGCCAATTTATCTTATCGCAAAAGTGTCTACATACATAACTTCTATCGGCACCAGTATCAAACAGAACAGAAGCTAATAGATTGTTGATAGTGAATATACCTGTGACCAAGTCGGGGTTCTCACGAGCGTCCCTTGCGTTTACATTAAATGCTCTGCCACGCGGTGGTTCGCCGTCCTTTCGCTTGTTGGGACACTCATTTCTGAAGTGGCCCATTTGTCCGCATTCATAACACTTTCTCGGTCCATTGGGGTTCGGCTTCCCAGTCATGGTGGTGATCTTGCAGTCTCTGCCAATATGCCCGGTCTTTTTGCACTTTTCACAAACAACGTTACAATACCCGGTATGGTGCTTGTAGCACCACTTGCATTGCGGTAGGGTACCCTTGTAGTTGGGGTTCGAGTTGGTGTTCAGATTGGGATTCTCACCGTTGTTGTGCCTCTTAGCGGGGGTTTGATCATAGGCTCTCCCCTTGTTGTTATCCCACTTATGCTTATCACTACTACCCGCTTCGGACTTAGCCTTTTCCGATTCATCGATGATGATTTGGTTCATTAAGGTGTGCGCCATGCGCATTGCTTCCGGGACATTGAGTGGCTTAGACGAGGTGACATTTCCCTTAATGAACTTAGGAAGACCCCACAAGTACCTTTCCATGCGCTTAAACTCCGGGGTAACCATGGTAGGACACATCAGGGCTAATTCTAGATACCTACGGTTGTAACCATCGAGATTGTTTCCCACAACCTTCAACTGCATAAACTCAATCTCCATCTTCTGGATCTCTGTCCTAGGGCAATATTCCTCAATCAGGGCCCATTTGAATTCCTCCCATGGGGTAGCAAATGCCTCATCAATACCCTTTGCTTGAGCCAATGTGTTCCACCAAGTTAGTGCACCGTCTGACAGCGTACATGAAGCATACTTGGTTTTGTTCGCCTCTGAGCAGTTACTAACTCGAAACACAGATTCTAATTTCTCAAACCACCTAGTGAGAGCAACTGGCCCCTCAGTTCCACTAAAGTTGTAGGGCTTGCAGCTTTGAAACTCTTTATACGTGCACCCATTATGAATGGGCTGGATAACCGGTGGCGGTGGAGCTTGGGGGTTCATTTCCGCTAAAGCTACGGCGACTCGTTCATTGATCATTTCCTCGATTTGGGCTGTGGTGGGTGTTGATCTTCCGTTGGCCATTGATGTTCTAAACAAAATTTTTGACTCAAGTCAAAATCTAGTATTCAAATAGTAATAATACAGTATATGGTAACCAGCATGGAATCAACACAACACATGCTAATTAAGTAATGTAAATAGATTCAGATACCACAAAGTCAACACATAGTAACGTAAATAGAACACACTGTGCAAAAATTGACCAACACAAAGTTCCATTCATTAATAATAAGTTGCATACATCCGCATAGGTTCGTACAATACATAAGTAAAACATAAAACTACAAATGAGATTACATAATGAAATCTACTACAAAATTCCTAAGGTGATGGTGGGTGTAGGATGTCCATTACGTGGGACATCTGGTCCTCGAGTTCAGCTACCCGAACAAGGAGGATCTCCACTTCCCTTGTCAATTCCTCGACAGAGGGAGATGGTGGGGCAGGAGGTGCAGTCAATACGGGTGGTGCTGGTGGTGCAGATGGTCCGGCTCCAGAAGTGGAGGCTGCAAAGCGGTAAGGCTTACGCATAAAAGGATCAGCAGGGTACGGTACACGCCACTTTAGGGCTGTAACCTTACGATGCCGACCATGAGCGTCAACGAATGGTCGACCTCCATTAATCCCTGGAATGATGGTACCATCGAAACGGTACCGCTTCTTCGGTGGGGTGGAGGGTGGCTGTACAGGTGCATCATCAGGGTCCTCATCTAAATCCTTGTCACTAGTTGTTAGAGGATGAGTCGTCAGATGATGAATCGGTGGATGATGGGTCGTCTAGATCGGATGGGGGTGGCTGCACGGGTGGCTCTCCTCGGGCGGCCATCATCTGTCGGTATCTGGCAGGCCCGATCGGCACGAGACATCCATCAGGAAGGCGTCGGCACCAATTGTTACGCTCATTACGGACTGGACCTTCCCCAAGTTCCGCGGAAATCACAGCGCCACCGGAATGGTGCTGTGGCTCCGAGGGTCCTGGGACAAGTGGAGCTGGAATCTCCTGTAGGTCTTCGGCTCCGTCTGAGATAATCAATGGGCCGGGTGCATGGCTACTAGCTCCAGAGGATGAAGCGCCAGAGTCACTGGAAGGTGTAGATGACGGGATCGAGTCAGCAACAACGGTAGGTGAGGTGGTCGATGAGTCCGAGTCGCTCTCTAAGTGAATGATAGTGGGCGGGGCATCCGACATCTGAACAAGGAAAATAACTTTTTCCATGTCAGTAAGTCATAAAGCAAGCACGTATTAGGCAAATTAACTACGACAGTCTAAATCATGTATAGCAGTAAATAGCATGGCAATAATAATGAATCCTACAGAAGTAGCATGCAATCGAAAGCAAATAATATCATGCAGTAGTGAAAACCAAGTAACAGTACATGGCATATAGCAGTAAAAGTAAGCAGCAGCATGCAGTAAGTCCCGCAGAAACAAGTAAACTAGCAAGTTGTAGATTAGTCCTATTAGTGAATCCTACTCGGGTCGGTCCAGACTCACTAATGCGTAACACCCCGTTTTCCCCGTATATGATTTATAGGTGTATTGGGTATGTACGATAGGCGTATGAAGGGTTCGGGACATTTTCTAGTGTTAAGTCTTGTGTGAGGAGAAAATTACTCAGATCGTGCTTTGTGTCGCGGCGCGACAAAGTAGGCCGTGGCGCGGCAATGGGCTGAAATTGAGATCAGAAGTAGGACAAATAATGATCCCAGACCTAGTTATAGGTCGCAGCGCGACGAATTAGGCCGCGACACGGCATTCTGGGCAAACTGGTGCCGGATTTTGTAATATTAAATGTGAAGCAAGGTCATTTTGGTCTTTTTAGGTTTGAGCCAGATTTGACGCTTTAACCTCATACACTCCTTTCATTTCCTAATTTCTTTTCCCTTATCATTTCATTTTCCTCTCAAAAACTCAAACACCCATTTGATTTCAAAGGGATTTTTGGAAAGGAAGAAGCGGGATTTGATCTTTGGCGTAGTTGACAAGTTTGTTCTCCTCGTTCTTAGCTACGCGGTGATACTAGTGGTAAGCTCTAACTCTGAATTTCATTTTCTTGTTCATCATTCAAATTTGGGGCTTTTGATTGTATGATTCATAGATGGAACCCATTTAGTTGTTAATTGGAGATTAACACCAAGATTCGGGCTTATAAGTGTTAAAGGCGGGTTTTGAGTTGGTTAATGATTTAACCATGTTTAAGACTTGTAAATGGTGTACAATCACTAGCATTAGTGATTATTGGTGTTTTGGAGACTTTTAGGGTTTTCGTGGTTGACTAATGTTGACTAGAGTCAAATTAGGGTTTGTTGAGGATTATGACCCGAATGTCAATTCGATGAGGTTTGTAAACTTAAAATGGATTAAGTTGAAGTATAAAACCGAGTTAAACATGTTTTGGTGTCAAAACTTGTAAATGGTGAGATTGTGACCTTATGGGTCAAAATTAGGGTTTTTGGGTGATTTTGAGAATGATAAGTGTTTAACACTTGTGTTCGGGTTTAATTGGTATATTAGGACCATTATCACTTGTGTTAGTGATTATTGGTTAGTTTGGGCACGGTTTGTACTTGGAAGTACATTTGGGTCGAAATTGCACTAAGTGTCAAATTGGGTTGGTTTGTAAATCCAATCTAAGTGTGTTGTTGAATTTGTGATAATGGAATAGGTACTTTCCATTGACGAGTTACGGATTACTTGGAAGCATTTCTTCAAGGCGACAAAGTGAGTGTTAATATCCTATATGCATATGTATGTGTAGGATGGGTGCGGGTCGGGTGAAGTGGTTCTCGGTCATAGAGCTCACTTCACATATAGGTGGATTTGATGGATTTTGGTATGAGTCCAATTGGCACGGTTGTGCGCTTTGGTTGACCACCTTTGGCGAGGTACATGTTTGTGTGTACGTTATCACACGTGGTTGTGATTTAGATGTTATAACCCCAATGGCAAAGGGTTGATTTGTCTTTATGTGGATAACCCCAACGTGGTGGATTTTATAATCCCGTGACCGTGGGTTTGAATTGGAGAAGTGGATCTCGTGTAGTTCGGATTCACGATGACGCGTGTAGTTCGGTCATCTTATTGGAAATGAATCTCGTGTAGTTCGGATTCATGGTGACTCGTGTAGTTCGGTCATCTTATTGAGGTAGTAATCTCGTGTGGTTTCGGATTACTAAGGCTCGTATAGTTCGGCCAACCTCGATGTTGTGAAGATAGTAATCTCGTGTGATTTCGGATTACTAGGGCTCGTGTAGTTCGGCCAATCTTCATTGGGGTACTTGGTTCTCGGTATTGGGTTAAAGGGTTAACCTTGGTTGTTTTTATATTATTATATATATTAATGTATTGTTGTGTTGTAGCTAACCCTCCGGGTGTAGCTTATTGGCGTTGTTCACATCGTCGTTGGTGAACTTATACTTTGTTGATATCTTTAGCTTGCTGCTTAGAGATCGTACGGTATGCTTAGTGTAGTTGCCTTATACATGGATGCTTCGGTATGCGGTATTTAATATTTGTGTGGCGTGTCCATTTTATACATATATATGCATGTAGTATATTATCATTCACTAAGCGTTAGCTTACCCTCTCGTTGTTGATATTTTTATAGGTTCGCATGCTTGGCGGCTCGGGTAAGCTTGGGGATTAGAGATCTTGGCTAGGTTGCTTAGAAGATCTTGCTTTTGTACTCGATTAAGATTTGGGTAGCGTAGTCCCAAATCACCATGCTCGGTTTTGTTGGTAACTAAACTAGTCGGGTCGTGTATGTCCGTTTGGACAATAAATCAATGTATTAAATGTTTTAAGGTTTATTAAACCTTCTATTGTATAAAAGATGTTTATGGAAACACAATTGGGTCCTAAAGTATTATTTAACGCGTATTAAAAGGAAAAAAAATTTATGGGCCGGTTTTAATACGGGTTGGGTTATTTCATAATGCAACCTAATTCCCTATAACCAATGCTTTGATACCAAATGTGACGCCCCGTACTAAATCAACATGTACGGACCATCAACAACAGGATCATTACAAAGTCAAACACTATATGCGTTTTCAAAACAAGCTAGCATTCATGATAAAAGGTGCGTCATAACCAACGTCTAATGTTTTACAACCAAAAGTATGCTTCTATGAACGGAAGCAAGTAATAATAGTACATGACCCTTAGGTCGTTACAAATCATTGTTCAAAAGTAGTAAAGTTTGAATGCAAGATAAAATGTTTCATGCAGTAACATCTCTAATAAGGCAGCGGGTGGCTAATCAGCAAGACTAGTACAACAGCGGAAGCAAGCAACCTTAATCACCTGAGAAAAACATGCTTAAAAACGTCAACACGAATGTTGGTGAGCTATAGTTTAAGTATAACAGTAATGTAAGGTAGGCCATAAGATTTCAGTGCTTCAACAGCGTTTCAAAAACAGTAAGAAAAGTATATGTTCAACCGTGGGCACTTGGTAACTAACTTAACGTTTATCACCCCCTAAAAGTACACTTGGCGAGTGCATATGTTTACGAAGTATTAAACACCCATTAAATGCTAGCGCTACTAGCCCGAGTGGGGATGTCAAACCCTATGGATCCATATCTAAGATTCGCGTTCACCGGTTCAAAGACCAATGACTAAACGTTACCGAGCTAAGGGGAAAGTTTATACCGTTGTATAACCCACACATATATAAAGTTTAAGTACTCATGTCTAGTATGTAAAATGTAAAATGCGCATGTATTCTCAGTTCCCAAAATAGTTAAAGTAAAAAAGGGATGCTATAACTCACAGTGGTTAAGTAGTAGTAAAGTTGACACGGGAAAGGTAAGCAAGTATGTTGGTCCGGAAAGTCCTCAACCTAAGTCAAAAGTACTAAGTCTTTAATTTGTTCTCAAAGGTTTAAATGTATGTAAATTAGGTCTTAAGTATCATCATCATTCATCATTAAGTCAAAAGGGTTAAGTAAGTTTTCGTTCAAGAATAGGGTTTGAAATAAAGGCTGACTTCGTTCAATCGCCACGACCCGTATACAAACTGAAATGAGGTGAGACAAGTGGCCATGGCTCCGTATGTGAGTCCCCTAAGAACTTAAGAATTTCCAGAACCAAACTCATCTTCGTTTGACCGTGGTGATGGTTTAAGTGCGAGTAGGTCAGAAATTTCAGCACAACATTAATAGGGTGTAGTGACTTTCGGGAGGCCATAGATCCTAAACCGTAACTTGGATTAAGATGAGGTCTAAATGGAAAATCATCTACTCGAACCGAAATAACTGAAAATCATCTTTCCATTAGCCCAGGTAGTCTGATCAGTTCCAGAAACAGTAAGAAATGTGTTCCTGTGGGTTCTTGGTGCTTGATGCTCATCACGGTTCTCATCCTTAACGCGTATAGTGAAATGTCCCGTTCTTATTGATTAAAAACGTTCCATATTAATTGATTTCGTTGCGAGGTTTTGACCTCTATATGAGACATTTTTCAAAGACTGCATTCATTTTTAAAACAAACCATAACCTTTATTTCATAGATAAAGGTTTTAAAAAGCTTTACGTAGATTATCAAATAATGATAATCTAAAATATCCTGTTTACACACGACCATTACATAATGGTTTACAATACAAATATGTTACAACAAAATAAGTTTCTTGAATGCAGTTTTTACACAATATCATACAAACATGGACTCCAAATCTCGTCCTTATTTAAGTATGCGACAGCGGAAGCTCTTAATAATCACCTGAGAATATACATGCTTAAAACGTCAACAAAAATGTTGGTGAGTTATAGGTTTAACCTATATATATATATCAAATCATAATAATAGACCACAAGATTTCATATTTCAATACACATCCCATACATAGAGATAAAAATCATTCATATGGTGAACACCTGGTAACCGACATTAACAAGATGCATATATAAGAATATCCCCATCATTCCGGGACACCCTTCGGATATGATATAAATTTCGAAGTACTAAAGCATCCGGTACTTTGGATGGGGTTTGTTAGGCCCAATAGATCTATCTTTAGGATTCGCGTCAATTAGGGTGTCTGTTCCCTAATTCTTAGATTACCAGACTTAATAAAAAGGGGCATATTCGATTTCGATAATCCAACCATAGAATGTAGTTTCACGTACTTGTGTCTATTTTGTAAATCATTTATAAAACCTGCATGTATTCTCATCCCAAAAATATTAGATTTTAAAAGTGGGACTATAACTCACTTTCACAGTTTTTTACTTCGTCGGGAAGTAAGACTTGGCCACTGGTTGATTCACGAACCTATAACAATATATACATATATATCAAAGTATGTTCAAAATATATTTACAACACTTTTAATATATTTTGATGTTTTAAATTTATTAAGTCAGCTGTCCTCGTTAGTAACCTACAACTAGTTGTCCACAGTTAGATGTACAGAAATAAATCGATAAATATTATCTTGAATCAATCCACGACCCAGTGTATACGTATCTCAGTATTGATCACAACTCAAACTATATATATTTTGGAATCAACCTCAACCCTGTATAGTTAACTCCAACATTCACATATAGAGTGTCTATGGTTGTTCCGAAATATATATAGATGTGTCGACATGATAGGTCGAAACATTGTATACGTGTCTATGGTATCTCAAGATTACATAATATACAATACAAGTTGATTAAGTTATGGTTGGAATAGATTTGTTACCAATTTTCACGTAGCTAAAATGAGAAAAATTATCCAATCTTGTTTTACCCATAACTTCTTCATTTTAAATCCGTTTTGAGTGAATCAAATTGCTATGGTTTCATATTGAACTCTATTTTATGAATCTAAACAGAAAAAGTATAGGTTTATAGTCAGAAAAAATAAGTTACAAGTCGTTTTTGTAAAGGTAGTCATTTCAGTCGAAAGAACGACGTCTAGATGACCATTTTAGAAAACATACTTCCACTTTGAGTTTAACCATAATTTTTGGATATAGTTTCATGTTCATAATAAAAATCATTTTCTCAGAATAACAACTTTTAAATCAAAGTTTATCATAGTTTTTAATTAACTAACCCAAAACAGCCCGCGGTGTTACTACGACGGCGTAAATCCGGTTTTACGGTGTTTTTCGTGTCTCCAGGTTTTAAATCATTAAGTTAGCATATCATATAGATATAGAACATGTGTTTAGTTGATTTTAAAAGTCAAGTTAGAAGGATTAACTTTTGTTTGCGAACAAGTTTAGAATTAACTAAACTATGTTCTAGTGATTACAAGTTTAAACCTTCGAATAAGATAGCTTTATATGTATGAATCGAATGATGTTATGAACATCATTACTACCTTAAGTTCCTTGGATAAACCTACTGGAAAAGAGAAAAATGGATCTAGCTTCAATGGATCCTTGGATGGCTCGAAGTTCTTGAAGCAGAATCATGACACGAAAACAAGTTCAAGTAAGATCATCACTTGAAATAAGATTGTTATAGTTATAGAAATTGAACCAAAGTTTGAATATGATTATTACCTTGTATTAGAATGATAACCTACTGTAAGAAACAAAGATTTCTTGAGGTTGGATGATCACCTTACAAGATTGGAAGTGAGCTAGCAAACTTGAAAGTATTCTTGATTTTATGAAACTAGAACTTTTGAAATTTATGAAGAACACTTAGAACTTGAAGATAGAACTTGAGAGAGATCAATTAGATGAAGAAAATTGAAGAATGAAAGTGTTTGTAGGTGTTTTTGGTCGTTGGTGTATGGATTAGATATAAAGGATATGTAATTTTGTTTTCATGTAAATAAGTCATGAATGATTACTCATATTTTTGTAATTTTATGAGATATTTCATGCTAGTTGCCAAATGATGGTTCCCACATGTGTTAGGTGACTCACATGGGCTGCTAAGAGCTGATCATTGGAGTGTATATATCAATAGTACATACATCTAAAAGCTGTGTATTGTACGAGTACGAATACGGGTGCATACGAGTAGAATTGTTGATGAAACTGAACTAGGATGTAATTGTAAGCATTTTTGTTAAGTAGAAGTATTTTGATAAGTTTATTGAAGTCTTTCAAAAGTGTATAAACACATATTAAAACACTACATGTATATACATTTTAACTGAGTCGTTAAGTCATCGTTAGTCGTTACATGTAAGTGTTGTTTTGAAACCTTTAGGTTAACGATCTTGTTAAATGTTGTTAACCCAATGTTTATAATATCAAATGAGATTTTAAATTATTATATTATCATGATATTATCATGTATGAATATCTCTTAATATGATATATATACATTAAATGTCTTTACAACGATAATCGTTACATATATGTCTCGTTTAAAAATCATTAAGTTAGTAGTCTTGTTTTTACATATGTAGTTCATTGTTAATATACTTAATGATATATTTACTTATCATAGTATCATGTTAACTATATATATATCCATATATATGTCATCATATAGTTTTTACAAGTTTTAACGTTCGTGAATCACCGGTCAACTTGGGTGGTCAATTGTCTATATGAAACATATTTCAATTAATCAAGTCTTAACAAGTTTGATTGCTTAACATGTTGGAAACATTTAATCATGTAAATATCAATCTCAATTAATATATATAAACATGGAAAAGTTCGGGTCAATACAGTACCTACCCGTTAAATAAATTTCGTCCCGAAATTTTAAGCTGTTGAAGGTGTTGACGAATCTTCTGGAAATAGATGCGGGTATTTCTTCTTCATCTGATCTTCATGCTCCCAGGTGAACTCGGGTCCTCTACGAGCATTCCATCGAACCTTAACAATGGGTATCTTGTTTTGCTTAAGTCTTTTAACCTCACGATCCATTATTTCGACGGGTTCTTCGATGAATTGGAGTTTTTCGTTGATTTGGATTTCATCTAACGAAATAGTGAGATCTTGTTTTGCTTATGTACAGCCGCGAGTTGTTGAGGTAACTCAAGTCGGTAAGCTACTGGTCCGACACGATCAATAATCTTGAATGGTCCAATATACCTTGGATTTAATTTCCCTCGTTTACCAAATCGAACAACGCCTTTCCAAGGTGCAACTTTAAGCATGACCATCTCTCCAATTTCAAATTCTATATCTTTTCTTTTAATGTCAGCGTAGCTCTTTTGTCGACTTTGGGCGGTTTTCAATCGTTGTTGAATTTGGATGATCTTCTCGGTAGTTTCTTGTATAATCTCTGGACCCGTAATCTGTCTATCCCCCACTTCACTCCAACAAATCGGAGACCTGCACTTTCTACCATAAAGTGCTTCAAATGGCGCCATCTCAATGCTTGAATGGTAGCTGTTGTTGTAGGAAAATTCTGCTAACGGTAGATGTCGATCCCAACTGTTTCCGAAATCAATAACACATGCTCGTAGCATGTCTTCAAGCGTTTGTATCGTCCTTCGCTCTGCCCATCAGTTTGTGGATGATAGGCAGTACTCATGTCTAGACGAGTTCCTAATGCTTGCTGTAATGTCTGCCAGAATCTTGAAATAAATCTGCCATCCCTATCAGAGATAATAGAGATTGGTATTCCATGTCTGGAGACGACTTCCTTCAAATACAGTCGTGCTAACTTCTCCATCTTGTCATCTTCTCTTATTGGCAGGAAGTGTGCTGATTTGGTGAGACGATCAACTATTACCCAAATAGTATCAAAACCACTTGCAGTCCTTGGCAATTTAGTGATGAAATCCATGGTAATGTTTTCCCATTTCCATTCCGGGATTTCTAGTTGTTGAAGTAGACCTGATGGTTTCTGATGCTCAGCTTTGACCTTAGAACACGTCAAACATTCTCCTACGTATTTAGCAACATCGGCTTTCATACCCGACCACCAAAAATGTTTCTTGAGATCCTTGTACATCTTCCCCGTTCCAGGATGTATTGAGTATCTGGTTTTATGAGCTTCTCTAAGTACCATTTCTCTCATATCTCCAAATTTTGGTACCCAAATCCTTTCAGCCCTATACCGGGTTCCGTCTTCCCGAATATTAAGATGCTTCTCCGATCCTTTGGGTATTTCATCCTTTAAATTTCCCTCTTTTAAAACTCCTTGTTGCGCCTCCTTTATTTGAGTAGTAAGGTTATTATGAATCATTATATTCATAGATTTTACTCGAATGGGTTCTCTGTCCTTCCTGCTCAAGGCATCGGCTACCACATTTGCCTTCCCCGGGTGGTAACGAATCTCAAAGTCGTAATCATTCAATAATTCAATCCACCTACGCTGCCTCATATTCAGTTGTTTCTGATTAAATATGTGTTGAAGACTTTTGTGGTCGGTATATATAATACTTTTGACCCCATATAAGTAGTGCCTCCAAGTCTTTAATGCAAAAACAACCGCGCCTAATTCCAAATCATGCGTCGTATAATTTTGTTCGTGAATCTTCAATTGTCTAGACGCATAAGCAATCACCTTCGTTCGTTGCATTAATACACAACCGAGACCTTGCTTTGATGCATCACAATAAATCACAAAATCATCATTCCCTTCAGGCAATGACAATATAGGTGCTGTAGTTAGCTTTTTCTTCAATAACAGAAACGCTTTCTCTTGTTCATCATTCCATTCAAATTTCTTCCCTTTATGCGTTAATGCAGTCACGGGTTTTGCTATTCTGGAAAAGTCTTGGATGAACCTTCTGTAGTAACCAGCTAGTCCTAAAAACTGGCGTATGTGTTTCGGAGTTTTCGGGGTTTCCCACTTTTCAACAGTTTCTATCTTTGCCGGATCCACCTTAATACCTTCTTTGTTCACTATGTGACCGAGGAATTGAACTTCTTCCAACCAAAATGCACACTTTGAAAACTCAGCGTACAATTCTTCCTTCCTCAATACTTCTAACACCTTTCTCAAATGTTCACCGTGTTCTTGGTCATTCTTTGAGTAAATAAGTATGTCATCAATGAAAACAATGACAAACTTGTCAAGGTATGGTCCACACACTCGGTTCATAAGGTCCATGAACACAGCTGGTGCATTAGTTAAACCAAACGGCATGACCATAAACTCATAATGACCGTAACGTGTTCTGAAAGCAGTCTTTGGAATATCATCTTCTTTCACCCGCATTTGATGATACCCGGAACGTAAGTCAATCTTTGAATAAACAGACGAGCCTTGTAGTTGATCAAATAAGTCGTCGATTCTCGGTAGTGGGTAGCGGTTCTTGATGGTAAGTTTGTTCAACTCTCGGTAGTCGATACACAACCTGAATGTACCATCTTTCTTCTTGACAAACAAAACAGGAGCTCCCCACGGTGATGTGCTTGTTCGAATGAAACCACGCTCTAAAAGTTCTTGTAATTGGCTTTGCAGTTCTTTCATCTCGCTGGGTGCGAGTCTATAAGGAGCACGAGCTATTGGTGCAGCTCCTGGTACAAGATCTATTTGAAATTCAACGAATCGATGTGGGGGTAATCCCGGTAATTCTTTCGGAAATACATCGGGAAATTCTTTTGCAATGGGAACATCATTGATGCTCTTTTCTTCAGTTTGTACTTTCTTGACGTGTGCTAGAACAGCATAGCAACCTTTTCTTATTAGTTTTTGTGCCTTCAAATTACTAATAAGATGTAGCTTCGTGTTGCCCTTTTCTCCGTACACCATTAAGGGTTTTCCTTTTTCTCGTATAATGCGAATTGCATTTTTGTAACAAACAATCTCTGCTTTCACTTCTTTCAACCAGTCCATACCGATTATCACATCAAAACTCCCTAACTCTACTGGTATCAAATCAATCTTAAATGTTTCGCTAACCAGTTTAATTTCTCGATTCTAACATATATTATCTACTGAAATTAATTTACCATTTGCTAATTCGAGTAAAAATTTACTATCCAAAGGCGTCAATGGACAACTTAATTTAGCACAAAAATCTCTACTCATATAGCTTCTATCCGCACCCGAATCAAATAAAACGTAAGCAGATTTATTGTCAATAAGAAACGTACCCGTAACAAGCTCCGGGTCTTCCTGTGCCTCTGCCGCATTAATATTGAAAACTCTTCCGCGGCCTTGTCCATTCGTGTTCTCCTGGTTCGGGCAATTTCTAATAATGTGGCCCGGTTTTCCACATTTATAACAAACTACATTGGCATAACTTGCTCCGACACTACTTGCTCCGCCATTACTCGTTCCGACACCATTTGTTCCTTTCGTTCTGTTAACCCCTGGTCCGTAGACATCACACTTCGCCGCGCTATGACCATTTCTTTTACACTTGTTGCAAAATTTGGTGCAGAACCCCGAGTGATACTTTTCACACCTTTGGCATAGCTGCTTCTGATTGTTGTCGTTGTTGTTGGGCCGTTTGTTGTAGTTGCGATTGATGTTGCGATTGTTAGGATAGTTGTTGCGATTATTGTTATAATTGCTGTTGTTGTTGTATTGGTGATTCTTATCACCGTTTTCCTCCCACTTTCTTTTGACTTGCTTCACATTGGCCTCTTCAGCAGTCTGTTCTTTAATTCTTTCTTCAATCTGGTTCACTAGTTTGTGAGCCATTCTACATGCCTGTTGTATGGAGGCGGGCTCATGTGAACTTATATCTTCTTGGATTCTTTCCGGTAATCCTTTCACAAACGCGTCGATCTTCTCTTCCTCATCTTCGAATGCTCCCGGACACAATAGGCACAATTCTGTGAATCGTCTTTCGTACGTGGTAATATCAAATCCTTGGGTTCGTAACCCTCTAAGTTCTGTCTTGAGCTTATTGACCTCAGTTCTGGGACGGTACTTCTCGTTCATCAAGTGCTTGAATGCTAACCACGGTAGTGCGTACGCATCGTCTTGTCCCACTTGCTCTAGATAGGTATTCCACCATGTTAACGCAGAACCTGTGAAGGTATGCGTAGCGTACTTCACTTTGTCCTCTTCAGTACACTTACTTATGGCAAACACCGATTCAACCTTCTCGGTCCACCGTTTCAATCCGATCGGTCCTTCGGTTCCATCAAATTCCAAAGGTTTGCAGGCAGTGAATTCTTTGTAGGTGCATCCTACACGATTTCCTGTACTGCTGGATCCAAGGTTATTGTTGGTATGTAGCGCAGCCTGTACTGCGGCTATGTTTGAAGCTAGAAAAGTACGGAATTCCTCTTCATTCATATTCACGGTGTGTCGAGTAGTCGGTGCCATTTCCTTCAAAATAGTTAAATGGAATAAGTTAATCATACAGAATATTAAGAGTAGTTAATAGTATTTCGTAGCATAATATGAACTCATTTATAAAAGCTTTTTCTTCATATTAGCGTTTTATAAGTTTAAATTCGGGTAGTACCTACCCGTTAAGTTCATACTTAGTAGCTAATATACAATTCAACTACTACAATTCTATATGAAAAACTGATTATAATAATATTTCGCGTTCAAACTTTTACACAATATTTTACAAACTTACAATACCGCTTATTTTACATATAGCATGAAATATAGCACACAATAAATTTGATACAAGATGGTTGTGAAGATAATTCTAGCTAGTACACAAGTCGTTCAGCAAAGGCAATAAAGGCACGTAATTCATACGTCCAGAAACAAGTCATGCATTCTGGTTTTACTAGGATTACTTCCCATCCTTGGTCTTGTGGAACATAACCGTTATGGCCGTTGATAAGATAGCGTGTTATAACGTCGTCAAAGGGACGAGGGTTACGTAATGTCCAACAGTCCCGTAACAATCTAAAAACCTCATTTCTTACCCCAATTACTGACTCCGTCACTTGTGGGAACGTTTTGTTTAATAGTTGTAGCCCGATGGTCTTGTTCTCACTTTGGTGAGAAGCGAACATTACTAATCCGTAAGCATAACATGCTTCTTTATGTTGCATGTTAGCCGCTTTTTCTAAATCACGAAGTCCAATATTCGGATATATTGAGTCAAAATAATTTCTTAACCCATTGCGTAAAATAGCATTTGGGTTCCCCGCAATATATGCGTCAAAGTAAACACATCGTAACTTATGGATTTCCCAATGTGATATCCCCCATCTTTCGAATGAAAGCCTTTTATAAACCAAGGCATTCTTGGAACGTTCTTCGAATGTCTTACAAACTGATCTCGCCTTAAATAGTTGTGCCGAAGAATTCTGACCGACTCTAGACAAGATTTCATCAATCATGTCTCCGGGTAGGTCTCTTAAAATATTGGGTTGTCTATCCATTTTGTGTTTTTATACTGTAAAATAGACAAGAGTTAGATTCATAAAAAAATACTTATTAATACAAGCAATTTTTACATATATCATAAAGCATAAGCACACTATATTACATATATTACACCACACGAATACAACTATCTTATTCCGATTCGCTTGTTTCTTCTTCTTCGGTTTTGGTTCGTTTTGCCAAGTTTCTAGGGATATATGATGTTCCCCTAATACGAGCCTTAATTTTCCACATTGGTTTAGAAAAACCTGGTGGTTTAGAGGTTCCCGGGTCATTGTTACAACTTAAGGACTTCGGGGGTTGACAATACATATAAAGTTCATCGGGGTTGGAATTAGATTTCTCTATTTTTATGCCCTTTCCCTTATTATTTTCTTTTGCCTTTTTAAATTCAGTTGGGGTAATTTCTATAACATCATCGGAATTCTCGTCGGAATCCGATTCATCGGAGAATTGGTAATCCTCCCAATATTTTTCTTCCTTGGCGGAAACACCATTGACCATAATTAACCTTGGTCGGTTGGTTGAGGATTTTCTTTTACTTAACCGTTTTATTATTTCTCCCACCGGTTCTATTTCTTCATCTGGTTCCGATTCTTCTTCCGGTTCCGATTCTTCTTCCGGTTCCGACTCTTCTTCCGGTTCCTCTTCGGGAACTTGTGAATCAGTCCACGAATCATTCCAATTTACATTTGACTCTTCATTATTATTAGGTGAGTCAATGGGACTTGTTCTAGAGGTAGACATCTATCACATAATATCAAACGCGTTAAGAGATTAATATATCACATAATATTCACATGTTAAAAATATATAGTTTCCAACAAAATTTGTTAAGCAATCATTTTTCAAGTAAACACGGTCGAAGTCCCGACTCACTAATGCATCCTAACAAACTCGATAAGACACACTAATGCAAAATTCTGGTTCTCTAAGACCAACGCTCGGATACCAACTGAAATGTCCCGTTCTTATTGATTAAAAACGTTCCATATTAATTGATTTCGTTGCGAGGTTTTGACCTCTATATGAGACATTTTTCAAAGACTGCATTCATTTTTAAAACAAACCATAACCTTTATTTCATAGATAAAGGTTTTAAAAAGCTTTACGTAGATTATCAAATAATGATAATCTAAAATATCATGTTTACACACGACCATTACATAATGGTTTACAATACAAATATGTTACAACAAAATAAGTTTCTTGAATGCAGTTTTTACACAATATCATACAAACATGGACTCCAAATCTCATCCTTATTTAAGTATGCGACAGCGAAAGCTCTTAATAATCACCTGAGAATATACATGCTTAAAACGTCAACAAAAATGTTGGTGAGTTATAGGTTTAACCTATATATATATATCAAATCATAATAATAGACCACAAGATTTCATATTTCAATACACATCCCATACATAGAGATAAAAATCATTCATATGGTGAACACCTGGTAACCGACATTAACAAGATGCATATATAAGAATATCCCCATCATTCCGGGACACCCTTCGGATATGATATAAATTTCGAAGTACTAAAGCATCCGGTACTTTGGATGGGGTTTGTTAGGCCCAATAGATCTATCTTTAGGATTCGCGTCAATTAGGGTGTCTGTTCCCTAATTCTTAGATTACCAGACTTAATAAAAAGGGGCATATTCGATTTCGATAATCCAACCATAGAATGTAGTTTCACGTACTTGTGTCTATTTTGTAAATCATTTATAAAACCTGCATGTATTCTCATCCCAAAAATATTAGATTTTAAAAGTGGGACTATAACTCACTTTCACAGATTTTTACTTCGTCGGGAAGTAAGACTTGGCCACTGGTTGATTCACGAACCTATAACAATATATACATATATATCAAAGTATGTTCAAAATATATTTACAACACTTTTAATATATTTTGATGTTTTAAATTTATTAAGTCAGCTGTCCTCGTTAGTAACCTACAACTAGTTGTCCACAGTTAGATGTACAAAAATAAATCGATAAATATTATCTTGAATCAATCCACGACCCAGTGTATACATATCTCAGTATTGATCACAACTCAAACTATATATATTTTGGAATCAACCTCAACCCTGTATAGCTAACTCCAACATTCACATATAGAGTGTCTATGGTTGTTCCGAAATATATATAGATGTATCGACATGATAGGTCGAAACATTGTATACGTGTCTATGGTATCTCAAGATTACATAATATACAATACAAGTTGATTAAGTTATGGTTGGAATAGATTTGTTACCAATTTTCACGTAGCTAAAATGAGAAAAATTATCCAATCTTGTTTTACCCATAACTTCTTCATTTTAAATCCGTTTTGAGTGAATCAAATTGCTATGGTTTCATATTGAACTCTATTTTATGAATCTAAACAGAAAAAGTATAGGTTTATAGTCGTAAAAAAATAAGTTACAAGTCGTTTTTGTAAAGGTAGTCATTTCAGTCGAAAGTACAACGTCTAGATGACCATTTTAGAAAACATACTTCCACTTTGAGTTTAACCATAATTTTTGGATATAGTTTCATGTTCATAATAAAAATCATTTTCTCAGAATAACAACTTTTAAATCAAAGTTTATCATAGTTTTTAATTAACTAACCCAAAACAGCCCGCGGTGTTACTACGACGGCGTAAATCCGGTTTTACGGTGTTTTTCGTGTCTCCAGGTTTTAAATCATTAAGTTAGCATATCATATAGATATAGAACATGTGTTTAGTTGATTTTAAAAGTCAAGTTAGAAGGATTAACTTTTGTTTGCGAACAAGTTTAGAATTAACTAAACTATGTTCTAGTGATTACAAGTTTAAACCTTCGAATAAGATAGCTTTATATGTATGAATCGAATGATGTTATGAACATCATTACTACCTTAAGTTCCTTGGATAAACCTACTGGAAAAGAGAAAAATGGATCTAGCTTCAATGGATCCTTGGATGGCTCGAAGTTCTTGAAGCAGAATCATGACACGAAAACAAGTTCAAGTAAGATCATCACTTGAAATAAGATTGTTATAGTTATAGAAATTGAACCAAAGTTTGAATATGATTATTACCTTGTATTAGAATGATAACCTACTGTAAGAAACAAAGATTTCTTGAGGTTGGATGATCACCTTACAAGATTGGAAGTGAGCTAGCAAACTTGAAAGTATTCTTGATTTTATGAAACTAGAACTTTTGAAATTTATGAAGAACACTTAGAACTTGAAGATAGAACTTGAGAGAGATCAATTAGATGAAGAAAATTGAAGAATGAAAGTGTTTGTAGGTGTTTTTGGTCGTTGGTGTATGGATTAGATATAAAGGATATGTAATTTTGTTTTCATGTAAATAAGTCATGAATGATTACTCATATTTTTGTAATTTTATGAGATATTTCATGCTAGTTGCCAAATGATGGTTCCCACATGTGTTAGGTGACTCACATGGGCTGCTAAGAGCTGATCATTGGAGTGTATATATCAATAGTACATACATCTAAAAGCTGTGTATTGTACGAGTACGAATACGGGTGCATAAGAGTAGAATTGTTGATGAAACTGAACTAGGATGTAATTGTAAGCGTTTTTGTTAAGTAGAAGTATTTTGATAAGTGTATTGAAGTCTTTCAAAAGTGTATAAATACATATTAAAACACTACATGTCTATACATTTTAACTGAGTCGTTAAGTCATCGTTAGTCGTTACATGTAAGTGTTGTTTTGAAACCTTTAGGTTAACGATCTTGTTAAATGTTGTTAACCCAATGTTTATAATATCAAATGAGATTTTAAATTATTATATTATCATGATATTATCATGTATGAATATCTCTTAATATGATATATATACATTAAATGTCTTTACAACGATAATCGTTACATATATGTCTCGTTTAAAAATCATTAAGTTAGTAGTCTTGTTTTTACATATGTAGTTCATTGTTAATATACTTAATGATATATTTACTTATCATAGTATCATGTTAACTATATATATATATCCATATATATGTCATCATATAGTTTTTACAAGTTTTAACGTTCGTGAATCACCGGTCAACTTGGGTGGTCAATTGTCTATATGAAACATATTTCAATTAATCAAGTCTTAACAAGTTTGATTGCTTAACATGTTGGAAACATTTAATCATGTAAATATCAATCTCAATTAATATATATAAACATGGAAAAGTTCGGGTCACTACATATAGCTTCAAGTGTACAACTCGTTGATGGCTTTGCAACATCTTAACCAAGTTTTGACCATCATAACACAAGTGCAAGTCTAAGACATGTAGCACAACTCACTTAAGAGTTGTATGAAGTTTGATGAACCAAAGTTGCATCAAGATCTTAGATCCAACACATACATGAGTTATAAAAGTAATATTAAGCTACAATCTTGAAAGAAACTAAATAATCAAGATCTTAAGTTGTAGGACTTAGATCTTAGCTAGATTTTAAAGATCCTAGACTAGAAAGTCTAGATCTAGTGTTCTTAAGTTAGATCCTAAGTTACAAAACTTGGATCTACACTTTAATGAAACCATAAGTTATGAAACTTAGATTTTCAACTTGTAACATGTATATAAGCTTATAAGCTTTTATTTACAACAAAATAAGTAGACCATAAGCTATAGAAACTTAGATCTTTCA
Organism: Rutidosis leptorrhynchoides; assembly: GCF_046630445.1. Classification (NCBI taxonomy): domain Eukaryota; kingdom Viridiplantae; phylum Streptophyta; class Magnoliopsida; order Asterales; family Asteraceae; genus Rutidosis; species Rutidosis leptorrhynchoides. The sequence goes on from NC_092334.1 coordinate 322,763,117, forward strand.
TAAGTATATGAAGTTATAACTAGAAAGTTATACTTCCATGTTCTTGAACTTACAAAGTTAACTTTGGTTCAAGAAAAATGAGATCAAGATTAACTAGTAATACTTGACCATGCTTACAACAATCACAACTTTAAAGTACATGAAATGAAGAAATAAATTAAAGTTACAAGTATTATGTTTATATTTGCTTCATACTTGAGAAGATTCAAACCAAAGTTTAGATCTTAACAATTCAAGTCTACAAAACATGAACATAAAGAAGATCATCAAGTTTATGAACTTTAGATCTTGAAAACATTTAAGAGTAGAACCTCAAACTAACAAGTTTAGATTCTTGTTCTTGGTTCTTCATCAAACAAGAGATGGAAGTAACCAAGATCCATGAAGATACAAGTTAAAGAACTTGATCTTTAACAACAAACAAGTAACAAACAAGTAACAAACAAGTAATTAAATAAGAAGCAATGATGATGATAGTAATATGCTACGATTTTGTGGAAGAAAAAGGAGAGAAATAATGTTGTTACTTACTAGTTTTTGAGAGAAGAAATGAGAGAAAATGAAGTGCTGTTTGTAAGTGTGTGTAAAAGAAATGAAATGCAAGTGAATAAGTAACAAAGTGAAGTGAAAATGAACTCCCTTGTGGCTCTAGGTGCCGACGGTTTACAAGCAAAAAAAGGGAAGTCAAAACCTGCTTTCATGTGTTGGAAAGGTGGTGAAAGCTTGAATGGGTAATAAGGTTAAATGTATGGATAAATGGTCATGCATGCTTGTAGTACTTTGTCTCTTCATTAAGCTAATTAATCCAAGCTTATGTTTAATGTAATACTAGCATGATCCATGGGCTTACAAGTCCATTAAAAGTGTAGGGTGGGCTTACTAGTCCATGAAATAAAAGTCCAAGCCCAAGTAATCAATAAATAAATAAAAAGCCCAAGTAATTAATTACTAACCTTAGTTAATTAAAAATGATTAATAATAAATAATCATGAATGTAAATATTATTCAAAAATATTATTCGTGAAAGTACGAGTGTCACAAAGACTAGTCGGACCATCGAAATTCAAATACAATAACAAGTAAATGTATATAAATACATTTATTAAAGCGCAAGTATAAATAATAAATATTAATAATAAACGTTGGAAAATCCAGGGTCATTACAGACAATCCAAATCCTTCTTCTCCAAATGAAGCTTCCTCTCTCTAAAACTCTTCTCTCTCTAGGGTTTGAAGATGGGAGTGTTTGTGGTGTAGAAATGAGGATAAGATGATCAATCGATCAGCTTTAAAGGCTCCAAACCGACCCCAAGTGAAATGACCAAAATTCCCTTCATTTAACTCAAAAAGTGGAAAAAAACAGAATTCTGTCGATGGCAGGGTACACGGCACGCTAACCTAATGGTGCGCGGCGCGCACAATGATCTGAGCAGTTTATGATCTTTTAAATTCACAATACGTTTCACGCCGGTTATGCACACCATTTATACTTTATGTACAATAAATATTAGGGTCTTACAACTCTCCCCTACTTAGAATCGATCACGTCCTCCTGATCCTCGTCATTTAACCAACCGGACCCACACTCTATGGTCCCCAAACACGCGTTCCTAACCGACTTCTACCACAGTTATCATAAACTCGAAGGTTATTCCTACATACCCAAGACACACTTGCACGCATTCCCAGACATGCAATTCAACCACGATCGCTTAACACACGCGAAATCATCAAGTTCTCTTCCAACTTCTCTAGGCAATTCTTCTCAATGAATCGCCTTTAACACTAAATCGTCATCCGCGATTTATCAAATCTACAAATCTGAGTACTAAAACATGCTCAATTCCTCACATCGGGAAAAACTCAACTAATCTCTTACCGAGATATAAATCCGAACGATGAAGACCCAACAAGTCTCAACCTAAGGTCAACAACCCGAACGATGAAGACCCAACAAAAACGAATCCTTACGGATATCGCTTATCACAAAACATCCCTTGTAGTGCGCAATACGACCAATACGCATCTATCACAAAATCGTAAGCAAACGACTAAATCCGATAGTGCCCAAAATGACTATGGCAACACTAAACCCAAGGTGCACAAAATCGACTATTGTCACACCCGTAACAACATGTGAGCGAAACACCGCTATCGCATCACTAATCACACAACATGGTCCTCGGGACCCTACCATTGGTGTATAAACAACCAATAGTTCACAACACAACATGGTCCTTACGACCCCACCATTGGCGTATAAAACAACCAATAGATCACACATCCAACAACATGAAGGCTGGCCGAAAACTACAATCGCCTTAGTGAATCCGCAACCACACGCGACTCACCACCTCCACTGCAACAATGATCGGGATTGGCCGAACTACACGTGCCCTAGTGAATCCGAACTACACGAGAGTCACTATCCTAATAGAATGATCGCATCCACACGTGTCATTGTGAATTCGAACTACATGAGACTCACTTCCTCAATATAATGACCGCATCCACACGTGTCATTATGAATCTGAACTACACGAGACTCACTTCCACAATAAGATGATCGAACTACACGTGTCACCGTGAATCCGCATCCACACGTGATCCACTTCCCCAAATCTCAACACAGGAATGGTATAACTTGAAAACGTTATCCCATACCGATAACGTTTTACCATACCGATATAACACTAATCCCATGGTGAAGTTAGCGGACCATGTCAACGGCCATAACTCCCCAATCACACACGCTCTTTTGGCCTCATACGAGTAGTGTAACATCGCGCACTGCTACACCATAGTGAATCCCAATGGAATACACTAACCATTCCCGCGTCATGGTGATATCGGCTCCGTGGTTCACACCATACGCATTGTCACGATGCTACCGGCTCCGTGGTTCACATCATAACTCACCCGCACATGCTATGGCACTACTGGCGCCGTGGTTTATACCATAGCACACAAAATAATACACTATATACATACATGTATAATTATTCCACCCACTCGGAATCTTTACACACGCATCATACGCATGCGTGCACAACACCAGCACAATCGAGCAAGAACCGCCTTTAACGCACATAGGCACAAAATAATAATTCTCTAAAAGAGAATTCGACATGCAATCCCTTAACCGAGGGATCCCACATTGCTCGTCAACACGTCCATTATCTCTAATGAGATTCACCACATTACCACCCCGGTGATAATTCAATTCCAAAACCATAAGTACAATTAATCGAAATTGCACTCTACCACAAATCGATCAAATCTAGGTCCCATCACAAATTCCGGATATACTAAGAGCATCATCCGAAATCTCACACTAAAACCTCCTCATGTGGGAGTGTAACTCCCCCACTAGGAACTACGTTCCATAACCACATCACGATACCTTGCCCTAACCTTGAGCACATGTAGAATTTTAATCTATTCTTAAACATTTCGAACGAAGAGTTTGCCACAATTACACAAACTTAAATCTTGCAATCTTCTGATTGCTCTAGCTTATCAAATTTCCACCTAGTCACTCATTTACCTAAGGGTTTCTCTCTGGTACCCTAAGTACAATGTAAGCGCAACACCATCGGATTTGATTACCACGCTAGTAGGTATGAAAGAGGCACCTAACATCGCGTCACGTAGACTCCATTACTAACATTCATCGAGATCAAACACTCGATCTTTAGGGTTTTATCCCGATGAACCTCATGGTTCACCACCCCAAACACAAAAGCAAACACGTTCTTAACAACCGAACACTAAAGCCCATTCCCAAGACTTGGTAGAAACATCTCCCGAACACCAAGGAATGCTTGGTTGCACCAAGTCTTACGCCCTTCGCCCATCAATCAAAACATCACCGTAGGGTAATTCCATTAGGAACGTCACCCATAACAATACTATGCACAATACCAGGCATTTAACCAACCCGAACTCAATCGGCACATAATAAATAATCAAAGGACATATTTATTAAAACAAAACGTACCTTAACATCTCCTTGCCGCACCCATCCCCGCTAACTCGGGACACTCCGACTTACGATGTCCTTCTTCTTGGCAATTGAAGCACACCGTGCCATCACCCTTTGGCACCGAACATTCCCAAGACTTGTGACCCCTCAAGACACAATTGTAACACCTAGACTCACTAGAGTCCGATATACCTGTCCGTGTACCACCCGTGCGCACACTCGAACCCTTAGTCCTCTTACTTGGAGCACCATACGAAACAACCCTTCTCTCACTTGAAGATTCACCCATCTTCGATCGCGAATACGACTCGAAACCCCTAGCCACCGCGAATAACTCTGCAAACGACTTCGCGTAATCCCAGCTAATTTTATTCTTCAAGTCATCATTCAAAGTCATTTAGAAATCCTCCATCAACAAATGATCCTTGCCTAAATACTCCGGGCAAAAACGAGCCTTCGCCATAAAGGTCGTCTTGAGAGTATTCAAATCCATAGAACCCTGTTGCAAATTTCGTAACTCATTATGTAATTCAGACAAATCGACTGAAGTCCTAAACTCCTCGAAGAATTCTTTCTTAAAATCGTCCAACGATAACGCCATAAACGGTTCACCACCAACAAGATCAATCTTATCATCCAACGAATCCTTCGCCCTACCCCGCAACAAGCTAGTAGCGAGTCTCGTCTTCTTCTCGAGAGGGCATTCAATAGTGCAAAAACACCCTTCGACATCCGAGATCCATGTTGTGCTAACCAAAGGATCCGGTTTTCCGTCATACATCGGGGGTTTAGTCCTCATGAAGTTCTTAAGACAACGCTCCATTTCACTACTACTTTGAAGTTCGGAATACTTCCTATCCATTTCTTCTCGAAACGCACCCATTTGCTCCATAACGGCGGCTGCAACTCTAGCGTTAAACTCAACGTCATTCGTCTTGATCTCGTTTCGCGTCGTCATTCTAAAGAATACAAAACGATTAGTCCACGAACGTATAAAACCACACGCACAATACCGCCCCATCTTGCTCAACACTCGTCGTACATCACTTGTTAGACACGATTTGCACCCGTAATAAGGTTTGCAAGTCCTTATTACGCACACACGTCGTATCAACTCGTTAGTACAACGACTATTTTGCTCGATGTTATTCACAACGCAAACACAAATACAAACACAACGCAAAGTATATTAATAATATCCGCATATTAATATAAACGTTAGTCCACCTACAAATTAAGGAACTAACCAAATTCCAATTCTGACCCGTACACCTACAAGTCCCGCAACAAATAAGCACACACAAAAGTCTAAGTCTAGGCACCTATCTCAAGTCACCTAAATCCCTTAGACCATGCTCTGATACCACTTGTAACAACCCAACCCGTTATCCAACCGAATACGCAAGAATTTTTTTTTTTAATACAGTTAGGGTGCGCGGCACGCAACCCTCTCTATGCGCGACGCGTACAGAGCCTGATCAGTTCTGTCCGGATTTTCCAATTTTCGTTTAATGATCTACCACTTCCCGAAACTTTTAGACGAAACGGTTTTCACAACACATTATAATAATTAAAACTCACACATTTTCATAATAAAACAAGTTTTACGACACCGGACCCACATCGGCTGTTTTACGACTTTCGTACAAAATACAATTTTTGAATACATGTTTTTTAACACAACATAAAAGCCGAGCATGGCGATTGGGGATATGCTACCCAATCCAAATCAAATCCAAAAGCAAGTATTCTAAAGCACTATGCGAGTCCACTAGTTCCCACGCTTACCCGAGCCACCGCCTCCATGCAACCTATAAAAATGTAAACAACGAGAGGGTAAGCTAACGCTTAGTGAGTGAGAATATACATCATACATATATATGCATAAAATGGACACGCCACACAAATAAAATGTAACATAAAATAATTAATTATTTAACCTATAAATAATTAAATCCTTTATATATAAATTATTCCATAATTTATATACATTTCAAGTGATTTAAGAAAACCATTTTTCTTATAATTCAAGTGTCGTGTAGTTTGATCAACGAACGAATCGCTTAAGATCAAATACGAATAAGGTGTCGGTAAGCTTATTATTGGGTATGGCCCGACTTGGATCAAAACATATTAGCCACATTAATTTAATATGTCTCTCGGGCATACAAAATACTTTCAATCTCCCACTTGCACGAGAAACATAAGAAATTAATGCAAGTGATGGATACCACCTAACAACCGTCCATCACCCTCAATATGTTATGACTTTGTGCCATTCAATAACATCATCCCTTTCGAGATCCCAACTCAAACATGAATAGGTGAATCTTTCATCACATCCTTTCGTCCTAGATGTCATGTTAAATCCAAGAGATACAGAATGATCACTCTCTTCTAGATTTAACTTTATCAGGCCTTAGACATTTGACTCTCAACGAATAAGAGGGACAAATTCCATCATGACTGCATACGTCCTAAATATATACCTTGTATCATACCTGAGCTCTTCCTTATGAACTACCATATTCCAGAATAGCGAAGGAAAGAATCAAGGCACAATAATTGGTAAATATCCGAACCCAATATGTATCTCAGGTCAGAGGATACAATGACATTCGCCTTTACTCAAGATTACATGTGATTAACCACAAAGCTTCCGTTCAGTAAATCTTGAGAGTGGGTCATCCAATATTTGTATCCCACAAATATCTATGAACCTTGGCAGCAACCTTGCCCCACATTCAACCCTTTGAATGTATACCAATCCAAGTTCATAATAGTCTAAACCTCACACGTGTTCCCACAAATATGATCGACTACGGAATTTAGAATAATAGCTTATTCATGGATAAAATATACAAAATAGGAACATGACTCAAAATAAATTAACACCATAGTTATATTAATGAGTTTGAACCACTTCGTTTTGTTACAATACTTAAAATAGATCATGACCAATCACTAGAATATCGAAGCCCTAATGCACAAACATGTCCCTCATGTTTTGCTCCATGTAAGAGCTTCGTGAGTGGATCTGCTATATTAAGATCTGTGTGAACTTTGTGAATACATATCTTTCCCTTTTCAACTTCATCCCTTATGTAGTTGAATCTCCGCTCAATGTGACGGGTCTTTTGGTGAGCACGAGGTTCCTTGATTTGAGCAATCGCACCCTCGTTGTCACAAAAGATCTCAAGAGGGTCTTGAATGGAAGGGACCACTCCTAAGTCATCGATGAATTTCTTCATCCATGCAGCTTCCTGAGCTGCCAATGAGGTGGTAATGTACTCTGATTCTGTAGTGGATAATGCAACAACATCCTGTTTTAAACTCTTCCAAGAGACCGCACCTCCATTCAACATGAAGACAAAACCAGATTGTGATCGAGAATCATCTCGATCAGTTTAGAAGCTCGCGTCCACGTAACCTTTTACTGTGAGTTCCTCCTTACCAGACCCGTATATGAGAAACATATCCTTAATCCTCCTAAGGTATTTCAATATACTTTTAACCGCAATCCAATGATTGTTTCCAGGGTTATTCTGGTATCTACTTGTCAAACTAAGAGTGCATGACATATCTGGTCTAGTGCATATCATTGCATACATGATTGACCCAATAGCATACGCGTATGGGACAATCTTCATTCACTCCTGTTCATCTTTCGTGGTGGGGCACTGAGATGAACTAAGAAGTGTCCCCTTTTGAATAGGTACCAAACCTTTCTTAGAGTTCTCCATCTTGAACCTTTTCAAGATCTTTTCAATGTATGCACTTTGATTCAAACCTATCAATTTCTTGAATCTATCCCTGTAGATCCCAATCCCCAAAGTGTATTGTGCTTCTCCAAGATCCTGAATGGAGAAGCATCTACTTAGTCAAGTTTTAACACCTTGCATTGTGGGAATATCATTTCCAAATAATAATATATCATCCACATATAGCACAAGGAACATGATAGTACTCCCACTAGCTTTCTTGTATACATAAGCTTCATCACCATTTTTAATGAAGCCAAATTTCTTGGCCTCCTCATTAAAATGATGATTCCACATTCTAGATGCTTGTTTCAATTCGTAGATTGACTTCTTTAACTTGCATACTTTGTTAGGATATTTCGGATCAACAAAACCTTCAGGCTGAACCATATAGACATCTTCCTCAAGATATCCATTTAAGGAAAGCGGTCTTGACATCCATTTGCCATATTTCATAATCATAATGGGCAGCAACAGCAAATAATATCCTGATAGACTTTAGCATTGCCACAGGTGAAAAAGTTTCATCATAGTCAACCCCTTGAGTTTGAGTGAAACCTTTTGCTACAAGTCTAGCTTTATATGTATCCAAGTTTCCATGTATTTCAGTTTTCTTCTTGAAAAGCCATTTAAAATCAACTAGCTTAGAGTTAGTAGGTTGTATAACCAGTTCCCAAACTTGGTTGTCATACATGGATTGCATCTCAGCGTTCATGGCTTCCTGCCATTTATCTTTATCAATCCTTGATAAAGCATCTTGGTAGTTTGTTGGTTCATCCAAATCAACCACATAGCAACCATCCATGAGAAACCCATATCTCTTAGGAGTATTACTAATCCTACCAGATCTTCGAACGTTATGTATACTCTGATCACCCATGTGATCAGTCCCAACATTTTGATGTTGAGTGCTAGTGTAAACCAATTGTGTATCATCTTCCTAATCTTAAACCTCTTCAAGATCCACCTTCCTTTCACTATTACCCTCCATAAGGAACTTAGTTTCAAGGAATTCCTCCTTCAGAGCAACAAATACATTTTGCTCGATTGGATCATAGAAATAGTATCCCATATCATCCTTGGGATATCCTATGAAGATACACTTTGTGGATCGAGCATTTGGCTTATTAGTGATGAAACGCTTAGGATAAGCTTCACATCCCCATACTTTCAAGTATGATAGAGAAGGAGGTTTTCCAAACCACATCTCATAAGGAGTTCGTTCCACTTTCTTGGTTGGGGCCATATTTAGAATACGAGCCGCGGAGCAAAGACAATAACCCCAAAATGATAGAATTAATGAGCTTCTTAGCATCATAGATCGAACCATATCCATTAGGGTTCAGTTCCTCCTTTCGTAAACTCAATTAAGTTGGGGTGTTCCAGGAGGAGTAAGTTGCGAGATAATCCCACAACTTTTAAGATGATCTTGGAAAGCATCGCTTAGGTATTCACCTCCTCTATCGGTACGAAGTACCTTGATTGTCTTGTTGAGTTGATTTTGCACTTCGTTTTGATATTCTTTGAATGCTTCAAAAGTTTCGTCCTTGTGTCTTAACAAGTAGACATATCCGAAACGATTGAAGTCATCAATGAAAGTAACGAAGTATCTTTCACCATTCCTAGTCATGGGCTTAAAGGGTCCACATACATCCGAATGTATTAATCTCAATAAGTCTTTAGCCCTTTCATAAGTCCCTTTGAAAGGTGCTTTAGTCATTTTGCCTTGTAAACAAGATTCACATACATCAAATGAATCTAGCTCACTTGATTTCAAAAGACCATCCTTTTGAAGTGTATGCATTCGGTTCTTGTTTATGTGACCAAGGTGACAATGCCATAAGTAGGAATCACTCAAATCCCTTTTGAGTTTCATGGGGTTTGCATGGAACATTGAGCTATTGTATGATGTGTCATCATGAACCAATTCATAAGTACCATTCAAAGGCGAAGCCTTGAAATAGAACACATTATCTAAAGAAACGTGGATATCATCATTAATAAAATTAAGATCAAAACCACATTGTCTTAAACGGGATATAGAAATAATGTTTCGTGTCAAATCAGGAGCATACAAAACATTTTTCAAATTAAGCTCCAAACCAGTTTGTAGCTTTAAAACTAAGTCTCCATGAGCTTCTACGTGCACCTTTGCACCATTTATCATAAAGAGACTTGTGGTTCCTGCATCTTGATTACTTCTTTTGAACCCCTGCAGAGAATTGCAGATATGAGTTCCACATCCCGTGTCTAATACCCATGTATTAGAAGAAGTAATACTAAGCTCAACGTATACCATGTATACATTACATGAGGTTTGCCCTGCATCCCTCTTTTCTTTTAACTCCTTTAGGTAGATCGGGCAGTTGCGTTTCTAGTGACCCATTTCACCGCAACCAACGCACTGATCTTCCTTGGGGTTTTCTTTACCAGCAACCTTTTGCTTCTTGTTTTTGTTGGTTGGGGTAACCATCTTCTCCTTTCCCTTGCCCTTGCCTTAGTAGGCAGATCCTTTCCTCTTAGCCACCATTGGCTTAGATGTGGAATCATCCTTGGATCCATCTTCATTGATCATAAGCACGGGTGAAGCCCTTTTACCCATGCTTGATTCGGCCGTCCTAAGCATGGCATGCAATTCGCCAATGATCTTATCCCAACCATTCATGTTATAATTCAACATGAATGTGTCAAACCTTTTTGACAAAGAGTTGAGGATAAGGTCCATGGCTAATTCATTAGATACGTTGCAGTTTAGACGGTGCAATCGATCAATTAGGCTTTTCATTTTAAGAACATAGGATGAGACGGATTGGGAGTCGTTCATTAGACAAGCATGAAGCGCTCGAACCGTTTCAAAGCGCTCAATACGAGTTTGTTGAAGGAACATCTCCTTCAACTGAGTGATTATCTCGTATGCCCCATGATGCTCAAAATCCTTTTGGAGCTCGGGGATCATGGATCCAAGCATAAGGCAAGAAACTTGCACCGAATCGGTGCAATATTTCTCCCAATATGCCATACCTTCGAAATCATCTTCCTCGGGTTGATCGGGAATGGGGTCTTCCAACACATACGCCCTATCCTCAAGCTTGAGGACAATTCTTAGATTGCGATACCAATCCATGAAATTCGAATGGTTGAGTTTAACCCTTTCGAGTAACAACCTTAATGATAGGTTATTAAAGTTGATTGGTGCATTAGGAATGTTGTTGTTATTAGCGGCCATCTACAAAATTTAACAAAGTTCGTTTAAGTATCAATTTTAATTTAATAATCAATACCCTTTTAAATCCAATTGATATATTAAATTTTAGAATCCAACGGTAAACCAAATTCCAGTTAGGTGACCTTTATCCCATTATTTAATTTAGCTAGGTAGTCATTATATGACAATTGTAACCCTTTGCAACTTCTAAGGTATGGGATCATGCAATCCTTTTGTGTGGCATATTTATCCCATCAACGCCTATTTTTTCCTCATGCTTCGGTGACCCTAAGTTCATGATTCCCAAATCAAGTCGTCCTACTTGTGTAAACATGTAAACTTAACATAAAAGTGGTTAGGTGACCTTTATCCCACAAGCATGTGAAATTCACCTTAATCATACTAGTTTGCTCATAAGGGTTAGGTGACCTTTATTCCATCATGAGTTCCCTAATATACTTAAGTGTCACACAAAAGGATGGCGTTAAACTTGTTTCCTTTGCATGTAAAAGGGTTTTTAAGGTTTATTTATTCAAGTTCAAGAAAACTTTTATACCATACACTAACATGCATTTAGTGTGTGGTACATGTGAAAATCCATTTTCATGTCATGCAATAAAACCAATTTTATTACTACTAAATCCTTTTAGTCATTTCAAATTTAACCAATTAAATTTTAGCTTAATTCTTTGCGAGTTGTTAACATGTAAGATAAACTTGTAGCATACAAACATACAATCCATAATCAAACAATAAACAACCAAGCATGCAAAGAATATGTTCACAATCAAGCCAATTTCACCGGTCAATGGGGACAAACACAAATTTGGAGATTCCAAAATCTCCCACTAAATCTTGCATCCAAATGCTTCCTCTTTGTGTTCTTCCGTGTCTCTATCTTGTATCTTCATCTTATTACAAAAAATATATTCTAATACATTTTTCTCTAGAAAATGAAAATACAATCTTAATCTATTTTACATACCAAATATAAAATAAATTACATGACCAAATGAATAATTATTATTACAAACCAATTGAATAATAATCAAATCAACCAAACATACAACCAACCACAAGGTCAAGGCTAAGATTGTGAACATCATCATTCACCCAAAACCCGAAAAGTTTTGCATTCTACATTCATGCATGTTCATAGAATGCAAATATAGTGGGTTTAATAACCATCTCAAAACATATTCCAACAACTCGGCTCTGATACCATTGTTGAGATTTAACATGTTTCAAAATACTTAAACCAATTTAAGAAATAAATATTGCGGAAGCGTGTAAAATCGATTATAAACATGTTATTCTTTAACCAATTAAAGTCAAATCCCAAATCGAATCAAGTTGTGAAATATGCTTACAAACTATAAGTGGGTTAAGAGATTATACCTTCTCCAAGTTAGGAGGTAAAAGTAAAGATGATGATGATGAATGTAGCTCCAAAAGATGAAGTCTCAAGTTGTAATACCCCAAGCCTTTTGCACCAACACCCTTGTACTTGGTTAGGATTTTAATTAAACACTTGAAATGAGCTTCCAAAAACTCAAGAACACTCTCTTTTTTTCCTTAAAATTTCGACCAAAAATGGGTGAAGAAAGATGAGAGAGTTTTCAAGTTACTTGATATGTTTAATGTGTGTGTAGGTGTGCATTCAAGTCGGTTCAAGTACATGCACATGGAGAATGGAAGTAATCTCCCAAGTGACCAATCAAAATGCATGCAAATTTCTTTCTCTCATGCCACTTACTTTGACATAAATTTGAATTTTATAAAAGTAAACTTTTATAAAATAAATTTATAATACTTGCACATTATTTTTATGTATACATTATTTTATAAAACCAATTTATAAAATGTAACATAAAATAATTAATTATTTAACCTATAAATAATTAAATCCTTTATATATAAATTATTCCATAATTTATATACATATCAAGTAATTTAAGAAAACCATTTTTCTTATAATTCATGTGTCGTGTAGTTTGATCAACGAACGAATCGCTTAAGATCAAATACGAATAAGGTGTCAGTAAGCTTGTTATTGGGTATAACCCGACTTGGATCAAAACATATTAGCCACGTTAATTTAATATGTCTCTCGGGCAAATGAAATACTTTCATTGACGAAGCTTATGCAACACCATGGGAAGAGTTTAAGCGGGCTATGATAGAGGAGTACTGTCCCAGAACCGAAATTCAGAAGATGGAAGCGGAATTTTGGGAATTGAATGTCGTAGCAACTTACCTTGATGGCTATAACCGGAGGTACTTGGAGTTAGCCTTGATGTGCCCTATAATGGTTACTCCTGAGTTCAAACGAATGGAACAGTTTGTGTGGGGACTTCCCAAGGACATTCAGGGAAATGTCACTTCTTCGAAACCAGCAAATGTCCCTGAAGCTATGCGCATGGCGCACACCTTGATGAATCAAGATATCCACCAAAAGCCAGAGAAGGTGCAATCAGAGTCTGGAACAAGTGATGGGAAGCATAAATGGGATGGAAACAAGGGTAAAGGTATTGATCAGAATCCAGTCAAGAGGCATGAGCACTTTAGGGGAAGCAATGAGGGGAGAAGCCCTAACCCTAACTACAAAGATAGCCTACCTCAGTGCAGGAGATTCTATAAGCATCATACTGGGTACTGCAATGTGGTGTGTGAGAAGTGTAAGAGGACTAGACACATTGGCAAGGACTGTAAGATCAATACTTCAGCTGTGAAGGCGAACCCCAATGCGCCAAGGAAGTGCTTTGAATGCGGCCATCAGGGTCACTTCAAGAATGAATGTCCTAACAAGAAGAAGGATGGAGGGCCTGCACGTGGAAGAGTCTTTAACTTGAATGCTAGAGATGCCCGTGAGGATCCTGACTTGGTTACAGGCACATTCATTGTTAATAAACTATTAGCTTCTGTCTTGTTTGATACTGGTGCTGATAGGAGTTATGTATGTAGACACTTTTGCTCTAAGATATATTGGTCATTAGTTCCTTTGGATGAGAGTATACTTGTCGAGGTGGCCAACGGGAAACTGGAGAAAGTTGACCAAATTGGCCGAGGAGGTATAATAAACTTAGCTGGTTTAGATTTTGAGATTGATTTGATACCCATTAAATTGGGGAGCTTTGATATGATAGTCAGAATGGACTGGCTGTCCAAGGTAAAGGCAGAAATTATCTGTGGTGAGAAGATTCTTCGTATACCTCGCGAAGATGGTGAGCCACTAATTGTTTATGGGGAGAGATGTAGCCCAAAGTTGAACCTTATTAGTTGTATGAAGGCACAAAAGGTCATGAAAAAAGGGTGTTTTGCTGTTTTGGCACATGTGAAGAAGTTAGAAACTGAGGAGAAAAGCGTGAAGGATGTACCAATTGTGAACGAATTTCCCGAAGTCTTTCCAGAAGAATTGCCGGGTTTACCCCCACTGAGATTAGTGGAGTTTCAGATTGATCTAGTGCCAGGAGCTGCACCTGTAGCTCGCGCACCTTATCGACTTGCGACTTCCGAACTGCAAGAGTTGCAGAGTCAATTACAGGAACTACTAGACCGTGGATTTATTTGACCAAGTTCTTCGCCTTGGCGCTCCCATTTTGTTCGTGAAGAAGAAGGACGGATCTTTCCTCATGTGTATCGACTATTGCGAATTAAACAAGTTGACAATCAAGAACAGGTATCCCCTTCCCAGGATTGACGATCTATTCAATCAGCTGCAAGGATCAAGCATTTACTCCAAGATTGATTTGCAATCAGGTTATCACCAGTTGAGGGTGAAGGAGAGCGATGTACTTAAGACTGCATTCCGAACTCGTTATGGTCATTCTGAGTTTCTGGAAATGCCATTCGATTTAACTAACGAACCTACCGTGTTTATGGATCTCATGAATCGCGTATACAAGCCGTACCTAGACAAATTCATTATCATCTTCATAGATGATATCTTAATCTATTCCAAAAGTGAAGTTGAACATGAGCAACATCTTCGACTCGTGCTTGAACTCTTAAGACAAGAGCAACTCTATGCCAAATTCTCCAAGTGTGAATTTTGGTTGAAGGAAGTTCAATTTCTTGGCCATGCTATTAGTAGCCAAGGTATCAAAGTCGACCCCTCGAAAATCGAAGCCATTAGCAAGTGGGAAACCTCCACTACTCCTACTCATCTCTGCCAATTTTTAGGCCTCGCCGGTTACTATCGTCGATTCATCAAAGGTTTCTCTCTGATTGCACGTCCTTTGACCGCGTTAACACATAAAGGGGAGAAGTTCGTTTAGGCAACCGAACAAGAGTCGGCATTCCAAACCCTGAAGTAGAAGTTAACCACCGCACCTATCTTATCCCTTCCCAAAGGCAGTGATGACTTCGTTGTGTATTGCGATGCCTCCCGGCAAGGTTTTGGGTGTGTATTGATGCAACGAAAGAATGTTATTGCTTACGCCTCTCGACAATTGAAGATTCACGAACGAAACTACATGATGCACGATCTCGAACTTGGAGCCATTGTCTTTGCACTCAAATTGTGGAGAAACTATCTTTATGGAACCAAAAGCGCCATCTTCACCAACCACAAAAGCCTCCAACACATTTTCGATCAGAAGCAGTTGAACATGAGACAACGATAGTGGATCGAAACATTGAACGATTTCGATTATGAGCTTCGTTACCATCCTGGAAAGGCAAATGTTGTAGTTGATGCCTTGAGCCGAAAGGAGAGAATGGTGCCTCTTCTCGTCTCTCAATTCGAGGTTAAGGAGACTGGACTCCGATAGTTATGGGGATTTACGAATCCTTATTCTAGACAAAGCCCATAAGTCAAGGTATTCGATTCATCCTGGAGCTGGTAAGATGTACCACGATTTCAAGGAACAATATTGGTGGCCAAACCTTAAAAGAGATGTTGCTACTTATGTTGGGAAGTGTTTAACTTGTTCCAAGGTCAAAGCCGAACATCAGAGGCCATTCGGGTTACTTCAGCAACCCGAAATCCCACAATGGAAGTGAGAAAGAATAACGATGGACTTCATCACGAAACTACCAAAGACGGTAGGCGGATATGATACCATCTGGGTTATTATTGACCGTCTTACCAAATCTGCTCACTTCCTAGCCATGAAGGAAACTGATACGATGGACAAACTCACACAGCTATACATAAAGGAAGTTGTATCTCATCATGGTGTACCCTTATCGATTATTTCAGACCGAGATGCCCGTTTCGCTTCTAGATTTTGGCGTTCCTTACAAGAGGCTTTGGGAACACATTTAGACATCAGTACCACATATCACCCACAAACCGACAAACAAAGCGAATGCACGATTCAAACCTTGGAGGACATGTTACGAGCTTGTGTTATTGATTTCGGAAAAGCTTGGGAAAAGCATTTGCCCCTAGCCGAATTCTCTTACAACAATATTACCATTCGAGCATTAAGGCCGCACCTTTCGAAGCTTTATATGGCCGCAAATGCTGTTCTCCTATTTATTGGGCAAAAGTAGGTGAAAAGTAAATCACCGGACCCTAACTCGTCCATGAAACAACCGAGAAGATTGTCCAGATTCAAGCAAGGCTCAAGACGACCCGTGATCATCAAAAGAGCTATGCCGACCTTAAACGTAAAGATCTCAAATTCCAAGTAGGTGACCGCGTAATGTTGAAGTCACACCTTGGAAAGGTGTAATCCTTTACAGAAAGCGTGGGAAGCGAAATCCGCAATATATTGGTCCTTTTGAAATCTTGGAGCGTGTTGGACCCGTTGCTTACCGTTTGGATCTTTCGACTCAATTGAGCTTAGTTCATCTCACTTTTCACGTATCAAATCTAAAGAAGTGTCTTGCTGAACCAGAACTCGTCATACCTCTTGATGAGCTTACCATTGATGACAAACTTCACTTCATGGAAGAACCTTTTGAAATTATGGACTGTGAGGTCAAGACCTTGAAACGCAACAAGATTCCAATCGTCCGAGTCCGTTGGAATGCTAAACGAGGACCCGAGTTTACTTGGGAGCGAGAGGATCAGATGAAGCAGAAATATCCTCACCTCTTCACAACTTTACCGTCTACCTCAACTTAAAATTTTAGGATGAAATTTTCCTTAACAGGTGGGTAATGTAACGACCCGACTTTTTTGACTTATAGTTATATTTTATACTTTCACGAAACTGCGTAATTTTGCGTACTGTGTTATATTATATTCTGGGATCATTATTCATGTTAATTACTTCTGTTAATACCTTACAACGTGTTATTAAGTACTTTGTTATTTAACTTGATCCTCGAATGCTTTTATGACCGTTAGTGTCACTTGATGTTTAGAACGAGCTATGTACTTTGTATACGTTAAACTTTTGTCGTAATTGGAATATTATGACTACGTAATACTAATTGTTATTTTCTAATGAAAATTACTTGGTTTATTGGTTGCTTAATTATGCTTAGTAATTTACTAATGCACACTAGTTAGTCTTAATGGACTTTTACCTTAATGGACTTAGGCCCACCCTACTCTAGTTAATGGACCATTAAATTAGCCCAACTTTAATGGATTTATGATCCATTAAGATGTAGGACAAAAATCCATTAAGATGAGCCAACATACTAGCATTTTTGTTAACCATTACTACACATGTTGCATGGGATCCCAACAACAAGCACCACCTTTAGACCACCACCATGCAAAGAGCAAAGTTTGTCCCCCTTGTCCCCCTGACGCCATCGGCCAAACCACCACCACCACCACTATAAATATCACACTTGATTCTTCATTTCACACTTGATTTCATTCTCATTTTACACACACTTGCTCTCTAATTTTCTCTCTAGTCTTTCTCACACTAAAATTGTAATTTCTTAAATTTTCTTCTTCTTCCTTCTTTCTTCTTAATCATGACATCATCATCATCATGCGATCAAGCTTTTTAGCTTTTTTATCTTGTTATATCTTGTAGATTCAAACTTTGATTTGAATCCTTCAAGAACATGAAAGATTCAAGCTTTCTAGCTTTGAATCTTCATTACTTTGATGGATCTAAGCTTTATAGCTTAAGATCACTTTGTTTTTGTTAAAAGATCAAAACTTGTGTTTATGATCTTCATGAAACTTGAAGATCTAGCTTTTGCTTTAAAAGATCTTCAAGGTGTGACGACCCGAAAATTTCCGACCAAATTTAAACTTAATCTTTATATGTTTCTGACACGATAAGCAAAGTCTGTAATACTGATTCTCAAAAATTTTGAACTAATGTTATATATTCAGTTAATCTTTGACTATTGACGGACAATTCACGAACATCTATTTGTAAATAGATATATGTATATATATATATATATATATATATATATATATATATATATATATATATATATATATATATATATATATATATATATATATATAAGTTGGAATATTAATTATTCATAAATAACTTGCAATGTGTATTTAAAAACTGATTTATGTATATTAAATAAAGATATATACATATACATATATATAATTTCAAGTTATTTAGTAAATGATAGTAACATTCGTTTATTGAATCAATTGATATTTAGATAAGTTAACTTAAACATTTAAGAAGAACAAGTAAAACACTAATTTACTACAGTATTTTCGAATTCCTACAGTACCCGAAAAGCTACAGTGTTTTCGAAAATCACTATTTGCTACAGTAAAAATCATTTTGCTACAGTGTTTTTTTCGAAAATCGGTATTTTCTACAGTAAAAACGACTTTGCTACAGTAAAAACGTCTTTGCTACAATAAATACTATTTGCTACAGTGAATACTATTTGCTACAGTAAACACTATTTGCTACAGTGAAAAAATATTTCGACAAACAAGAAAACAAAACATATTGTGTGCGTACCAGCTGGCCATGCGATTGCATGGCAAATGGGCATGAAACCCATGCGATTGCATGGGGATCAATCTCAGCAAACATCTATAAAGCTCGCACATTTCTGCTTCGACACACACATATAAATTACTTACTCTGTATTATATTTATATTTATATTATTATTATTATTATTATTATTATTATTATTATTATTATTATTATTATTATTATTATTATTATTATTATTATTATTATTATTATTATTAAGATTAATATTATTATTAATCTTATTATTATTATCAGTAGTATTAATATTATTATTATTAGTATTATACATAAAATACTACGACGAGGTACTGCTCAAATGATTTCAAATCGAGTTTTCAAATGAGTCAAAGCTAAGGAAACTATGGGTTATAGCTATGGAGGTTATGGGTAAAGTTCATGGATATTGTTCGCAAGACAAACCTAGTGTTTATTATCTCCGTTGCGTCTACGTACTTTCCTACAATATTGAATCACAATAATGATACGTTGAGATCTACGGTTATTTTGCATTCCGAGTTTCGGTCACATTTCGGTGAATGACCTTATGTGCTGCTAAGGTGAGTTTCATTTGCTCCCTTTTTAATTGCTTTTACAATCTATATTTTTGGGCTGAGAATACATGCACTTTATTTTAAACGCAATGAATACAAGTACATAATAAATTCTACACCGAGTTTGAACCGAAAATCCCTTAGCTTTGGTAACTAGTAACTGCCGATTATAAGTCTTCCGCTGTTTACTTATCTGTTATACAAGCTATGTGCATGGAGTATACATGGTTTATTGGAGAAAACTTTGCATTCACAAAATCATCACCATGTATCTTATTTTGACTGCATTGTCAACGGATGTATTATGGTAAACTATCATATACGGTGATTGTCTATACGTAGAAATCATCAGATGTAGAAAACCTTGGATTTTTATATTCATTTATGGTGTGCCTTTTCAAAAGAATGCAATGTTTACAAAACGTATCATATAGAGGTCAAAACCTCACTATGAAATCGATGAATGATGTAATCGTCCAAGTGGATTTGGACGGGTTATCATAGTTGGCATCAAAGCTTGAGGTCATAGGGAACCAGAATTTGCATTAATGTGTTTAACTGGTAATTGTTAGGATGCATTAGTGAGTCTGAACTATGACCGTATCTGTTTTTACCGAGTTTTACTTATCATTTCTTGTCGGAAATTACATACTTATCATTCTTAAGTCTAGACACATCTTACTGCATTGATTGCATGAATAGTGTATAGACAAAATTCATATCTTAGCGTATCTGCTAATTCATATCTTAGCATATCTTTTACTGTAACTTTGCTTGACATCTTCCGAAAATTCCTCCGTGATTTATGGAATTTTGGTATTATATATACATATGTAAATTATGTATTAAAGAGTACCAATCTGAATTCTATAATCTATTTCATATCAAAAATCATCTCCCTAATTATACAAGATGGATCCCGTATCTAGTTCAAATTCCTTAAACTTCGACAGCTATTCCGATATGGATATTCACCTGAACTCCGAAGACAGTGTAACCGGAATGGATCAACCAATCAGCCATCACCTATTCTGGATGAATTGGGGATGGGTTCATAACCTGCTTAGTCATTGGAGATAAGAAAAAGGTGATCCATTCCATCCACCACATTCACCTCTTCGCGAAGAACCTGAAGCACTTACCGGCGAACCTGTTCGAGACACCATTTTCACGCTCATTTCTAGAGTGTCTCATCACGATAATATACTATCTCAAATTCTGAATCTTATTCATCCGCTCGTCCAAAACATCAATCATCCCAGTGTAATAGAAGAAGTCAACAAGCTTCGCGCTCGGGTAGTGGCTTTGGAGAATATGGTGCAAAGGTTACAAGCACCAGCAGCATCACCGGCATCAACAGTACCACCGACAACAACACCAACAGTACCATTACCACCACCAAAACAATCGCATTGCAAACCTCAACTTCACAATCTATCCCACGAGCATCAACGTCATACGCCCTGTAGATACCAAGGAATACCAACAACAACAAACGAGGAAGTATTGATTCATAACTTAATCGAAGAAATATTCTACAGAGAATATGTAGTTTCTAAAAGTTTTAGAGATTATATATTCTAGTGTAAATTATAAATTAGATGAGTGGGCGGATAGAAATAATGAAGTGAAACCCTGACAGGAATAGTGCTCAATTTACAAGCTAGACTTGTTATACAAGTAGCATCAACAGTACCGTTAGCATCACCAGCACGTCAGTACTATCAGCATCGTCAGCACTAGCAGCACCTATAACATCACAAGCTCCGCCAGTTCCATAATCACCAACATCATCACAAATCAACAACGCGTATATTGTATCAACGAGTTATGAAGTATTAACTCATTTCCCCTGAAGAAATTATATGTATATTTTATATATATATGAATTTTGAAATCAAAATAAATCTTTTCGTACTAAGCTATTACGTGTGAATCTTAACTACTCGGTTAGTTCATGTTATTAATATGCTATGATGTACATCCTTCACTAATGACTTAACAATCGTTAACTATAATCTCTGCTTCAACTTAATAGATTCCATTTCATAATAAATCAAGTGTATTATTCAAATACATGTTTGATTTTACACTTTCATTTTTGATGTACTTGAAACTTTCCAGAAAACATCATTCGTACCTTGCGAAGTTAGCAAGAGTTTCATAAGCACCAACATGATTCACTAAGAAAATATCAATAAAACTGAATAACGAAGTATTGATTACATTAGTGAAATACTCCGCGAAGATTATAAAATCTTTAGGGTTTTAGAGATTATTCATTTCTAATCTAGCCGAAAATCAAATGAGTTTAATATGATATTAACTCATTAAATCTGTATTACATCTGAAGAAAATATACATACATATATTTTCATAAAGACTGTAATAAAATTCTCTGGTACAAAATATTACTTGTGAAACTTTTAACGAGTAGGTAATACCCGAAAGATATATAAATTCACAATTAATATGTTACATTCTTCGATTCTGATTCAGCAAATCATCAACTATACTCACTACTTTCACAACGTTATACATTCTTTCCTAGAAATCAAAACAACCATTCGCATCCAGATTTGATTACATATTCTGATTTAAAAAAAATCAGATCCAAGCCAATATTTAACAGAAAACATCACTCTTAGATTCTTACATCTTTCAAATGCCATACTTTGAATTCAAAACTGTACTAGAACATCATAGGTATACATATAACATTCATCTCTTAGAATTATGAGATTTCATTTTGAAATTCTGAAAAGCAACCAGTCTACGAATCAATACTCTGAATGTTGAAAAAGCTGATGAAGCAGTAAAAATTGTAAATGACTTTAACAGTCGAAAGTTTGATGATAAAGAATAGTGTGGTGGCAAAGCTCAGAAAAGTTGGAACTGAAATAAGAATTGAGCAACCCATGAAGGAGGCTGTGGACAAATCACAAACACTAAACCTGCCTTCAAAGAATCCAAATGATTCAGTGTCTGCTGAAGTCATTAACAAATACCTTGCTCCTGACTCTAAACCTTTACGGACAAATCTTCTTTATCATCCTTTGATATTAGAAATTTTAAGATATCATCGTATCTTTCATTATAAATATCCTCGATATTTCTGAAGATATTTTCATAACTATTCTTATCTGAAATCATTTATCTCTTTGCGATATCTGCATTACATCATAAAGGAAACTATTTTATTTCTAAATTCTGAAAAATTCGAATTTAAAATATGAATGTTTTGAAAGTAGTGTGGGGAACTGAAGCATGAGTTAGTATAATATAATGACACTTGATCAACATGATTATATTACAGTAAGTCATGCTGAGTTTCTAATGGAAAGTGATAAAGGTTCATAGATCATACCCTCATCATGAACTATGTTACACGACTCTTGTATTCTACTTAAACTCTAAACATATCAAAAAAAATATTTTTCTTGATGATTCAGCCTTTTCCGAGGTATTCTGGTAATTTGACAAATCAATATCGTGCCCTTACAATTTCCTTCTTAGAACATTAACTATGTTAATTCCGAAATTCATATCTGTGAATTCTGGACCATTACATGCAGTGCTTAATGGATAGAAGAGAAAATAGAGCATGAAGCTCCGAAATAGAAATGGGGGTATAAATCGTAGCAAATAGGAGAGAGCATTAACTGTGGATGTCGATGATTAGAGAAAGACAGACGCAGGGACTCTGAAAAATAAGGAAAGATATAAAACCCGATGACAACACATAAATTACAAATCGTGTATATCAATAAGTATTGCAACGTAAAGACACGGGAGAACTAAAAACACTATAAAGCCAAGAGTATAGTAAAAGTGAATAGATTCCTCCGGCGGCAGATGAAAAAGAAGAATCATAGATATGAAAGTTAGGAGTATATCAAGAAGTAAAACTGGAAGGAGCATATTGACGAATGCTTTAAAATATGAATTAAGAGAGAAAGAATAGAAGGTATGAGCTGTGAAAAATAAGGAAATGAAGAGGGTGGATTTATAATGAAATATCCGACATAGCAATCAAAATAGATTATCGCATTTAACCAAAGCGGATCTTAATTTCCTTAATTACCGAAGAATCAAATCTTATTACGAAGATTTTCTCTAAATCCCTTGAACTCCGGAAATCAACCCTATCTACGTCAAAAGATATGACGAAACTTTATTTTCTCATTCCACTCTTTTACG
The DNA here is from genome assembly GCF_046630445.1 of Rutidosis leptorrhynchoides. Lineage (NCBI taxonomy): Eukaryota > Viridiplantae > Streptophyta > Magnoliopsida > Asterales > Asteraceae > Rutidosis > Rutidosis leptorrhynchoides. The sequence continues at coordinate 322,786,707 of NC_092334.1, forward strand.
ATAGCTTCACTCGTACTCTTCACATAATCGAATCGTTTTATCTATATTAGTCAATAATGATAAAACTCTATTTATCCACTCATATTCGTCATAAAAACATTTTTATTGTTAGTCATGACGACCTCACTCAAATTTCGGGACAAAATTTATTTAACGGGTAGGTACTGTGACGACCCGGAAATTTCTGACCAAATTTAAACTTAATCTTTATATGTTTCTGACACAATAAGCAAATCCTGTAATATTGATTCTCAAAATTTTTGAACTAATGTTATATATTCAGTTAACCTTTGACTATTGACAGACGATTCACGAACATCTATTTGTATATATATATATATATATATATATATATATATATATATATATATATATATATATATATATATCTATATAATAAGTTGGAATATTAATTATTCATAAATAACTTACAATGTGTATTTAAAAACTGAATTATGTATATTAAATAAAGATATATACATATACATATATATAATTTCAAGTTATTTAGTAAACGATAGTAACATTCATTTATTGATTCGATTGATATTTAGATAAGTTAACTAAAACGTTTAAGATGAACAAGTAAAACACTAATTTACTACAGTATTTTCGAATTGCTACAGTACCCGAAAAGCTACAGTGCTTTCGAAAATCACTATTTGCTACAATAAAAATCATTTTGCTACAGTGTTTTTTTGAAAATCACTATTTGCTATGGTGAAAACGACTTTGCTACAGTAAAACACTATTTGCTACGTAAATACTATTTGGTACAGTAAACACTATTTGCTACAGTAAATACTATTTGCTACAGTGAAACACTATTTGCTACAATGAAAATATGTCAACAAAAACAAAACATATTGGGTACGTACCAGCTGGCCATGCGATCGCATGGCAAATGGGCATGAAACCCATGCGATCGCATGGGGATCAATCTCAGCACACATCTATAAAGCTCGCACATTCTGCTTCGACACACACACACACATAAATTAGTTACTCTGTATTATATTTATATTTATATTATTATTATTATTATTATTATTATTATTATTATTATTATTATTATTATTATTATTATTATTAATATTATTATTAATCTTATTATTATTATCAGTAGTATTAATATTATTATTATTAGTATTATACATAAAATACTACGACGAGGTACTGCTCAAATGATTTCAAACCGAGTTTTCAAATGAGTCAAAGCTAAGGAAACTATGGGTTATAGCTATGGAGGTTATTGGTAATGTTCATGGGTATTGTTCGTAAGTCAAACCTAGTGTTTATCATCTCCGTTGTGTCTACCTACTTTCCTACAATATTGAATCACAATATTGATACTTTGAGATCTACGGTTATTTTGCATTCCGAGTTTCGGTCACATTTCGATGAATGACCTTATGTGCTGCTAAGGTGAGTTTCATTTGCTCCCTTTTTAATTGCTTTTGTAATCTATATTTTTTGGCTGAGAATACATGCACTTTATTTTAAACGCAATGGATACAAGTACATACTAAATTCTACACCGAGTTTGAACCAAAAATCCCTTAGCTTTGGTAACTAGTAACTGCCGGTTATAAGAACTGGTGGGCACGAGTAGTTATATATGGATCCATAGGGTTTGACATCCCCGTTTATTCCAGGTATAGAAACCCTAGCCTGAACTATAAAACAGACGTATGCTATTTGAGTTTAGTACACATTGGATTGCATGTATTGTACATGTTGGTTGCATGTATGTTAAAACAGAGGTACTTATTATAACGTTAAAGTTTAGTTACCAGGGTGCTCAATTTCGTAGAATATTTTGATAAACTATTCTGGATGATACAACTGAAATCTTGTGATCTACCTTTATATACAGATTATGCGCAACATTAAAACTATGAACTCACAAAACTTTGTGTTGACACTTTTAAGCATGTTTATTCTCAGGTTCCTAGAAGTCTTCCGCTGTTTGCTTATCTGTTATACAAGCTATGTGCATGGAGTCATACATGCTTTATTCGAGAAAACTTTGCATTCACAAAATCATCACCATGTATCTTATTTTGACTGCATTGTCAACAGATGTATTATGATAAACTATTATATACGGTGATTGTCTATACGTAGAAATCATCAGATGTAGAAAACCTTGGATTTATATATTCATTTATGGTGTGCCTTTTCAAAAGAATGCAATGTTTACAAAACGTATCATATCGAGGTCAAAACCTCACTATAAAATCGATGAATGATGTATTCGTCCAAGTGGATTTGGACGGGTCATCACACAAGGACATAAAAAATTCAAGCTTTCTAGCTTTGAAATCTCATAATTATTGTTAAAGGATCCAAGCTTTCTAGCTTTGGGTTTCATTACTTTATTTGATCAAATTTATGTAACTTAAGGTCTTGCTTGTTTGATTGAATCAAAGTTTGTAGCTTTAAATTTTAGAACTTGTATTTGTGCTGAGACTAACAACATGATGTAACCTTGGTTCATCATCCATCTAAAACTCTTAAGTGAGTTGTATTTCTCCTTAGTCTTGACATGGTGTGTTGATGGTTGAAACTTGTTCAAAGTGATGCTAAAACATCAAAGAGTTGTACACTTGATGTAGTGACCCGAACTTTTCCACGTTTTTATATATTAAATGAAATTGATATTTACATGATTAAATGTTTCCAACATGTTAAGCAATCAAAATTGTTAAGACTTGATTAATTGAAATAGGTTTCATATAGACAATAGACCACCCAAGTTGACCGGCGATTCACGAACGTTAAAACTTGTAAAAATTATATGATGACATATATATGGATATATATATATATATATATATATATATATATATATATATATATATATATATATATATATATATATAGTTAACATGATATTATGATAATTAAACATATCATTAAATATATTAACAATGAACTACATATGTAAAAACAAGACTACTAACTTAATGATTTTGAAACGAGACATATATGTAATGATTATCGTTGTAACGACATTTAATGTATATATATCATATTAAGATATATTAATATATCATGATATCATGATAATATAATAATTTAACATCTCATTTGATTTAATAAACAATGGGTTAACAATATTTAACAAGATCGTTAACCTAAAGGTTTCAAAACAACACTTACATGTAACGACTAACGATGACTTAACGACTCAGTTAAAATGTATATACATGTAGTGTTTTAATATGTATTCATACACTTTTTAAAGACTTCAAGACACTTATCAAAATACTTCTACTTAACAAAAATGCTTACAATTACATCCTCTTTCAGTTTCATCAACAATTCTACTCGTATGCACCCGTATTCGTACTCGTACAATACACAGCTTTTAGATGTATGTACTATTGATATATACACTCCAATGATCAGCTCTTAGAAGCCCATGTGAGTCACCTAATACATGTAGGAACCATCATTTGGCAACTAGCATGAAATATCTCATAAAATTACAAAAATATGAGTAATCATTCATGACTTATTTACATGTAAACAAAATTACACATCCTTTATATCTAATCCATATACCAACGACCAAAAACACCTAAAAACACTTTCATTCTTCAATTTTCTTCATCTAATTAATCTCTCTCAAGTTCTATCTTCAAGTTCTAAGTGTTCTTCATAAATTCTACAAGTTCTAGTTTCATAAAATCAAGAATACTTCCAAGTTTGCTAGCTTACTTCCAATCTTGTAGAGTGATCATCCAACCTCAAGAAATATTTATTATTTAAAGTAAGATATCTTTCTAATACAAGGTAATACTCATATTCAAACTTTGATTCCATTTCTATAACTATAACAATCTTATTTCGAGTGGAAATCTTACTTGAACTTGTTTTCGTGTCAAGATTCTGCTTCAAGAACTTTCAAGCCATCCAAGGATCCTTTGAAGCTAGATCCATTTTTCTCATTTCCAGTAGTTTTATCCAGAAAACTTGAGGTAGTAATGATGTTCATAACATCATTCGATTCATACATATAAAGCTATCTTATTCGAAGGTTTAAACTTGTAATCACTAGAACATAGTTTAGTTAATTCTAAACTTGTTCGCAAACAAAAGTTAATCCTTCTAACTTGACTTTTAAAATCAACTAAACACATGTTCTATATCAATATGATATGCTAACTTAATGATTTAAAACCTGGAAACACGAAGAACACTGTAAAATCGGACATACGCTGTCGTAGTAACACCGCGGCCTGTTTTGGGTTAGTTAATTAAAAACTATGATAAATTTGATTTAAAAGTTGGTCTTCTGGGAAAATGATTTTTCTTATGAACATGAAACTATATCCAAAAATCATGGTTAAACTCTAAGTGGAAGTATGTTTTCTAAAATGGTCATCTAGACGTCGTTCTTTCGACTAAAATGACTACCATTACAAAAACGACTTGTAACTTATATTTCCGACTATAAACCTATACTTTTTCTATTTAGATTCATAAAATAGAGTTCAATATGAAACCATAGCAATTTCATTCACTCAAAACGGATTTAAAATGAAGAAGTTATAGGTAAAACAAGATTGGATAATTTTTCTTGTTGTAGCAACGTGAAAATTGGTAACAAATCTATATTAATCATATCCTAGCTAACTTATATTGTATTATACATGTATTCTATTATATTATGTAATCTTGAGATACCATAGACACGTATGCAAATTTTTTGACATATCATATCGACCCATGTGTATATATTATTTGGAACAACCATAGACACTCTATATGCAGTAATGTGGGAGTTAGCTATACAGGGTTGTGGTTGATTCCAAAAATATATATACTTTGAGTTGTGATCTAGCCTGAGACGTGTATACACTGGGTCGTGGATTGATTCAAGATAATATATATCAATTTTTTTTCTGTACATCTAACGTTGGACAACTAGTTGTAGGTTACTAACGAGGACAGCTGACTTAATAAACTTAAAACATCAAAATGTATTAAAAGTGTTGTAAATATATTTTGAATATACTTTGATATATATGTACATATTTGTTATAGGTTCGTGAATCGACCAGTGGCCAAGTCTTACTTCCAGACGAAGTAAAAATCTGTGAAAGTAAGTTATAGTCCCACTTTTAAAATCTAATATTTTTGGGATGAGAATACATGCAGGTTTTATAAATGATTTACAAAATAGACACAAGTACGTGAAACTACATTCTATGGTTGAATTATCGAAATCGAATATGCCCCTTTTTATTAAGTCTGGTAATCTAAGAATTAGGAAACAGACACCCTAATTGACGCGAATCCTAAAGATAGATCTATTGGGCCTAACAAACCCCATTCAAAGTACCGGATGCTTTAGTACTTCGAAATTTATATCATATCCGAAGGGTGTCCCGGAATGATGGGGATATTCTTATATATGCATCTTGTTAATGTCGGTTACCAGGTGTTCACCATATGAATGATTCTTATCTCTATGTATGGGATGTATATTGAAATATGAAATCTTGTGGTCTATTGTTACGATTGATATATATAGGTTAAACCTATAACTCACCAACATTTTTGTTGACGTTTAAAGCATGTTTATTCTCAGGTGAATATTAAGACCTTCCGCTGTTGCATACTAAAATAAGGACAAGATTTGGAGTCCATGTTTGTATGATATTATGTAAAAACTGCATTCAAGAAACATATGTCGATGTAATATATTTCTATTGTAAACCATTATATAATGGTCTGTGTAAACAGTATATTTTAGATTATCAATATTTGATAATCTACGTAATGCTTTTGAAACCTTTATTGATAAAATAAAGGTTATGGTTGTTTTAAAAATGAATGCAGACTTTGAAAAACGTCTCATATAGAGGTCAAAAACTCGCAACGAAATCAATTAATATGGAACGTTTATAATCAATATGAACGGGACATTTCACTTGAGGCTTATACACATCAAGGATAAGAACCGTGATAAGCATCTAGCAACAAGAAACCCACCGGAGCACTTGTTTTCTGTTTTTCAGGGTCTTATCAGACTCCTGGGACTTCTGGAAAGTAGATTTTCAGATATTTCGGTTCGATTATATGACTTTTCGTTTAAGACTCGCCTAAATCCGATATACAGTTTAGGATTTATAGCCTTCCGAAAAGCACTACGCCTTTGTAACAACGTGCTGAAATTTCTGACCTACTCGCGCTTGAACCGTCGCCACGGTCAAATGACATGAAGTTAGGATCTGAAAATTGGAAAGCGGTAAGAGGACTCACATACGGAGCCTTGGCCACTGACCACACATCTTTTTGGTTTGTATAGAGGTCGTAAGAGCTGTCCGAATTCGGCCTTCTGTTTCGATCTCTATTCTTGTTGAAAACTTACTTTATCTTTTATGAATGATGATGACGATGATGATACTTAAGACTTAATTTATTCACTTTTAAACTTTTGGGGACAATATACTGACTTAGTAACCTTTGACTTAGGTTGAGGACCTTTCGGACCGACTTACTACTTGCTTACTTTTCATATCGAATTTTACCGCACATTCACTGTAAGTTATAGCTCCCTTTCTACTTTACTATTTTTGTGACTGAGAATACATGCGCTTTTTATGTTTTACATACTAGACACGAGTACTTAAACTTTATATATGTGTGGGTGACATAACGGTACAAAGATTCCCCTTAGCTCAGTAACGTTTAACTATTGGTTTATGAACCGGTAGACGCGTAGATATGGATCCATAGGGATTGACATCCCCACTCGGGCTAGTCGCTCTAGCAGTCAACGGGTGTTTAATACTTCGTAAACATACGCACTCGCCAAGTGTACTTTTAGGGGTGATATATTACTTGTTAAGTTAGTTACCGGTGCCCACTGATAAGCATATACTTTTCATACTATTTTGAATACGAAATCTCGTGGTCTATATTACATTACTGATTACAAACAAACTATAGCTCACCAACATTTGTGTTGACATTTTAAAGCATGTATTTCTCAGGTGCCTAGACGTTGTTGCTTCCGCTGTTAGACTTGGTGTTATAGACTCGATGTTTTAGACTTCCGCTGCATTGTTTAGAGATGTCTCAATCATGAAACTTTTACTTTGCATTCACATTCACAACTTATGTTACATTTGAACAATGGCTTTGTAATGACCTTGGTGTCACGTACTTATATTAATGCTTTCTATTCGTAGAAGCACGTTACCTTTTGTAAAACATTTGAAGTTGGTAAAAATGTTACCTTTTCATGAATGCAAAACTTGTTTTAAAACAGCATATAGTATTATGCCGTGTAATGGACCTGTTGTTGATGATCCGTACATGATGGTTTTGTACAGGGCATCACAAATAATCACTTAACACTAGTGAAAATGGTCCTATAATGCCAATTAAACCTAGACACAACCGTTATACACTTGTCTTCCCCCAATCAACTCACAAACCCTAATTTTGACCCATTTCAAAATCAAACTTCTAAACACACCCATTTCAGTTCCAACATCAACATAATCACTAATCCTAGTGATTATACCCAAATTGCAAGCACTAACATGGCCAATTAGGCTTCCAACCCAAAACCCACCAACAAGGGTTAACAATACCCACAACTTGTTTCAAACACCAATTTGTGAGCTAGATGGGTTTTCTCAAGAACGTTAAGTTCAAACCCTAAACTTGAAAATCAAATCAACATATGAAATTCGGAGTTAGAACTTACCACCACTGCCAAAGTGTAGCAAAGAATGAGATGAAAAACCTTAACACTTGTACTTTGGAGAGATTTCCACTCCTTCCCTAAATCAAGCTTTCTTACACTAAAAATGGGTTTCTCTCTCTAAGCTAGGAAGAGAGTGTTTGAGTGGTTGAGAATGAGATTAGAATGAGTTTTGGATCAGCTCCCACACTCTTATACCGTTCCCAGGTGAAAAGACCAATTTACCCCCATTTAAACCCTTTTAAAAACACAAGTCAGCACCAGACCACGCTTTGAGGTGAGTCGCGGCTTTCAGGCCCACGGCGCTGCCCCTAGTGTAATTTGTCATCAGCCAATTACCAAAGAATTCTTCATCAACTAATGCTTTGAGGCGTGGCGCGCCCTTCTCCTCTTCGGCGCGACCTAAAGTATGGATTGAAAACCTGGGTGTTACATATCTACTATATATTTGTATGATTAGTATGAAATGAGTTATTCTTCAAAATCATATCAATTTATAAGGTATATATAACTCAGCAAAAGATCCCAGAAAATAAACCTAAAAGGGACAAAATTACTGCTTATTTTATCTAAGTCTCTTACGCTGCATTCTCGAGATTTTTTTTGAATGAAAAGGAAAGGAAACAGACGAATTAAAAAATAATAGTGATTCTCGAGTTTTATTTTAAGCGGAAAGGAAAGGATAGTAGATGATTAAGAAAGATAGTACATTATGTTTTTGTTAAGAACACTCTCCGCCCATATTTGGAAGGATTGGGAAGAATAGTAAAACACTCTCATCCCCTTTCTTTTCTATTCTTTTCCGCTCGAAAAAAACTTTAGTGTTTTCTTTATGAGTCATAGGTTTTGTCATCATCAAATGGGGGAGATTGTCATCATCAATTTGAATCAAATTCCAACTTCTGTCATTTATATTGTATGTGTATTCATATTCATTTATGAAAGAAGCTTGTTGATGCATCAAACAGTGATAGTGTTAGTGTATATTCATGTTTACATGGCTGCTTTAGTCCTAAATATGTCAATTAAAACAGAGCACATTTGTGATACGAGCAGAGTTTGACAGATTATGACCTTTGACCAATTTAATAGTTAAAACCAACCAAATGACCAAATGAAAGTTTATGGACTTTTTATGGACCAAATGATCAAATGAAAGTTTATAGTTTTTAAGGAGTAAATTAAATGACTATAGTGACAAATAACTAGTATGGTCTTTTGATTGAATAACTAATGTGACACATTTTGACCATATCACATAACTAGTATTGCCATTATGACAAAAAAAAATGTATGATTATTAATGACACTAAACATGACCAATAAATGTATGCTTTATAATGAAACAAATCAGTATGGCAATTTTGATTAGTTTGAGTTGTTTTTTAACACTTTTGACATAGTGACACAATTTTTGCGTTTTGATCTATATTCACCAAATGACAGAGTCTAAGTAGTTGTTTTGTAATGTTTTGACTCTAACGACCCATCCTAATCCATCTGGACGAATACATTACATTTGGTTACATCGCGAGGTACTTGACCTCTATATGATACAATTACAAACATTGCATTCGTTTTTAAAAGGCAACTTTCATTTACATCAAAAGTTGACAGACATGCATACCATTTCAGAATATATTCAATCTATAATAGACTTAATAATAATCTTGATGAACTCAACGACTCGAATGCAACATCTTTTGAAATATGTCATGAATGACTCCAAGTAATATCTCTAAAATGAGCAAATGCACAGCGGAAGATTTCTTTCAATACCTGAGAATAAACATGCTTTAAAGTGTCAACCAAAAGGTTAGTGAGTTCATTAGTTTAACATAAATAATCATTTCCATCATTTTAATAGACCACAAGATTTTCATTTCCAGTTCTCATAAATATACGTCCCATGCATAGAGACAAAATATCATTCATATGGATTGAACATCTGGTAACCGACATTAACAAGATGCATATAAGAATATCCCCTATCATTCCTGAAAATCCTTCGGACATGATAAAAAAAACTCGAAGTACTAAAGCATCCGGTACTTTGGATGGGGTTCGTTAGGCCCAATAGATCTATCTTTAGGATTCGCGTCAATTAGGCGTACACTAATTCTCAAAATTAGTGATGTTCCCTAATTCTTAGGCTGCCAAGCAAAAAGGAGCATATTCGGCTTCGATCATTCAACCATATAATGTAGTTTTGATTACTTGTGTCTATTTCGTAAAACATTTATAAAAGCGCATGTATTCTTAGTCCCAAAAATATATATTGCAAAAGCATTTAAAAAGGGAGCAAATGAAACTCACAATACTGTATTTCGTAGTAATTATGCATATGACGGCACTGAACAAGTGCAGGGTTGGCCTCGGATTCACGAACCTATATCATTTATATATGTATTAACACATGTAATTGTAATCGAACAAATATATATATATATATATTATTAGTGATTTTAAATTGATATTTTATATCATGTGTTTTATTAATAACTTAATTACATATATTTATTTTTATATATATAATTAACATTTATTACTAAAGTATTAATATGGTTAGGTTTTACGTCATAAATGTATTTTTATATCGAAATCTTTATTTGATATATTAATAATACTACTAATAATAATGATAAAAATAATACTAATAATGATAAAAATTATGATAATTTTAAAAGGGATACTTTTAATAATAAAAATGATAGTTTTTAAAAAAATGTTTATTTCAACAATAATATTAATATAAATAAAAAAAATTACTTTTAGTAATAAGGATCATAATAATAATACTACTGATAATAATAATAATTTTACTAGTAATGATAATAATGATAATTATATTAATAATTTTATTAATGATAATAATGATAATAATAATAATAATAACATTAATGGTTTTACTAATAATAATATTACTAATAATAACCTTAATGCGAATAATAATACTTATAATGATAATAATAATGATAATGATATTAATACTAAATATAAATAAAATCCTAATTATAACTATAATCATATTAACAATAAACGATACCTAGTACTTGTATTATAAATAATAATAATAATAAAAGTTATAATTAATACTAATAATAATAATAATAATAATAATAATAATAATAATAATAATAATAATAATAATAATAATAATAATAAAAAAAATAATAATAATAATAATAATAATAATAATAATAATAATAATAATAATAATAATAATAATAATAATAAATAAAAGTATTTGTGTATACCCTTAAAGCTTTGTCTAAAAAGAATGCTCCAGACGGGACTCGAACCCGAGACCTCTCGCTCACCCGCTTACTCCCTTAACCATCTGAGCTGCTGCTCATTTTCTTTTTTAGTTCCTATCCTAATTTTATTTAAACCCGTATTTATGTTCTCCCTCTCCTCCAATCATAACTCGATTTTCATACTGTGAACTTGATCTCCATTAACATCATCGATCTCCATCATCATTTATTAACATAATCATCTTCATGATCATTCATTATTACATCATAATCATCTTGTTCATTATTATTATAAGTATATCATTCTCATCGTTATCTATATCATTATTCATATCATCACCTATTTCATTAACAATATCATCATCTATATATCTTGCTGTAAACATTAATCTCCTCATCACAGTATCATCACCGTTAATCATTCATTACATTTCCATCACCTTTTTCATTTAACAGCTTCCATGGTTCGTGGTTTTGTACAGCAAAATAAATAACGGAAATGTTAGTCTTGCTAGCCCACGTTTTTATGGCTCACTTAGAGCCAAATTAACCAAACTGAATCGTAGCCTAAAGGGAAAGATAAAGCTCGATACGTATTTTTAAATAAGGAAGTGGTTTCAGTGGTTTGTTGATTTGGAATCCAAAGTATACATTCCCACCTTGAAACCCCACCGTCCCCACTCACTTTGATTAGAAAAAAATACTCATCATTAAAACCTCACGTTGGTCACCATCAGCATTATTCAACATTATAATTTATCATTACATTCACTATAACTAAAAAACAGAAACAGGAAGAGCAATGATAAAGCAGTTGTAGTCGAGAAAAAATAGAAGGTTAATGGGTGGCTGTAGTGTGGTGGTTCCGGTTAACAGAAAAAAAAATTAGGTGGGCGGTTTATGGTTGTGATTGTTCAGAATAGAAATAGGAACATAAAGAAGTAATGGTTTATGATGGTTTATGGTTAATAGAAATTCGATGATGATGGGTTTGTGGTGTTCATGACTTAAATAGAAAAACAGTGATTTGATTGAGGTGGTGGGTTAAAGGTGCTCACGGTGGTAATATGGGTGATGCAAGGTTGTAAAAGGTGGCGGGTTGTGGTGATAATCGGTCTAGCCAATTTGGTGGTTTACTGTTGTCAATAGGAATAACATGGGGTGGTCTTCGACCATTGAATGGTTATAAGTAATGGTAATATCAAACATCATAGTAGAAGCAGTGATAGATAGTGTTTTGTTTTGATGATGGTGGATTTTGATAGTGATCAAGAGGAAATCGAAATAGAAACTAAAAAGGAAACAAGGACAACTCAAGGTGTTCAATAATAGTTTTCATGATTTGGTGATGGTTTTACGTGAGATGATTCAAGAAATATAACCGAAGAGTTAAAGTTTTTGCAAGTTGGTGGTTTGATGGTTTCTCTAACAAAATGGTTTCAAATGATGGTGAAGTGGTGGTTGTCGAACAAGGAAACAAGTGAAGAAGAAGGATATATGTTTTGTGTATCATATGCACTTGTATATATTAATAATATATATGATGATAGTGTAGATATTTTGATATGCAACTTGAACACAGTAATATTTCATTTGATAATTTAATTCACGGTCACCCAATAGTTAACAGAATATATATATATATATATATATATATATATATATATATATATATATATATATATATATATATATATATATATATATATATATATATATATATATATATATATATATATATATATATATATATATATATAATATAATAATAAATATATATATATATATATATATATATATATATATATATATATATATATAATAATAATAAATATGAATCATAGAGTGAATTGAAAGGTAACAAAAAGTAGTCATCAATAATTAGAATTTTAATCTACCGATAGTTTTCACGGACTGTGTATTGTGCACTATTTGAAATCAGTGGCGGATAAAAGTGTTCAGAAAAATTCCAAACTTCCACAGTAATTATTTTTATTTATTTCGGTTATTATGGTATAAAATTCGATCCTAAATTATTAAATAAAAATTACATTAATTATTCACCCCCTATCCCAAGTAAAATATAAAAAGTTTTTTTTTTAAAAATTAACAAACAACTTTTAATTATATTATTATTAAGCCTAAAATTTATAAATCTCATTTTCGGCTAACCGTTTATTTTAAAATAATATAAGTTTGAGTTTAACTTGCTTAATATCAATCGGAACCTTAAACGAGTATTACAATAATTTAATACTTATTTTTAATATACTTTATTTATATATGGAGATATATTTTAAATAATAATTATTATAATATCCTATTATTATTTTATTAATTTTTAATAACCTCATCATATAATACTTCAAATTATATTTTGAATTATTATTTATATATACATACACACATATCTATTTACAATTAATAGTTCGTGAATCGTCGAGAGCAGTCGAAGGTCAATTGAATATGTGAACATCGTTCCAAAATTTTCTAGACTTCTATATTACAGACTTTGCTTATCATGTCGGAAACATATAAATATTAAGTTTAAATTTGATCAGAAATTCCCGGGTCGTCACAGTACCAACCTGTTAAAGAAATTTCGTCCCGAAATTTGAGTGAGGTGGCCATGGCTAACAATAAAATTGTTTTCATGACGAATATGAGTTGATAAGTAGAGTGTTATCATCATTGAGTAATGTGGATAAAATAATTCGATTATTCGAAGAGTATGAATGAAAAAGATCTAGATGAAGAAATGGAGATTTTCCATAACTTTTGACGTAGTCGTGATTGAATTCCAGAATTCAAGGGATTTAAAGAAAATCTTCGAAATCTGAGAGATTTGATTCTTCGGAGAATAAGGAAATTAAGATCTCTATAATTAAATACAGTGAACTGTCTCGATTACTCTGTCTGAAATTTCCATTATAAATTCAACTCTTCCGTTCTATTATTCTCACCATTCCTATACTTTCTTTCTTAGTTCATACACCTACAGATTGTGAAAATGCTTAATCACGTTCTAATCCTTGATATTTTCCTAATTATCATTTCTGTCATCCTTCTTTTCAATCTTCTACCAAAAAAATTTGCTTACTTCTACTATTACCTTGGGGTGATACTATTCTTAATTCTACCGTGTCTTTATATTGCTATTCGTATTAATATCCACGGTTTGTAATTTCGATGTTGTTGTTGGGTTTTATATTTTCCCTTATACTTCGGAGCTCTTTGCCTTTTTATTCTCTTCTCGACTCTAAGTACAACAAGTAATGATCCAGAATTCGTAGGTATGGTGTTTCGAGTGAACATGACTAATGTTCTAAGAGAGAGAGATTGTAATAGTACGATCTTAATTGGTTAAATTACCAGAATTCATGAGAAAAGATAGAATTATCAGGAAGATATATTCTTGATATGTTTAGAGATTAAGTAGAATGTAAGAGTCATGTAACATGGCACATAATGACGTTAAAATCTGTGAATCATCACGTCCTATTAGAAACTCAGCATGACTTACTGTAATATAATCACGTTGATCAAGTGTCATTATATTATACTAACTCATGCTTCAGTTCCCAATACTGAAATGTCCCGTTCTTATTGATTAAAATCGTTCCATATTAATTGATTTCGTTGCGAGGTTTTGACCTCTATGTGAGACGTTTTTCAAAGACTGCATTCATTTTAAAACAAACCATAACCTTTATTTCATCAATAAAGGTTTAAAAAGCTTTACGTAGATTATCAAATAATGATAATCTAAAATATCCTGTTTACACACGACCATTACATAATGGTTTACAATACAAATATGTTACAACAAAATAAGTTTCTTGAATGCAGTTTTTACACAATATCATACAAGCATGGACTCCAAATCTCGTCCTTATTTAAGTATGCGATAGCGGAAGCTCTTAATAATCACCTGAGAATAAACATGCTTAAAACGTCAACAAAAATGTTGGTGAGTTATAGGTTTAACCTATATATATCAAATCATAATAATAGACCACAAGATTTCATATTTCAATACACATCCCATACATAGAGATAAAAATCATTCATATGGTGAACACCTGGTAACCGACATTAACAAGATGCATATATAAGAATATCCCCATCATTCCGGGACACCCTTCGGATATGATATAAATTTCGAAGTACTAAAGCATCCGGTACTTTGGATGGGGTTTGTTAGGCCCAATAGATCTATCTTTAGGATTCGCGTCAATTAGGGTGTCTGTTCCCTAATTCTTAGATTACCAGACTTAATAAAAAGGGGCATATTCGATTTCGATAATTCAACCATAGAATGTAGTTTCACGTACTTATGTCTATTTTGTAAATCATTTATAAAACCTGCATGTATTCTCATCCCAAAAATATTAGATTTTAAAAGTGGGACTATAACTCACTTTCACAGATTTTTACTTCATCGGGAAGTAAGACTTGGCCACTGGTTGATTCACGAACCTATAACAATATATACATATATATCAAAGTATGTTCAAAATATATTTACAACACTTTTAATATATTTTGATGTTTTAAGTTTATTAAGTCAGCTGTCCTCGTTAGTAACCTATAACTAGTTGTCCACAGTTAGATGTACAGAAATAAATCGATAAATATTATCTTGAATCAATCCACGACCCAGTGTATACGTATCTCAGTATTGATCACAACTCAAACTATATATATTTTGGAATCAACCTCAACCCTGTATAGCTAACTCCAACATTCACATATAGAGTGTCTATGGTTGTTCCGAAATATATATAGATGTGTCAACATGATAGGTCGAAACATTGTATACGTGTCTATGGTATCTCCAGATTACATAATATACAATACAAGTTGATTAAGTTATGGTTGGAATAGATTTGTTACCAATTTTCACGTAGCTAAAATGAGAAAAATTATCCAATCTTGTTTTACCCATAACTTCTTCATTTTAAATCCGTTTTGAGTGAATCAAATTGCTATGGCTTCATATTGAACCCTATTTTATGAATCTAAACAGAAAAAGTATAGGTTTATAGTCGGAAAAATAAGTTACAAGTCATTTTTGTAAAGGTAGTCATTTCAGTCGAAAGAACGACGTCTAGATGACCACTTTAGAAAACATACTTCCACTTAGAGTTTAACCATAATTTTTGGATATAGTTTCATGTTCATAATAAAAATCATTTTCTCGGAATAACCACTTTTAAATCAAAGTTTATCATAGTTTTTAATTAACTAACCCAAAACGGCCCGCGGTGTTACTACGACGGCGTAAATCCGGTTTTACGGTGTTTTTCGTGTTTCCAGGTTTTAAATCATTAAGTTAGCATATCATATAGATATAGAACATGTGTTTAGTTTATTTTAAAGTTCAAGTTAGAAGGATTAACTTTTGTTTGCGAACAAGTTTAGAATTAACTAAACTATGTTCTAGTGATTACAAGTTTAAACCTTCGAATAAGATAGCTTTATATGTATGAATCGAATGATGTTATGAACATCATTACTACCTTAATTTCCTTGGATAAACCTACTGGAAAAGAGAAAAATGGATCTAGCTTCAATGGATCCTTGGATGGCTCGAAGTTCTTGAAGCAGAATCATGACACGAAAACAAGTTCAAGTAAGATCATCACTTAAAATAAGATTGTTATAGTTATAGAAATTGAACCAAAGTTTGAATATGATTATTACTTTGTATTAGAATGATAACCTACTATAAGAAACAAAGATTTCTTGAGGTTGGATGATCACCTTACAAGATTGGAAGTGAGCTAGCAAACTTGAAAGTATTCTTGATTTTATGAAACTAGAACTTTTGGAATTTATGAAGAACACTTAGAACTTGAAGATAGAACTTGAGAGAGATCAATTAGATGAAGAAAATTGAAGAATGAAAGTGTTTGTAGGTGTTTTTGGTCGTTGGTGTATGGATTAGATATAAAGGATATGTTATTTTGTTTTCATGTAAATAAGTCATGAATGATTACTCATATTTTTGTAATTTTATGAGATATTTCATGCTAGTTTCCAAATGATGGTTCCCACATGTGTTAGGTGACTCACATGGGCTGCTAAGAGCTGATCATTGGAGTGTATATACCAATAGTACATACATCTAAAAGCTGTGTATTGTACGAGTACGAATACGGGTGCATACGAGTAGAATTGTTGATGAAACTGAACGAGGATATAATTGTAAGCATTTTTGTTAAGTAGAAGTATTTTGATAAGTGTCTTGAAGTCTTTCAAAAGTGTATGAATACATATTAAAACACTACATGTATATACATTTTAACTGAGTCGTTAAGTCATCGTTAGTCGTTACATGTAAATGTTGTTTTGAAACCTTTAGGTTAACGATCTTGTTAAATGTTGTTAACCCAATGTTTATAATATCAAAAGAGATTTTAAATTATTATATTATCATTATATTATGATGTACGAATATCTCTTAATATGATATATATACATTAAATGTCGTTACAACTATAATCGTTACATATATGTCTCGTTTCAAAATCATTAAGTTAGTAGTCTTGTTTTTACATATGTAGTTCATTGTTAATATAATTAATGATATGTTTACTTATCATAATATCATGTTAACTATATATATAACCATATATATGTCATCATATAGTTTTTACAAGTTTTAACGTTCGTGAATCACCGGTCAACTTGGGTGGTCAATTGTCTATATGAAACCTATTTCAATTAATCAAGTGTTAACAAGTTTGATTTCTTAACATGTTGGAAAAATTTAATCATGTAAATATCAATCTCAATTAATATATATAAACATGGAAAAGTTCGGGTCACTACAGTACCTACCCGTTAAATAAATTTCGTCCCGAAATTTTAAGCTGTTGAAGGTGTTGACGAATCTTCTGGAAATAGATGCGGGTATTTCTTCTTCATCTGATCTTCACGCTCCCAGGTGAACTCGGTTCCTCTACGAGCATTCCATCGAACCTTAACAATTGGTATCTTGTTTTGCTTAAGTCTTTTAACCTCACGATCCATTATTTCGACGGGTTCTTCGATGAATTGAAGTTTTTCGTTGATTTGGATTTCATCTAACGGAATAGTGAGATCTTCTTTAGCAAAACATTTCTTCAAATTCGAGACGTGGAAAGTGTTACGTACTGCCGCGAGTTGTTGAGGTAACTCAAGTCGGTAAGCTACTGGTCCGACACGATCAATAATCTTGAATGGTCCAATATACCTTGGATTTAATTTCCCTCGTTTACCAAATCGAACAACGCCTTTCCAAGGTGCAACTTTAAGCATGACCATCTCTCCAATTTCAAATTCTATATCTTTTCTTTTAATGTCAGCGTAGCTCTTTTGTCAACTTTGGGCGGTTTTCAACCGTTGTTGAATTTGGATGATCTTCTCGGTAGTTTCTTGTATAATCTCCGGACCCGTAATCTGTCTATCCCCCACTTCACTCCAACAAATCGGAGACCTGCACTTTCTACCATAAAGTGCTTCAAACGGCGCCATCTCAATGCTTGAATGGTAGCTGTTGTTGTAGGAAAATTCTACTAACGGTAGATGTCGATCCCAACTGTTTCCGAAATCAATAACACATGCTCGTAGCATGTCTTCAAGTGTTTGTATCGTCCTTTCGCTCTGCCCATCAGTTTGTGGATGATAGGCAGTACTCATGTCTAGACGAGTTCCTAATGCTTGCTGTAATGTCTGCCAGAATCTTGAAATAAATCTGCCATCCCTATCAGAGATAATAGAGATTGGTATTCCATGTCTGGAGATGACTTCCTTCAAATACAGTCGTGCTAACTTCTCCATCTTGTCATCTTCTCTTATTGGCAGGAAGTGTGCTGATTTGGTGAGACGATCAACTATTACCCAAATAGTATCAAAACCACTTGCAGTCCTTGGCAATTTAGTGATGAAATCCATGGTAATGTTTTCCCATTTCCATTCTGGGATTTCGGGTTGTTGAAGTAGACCTGATGGTTTCTGATGCTCAGCTTTGACCTTAGAACACGTCAAACATTCTCCTACATATTTAGCAACATCGACTTTCATACCCGGCCACCAAAAATGTTTCTTGAGATCCTTGTACATCTTCCCCGTTCCAGGATGTATTGAGTATCTGGTTTTATGAGCTTCTCTAAGTACCATTTCTCTCATATCTCCAAATTTTGGTACCCAAATCCTTTCAGCCCTATACCGGGTTCCGTCTTCCCGAATATTAAGATGCTTCTCCGATCCTTTGGGTATTTCATCCTTTAAATTTCCCTCTTTTAAAACTCCTTGTTGCGCCTCCTTTATTTGAGTATTAAGGTTATTATGAATCATTATATTCATAGATTTTACTCGAATGGGTTCTCTGTCCTTCCTGCTCAAGGCATCGGCTACCACATTTGCCTTCCCCGGGTGGTAACGAATCTCAAAGTCGTAATCATTCAATAATTCAATCCACCTACGCTGCCTCATATTCAGTTGTTTCTGATTAAATATGTGTTGAAGACTTTTGTGGTCGGTATATATAATACTTTTAACCCCATATAAGTAGTGCCTCCAAGTCTTTAATGCAAAAACAACTGCGCCTAATTCCAAATCATGCGTCGTATAATTTTGTTCGTGAATCTTCAATTGTCTAGACGCATAAGCAATCACCTTCGTTCGTTGCATTAATACACAACCGAGACCTTGCTTTGATGCATCACAATAAATCACAAAATCATCATTCCCTTCAGGCAATGACAATATAGGTGCCGTAGTTAGCTTTTTCTTCAATAACTGAAACGCTTTCTCTTGTTCATCATTCCATTCAAATTTCTTCCCTTTATGCGTTAATGCAGTCAAGGGTTTTGCTATTCTGGAAAAGTCTTGGATGAACCTTCTGTAGTAACCAGCTAGTCCTAAAAACTGGCGTATGTGTTTCGGAGTTTTCGGGGTTTCCCACTTTTCAACAGTTTCTATCTTTGCCGGATCCACCTTAATACCTTCTTTGTTCACTATGTGACCGAGGAATTGAACTTCTTCCAACCAAAATGCACACTTTGAAAACTTAGCGTACAATTCTTCCTTCCTCAATACTTCTAACACCTTTCTCAAATGTTCACCGTGTTCTTGGTCATTCTTTGAGTAAATAAGTATGTCATCAATGAAAACAATGACAAACTTGTCAAGGTATGGTCCACACACTCGGTTCATAAGGTCCATGAACACAGCTGGTGCATTAGTTAAACCAAATGGCATGACCATAAACTCGTAATGACCGTAACGTGTTCTGAAAGCAGTCTTTGGAATATCATCTTCTTTCACCCGCATTTGATGATACCCGGAACATAAGTCAATCTTTGAATAAACAGACGAGCCTTGTAGTTGATCAAATAAGTCGTCGATTCTCGGTAGTGGGTAGCGGTTCTTGATGGTAATTTTGTTCAACTCTCGGTAGTCGATACACAACCTGAATGTACCATCTTTCTTCTTGACAAACAAAACAGGAGCTCCCCACGGTGATGTGCTTGGTCGAATGAAACCACGCTCTAAAAGTTCTTGTAATTGGCTTTGCAGTTCTTTCATCTCGCTGGGTGCGAGTCTGTAAGGAGCACGAGCTATTGGTGCAGCTCCTGGTACAAGATCTATTTGAAATTCAACGGATCGATGTGGGGGTAATCCCGGTAATTCTTTCGGAAATACATCGGGAAATTCTTTTGCAATGGGAACATCATTGATGCTCTTTTCTTCAGTTTGTACTTTCTCGACGTGTGCTAGAACAGCATAGCAACCTTTTCTTATTAGTTTTTGTGCCTTCAAATTACTAATAAGATGTAGCTTCCTGTTGCCCTTTTCTCCGTACACCATTAAGGGTTTTCCTTGTTCTCGTATAATGCGAATTGCATTTTTGTAACAAACGATCTCTGCTTTCACTTCTTTCAACCAGTCCATACCGATTATCACATCAAAACTCCCTAACTCTACTGGTATCAAATCAATCTTAAATGTTTCGCTAACCAGTTTAATTTCTCGATTCCGACATATATTATCTGCTGAAATTAATTTACCATTTGCTAATTCGAGTAAAAATTTACTATCCAAAGGCGTCAATGGACAACTTAATTTAGCACAAAAATCTCTACTCATATAGCTTCTATCCGCACCCGAATCAAATAAAACGTAAGCAGATTTATTGTCAATAAGAAACGTACCCGTAACAAGCTCCGGGTCTTCTTGTGCCTCTGCCGCATTAATATTGAAAACTCTTGCCTTGTCCATTCGTGTTCTCCTGGTTTGGGCAATTTCTAATAATGTGGCCCGGTTTTCCACATTTATAACAAACTACATTGGCATAACTTGCTCCGACACTACTTGCTCCGCCATTACTCGTTCCGACACCATTTGTTCCTTTCGTTCTATTAACCCCTGGTCCGTAGACCTCACACTTCACCGCGCTATGACCATTTCTTTTACACTTGTTGCAAAATTTGGTGCAGAACCCCGAGTGATACTTTTCACACCTTTGGCATAGCTGCTTCTGATTGTTGTTGTTATTGCGGTTATTATTGTTGTTGGGATGATTGTTGTAGTTGTTGTTGTTGTTGTTGTTGGGCCGTTTGTTGTAGTTGCGATTGATGTTGCGATTGTTGGGATAATTGCTGCGATTATTGTTGTAATTGCTGTTGTTGTTGTATTGGTGATTCTTATCATCGTTTTCCTCCCACTTTCTTTTGACTTGCTTCACATTGGCCTCTTCAGCAGTCTGTTCTTTAATTCTTTCTTCAACCTGGTTCACTAGTTTGTGAGCCATTCTACATGCCTGTTGTATGGAGGCGGGCTCGTGTGAACTTATATCTTCTTGGATTCTTTCCGGTAATCCTTTCACAAACGCGTCGATCTTCTCTTCCTCATCTTCGAATGCTCCCGGACACAATAGGCACAATTCTGTGAATCGTCTTTCGTACGTGGTAATATCAAATCCTTGGGTTCGTAACCCTCTAAGTTCTGTCTTGAGCTTATTGACCTCGGTTCTGGGACGGTACTTCTCGTTCATCAAGTGCTTGAATGCTGACCACGGTAGTGCGTACGCATCGTCTTGTCCCACTTGCTCTAGATAGGTATTCCACCATGTTAACGCAGAACCTGTGAAGGTATGCGTAGCGTACTTCACTTTGTCCTCTTCAGTACACTTACTTATGGCAAACACCGATTCGACCTTCTCGGTCCACCGTTTCAATCCGATCGGTCCTTCGGTTCCATCAAATTCCAAAGGTTTGCAGGCAGTAAATTCTTTGTAGGTGCATCCTACACGATTTCCTGTACTGCTAGATCCAAGGTTATTGTTGGTATGTAGCGCAGCCTGTACTGCGGCTATGTTTGAAGCTAGAAAAGTACGGAATTCCTCTTCATTCATATTCACGGTGTGTCGAGTAGTCGGTGCCATTTCCTTCAAAATAGTCAAATGGAACAAGTTAATCATACAGAATATTAAGAGTAGTTAATAGTATTTCGTAGCATAATATGAACTCATTTATAAAAGCTTTTTCTTCATATTAGCGTTTTATAAGTTTAAATTCGGGTAGTACCTACCCGTTAAGTTCATACTTAGTAGCTAATATACAATTCAACTACTACAATTCTATATGAAAAACTGATTATAATAATATTTCGCCTTCAAACTTTTACACAATATTTTACAAACTTACAATACCGCTTATTTTACATATAGCATGAAATATAGCACACAATAAATTTGATACAAGATGGTTGTGAAGATAATTCTAGCTAGTACACAAGTCGTTCAGCAAAGGCAATAAAGACACGTAATTCATACGTCCAAAAACAAGTCATGCATTCTGGTTTTACTAGGATTACTTCCCATCCTTGGTCTTGTGGAACATAACCGTTATGGCCGTTGATAAGACAGCGTGTTGTAACGTCGTCAAAGGGGCGAGGGTTACGTAATGTCCAACAGTCCCGTAACAATCTAAAAACCTCATTTCTTACCCCAATTACCGACTCCGTCACTTGTGGGAACGTTTTGTTTAATAGTTGTAGCCCGATGTTCTTGTTCTCACTTTGGTGAGAAGCGAACATTACTAATCCGTAAGCATAACATGCTTCTTTATGTTGCATGTTAGCCGCTTTTTCTAAATCACGAAGTCCAATATTCGGATATATTGAGTCAAAATAATTTCTTAACCCATTGCGTAAAATAGCATTTGGGTTCCCCGCAATATATGCGTCAAAGTAAACACATCGTAACTTATGGATTTCCCAATGTGATATCCCCCATCTTTCGAACGAAAGCCTTTTATAAACCAAGGCATTCTTGGAACGTTCTTCGAATGTCTTACAAACTGATCTCGCCTTAAATAGTTGTGAATAAGAATTCTGACCGACTCTAGACCAGATTTCATCAATCATGTCTCCGGGTAGGTCTCTTAAAATATTGGGTTGTCTATCCATTTTGTGTTTTTATACTGTAAAATAGACAAGAGTTAGATTCATGAAAAAAAATACTTATTAATACAAGCAATTTTTACATATATCATAGAGCATAAGCACACTATATTACATATATTACACCACATGAATACAACTATCTTATTCCGACTCGCTTGTTTCTTCTTCTTCGGTTTTGGTTCGTTTTGCCAAGTTTCTAGGGATATATGATGTTCCCCTAATACGAGCCGTCGTAATCCACATTGGTTTAGAAAAACCTGGTGGTTTAGAGGTTCCCGGGTCATTGTTACAACTTAAGGACTTCGGGGGTTGACGATACATATAAAGTTCATCGGGGTTGGAATTAGATTTCTCTATTTTTATGCCCTTTCCCTTATTATTTTCTTTTGCCTTTTTAAATTCAGTTGGGGTAATTTCTATAACATCATCGGAATTCTCGTCGGAATTCGATTCATCGGAGAATTGGTAATCCTCCCAATATTTTGCTTCCTTGGCGGAAACACCATTGACCATAATTAACCTTGGTTGGTTGGTTGAGGATTTTCTTTTACTTAACCATTTTATTATTTCCCCCACCGGTTCTATTTCTTCATCCGGTTCCGATTCTTCTTCCGGTTCCGATTCTTCTTCCGGTTCCGACTCTTCTTCCGGTTCCTCTTCGGGAACTTGTGAATCAGTCCACGAATCATTCCAATTTACATTTGACTCTTCATTATTATTAGGTGAGTCAATGGGACTTGTTCTAGAGGTAGACATCTATCACATAATATCAAACGCGTTAAGAGATTAATATATCACATAATATTCACATGTTAAAAATATATAGTTTCCAACAAAATTTGTTAAGCAATCATTTTTCAAGTAAACACGGTCGAAGTCCAGACTCACTAATGCATCCTAACAAACTCGATAAGACACACTAATGCAAAATTCTGGTTCTCTAAGACCAACGCTCGGATACCAACTGAAATGTCACGTTCTTATTGATTAAAAACGTCACATATTAATTGATTTCGTTGCGAGGTTTTGACCTCTATATGAGACGTTTTTCAAAGACTGCATTCATTTTAAAAAAAACATAACCTTTATTTCATCAATAAAGGTTTAAAAAGCTTTACGTAGATTATCAAATAATGATAATCTAAAATATCCTATTTACACACGACCATTACATAATGGTTTACAATACAAATATGTTACAACAAAATAAGTTTCTTGAATGCAGTTTTTACACAATATCATACAAGCATGGACTTCAAATCTCGTCCTTATTTAAGTATGCGACAGCGGAAGCTCTTAATAATCACCTGAGAATAAACATGCTTAAAACGTCAACAAAAATGTTGGTGAGTTATAGGTTTAACCTATATATATCAAATCATAATAATAGACCACAAGATTTCATATTTCAATACACATCCCATACATAGAGATAAAAATCATTCATATGGTGAACACCTAGTAACCGACATTAACAAGATGCATATATAAGAATATCCCCATCATTCCGGGACACCCTTCGGATATGATATAAATTTCGAAGTACTAAAGCATCCGGTACTTTGGATGGGGTTTGTTAGGCCCAATAGATCTATCTTTAGGATTCGCGTCAATTAGGGTGTCTGTTCCCTAATTCTTAGATTACCAGACTTAATAAAAAGGGGCATATTCGATTTCGATAATTCAACCATAGAATGTAGTTTCACGTACTTATGTCTATTTTGTAAATCATTTATAAAACCTGCATGTATTCTCATCCCAAAAATATTAGATTTTAAAAGTGGGACTATAACTCACTTTCACAGATTTTTACTTCGTCGGGAAGTAAGACTTGGCCACTGGTTGATTCACGAACCTATAACAATATATACATATATATCAAAGTATGTTCAAAATATATTTACAACACTTTTAATATATTTTGATGTTTTAAGTTTATTAAGTCAGCTGTCCTCGTTAGTAACCTATAACTAGTTGTCCACAGTTAGATGTACAGAAATAAATCGATAAATATTATCTTGAATCAATCCACGACCCAGTGTATACGTATCTCAGTATTGATCACAACTCAAACTATATATATTTTGGAATCAACCTCAACCCTGTATAGCTAACTCCAACATTCACATATAGAGTGTCTATGGTTGTTCCGAAATATATATAGATGTGTCGACATGATAGGTCGAAACATTGTATACGTGTCTATGGTATCTCAAGATTACATAATATACAATACAAGTTGATTAAGTTATGGTTGGAATAGATTTGTTACCAATTTTCACGTAGCTAAAATGAGAAAAATTATCCAATCTTGTTTTACCCATAACTTCTTCATTTTAAATCCGTTTTGAGTGAATCAAATTGCTATGGCTTCATATTGAACCCTATTTTATGAATCTAAACAGAAAAAGTATAGGTTTATAGTCGGAAAAATAAGTTACAAGTCGTTTTTGTAAAGGTAGTCATTTCAGTCGAAAGAACGACGTCTAGATGACCACTTTAGAAAACATACTTCCACTTAGAGTTTAACCATAATTTTTGGATATAGTTTCATGTTCATAATAAAAATCATTTTCTCGGAATAACAACTTTTAAATCAAAGTTTATCATAGTTTTTAATTAACTAACCCAAAACGGCCCGCGGTGTTACTACGACGGCGTAAATCCGGTTTTACGGTGTTTTTCGTGTTTCCAGGTTTTAAATCATTAAGTTAGAATATCATATAGATATAGAACATGTGTTTAGTTTATTTTAAAATTCAAGTTAGAAGGATTAACTTTTGTTTGCGAACAAGTTTAGAATTAACTAAACTATGTTCTAGTGATTACAAGTTTAAACCTTCGAATAAGATAGCTTTATATGTATGAATCGAATGATGTTATGAACATCATTACTACCTTAATTTCCTTGGATAAACCTACTGGAAAAGAGAAAAATGGATCTAGCTTCAATGGATCCTTGGATGGCTCGAAGTTCTTGAAGCAGAATCATGACACGAAAACAAGTTCAAGTAAGATCATCACTTAAAATAAGATTGTTATAGTTATAGAAATTGAACCAAAGTTTGAATATGATTATTACTTTGTATTAGAATGATAACCTACTGTAAGAAACAAAGATTTCTTGAGGTTGTATGATCACCTTACAAGATTGGAAGTGAGCTAGCAAACTTGAAAGTATTCTTGATTTTATGAAACTAGAACTTTTGGAATTTATGAAGAACACTTAGAACTTGAAGATAGAACTTGAGAGAGATCAATTAGATGAAGAAAATTGAAGAATGAAAGTGTTTGTAGGTGTTTTTGGTCGTTGGTGTATGGATTAGATATAAAGGATATGTTATTTTGTTTTCATGTAAATAAGTCATGAATGATTACTCATATTTTTGTAATTTTATGAGATATTTCATGCTAGTTGCCAAATGATGGTTCCCACATGTGTTAGGTGACTTACATGGGCTGCTAAGAGCTGATCATTGGAGTGTATATACCAATAGTACATACATCTAAAAGCCGTGTATTGTACGAGTACGAATACGGGTGCATACGAGTAGAATTGTTGATGAAACTGAACGAGGATGTAATTGTAAGCATTTTTGTTAAGTAGAAGTATTTTGATAAGTGTCTTGAAGTCTTTCAAAAGTTTATGAATACATATTAAAACACTACATGTATATACATTTTAACTGAGTCGTTAAGTCATCGTTAGTCGTTACATGTAAATGTTGTTTTGAAACCTTTAGGTTAACGATCTTGTTAAATGTTGTTAACCCAATGTTTATAATATCAAAAGAGATTTTAAATTATTATATTATCATTATATTATGATGTACGAATATCTCTTAATATGATATATATACATTAAATGTCGTTACAACGATAATCGTTACATGTATGTCTCGTTTCAAAATCATTAAGTTAGTAGTCTTGTTTTTACATATGTAGTTCATTGTTAATATAATTAATGATATGTTTACTTATCATAATATCATGTTAACTATATATATAACCATATATATATATGTCATCATATAGTTTTTACAAGTTTTAACGTTCGTGAATCACCGGTCAACTTGGGTGGTCAATTGTCTATATGAAACCTATTTCAATTAATCAAGTCTTAACAAGTTTGATTGCTTAACATGTTGGAAACATTTAATCATGTAAATATCAATCTCAATTAATATATATAAACATGGAAAAGTTCGGGTCACTACAAATACTACTTCAAAAACATTCATATTTTGATTCAAATTTTTCAGATTTTTGAAACGAAAACAGTTTCCTTTCTGATGTTACACTGATATCTCGAAGAGATAAATGATTTCGGATGAGAAGAGTTATGAAAATATCCTCAGAAATATCGAAGATATTTATGATGATATTTTCAGAATTTCTAAGATCTAAGGTTGATGAAGAAAGATTTTTCACAAGATTTAATATAAATATAGAGCAAGGTTTTCTCTAAATATTTCATTGGATATAGAATTATCTAGATTCTTTGAATATAGTGTTTGATCCTTGTATTTGTCCTTGGCCTCCTTCGTGGTTAGCTCAATCCGTTTTCCAGTTCCAACTTTTCTGAGCTTTTCCAACATACTATTCTTTATTATCAAACTTCTGGCTGTTAAGATCGTTTACAGTTTTTACTGCTTCATTCAGCTTTTTCAACATTCTGAGTATTGATTCGTAGACTGGGTGCTTTTCAAAATTTCAGAATGGAAGGTCATAATTCTAAGAGATAAAGGTTATATGTATACCTATAACTGTTGTTGTAGAATTATTGCGAGATTCAAAATACTGATTACTGATTCCCGGTAATTGGTATGGCAATACTCGTTACAAGATGCAGACGAATATATGATAAGGTTTTGTATATGATAAGGTTTTAATGAAAAATATATAATGGTTCTTCGAAGAGACTTAAGCCAATGAGTAATGAAGTTGCTGGTAAGTTTACTGCTAATGTGGCGGAATATAAAAGGTTCCCCGGTAACAATAAAAGAGCACGCATATATATCAAGGTTATAGTAAGGCTAGTCCGACTGAAAAGTCGAAGTTGACTTGCTGGAGCTGTGACGAATTTGTCTAATTTGAAAATAGTTGCAGTGTTATTTTCGGTAATAACAATGCCAAAGGAGCTGGCACAGACACGTGTTAAATGTTTACTCAGGTTCCGAGTGTTTTCAGGTACATAATCGTATGCATAAATCTTACCTTTCGTAGATGAAGTGCGGTTGGTTCATCCTCCCAATTGAGGTGTTTTCAAGAATTATGAAAGGTGTGAACGTAGATTGTAATCGTCAAGATACAAATGAGGTTTAAGATGAAATCAAGTGGCAAACTTGAAGAATTGTTTAGTTTCATATGTTTCAATCAATATTTTAATTCATTTTAATTGTCCAATGTTATTAGTCCATAGTCGATAGTCCACAGTTAACAGTCCAATAATTCATATATAGTTTAATTTATAATATGCGAATTAATTAATACGTATTGTGACCCGTGTATATGTCTCAGACTTGATCACAACTCAAAGTATATATATTATTATAGAATCAACCTCAACCCTGTATAGCGAACTCTAGCATTACAGCATATAGAGTGTCTATGGTGATTCCAAATAATATATACAGATGCGTCGATATGATATGTCAAAACCTTGTATACGTGTCCCGATATTTAAAGTGCGTAAAATAAATAACAGGAATTAAATGACGATAAATAAAGTGCGTAAAGTAAATAGCAGAAATTAAATGACGATAAATAAATTGCGTAAAGTAAATAGCAGAAATTAAATGACGATAAATAAAATTGCGATAATTAAATTGCGATAAATAAACTGTGATAAATAAAATGTAATCAGTTAGCTAGGAACAGTTAGCTAGGATTTTTGTTAGCGTGGATTCTTAATAGAATTTCTCATTGTTAATTAGTTTGTTTCTAATAAATTTTTATTTTGTCCAATGTTTTCTTCATTATGCCACTTGTTGGACTCTGATAGATCAAAATCCAAATATGAAATTGAATAAAAATGGTTATTTTGCAGTGAACGGATACGTATATCGGTGGTTGTAAATAGGATAGTAAATGACTGTTGAATCAGATTTGAAAGAATGTACAGTGTAACTTATTAATGTAAAATCTAAATATTCCTCGGGTATTACCTACCTGTTAAAATATTTTCATCATTAACAGTTTGTACAAAAGAATTTTTAATTACAATCTTTATGAAAATATACTTGCATATATATTTTCCTCAGATGTAATCATAGATTAAATGAGTTAATATAATATTAATCTCATTTGATTTACCGTTAGAACTAGAATACATAATCTCTAAAACATTAGAGATTACATAATCATCATCATGAAGAACGAAGATGTAGAACGTCATGTAGATTGATGATTATACTCGAGGTATAGAATGAGATGTTGAGCCATGTGATGTTGAAGCTTGGTTTGTTGGTGGTACTGGTGCTGTTATTGATGGTACTGTTGGTGTCGGTGATGTTGCTAAAGCTGGTACGTTTTGCACCTTATTCTCCAAATTAATTACTCGAGCGCGAAGTTCGTTGACTTCTTCTATTATTCCGGGATGATGGTCGGTTGGAATGAGTGAATGAATAAGGTTTAGAATTTTAGATAGATTATAATCGTGGCGAGGTATTCGGAAAATGAGATTGAAAATGGTGTTTCGGATTGGTTAGCCGGTGAATGCTTCAAGTTCTTCGCCAAGAGGGAAATTTGGTTAGTGGAAAGGAATTGCCTTCTTCTCGTTTTCGTTGATTGAGTCAACTACGAACTCATCAGATGAATTGGGGATGGATGATTGGTTGATTCATTCTGGTGACACTGCTTTCGGAGCTTAGATAAAACTCCATATCGAAATAGCCGTCAGAATCCGAGGATTTCGAACTGGCTGAGGGATGCATTTCGTACGATCAGATGAAGGATTTTCGATAAGAAATAGATTATAGGATGTAGATTAGTACCCTGCAATACATAATCTACCTATGCATATATAATACTAAAATACCATAAGTTACGGAGGAATCTACGGAAGCTGTCAGGTAAAGGTAACAATAATAGATACGCTAAGATATGTATTTATCTATACACTATCTATGCAATAGAGGCAGTAAGATGTGTCTAGACTTTAAGGATGATAAGAAATTAATTTTTCGACACTAGATGATAAGCAAAACTTTTATAATGCAGACACGGTCGAAGTCCAAAACCACTAATGCATCTAAACAACTATCAGTTAGACACACTAATATAAGACCTGGTTCGATAAGATCACCGCTCTGATACCAACTCTAACGACCGGTCCTAATCCATCTGGACGAATACATTACATTTGGTTACATCGCAAGGTACTTTACCTCTATATGATACAATTACAAACATTGCATTCGTTTTTCAAAGGCAAACTTTCATTTACATCGAAAGTTGACAGGCATGCATACCATTTCAGAATATATTTAATCTATAATAGACGAACTCATCGACTCGAATGCAACATCTTTTGAAATATGTCATGAATGACTCCAAGTAATATCTCTAAAATGAGCAAATGCACAGCAAAAGATTTCTTTCAATACCTGAGAATAAACATGCTTTAAAGTGTCAACCAAAAGGTTGGTGAGTTCATTAGTTTAACATAAATAATCATTTCCATCATTTTAATAGACCACAAGATTTTCATTTCCAGTTCTCATAAATATACGTCTCAGGCATAGAGACAAAATATCATTCATATGGATTGAACACCTGGTAACCGACATTAACAAGATGCATATAAGAATATCCCCTATCATTCCGGAAAATCCTTCGGACATGATAAAAAAACTCGAAGTACTAAAGCATCCGGTACTTTGAATGGGGTTCGTTAGGCCCAATAGATCTATCTTTAGGATTCGCGTCAATTAGGCGTGCACTAATTCTCAAAATTAGTGATGTTCCCTAATTCTTAGGCTACCAAGCAAAAAGGGGCATATTCGGCTTCGATCATTCAACCATATAATGTAGTTTCGATTACTTGTGTCTATTTCATAAAACATTTATAAAAGCGCATGTATTCTCAGTCCCAAAAATCTATTGCAAAAGCATTTAAAAAGGGAGCAAATGACACTCACAATACTGTATTTCGTAGTAATTATGCATATGACGGCACTGAACAAGTGCAGGGTTGGCCTCGGATTCACGAACCTATATCATTTATATATATATTAACACATGTAATTGTAATCGAACAAATATATATATATATATATATATATATATATATATATATATATATATATATATATATATATATATATATATATATATATATATATATATATATATAAGTGTGTGTGTGTGATTTTAAATTGTTATTTTATATCATGTGTTTTATTAATAACTTAATTAGATATATTTATTTTTATATAGATAATTAACATTTATTACTAAAGTATTAATATGGTTAGGTTTTACGTCATAAATATATTTTTATATCGAAAATCTTTATTTGATATATTAATAATACTACTAATAATAATGATAAAAATAATACTAATTATGATAAAAATTATGATAATTTTAAAAGGGATATATATTATTAGTGATTTTAAATTGTTATTTTATATCATGTGTTTTATTAATGACTTAATTAGATATATTTATTTTTATATAGATAATTAACATTTATTACTAAAGTATTAATATGGTTAGGTTTTACGTCATAAATATATTTTTATATCGAAAATCTTTATTTGATATATTAATAATACTACTAATAATAATGATAAAAATTATGATAATTTTAAAAGGGATACTTTTAATAATAAAAATGATAGTTTTTAAAAAATGTTTATTTCAATAATAATATTAATATAAATAATAAATAAATAAAAAAATACTTTTAGTAATAAGGATCATAATAATAATACTACTGATAATAATAATAATTTTACTAGTAATGATAATAATGATAATAATATTAATAATTTTAATAATGATAATAATAATAATAACATTAATGGTTTTACTAATAATAATATTACTAATAATAACCTTAATGCGAATAATAATACTTATAATGATAATAATAATGATAATGATATTAATACAAAATATAAATAAAATCCTAATTGTAACTATAATCATATTAACAATAAATGATACCTAGTACTTGTATTATAAATAATAATAATAATAATGATAAAAGTTATAATTAATACTACTACTACTACTAATAATAATAATAATAATAATAATAATAATAATAATAATAATAATAATAATAATAATAATAATAATAATAATAATAATAATAATAATAATAATAATAATAATAATAATAATAATAATAATAATAATAATAATAATAATAATAATAATAATAAATAAAAGAATTTGTGTATACCTTTAAAGCTTTGTCTAAAAAGAATGCTCCAGACGGGACTCGAACCCGAGACCTCTCGCTCACCCGCTTACTCCCTTAACCATCTGAGCTGCTGCTCATTTTCTGTTTTAGTTCCTATCCTAATTTTATTTAAACCCGTATTTATGTTCTCCCTCTCCTCCAATCATAACTCGATTTTCATACTGTGAACTTGATCTCCATTAACATCATCGATCTCCATCATCATTTATTAACATAATCATCTTCATGATCATTCATTATTACATCATAATAATCTTGTTCATTATTATTATAAGTATATCATTCTCATCGTTATCTATATCATTATTTTTATCATCACCTATTTCATTAACAATATCATCATCTATATATCTTGCTATAAACATTAATCTCCTCATCACAGTATCATCACCGTTAATCATTCAATACGTTTCCATCACCTTTTTCATTTAACAGCTTCCATAGTTCGTGGTTTTGTACAGCAAAATAAATAACGGAAATGGTAGTCTTGCTAGCCCACGTTTTTATGGCTCACTTAGAGCCCAATTAACCAAACTGAACCGTGGCCCAAAGGGAAAGATAAAGCTCGATACGTATTTTTAAATAAGGAAGTAGATTCAGTGGTTTGTTGATTTGGAATCCAAAGTATACATTCCCTCCTAGAAACCCCACCGTCCCCACTCACTTTGATTAGAAAAAATACTCATCATTAAAACCTCACGTTGGTCACCATCAGCATTATTCATCATTATAATTTATCATTACATTCACCATAACTGAAAAACAGAAATAGGAAGAGCAATGATAAAGCAGTAGTAGTCGAGATAAAATAGAAGGTTAATGGGTGGTTGTAGTGTGGTGGTTCCCGTCAACAGAAAAAAAAATTAGGTGGGCTGTTTATGGTTGTGATTGTTCGGAATAGAAACGGGAACATAAAGAAGTAATGGTTTATGATGGTTTATGGTTAATAGCAATTCGATGATGATGGGTTTGTGGTGTTCATGACTTAAATAGAAAAACAGTGATTTGATTGAGGTGGTGGGTTAAAGGTGCTCACGGTGGTAATATGGGTGATGCAAGGTTGTTAAAGGTGGCGGGTTGTGGTGGTAATCGGTCTAGCCGATTTGGTGGTTTACGGTTGTCAATAGGAGTAACACGTAGTGACCCGAACTTTTCCATATTTATATATATTAAATTAAATTGTTATTTACATGATTAAGTGTTTCCAACATGTCAAGCAATCAAACTTGTCAAGACTTGATTAATTGAAATAGGTTTCATATAGACAATTGACCACCCAAGTTGACCGGTGATTCACGAACGTTAAAACTTGTAAAAACTATATGATGACATATATATGATTATATATATAGTTAACATGATATTATGATAAGTAAGTATCTCATTAGGTATTTTAACAATGAGTTATATACATAAAATTGAGTTTATTGAATTAAGAAACTCGAAACGATATATATAACGATTATCGTTATAACAACGTCTTACTAAATACATATGAATCATATTAAGATATTGATACACTATGTTTAACCATGATAAATTATAAGTAAACATGTCATTAAGTGTATTAACAATGAACTACATATGTAAAAACAAGACTACTAACTTAATGATTTCGAAATGAGGTATATATGTAACGATTATCGTTGTAACAACATTTAACTGTATATATATCATACTAAGATATATTAATATATCATAATATCATGATAATCTAATAATTTAACATCTCTTTAGATATAATAAACAATGGATTAACAACATTTAACAAGATCGTTAACCTAAAGGTTTCAAAACAACATTTACATGTAACGACTAACGATGACTTAACGACTCAGTTAAAATGTATATACATGTAGTGTTTTAATATGTATCCATACACTTTTGAAAGACTTCAAGACACTTATCAAAATACTTCTACTTAACAAAAATTCTTACAATTACATCCTCGTTCAGTTTCAACAACAATTCTACTCGTATGCACCCGTATTCGTAATCGTACAATACACAGCTTCTAAATGTATGTACTATTAGTATATACACTCCAATGATTAGCTCTTAGCAGGCAATGTGAGTTACCTAACATATGTGGGAACCATCATTTGGCAACTAGCATGAAATATCTCATAAAATTACAAAAATATTAGTAATCATTCATGACTTATTTACATGAAAACAAAATTACATATCCTTTATATCTAATCCATATACCAACGACCAAAAACACCTACAAACACTTTCATTCTTTAATTTTCTTCATCTAACTGATCTCTCTCAAGTTCCATCTTCAAGTTCTAAGTGTTCTTCATAAATTCTACAAGTTCTAGTTTCATAAAATCAAGAATACTTCCAAGTTTACTAGCTCACTTCCAATCTTGTAAGGTGATCATCCAACCTCAAGAAATCTTTGTTGTTTACAGTAAGATATCATTATAAATCAAGGTAATACTCATATACAAACTTTTATTCAATTCCTATAACTATAACTATCTTAATTCGAGTGATAATCTTACTTGAACTTGTTTTCGTGTCATGATTCTACTTCAAGAACTTTCAAGCCATCCAAGATCCTTTGAAGCTAGATCATTTCTTGTCACTTCCAGTAGGTTTACCTACTAAACTTGAGGTAGTAATGATATTCATAACATCATTTGATTCATACATATAAAACTATCTTATTCGAAGATTTGAACATGTAATCACTAGAACATAGTTTAGTTAATTCTAAACTTGTTCGCAAACAAAAGTTAATCCTTCTAAATTTACTTTTAAAATCAATTAAACACATGTTCTATATCTATATGATATTCTAACTTAATGATTTAAAACCGGAAAACAAGAAAAACACCGTAAAACCAGATATACGCCGTCGTAGTAACACCGCAGGCTGTTTTGGGTTAGTTAATTAAAAACTATGATAAACTTTGATTTAAAAGTTGTTCTTCTGGGAAAATGGTTTTTCTTATGAACATGAAACTATATTCAAAAATCATAGTTAAACTCAAAGTGAAAGTACGTTTTCCAAAATGGTCATCTAGACGTCGTTCTTTCGACTGAAATGACTACCTTTACAAAAACGACTTGTAACTTATATTTCTGACTATAAACCTATACTTTTTATTTTTAGATTCATAAAATAGAGTTCAATATGAAACCATAGTAATTTGATTCACTCAAAACGGATTTAAAACGAAGAAGTTATGGGTAAAACAAGATTGGATATTTTTTGATTGTTATAGCTATGGAAAATATTGTAACAATTCTATACAAATCATATCCTAGCTAACTTATATTGTATTATACATGTATTCTAATATATTATGTAATCTTGAGATACCATAGACACGTATGCAAATGTTTTGACATATCATATCGACCCATGTATATATATTATTTGGAACAACCATAGACACTCTATGTGCAGTAATGTTGGAGTTAGCTATCCAGGGTTGAGGTTGATTCCAAAAATATATATACTTTGAGTTGTGATCTAGCCTGAGACATGTATACACTGGGTCGTGGATTGATTCAAGATAATATATATATCGATTTATTTCTGTACATTTAACTGTGGATAACTAGTTGTAGGTTACTAACGAGGACAGCTGACTTAATAAACTTAAAACAGTAAAACGTATTAAAAATGTTATAAATATATTTTGAATATACTTTGATATATATGTACATATTTGTTATAGGTTCGTGAATCGACCAGTGGCCAAGTCTTACTTTCCGACAAAGTAAAAATCTGTGAAAGTGAGTTATAGTCCCACTTTTAAAATCTAATATTTTGGGATGAGAATACATGCAGTTTTATAAATGTTTTACGAAATAGACACAAGTAAATGAAACTACATAATATGGGTGAATGATCGAAGCCAAATATGCCCCTTTTGCTTGGTAACCAAAGAATTAGTAAACTGATCTACTAATTGATGTGAATCCTAAAGATAGATCTATTGGGCCTAATAAACCCCATCCAAAGTACTAGATGCTTTAGTACTTCGAATTCATTTATATCATGTCCGAAGGATTTTTTGGAATGATAGGGGATATTCTTATATGCATCTTGTTAATGTCGGTTACCAGGTGTTCACCATATGAATGAATTTTATCTCTATGTATGGGATGTATATTGATAATCTACGTAATGCTTTTTAAACCTTTATCGATAAAATAAAGGTTACGGTTGTTTTAAAAATTAATGCAGTCTTTGAAAAACGTCTCATATAGAGGTCAAAACCTCGCGACGAAATTAATTAATATGGAACGTTTATAATCAATATGAACGGGACATTTCAGTTGATATCCGAGCGTTGGTCTTAGAGAACCAAAAAATTACATTAGTGTGTCTTACCGAGTTTGTTAGGATACATTAGTGAGTCTGGACTTCGACCGTTTTTTTCTTCAAAAACGATTGCTTAATATTTTTTTGTTTTAAACTATATATTATTAACATGTAAATATTATGTGATATATTAATCTCTTAACGTGTTTGATATTATGTGATAGATGTCTACCTCTAGTACAAATCACATTGATTCACCTAATAATAATGAAGAGTCAAATATATTTTGGGAAGATTCACAAATTCCCGAAGAGGAACCAGAAGAGGAGGAACCGAAAGAGGAGGAACCGGAAGAAGAGGAACCAGAAGAGGAGGAATCGGAAGAGGAGGAACCAGAAGAAGAAGAGGTTCCAGAGGAAGAAATATTGATACCTATAGTAAATGGATTAAATAAAAGAAAATCCTCAACCAAAGGACCAAAGTTAATAATGGTCAATGGTGTTTCCGCCGAGGAAGCAAAATATTGGGAAGATTACCAATTTTCCTATGAATCGGATCCAGATGAGGATTCCAATGATGTTATAGAAATTACCTCGACCCAATTTAATAAAGCGAAAGAAAATAATAAGGGAAAAGGTATAAAAATAGAGAAACCCGATTCCAACCCCGATGAACTCTATATGTATCGGCAACATCCGTATTTCCTAAAATGTAACAATGACCCGGGAACCTCTAAACCACCAGGTTTTTCTAAACCATTGTGGAAAACGACGGCTCGTATTAGAGGAACACCATATATCCCTAGAAAATTAGTAAAGCGAACCAAGTCCGAAGAAGAAGAAACCAGTGATTCAGATTAGAGGGTTGTAATCATGTTGTGTATTATATGCATTGTAGTGTGCTTGTACTTTTATATTCTATGTAAAAAAAATTGCTTGTATTGTTTGTTATTACGAATCTAATCCTTGTCTATTTTACAGTATAAAAACAAAATGGATGTTAAGGGTAGACAACCGAATATTTTAGAAGACCTACCAGAGGATACGATTGAAGAAATCTTGTCTAGAGTCGGTCAGAATTCATCAGCACATTTAGTTATGGCGAAATTAACTTGTCAAACATTTGAAAGACTCTCCAAAATGCCTTAGTTTATAAAAGGCTTTCCTTTGATAGGTGGGGTATATCACATTGGGGAGACCGTAAGTTACGCCGTGTTTTCTTTAAAGCATTAAATGCGGGGAACTCAAATGCAATTTTACGCTACGGGTTAAGAACCTATTTTGACTCAACATATCCCAACATAGGATTTCGTGAATTAGAAAGAGCTTCTAACATGCAACATAAAGAAGCATGTTATGATTACGGGTTAGTGATGTTCGCTTCTTACCAAAGTGAGAAAAAGAACATCGGATTGCAACTTTTAAATAAAACCTTCCCACAAGTGACGGATTCAGTAGTTGGGGTGAGAAAAAAAGGTTTTTAGATTATTACGGGGCTGTTGGACATTACGAAACCCTCGTCCTTTTGACGACATTACAACATGCTACCTAGCCAATGGTCATAACGGTTGTTTTCCACAAGACCAAGGATGGGAAGTCGTCTTAGTAAAACCAGAATGCATGACTTGTTTCTGGACTTATGAATTACGTGTCTTTATTTCCTTTGCTGAAAAACTTGCGTATTAACTAGATTTATCTTCAAAACTGTCCTGTATCATAGTGTACTATATTTCATGTTATATGTAATATAGCGAAGTTGTAAGTTTTAAGAATATTTGTATATGATATATTATTATAATCAGTTTTTCATATGGAATTGTAGTAGTTGAATTGTATATTAGCTACTAAGTATGAACTTAACGGGTAGGTAGTACCCGAATTTAAACTTATAAAACGCTAATATGAAGAAAAAGCTTTTATAAAAGAGTTCATATTATGCTACGAAATACTATTGACTACTCTTAATATTCTGTATGAGTAACTCGATTCAGTTAGCTATTTTAAAGGAAATGGCACTGACTACTCGACAAACCATGAATATGAGCGAAGAGGAATTTCGTACCTTTCTTGCTGCAAACATAGCCGTAGTACAAGCTGTGCTACATACCAACAAAAACTCTGAATCTAACAATGCAGCTAACGGCACAAGAAATCATGTAGGATGCTCCTACAAAGAATTCACTGCCTGTAAACCTTTGGAATTTGATGGAACCGAAGGACCAATTGGATTGAAATGGTGGACCGATAAAGTCGAATCAGTGTTTGCCATAAGTAAGTGTACTGAAGAGGACAAAGTTAAGTACGCTACGCATACCTTCACAGGTACTGCGTTAACGTGGTGGAACACCTATCTTGAACAGGTAGGACAAAATGCTGCTTACGCACTACCGTGGTCGGCATTCAAGCAATTGATGAACGAGCAGTACCGTCCTAGAAACGAAGTCAATAAACTCAAGGCAGAACTTAGAGATTTACGAACACAAGGGTTCGACGTTACCACATATGAACGACGATTCATAGAGTTGTGCCTATTGTGTCCTGGAGCATTCGAAGATGAAGAAGACAAGATCGACGCGTTTGTAAAAGGGTTACCAGTAAGGATTCAAGAAGATGTGAGTTCACACGAGCCTGCTTCTATACAGAAGGCAAGTCGAATGGCTCATAAACTCATAAATTAGATTGAGGGAAGAATTAAAGAGCAGGCAGCCGAAGAAGCCAACACGAAACAACTCAAGAGGAAATGGGAGGAAAACGGTGACAAGAGTCACCAGTACAACAACAACAATAATTACAACCACAATCGCAACAACTATCTCAACAACCGCAACAACAATCGCAACAATAACCGCAATCCTAACAATAACTACAACAAACATCCCAACAACAACCTCAATAACAACAACGGTAACAAAAACCAAAAATAGCCATGTCATAGGTGTGAAGAAAATCAACAGGGGTTTTGCACGACATTTTGCAATAGGTGTAAAAGAAATGGTCATAGCGCGACAAAGTGTGAGGTCTACGGACCAAAGTTTAACAGAACTAAGGGAGCAAATAATGTCGGAACAAGTAATGCCGAAATGAATAGTGTTGGAGCAAGTAATACCAGCGTTGTTTGTTATAAATGTGGAAAACCGGGCCACATTATTATAAATTGCCCGAATCAGGGGAATACTAATGGGCAGGGCCGTGGAAGAGTTTTCAATATTAATGCGGCAGAAGCACAGGAAGACCCGGAGCTTGTTACGGGTACGTTTCTTATTGACGATAATCTGCTTATGTTTTATTTGATTCGGGTGCAGATAGAAGCTATATGAGTAGAGATTTTTGTGCTAAATTAAGTTGCCCATTGACGCCTTTGGATAGTAAATTTTTACTCGAATTAGCAAACGGTAAATTAATTTCAGCAGATAATATATGTCGGGAGAGAGAAATTAAACTGGGGGATGAAACGTTTAAAATTGAATTAATACTAGTTGAGTTAGGAAGTTTTGATGTAATAATTGGCATAGACTGGTTGACAAAGGTGAGAGCAGAGGTCGTTTGTTACAAAAATGCGATTCGCATTATGCGTGAAAAAGGAAAATCTTTAATGGTGTACGGAGAAAAGAACAACGCGAAATTAAATCTTATTAGTAGTTTGAAGGCGCAAAAACTAATAAGAAAAGGTTGTTACGTCATTCTAGCACACATCGAGGAAGTTAAACCTGAAGAAAAGAACATCAGTGATGTTCCCGTCTCAAAAGAATTTCCCGATGTATTTCTGAATGAATTACCGGGATTACCCCCACATCGATCCGTTGAATTTCAAATAGACCTTGTACCAGGAGCTGCACCAATAGCTCGTGCTCCATACAAACTCGCACCCAGTGAAATGTAAGAATTACAAAGTCAGTTACAGGAACTTTTAGAGCGTGGTTT
Source organism: Rutidosis leptorrhynchoides (assembly GCF_046630445.1). Classification (NCBI taxonomy): domain Eukaryota; kingdom Viridiplantae; phylum Streptophyta; class Magnoliopsida; order Asterales; family Asteraceae; genus Rutidosis; species Rutidosis leptorrhynchoides. Next base: position 322,827,793 of record NC_092334.1, read on the forward strand.
CATTCGACCAAGCACATCACCATGGGGAGCTCTTGTTTTGTTTGTCAAGAAGAAAGATGGTACATTTAGGTTGTGTATCGACTACCGAGAGTTGAACAAACTTACCATCAAGAACCGCTACCCGCTATCGAGAATCGAGGACTTATTTGATCAACTACAAGGCTCGTCTGTTTATTCGAATATCGATTTACGTTCTGGATATCATCAAATGCGGGTGAAGGAGGATGATATTCCAAAGACTTCTTTTAGGACGCGTTACGGTCATTACAAGTTTATGGTTATGCCGTTTGGATTGACTAACGCACCAGCTGTGTTCATGGACCTCATGAACCGAGTGTGTGGGCCATATCTTGACAAGTTTGTCATCGTTTTCATCGATGACATACTTATTTACTCGAAGAATGATCAAGGGCACGAAGAACATTTGAGAAAAGTGCTAGAGTTGCTGAGAAAAGAAAAACTGTACGCTAAGTTTTCAAAGTATGCATTTTGGTTGGAAGAAGTTCAATTCCTCGGTCATATAGTGAACAAAGAAGGTATTCAGGTGGATCCAGCAAAGATTGAAACTGTTGAAAAGTGGGAAACCCCGAAAACTCCGAAACACATACGCCAATTTTTAGGACAAGCTGGTTACTACAGAAGGTTCATCCAAGACTTTTCCAGAATAGCAAAACCCTTGACTGCATTAACGCATAAAGGGAAGAAAATTAAATGGAAAGATGAACAAGAGAAAGCGTTTCAATTGTTAAAGAAATAGTTAACTACGGCACCTATATTGTCATTACCTGAAGGGAATGATGATTTTGTGATATATTGTGACGCCTCAAAGCAAGGTCTCAGTTGTGTATTAATGCAACGAACGAAAGTAATTGCTTATGCGTCTAGACAATTGAAGATTCACGAACAGAATTTATAATGACTCTCATTTTTCCATACTACATTTCTTTTTTTTCCATTCAATACTTTTCCTTATTAAATGCCCAATAAAATAGTTAAACTTAATAAGTAAACTTTAATCGATAAAGGTTAGGCGTTAAGAATTATAAAATACGATAATTAACTTTGTACATTAATTGACAAGTTAATAAAAATAATAAGTTAATAAACTTTTGTGAGTAAATAAATAACTAAAAAGACTTGTGTAATTAAAATGAATAAACTTGAATAATTAAGGGTTATTAAGCTAAATTAAAGTACAAGAACTTAAGTGAAAATATTAAAACCCTTGCTCATAAAACCCTAGCCAATTTAGAAGGGTAAAATTACCCATATACCCCTCTAAATTTCGGCCCATGCATCCCTTCCTAACCCTTTTTCCAAGCTAACTTGTTCCCTAAGTAATTCCTTATAAAACTCTAATTCTAGAATGCTCCTATCCTCCCTATAAATAGACCCCTAGGCTAAACCATTCCATGTACCAAATCATAATTACATCCCTCACTCAAAAATCTCTCTCTCCCTCTCCAATTTTCATCCAAAACCGAAAATCCCCCACCACAATCGAAATCCTTAGGGTTTTCAAGAAATCTTCAAGTGTTCTTCGCGTTCTTCGTGTTCTTCAAGAATCTTCAAGGTGTTCTTCAAGATATTCAAGGCTTTGATCTTCCATCTTCATCAAGTTCTTATTTTCTTTGTTAGTCTTCTTGAATCTTCAAAGGTATAAACATAAAACCCTAATCTATTTTCTTAATTCTTTGATCTTTGTTTTAATCTATATTCACATAATATCATAAACACATAAACATAAGAACAAACCTAGATCTATATATGTAATAAAAAAAATAATATGAATATATGTATGTATGTATAATGTCGACTAAAAAAAAGGGGGAAAACTTTGATCTTAAAACCCTAGGTTGTTACATGGAAGATTGTTAGTGTTTAATTAAGAAAATAAAATAATTATATATATACATATAAATCGATACATATATATGTATATTTGTAAAAATTAATTTTTTTGTATACATATATATATATATACACGATTACATATACATATACATACTAAAACCTTAAACCCTAATTATACCTAAACTATACTACTTTAATCAAACCCTAGTTTCATTAAAAACCTAATTAATTACTAAACCCTAATTCATTAAACCTAACCCTAATTAATTAATACCACTTTAATTATTAAACCCTAATCATTACCTAATCATTACTACATTAAATAAAACCCTAATTTACTAAACCCTAATTTATGAAACCCTAGAACACTAATTACTAAACCCTAGTTAATTAAATACCACTTTAAATAACTAACTCTAATTAATGAAACCCTAATACTACTATTAACATGTATACACTATTACTATTACTAGCACCTATAACCTACTACTTATATTATAACACTTAAGAACATTTTGGGATATGTATTAGAGATGTATAGATCTTCGAACTTTCTTGACGAATGGTTCTACGAGACTCTAGGCAGAGGGATTGGACTTCCAATTTAAAGGGTCTTATGGCTCAAGCCCCTAGATCTCAAATGGCCATTCGAAGGGAAATGGGTGATTGGAAGCTGATCTAATACGACAAGTATCCTAAAATGGAAAACACTCTTTAAGTAGAAACTTTCTAAGTATAGAAACTTACTAGGGACGGAAATTTAGTAAAACAAACTATACATAAACACGTACTTAAACTCAAACATGGGCAAAACACTTAACTACTCTTAAATGTCAATAGGTTGACTTTCCTGCTCACTCGTTCAACTCTCTATTCTGAGGAATAACTCTCTCTCTACTTACTAAGGTGAATTCATAGCCCCTCTTTATTGCTAGCAAATTTACTTACTTACTTTTGGGGTGAGACACATGCTGTTTTTACTTTTTACACTTTAGACACAAGTACCAAACTACTTAAACTATGCTATACCCGGCTATGTCCGACTAAGTCCCTACAGTGCTATTTTTAAGTGCTGCGGCATGCTTAATTATTGGGGGTAGGCCTATCGGGAGTAACGTCCCCGATACATTTGAATAAGTCTTTGTATTACTTGATAATGAAATTTAACCGACAAGGAGAACTAACATGTCATGGGGCAAACTTGAACGTTTAGTCTAAATATCACGCATTGGCATAACTTTTGATCTTGCGAGATCAACTTTACAAACTAAGTCTTGTGGTCTAAAACAACGATCAAACTTTTGTTAAACCTATGAACTTCACTCAACCTTTTTTGTTGACACTTTAGCATGTTTTGTCTCAGGTGCTGTTTGATTCAAGCTTACCTACCTACTGCTTATGTGATACTACTTGAATATAGGATCAAGAGATTATCGCATATTTTACTTTTGCATTTGAACAATTATTTATTTATGATTGTAACGACATTTCATTTTTCCTGTGCGTACTCATTCAAGTTAATTTAATCATTTAGATTTGTTCTCGTTTATATAATATGTTGGTATATTTTGATATTAAGTCACATTTCACCCAAGTCCTAATTGGGGGTGTGATAGAATTATACGACGCATGATTTGGAATTAGGCGCGGTTGTTTTTGCATTAAAGACTTGGAGGCACTACTTATATGGGGTCAAAAGTATTATATATACCGACCACAACATATTTAATCAGAAACAACTGAATATGAGGCAGCGTAGGTGGATTGAATTGTTGAATGATTACGACTTTGAGATTCGTTACCACCCAGAAAAGGCAAATGTGGTAGCCGACGCCTTGAGCAGAAAGGACAGAGAACCCATTCGAGTAAAATCTATGAATATAATGATTCACAATAACCTTACTACTCAAATAAAGGAGGCGCAACAAGGAGTTTTAAAAGAGGGAAATTTAAAGAATGAAATACCCAAAGGATCGGAGAAGCATCTTAATACTGGGGAAGATGGAACCCGATATAGGGCTGAAAGAATTTGGGTACCAAAATTTGGAGATATGAGAGAAATGGTACTTAAAGAAGCTCATAAAATCAGATACTCAATACATCCTGGAACGGGGAAGATGTACAAGGATCTCAAGAAACATTTTTGGTGGCCAGGCATGAAAGCCGATGTTGCTAAATACGTAGGGGAATGTTTGACGTGTTCTAAGGTCAAAGCAGAGCATCAGAAACCATCAGGTCTACTTCAACAACCCGAAATCCCGGAATGGAAATGGGATAACATTACCATGGATTTCATCACTAAATTGCCAAGGACTGTAAGTGGTTTTGATACTATTTGGGTAATAGTTGATCGTCTCACCAAATCAGCAAACTTCCTGCCAATAAAAGAAGATGACTAGATGGAGAAGTTAGCACGGCTGTATTTGAAGGAAGTCGTCTCCAGACATGGAATACAAATCTCTATTATCTCTGATAGGGATGGCAGATTTATTTCAAGATTCTGGCAGACATTACAGCAAGCATTAGGAACCCGTCTAGACATGAGTACTGCCTATCATCCACAAACTGATGGGCAGAGTGAAAGGACGATACAAACGCTTGAAGACATGCTACGAGCATGTGTTATTGATTTTGGAAACAGTTGGGATCGACATCTACCGTTAGCAGAATTTTCCTACAACAACAGCTACCATTCCAGCATTGAGATGGCGCCGTTTGAAGCACTTTATGGTAGAAAGTGCAGGTCTCCAATTTGTTGGAGTGAAGTGGGGGATAGACAGATTACGGGTCCGGAGATAATACAACAAACTACTGAGAAGATCATCCAAATTCAACAACGGTTGAAAACCGCCCAAAATCGACAAAAGAGCTACGCCGACATTAAAAGAAAAGATATAGAATTTGAAATTGGAGAGATGGGCATGCTTAAGGTTGCACCTTGGAAAGGCGTTGTTCAATTTGGTAAACGAGGGAAATTAAATCCAAGGTATATTGGACCATTCAAGATTATTGATCGTGTCGGACTAGTAGCTTACCGACTTGAGTTACCTCAACAACTCGCGGCTGTACATAACACTTTCCACCTCTCAAATTTGAAGAAATGTTTTGCTAAAGAAGATCTCACTATTCCGTTAGACGAAATCCAAATCAACCAAAAACTTCAATTCATCGAAGAACCCGTCGAAATAATGGATCGTGAGGTTAAAAGACTTAAACAAAACAAGATACCAATTGTTAAAGTTCGATGGAATGCTCGTAGAGGACCCGAGTTCACCTGGGAACGAGAAGATCAGATGAAGAAGAAATACCCGCACTTTTTTCCAGAAGATACGTCAACACCTCCAACTGCTTAAAATTTCGGGACGAAATTTATTTAACGGGTAGGTACTGTAGTGACCCGAAATTTTCCATGTTTATATATATTAAATTAAATTGTTATTTACATGATTAAGTGTTTCCAACATGTTAAGCACTCAAACTTGTCAAGACTTGATTAATTGAAATAAGTTTCATATAGACAATTGACCACCCAAGTTGACCAGTGATTCACGAACGTTAAAACTGTAGTGACCCGTCCTAATCCATCTGGATGAAGTCTTCAGTAGCTGGTCCCATTGCGAGGTTCTGACCTCTATATGCTCTGAATGACTCCATGTAATATGAGCAAATGCACAGCGGAAGGTTTCTTTTATACCTGAGAATAAATATGCTTTCAAGTGTCAACCAAAAGGTTGGTGAGTTCATAGGTTTATCATAAAACAATAAAATTCATCATTTTGATAGACCACAAGATTTAAATGCTGCATGGTACAAATGGGCCCGAATCCTATACCCACCTGTAATGTACATGCGATATCGTTTAAATACAGTACACCTTTCTCGTGTACGAAAACATCTTTCATAAATCTTAGTAACCGTACACATATCTCGTTCACAAAAATAACATACACATAACCTGTGATTAAATCATTCTCTCGATACATAACATTCTCATCAATTGGTGGTAATTATCATGTCCACATAATTTAATGGTCGCAATTATCATGTCCACATAATTTAATGGCGGCAATTATCATGTCAGCATAATTCAATGGTGGCAATTATCATGTCCACATAATTCAATAATAATCCGCAGAACTTCTGTCTGCATAATAATTCATTCGAGGAAAGTTTTGCTTGTGTCTATCTCGTCAAACATTTATAAAAGCATTTCATGTATTCGCAGTTCAAAATATATTTCAAAAGCATTTAATAAAGCAGTTATAAAAACAGCGCATGTATTCTCAGTCCCAAAAATGTAAAGAGTAAAAGGGAATCAAATGAACTCACACATATAAATATTGTAAAACAGTTAATAAGGCATTTGCATGTATTCTCAGCCCAAAAATGTAAAGAGTAAAAGGGAATCAAATGAACTCACCATACTGTATTTTGTAGTAAAAATACATAGAACAACATTGAACAAGTATAGGGTTGGCTTCGGATTCACGAACCTCAAAAGCTTTTCTTAAAAACAAAATGCCCTAGACAGGGCTCGAACCCTTGACCTCTCATTCCACGCAAACATCCTCAACCATCCATCCCTCCCTGATTTTCAGTTTTAATTACAACCTAGTTGTATTTAACTTACAACTTCTATTTCTTCTCACTTCCTTCTCCAAGTTATCAAAAGCAAGCCCAAGAGGAAAAATGGAGTTGGGTCACAGCCCAGTAGACTAGCCAAATAGGTTCTCGGCCCAAAACATAAACGATCCAGCAAAAAAAAGGGATTTAGTTTGGATAGTATAGGAGACTTCGAACGGCAGTCATAAAAAAAATATACGGCAGCCACTTCACACATCATTATTTCATCGTCATCAAGTTTTCATCACTTAGCAACACCATCGTGATTTCACCATATTCATCATCATCTTTATTTCGAGCCGTCACCATCATACACCATTCATCACCAAATCTTAATACTATCATCTTGATCAACAACATCATCATCGTGATCATCATTCACGATCATTATCTTCTTCATCGCCATCGACTTTTCTCATCATCATTATCGACTTGTTCATCTCACTTCATCATGGTACACCATTATTATCTCTATATATCATGTATCATAATCATAATGGCTCATCATCATGTATTATTATTATTATCAAAACCTTATCATAAACATCATCTTAATCGCGTGTTTACCATCATCAGTGTTTAACCCATCCGTTCCTCATAAATCATATATACTTATGTATCATAATCATCTACTTATCATCTTAATCTTTATCACTTTAATCATTATTTTCGTTATCATTTTCCTTCAACATGAGTGCATCATAGTCACTTTAATAAAGAAAGAGCAATACCTCACCTTGTGACCCATTTTGGTTGACAATTTTTCTTATTAATATGTAAGTGTCAGCTAGTATTATGGCCCCAATTCGTGCAAGTCCAGCTATCCCAAAACCAAAAGAAAACTGAAATAGGAAACGGTCCTAGTTGCAAGAAGATTAAAGTATCCGATTCTTTTTGGATACATATAATAAGTGGCCGGCAAAAAAATGAATTGAAAACATGTTTTTCTTGGATACCTACTCCATATTTTATTATAGTGGTTGCCCTTTTTTTTAAAAGTGATCCCATCACTTGTTTGGTGCCTAGCAACCGACGGTGAGCTGGCCAATTCTCATCATTCGCATTCGTCCCCTTCTTTTTATATATAAAGCAATTGATAAAGCATCTCATAAACCATTCCATACACTTCAAATCTTTTATTAAATATATACCTTTATATAGTAACAATAAATCTATGTGGTACTTGTTTCGGTTTGATAACAGAAATAGAAGTATTTTTGCAGCAGACTGCTCTGAATTGTAGTTGTTTCGGGCTGCAGATCAGGGAGAAGAAAGAAAGAAAGCGGCGGTGGTGGTGGTGGATAGGTGAAAGTGATGGTGTACGATTGGTGGGTTCACGAAGCAAGAAACAATAAAAGAGAATGGTGATGATCAATAGTGATTGACGATGATGGCGTTGGTTGGTGTTTGATGGTGATCGAAAACGAAGCCACAATAGTAATATCATGGGATGGGCGGTCGGTTTGGGTTTTTTTGGCTCGGATAACATAACTTGTGTGTATATCAATATGATGGCGAGGTTGTGACGATTCTTGAATAGAAAGACAGCAGAAATTCGATGGTCACTTTGGTTGTCGGTATATTAAGAGAAGAAAAAGAATGTTTGATTTCATTGTTATATATCAATGCATACATTTATGTATCATTGGATATTAGGTCGATAGATAATAATATACATAAAGATAGATAGAAATCGATAGATTGAGATAGGTAACAGAATTTGTATTATAGCTGAATGGATTTCGAATATAGTACCAATCATGTGTAGTAATTAAACAAAATTGATTGTGATGGTTAACTATTATGTACTGTATCAGTATCATATATATATATATATATATATATATATATATATATATATATATATATATATATATGCAATATAATTATGTTTATTTATTTATCTGTTATATATTTATTATCTGTGTTTCTAGAGTATATAATAAATTTTAACAATAAATATGAATATTAATTATAAATTAAAATAAAATTTGTTATAGTAATATTAATATTACTTTCAATATTAACATCTATATTGGTATTATTAATAGTATTATGAAAATGAATATAAGTATAAATTGTAATATTATTATTACTAATATTATTGTAATTAGTATTATTAGTGTTATTAATAATGTTATTATTATCATTAAAATTATCATTTTTATTATTACTAATATCATTATATTGTTATTATATTTACTTTTATTAGTATTATAAGTATTTCTATAATGATATTAGTAATAATAAAAGTAAATATAGAAATACTTATAATACTAATAAAAGTAAATATAATAACAATATAATGATATTAGTAATAATAAAAATGATAATTTTAATGATAATAATAACATTATTAATAACACTAATAATACTAATTACAATAATATTAGTAATAATAATATTACAATTTATACTTATATTCATTTTCATAATACTATTAATAATACCAATATAGATGTTAATATTGAAAGTAATATTAATATTACTATAACAAATTTTATTTTAATTTATAATTAATTTGATTATATTATATATTAACATTACATGTTCTTAATTATATGATGTATATAATAATAATAAATACAATAATAATTCTTACTGACAATACTTAATAATAATAATTCTTAATTCAAATGGTTTAATTCTATTATTTCCAATTGTTTTAATTATTTGCATTTATATATGTATATACCTGTACATATTTATTTATAATCAATTGTTCGTGAATCGTCGTAAATGGTCGAAGATAAATGAATATATGAAAACAGTTCAAAATTTTTGAGACTCAACATTGTAGACTTTGCTTATCGTGTCGAATTCATATAAAGAATAAGTTTAAATTTGGTCGGAAATTTTCGGGTCGTCACAAAAACTTGTAAAAACTATATGATGACATATATATGATTATATATATAGTTAACATGATATTATGATAAGTAAGTATCTCATTAGGTATTTTAACAATGAGTTATATACATAAATATGGCTCTACTAAGTGAGTCAACGGCAAGCATCGATTTATTGGCGACTTTACCGCCACTTAGAGGCTAAATTAAACCCCAGGCATGATGTAAAACCCATGAAGATTTGATCTCACCATTTTCATGGCGTCTCGTTTGTATCGTTTTTTTTTTTTTTTTTTTTTTTTTTTTTTTTTTTTACTTTCTGGCCGGAGGTCCCTGGAAGCAATCTCTCTATCTGACGAATATAGAGAGAAAGGAATTTCTCTACTCTTGGGAGTGTTACACTCGGGGTGGAGAAATGATCGCTCTTTATTCTAGGATAGAGGAAGGATTGTCTACGATCAACCTCCCCCATACCCCACATTGGTGGGATTGGGTATTGTTGTTGTTGTTGTTGTTGTAGTTATATACATAAAATTGAGTTTATTGAATTGAGAAACTCGAAACGATATATATAACGATTATCGTTATAACAACTTCTTACTAAATACATATGAATCATATTAAGGTATTGATACACTATGTTTAACCATGATAAATGATAAGTAAACATGTCATTAAGTGTATTAAAAATGAACTACATATGTAAAAACAAGACTACTAACTTAATGATTTCGAAATGAGGTATATATGTAACGATTATCGTTGTAACAACATTTAACTGTATATATATCATACTAAGATATATTAATATATCATAATATCATGATAATGTAATAATTTAATATCTCTTTAGATATAATAAACAATGGGTTAACAACATTTAACAAGATCGTTAACCTAAAGGTTTCAAAACAACATTTACATGTAACGACTAACGATGACTTAACGACTCAATTAAAATCTATATACATGTAGTGTTTTAATATGTATTCATACACTTTTGAAAGACATCAAGACACTTATCAAAATACTTCTACTTAACAAAAATGCTTACAATTACATCCTCGTTCAGTTTCAACAACAATTCTACTCGTATGCACCCGTATTCGTACTCGTACAATACACAGCTTCTAAATGTATGTACTATTGGTATATACACTCCAATGATCAGCTCTTAGCAGCCCATGTGAGTCACCTAACACATGTAGGAACCATCATTTGGCAACTAGCATGAAATATCTCATAAAATTACAAAAATATTAGTAATCATTCATGACTTATTTACATGAAAACAAAATTACATATCCTTTATATCTAATCCATATACTAACGACCAAAAACACCTACAAACACTTTCATTCTTCAATTTTCTTCATCTAACTGATCTCTCTCAGGTTCCATCTTCAAGTTCTAAGTGTTCTTCATGAATTCTACAAGTTCTAGTTTCATAAAATCAAGAATACTTCCAAGTTTACTAAATCACTTCCAATCTTGTAAAGTGATCATCCAACCTCAAGAAATCCTTATTGTTTACAGTAAGATATCATTCTAAATCAAGGTAATACTCATATACAAACTTTGATTCAATTCCTATAACTATAACTATAACTATCTTAATTCGAGTGATAATCTTATTTGAACTTGTTTTCGTGTCATGATTCTACTTCAAGAACTTTCAAGCCATCCAAGATCCTTTGAAGCTAGATCATTTCTTATCACTTCCAGTAGGTTTACCTACTAAACTTGAGGTAGTAATGATATTCATAACAATATTTGATTCATACATATAAAACTATCTTATTCGAAGATTTGAACATGTAATCACTAGAACATAGTTTAGTTAATTCTAAACTTGTTCGCAAACAAAAGTTAATCCTTCTAAATTTACTTTTAAAATCAATTAAACACATGTTTTATATCTATATGATATGCTAACTTAATGATTTAAAACCGGAAAACACGAAAAACACCGTAAAACCGGATATACGCCGTCGTAGTAACACCACGGGCTGTTTTGGGTTAGTTAATTAAAAACTATGATAAACTTTGATTTAAAAGTTGTTCTTCTGGGAAAATAATAATAAATATGAATCATAGAGTGAATTGAAAGGTAACAGAAAGTAGTCATCAATAATTAGAATTTTAATCTACCGACAGTTTTCACGGACTGTGTATTGTGCACTATTTGAAATCAGTGGCGGATAAAAGTGTTCAGAAAAATTCCAAACTTTTACAGTAATTATTTTTATTTATTTTGGTTATTATGGTATAAAATTCGATTCTTAATTATTAAATAAAAATTACATTAATTATTCACCCCCTATCCCAAATAAAATATAAAAAGTTTTTTTTAAAAATTAACAAACAACTTTTAATTATATTATTATTAAGCCTAAAATTTATAAATCTCATTTTCGGCTAACAGTTTATTTTAAAATAATATAAGTTTGAGTTTAACTTGCTTAATATCAATCAGAACCTGAGTATTACAATAATTTAATATTTATTTTTAATATACTTTATTTATATATGGAGATATATTTTAAATAATAATTATTATAATATCCTATTATTATTTTATTAATTTTTAATAACATCATCATATAATACTTCAAATTATATTTCGAATTATTATTTATATATACATACACACATATATATTTACAATTAATAGTTCGTGAATCGTCGAGAGCAGTCGAAGGTCAATTGAATATATGAACAACGTTCCAAAATTTTCTAGACTTCTATATTACAGACTTTGCTTATCGTGTCGGAAACATATAAAGATTAAGTTTAAATTTGATCGGAAATTCCCGGGTCGTCACATTGACCTCACTACACAATTAACATCTTCTTTACCAAAAGACTAACTTTTTTTACATGCATTTACCAACTTACACAAGTATGCATGTTATGACCAGTTTTGAATGCTTTGAACCATTTTGACTAAATGACAAAAGTTTCATGTTTTGACCTAACCTATAGATTTTACTTGTTCTTCACCAAAAGACCAACTTTTTTTACCTGCATTTACCAACTTACACCAAATATGCATGTTATGCCCTCTAGTGACTATTTTGAATATTTTGACATGTTATGGCCTAAGTATGCATCCTTATTCAACAAGATTATCCTAATCAAATTTACAGTATCATCAAACTATTTTGACATCTAACTTGGTTTTAGACATGTTTGAACCAACATGGTTCAAGTAGCAGTTTTGAACTGTTTTAACAAAAGTCAATAACGGTCGACAAATTGGTTCAATAAACACTAATTTTCATCAATAGTCCACAACACACTACAATAAGCAACATTAGTCAACAATAGTCAATAATAAGCATCAATAGTCAAAATCAGTCAAAAAAATTTCAATAATAATCAAAATCACCATAAACCATAATAAGTGTTGATAGTCAACAAAATCACCAAAAACCATAATGATTTTTCTTCCATCAGTTTGACTGATTTTTCTTACATGTGCTAAACACATGTTTCAGAGATAAGTTTAACAATACTTAAATCTTAAAAAAAAAAAAAAGGATAATTAATACTTGGCCATTGATTTCCTCTTTGATCTACTAGCTTGATCTAATTTGACACCACCATTTGTGCAACTCCTCCTGTTGTGCCCAAAACCCTTACAAATTCCACACTGAATAACCTGACCCTTTTTTGAATACTTACCACCAAAAACTATGTCATCATTATCATGCAGTCCCTTCGTTCTATTCTTCTCGAGTCTCCCAGTAGTAGCAATTTGTAAAGGTGGAAGTATTAGTATTCTCACAATTGACTTATGCTACATATTCCTTCCATTCAATGGAATTATAGTATACTGGTAAGTGTCACACTATCTTTTTAGGTGATGAACTTGGTGAACTCAGGCCTCTTGTCTTGGAACTTTAGGATCATTTGCCCTCATATTCCATATACAAGGAATGACATGTTTACAAGGCATACCAGTTAGTTCCCATTTTCTACAAGCACATGTCCGTTGACCCATGTCAACCACTTTTTGATCATTATGGGGAACATTTACCTTGAACGTCCTACTACCATTATATACCACAGTTACTTGTTGGCTTCTTTTTTGATCTCTTCAAACACTTTGGTTTCTTTAGGAGTTAACAGTCTTTGTGAGTTCATAATCTTATTCTTAACTCCATAAAGTCTTTTCATTAAGTACTCCCTAATGAACACAAGACAAGTTATAATAGGCTTATCTCTCCCATCAACTATCCACCTATTAAAAAGTTCACACATGTTGCACAACAGTACATCAAAGACCGCTCTACCTGGTAACATGGGTCACATTTTTAGTAATTGTATTATTTAATACTTGATCATAAACAGTACGAATGTTAGTTATACCTGTAAAATGACTTCTGGACCATTGATGTGTTGGAATATCAACTAAATACTTCCAAGCAGCTTCATCAAAACCTTTAAGATCCATCATAAACTTTTCAAAATGGGGTACAGTTGTAGCAGTGGCACACTTCAAAAGGTGTTGCTTGTATGCAAGTCCCCTCCACTTAGATTTCATGTTTTCATGCAGATGTCTTAAACAAAACTTATTTCTGTACATGGGATTATCCTTTCCATGACATTTAAAAGTCCCCACTAAAGTAAATGATACACAATTAATAAATTCATTATATTAAAACCAAATAATAACAAACACTATAGTTTAAAACCAAATAATGTCTTTGGTCTGTCACTTATGAAAGTGAAGTTTGGCATTCTTGTTAGATTCAAATCATCCCTCAAACATTCTAAAAACCAACTCCAATAGTTATAGTTTTCAGCTTCTTTCATAGCATATGCCAAAGAGTAAATACCATTGTTCGAATCCACTCCAACAACACCTAAAATTTGTCCAGTTGCCAGTTCATTCATGAATGCCCCATCTAAACCAAGTAAATCCCTAGATAACATTCTAAATCCTTCTTTTAAGGGCCCTAAACACACATAACATCTTTTAAAAATCCTTCTGGATGAATCTTCTGGACATGGTTCATTTAACACCTTTACTGTAGTACTAGGATTGTTTCTTTTAAGTTCTTCTAAGTGTCACCGGACTGTTTTGCATAATCACCTTTATATTGCCTTCTTAGTAGCTTTTATAACCTGGTAAGCCTTACTTTGTAATATCCATCTCAAATTCTTACTCATATTTTGCTTTGACTGCAGCTGTTGAAATTTTTGGATTTGATGGAATCTGTGAACCAATTTAGAAGCAATGAATTCATAGGTACATTGTCTGATATTTCTAGAAGTATGGCACTTATGTTCAGGTTTAAATGTTTTAACTTTCCATGTCTCTTGGTTACCAGGTTTTGAAACATATAGTCTCCATGCACAATCAAGCTTCAAATTCCTTTTTCTCCAGGTCTTCTTTTTTTCATTAGTATCAACCAACTTTCTATCATTTCTTTTTATAGTTTTTTCAATCACTTGATGTGAACATTCTCCTTTTTATACAAACATTTTCTTCATCACATTCTCCTACACAACCTACTTGTAATTTGTCCCCCTAATTTTTTATAAATACAAGTTGCCTTCTAGTTTCAACAGCATGCATTCTCACCAACTCTTCAGCCTCATCTCTAGTACCAAACTCTTGCCCAACATAAAAAAAGGGAAAAGAATTACTAACATCTTCAACACCTTTTTCTTGTTGTCTAGCTTCCTGAATCTTTCTCTTTCTTATTCTCTCATCAGCATCTCCACCCTCTTAATCACTATCAAACTCTTCATTATTCAACTCATCAACATCAATGGGATTATTAGTTAAGTCAACTACTAGAATTATTTGGCTAGCATTACCCATAAACTCGACATCCTTATTCATAGAAAAATGAATGTCAGACATGTCTATATCAACATCTTCAAATCTATTATCTTCATCAATTATGTAATCCTCATCATCACTATCAACTGCTTTGGTATTAACAGAACTGTGTGTATCTTTATTTTTTTTCAGCCCTTCACTTAATTGCTCTTCATCTACATGATCAACTAAGCTAAAATTCTGTGTTTCTTGATAATCCACACAACTAAATTTACTTGATCCAACAACCTCAACCCGAAGTTCAACAAACATGTTAATCTCCTTTTGAGTAACAACATAACTCTTTAATACATTAACATCTTCATCACTGCAAAAAGTATGTAATCCATTATCTATATCAGATTCAGGCAATAGAAAAAACATGTTTATCTTTTTAGAGAAATCATATCCTAACCACTCTAATTCTTCTTGAAGGCTTTTCAGACTAAGATCAAAACTATCAACACCGTCAAATAAAGATACCTTACTATTCAAATACCTTATGTTTGGTGGTTTACTCAATACACCATCATGATGTAACTTTAAAGTAAACTTTGATTGATTATCAGCTGCATAAAATAAATCATAGAAAAAAACTAATTAGAATCATGGATAAACAACTGCTCTAAAACGTTTTTATGCATAAAAAATGAATTAGCTATCAACAGCATGAGTGAACTAATTAGAATCATGAATGAAAACCTAATTAGTAAACTGATGGATTATAAACTGGTCTAATGGTCTAAAACGATTTTTGGACGAAACCTGAAAAACTCAAACAAACACACAATATTATTCCAACAATTTATTGATCCCATAGTCGCTTCTTATCGAATAAAATGAATAAATCGGCATCTTTTTTGTTGTTGATTGTATCTTCTTTTACAGTTTCTTGTTACAGCCGCGAGAAAGAAGTTGATGGTTTATGGTTTTGATGAAACAGTATTAGATGAATATAATGACGGTTTAATATAAAAATAATTAAATAATATGTGGACTAGTGCCTTGCACGTGGGGAAAGTTAACAGCAGATTTTTAATAGAGTTTATTGCAGGGGTCATCGGTGTCGAAAGTCGAAAGATGAAGGTAACAGATAGACAAAGGTTACCCGTGTAGACATCAATATCTATAGTTAATATTAAAATGCTATAATGATAATGTCATTATTAGGCTAATTCCTTTGTTAAAAAAATCAAAAAGAAAAAGAAAAAAAATCTAAGCATGGTGGGTGATATCATTAATCTAAATAATTTTGAATTAAAATTAAATCTTATTAACTAATTATTATTATTAAATCTTATTAATAATTATTTTATTTATTAAAATTAAATAATTTTGAATAATTTTAATTTATTATTTTGAATTGAGTACGAGAAGGTATAAAAGCTAGGTAGAAGGAAACAAATTCTAAATTTATATTTTAATTTACACTTGTAAAATAAAATGACAACCAATATTATCTCTTATGATTGGATGTGGATTGTTTAATATGCATTTTAGGTGTTTGATGAAATGTTCAGCTGGCGAGTTTCTTAGTCGGACTATGTGGTTCCACGGGTCATTAAACTAAATAACTTTAGCATTTACGTTCACTTAATTCCTAAAACATATCATTAAATTGTTTCGTTTAAACAAACCCGTGGTTCTACGGGTCATTTCACTAGCACATTTTTAAATAAGTAAAAAACGATCATTATAATTTTCTAATAACGATGATGATTGCTAGATATTGGTGTAAATAAAATAAAGTCATAGACACTATCATTATATTTTCAAAACATAAGAACTACGGAGTATTGTATAATAAGTTAATAACTAGTTTTTGAACCCTCGCTTAGCGCTGGGGGTTCGGTTTTCAATGTATTTTATTGCGTTTAGTTTGTAAAATTATTTCGTGGCTAATGATGATGTCGTTGAAGCACAACTCGAGTCGAACAAAAAGGTATAACTCGTGAAAGATTTAAAAGATATTTTAAATTAATAATATATGTGCATCTCCGCGTTTCGCTATGGAATTATCAACTTTTAAAAATTTAACGCAAAATCAACGTGTATGAAAAGTACCCCAAATATTTAGCGTTTTTTAAAAAGCGTCTGTTTTACGTATAGCTAGTGACATTGTGTTCCTAAAATTATTTCGAGTTTAACGAAGGTGTCGGAAAAATTTAACTCGTTGCGAGCGAGAAGATATGACCCGTTGAATATTTGGGTGGAGTTTATTTAAGATTTTTTGTGAAAATGGTTATTTGACACTTTACCCCCTGTTTGGGGGGTCGATTTGATTTTTTCAAAAAAATGTGGGGGGCTTTGTTGGTAGAATGGAATTTAGATAAAATTTTTTAAAAAAAAAGGTGAAAAGTCGAAAATGGCCCTAGTTACTATTCATAACTTTTGTTTATTAGAGAATATGGTAATTACATGCTATAACGACTATTGGTATATTTTTTTCTTATCGGTTTTTGATCCGCATGCCATCAAAATGAATTAATTATTCACACATCGTAAACATGTATTAACGCTGGACGGAAACTGTTATTCTCAGTGATCCTGATGCTATTTTCATGCAAATATTGTGCCTTTATGCGTGTATACGATAGGATACATCATTAAGTCCCCCCATTTTAATGACTTAAGCATTTGAAAAAGGATTAAGTTGTTAAACTTCTGCTAACGAATGCCAAACAAGTCTTCACATTTGCCACTTGCATCGGGGAAAACATTATCGATAATGATGACAGACGAATTTTACTGACATTGTGATGATTACTTTTAAATGGTTGATATTCTTCACGCGCCACCAGCTGTAAAAAGCGTTTCTTCATACCCCACTTTTAAACTTGCCCATACACGTGTTATGATTGTGTCCATAAAAAATACATTGATGAATCTCTATATAAACCGTCATAACCTTTTGCCTTCACTTTTTTACCTTTGTTCAAGATCCAAAAAGCACATTTCTGCCCAAATCTTCATCGCTTTCTTCAAGCTTTACTTTCAACTTTTTAAGGTTTTTCATCTTTCAAGGTCAGTTGCACTTTTACCTCGCTGTTATTTCTTATTCACTTTTTCTGTTCATATTATTACCATGGCTTCTGTGTCGAGTACTAGCCAAGAGAACGTGGAGCTTTCTCCTTCAGAAACAACCAACCTTCCTGAGGTTAGCACGATAGCATCATCATTATCGGAGAGCCATTTTGACGGCTTGAAGATCGCTTTTCATCATCTAAACCAATACAATCCTACACTTCCTACTGGCAATCAAAGGTCCAACAAACCTCCTGCCGGAAAAATTACTTTGTATGCTTTACAACTTACTCACGGCAACCTCCGTGTTCCTCTTACTAAATTTCTTCTCCGTATCCTTAGATACTATAGAGCTTGCCTGAGCCAAATCCATCCCCACGGCCTTCAAAAAATTATCCTTTTTGAAATGTATTGAAATGCCAGCAATATAAAGCCTCACCTTAAAGTTTTTATCTCTCTTTTTAGAATTCGAACGATTAGCCATTGCTGGCTTACCAATGACAATAAACGAAATACATATTTTGTTGGGAAAAATAAAGTTTCAAACTTGAAGGACTGGAAGAGTCCATTTTTCTTTGTTGACGAAGAAGTTATTCCGGAGAAGTATTCTGTTGTCCGGAAATGGAAGTCTATAGATGCTGGTGTGGGAAAGGCTGTTAAGGTAACCGCCGCAGAGAAGCAAATAGTGAATAATCTTAAAGTCCACCTTCCGCCCAGATCATATGAGAAGTATGAGGGAATTCTTGTTCTGTGTAAAGTGAGCCAAGAATGTCCAAGTACTTCTGTGCCAGTACTCCGCCAGAAAATCCAGGGTATGATGTGATATAATCATCCAAACATATATATTTGTCTATCTTTTTTATGTCATTATTGTTTATGTTTGCTATTTTTACCCTTGTTTAATTTTTGCAGAAAATACCTAGATGCTTGTTCGTTTTGCTATCTTATCCCTCGATCTTGAGGATGACGTGGAGATCACTGCTCGTGACAAAACCCCTGCTGAGCTAGAGGCAGAAAGGGTTGCTGCTGAAGCTAAGGCTGCTACTACTGCTAATGTTGAAAAGGAAGGGGAAGGCAGTGGTAGTAGCTCAGATAGCGAGTCCGAGTCCAACACTGAATGGACGGCGGAGAACACCACTACCGAGCAGAAAACGCTTCCTAGCCCTCCTGCAACCAAAAAGACTCGCAAGAAGAGTATAGGCTCTAAGAGAGCAAAAAGTGCTGAGGGAAGCCCTAAGCTAAAACGCAGAAGAAGTATGCCAACATTGCCCTTTCTTGATATTGCATATATCTTTGCTCATAACTGTTATGTTTGCTAATTTATTTATGTTAGTAGTTTTAGCAGATTCTGATGATAGCCAAGGAAAGGCTGCTGAAGGTGGTGAGCAGAGGACGGCGGAGAACCTCGAAAGTCAAGAGGATGAAATTTTAAAATGTCCTAACCGAAACTTTACTCCTTTTGATGAGGCTGATTTTCAGGAGATGAGGACGGAAGGCGACTCTTCTTATCATTCTCCACCTCCCAGTACCACTACCCCTACTGTCACATCATCAAATGTTCCTGTACCACCAATTCCTGCTCATTTGGGCACGCTGCAGACGTTTATTGATAACCATGCCACTAAGTGCAATGATCTTTTGACTCTTCTTTAGGTAACAATGATAAAACAACTTGTGCTAACAATTTATTTATGTAAATTGCTGATTTTGATCATAACATTCTTCTTTCACAGGTTGTGCTATCCCTGAGCTAAATCCCCACTTTGCCGCTCTCCGTTCTGAACAACTTAGGCAGTCAACTACTGCATCTGCTATGTTGTTCATGAATCATCTAAGGAATGCTCTTCAATTGCAGCAGCATCAAGAGTCTATTCTTGCATTAGCCCGTACTGAAATTGCTGAAGGTGCAAATGCTCACAAAAGAGCTATTGAGGCTGACCATACCTTAACCAGCACTTAAGAAGCGTTAAAGGCTAGAGAAGTTGAGTTGAAAAGTGCTCAAGATGCTGATGTTACTCTGCAAGAGGAGAAGGATAGAGTGGTTGAAGCTGAGAGGAAAAAGGTTGAGGATGAGAGATTGAAGGTTAGTGATCTGGAGAATCAGCTGAATGCTGAAAAGGAAAAGTCTGCTGAACTTCTCCGCAGTGCGGAGGCCGGTGAGGGTAACTTTGCTGAGCTGAATAAGGGGATACCGGGTGTAATAGCGAAGGTTCTAGGATCTCAACTTGTTGGGACTCCCTACAATGATTATGTTGAAGCTATAGTCACCCACACCATATCTGATGTTGCCAACAAGGTAACCAAACGCCTTGCCCCAAACCAGTCTCTTCCTCCTGCTATTGCTAATCTGATGCGTCCTGGGACCCTGGAGAGAGTCAACGAGACAAAAGACAAATTGATAAACCTTAAGATTGACATTTTCGATGATGTGTGTAATAGGGAGGAATTAACCGCCAAGGATGTACTTGGTGTGCAGTTTACATGAATTCTGTTAACAATTTCTGAACAATATCTGTAATAAAGTTATTTTCTTTCTATAGTTGAAATATATACCACTTTGATGATTATGTTTGTTTTTATGCTCGTTCCAAATACTCGGGTTTTTCTTTGCTAAAATAAATCTGCTCTGTACAAAACATATGATAAATTCTCTATGCATAACTGTATATTGCATAAAGTGTTTGATGTAAGACTTATGAATATGTTTTGCATTAGTAACTTCTGCTGAATTAATAACATATCCAATATTGAAATTTTACTTTGCAAACATCATGCCTTCAAAATAATTGCTAGGACATTAAAGTCTATTATATGCTTTCCATCATAAAATTAATGAGGAATAGTTATGAAGTATTTTTGAAGAGTGGTTATGAATGAATAACCTTTCCGCCATACGCCTTTCGTCATAAAGTTTATGAGGAAGAATTGTGAAATATTTTGGCCTTCATATATTGCAAGAACTTCATTCGTGATGTGAAGTAAGTTTTTATAATGTTTGTCATGACAAGTATCTAGTTTTTCATTTTGCCTCGGTGCGTTCTAGTAAAACTTTAATGTTTTCTAGCCGATCCCTTGTGTCTTTTTCTGGCCGGCACAAGAGCATCCGCCATCGGAGGTATAAAAATACTCTCCTTCTATGGGCAGGATATAAATGCAATGTTTTACATTTGTCACAGGCAGCACTTTGCATAAGAAAAAGATAAAATTTTATTAACTGATAGTGAGCAGTACATAAACAAATCATGATGAATTTAGGTAGATCAGGCCTAATTAGTACATTATGACAGTTTGATGTATGCCGTTGTAAGCATAGGCATTGCAGCATAACTACAATATCGTAGAGTAAAATGATAAACTTTGCTCTTCATAAAATGCTGAAATTTGTTCTTCATACGCCAAGCGCCTAGCGCTGTCTGGCCTGAACACTTAATCATGGTATAAAAAACTCCCGAACTTCTTCATCTCTGAACAATCAATTACGCCTTCTCCGATTTGCTCCGTCCTCTGGAAAATTTACAAATGTGGATCGTTCCCTAGTTGATGCCACATACTGTGAATGTATGGCAGCTACTCCGTTAGGAGTTGGAAATCTGATCCCTGCATGAGTGGTGGATGTAATTGCTCTAAATTTAGCCAATGCTGTCCTTCTAAAAAGGACATTAAATTGAGAAGTGCCTTCCAAAATAGTGAAATCAATTGTTTCAGTCCTTAGTAATGGGTATGTTCCCATGACAACCTCCAAACGAATTCGCCCCATGGCGTTCACTGGTGCACCTGTCAATCCTGAAACCTCCAGACTTGTCCGCCTAACTCTATCCTGCACATGCGTTGGAAAAGTTCTCAAACAATGCCAATAAATGATGTCAGCCTCACTGCCTGTATCTGTGTAGATACGGCTGATGAACTTATTAGCAATTTCTGCTAATATGACCACTGACTGGACGGATAAAGTCCAATTTTGAATTGGTTGAAAGATGATTGGAGCATGTCTCCACCTGTCCATGAAATGTCCCGTTCATATTGATTATAAACGTTCCATATTAATTGAATTCGTTGCGAGGTTTTGACCTCTATATGAGATATTTTTCAAAGACTGCATTCATTTTTAAAACAACCATAACCTTTATTTTATAGATAAAGGTTTAAAAAGCATTACGTAGATTATCAAATAATGATAATTTAAAATATACCGTTTACACACGACCATTACATAATGGTTTACAATAAGAATATATTACATCAAAAATAAGTTTCTTGAATGCAGTTTTTACATAATATCATACAAGTATGGACTCCAAATCTTGTCCTTATTTTAGTATGTAACAGCGAAAGCTCTTAATAATCACCTGAGAATAAACATGCTTAAAACGTCAACAAAAATATTGGTGAGTTATAGGTTTAACCTATATATTATCAAATCATAATAATAGACCACAAGATTTCATATTTCAATATACATCTCATACATAGAGATAAAAATCATTCATATGGTGAACACCTGGTAACCGACATTAACAAGATGCATATAAGAATATCCCCTATCATTCCGGGAAATCCTTCGGACATGATAAAAACAACATCGAAGTACTAAAGCATCCGGTACTTTGGATGGGGTTCGTTAGGCCCAATAGATCTATCTTTAGGATTCGCGTCAATTAGTAAATCGGTTTACTAATTCTTAGGTTACCAAGCAAAAGGGGCATATTCGGCTTCGATCATTCACCCATATAATGTATTTTCAATTACTTGTGTCTATTTCGTAAAACATTTATAAAACTGCATGTATTCTCATTCCAAAATATTATATTTTTTAAAAGTGGGACTATAACTCACTTTCACAGATTTTTTACTTCGTCGGGAGTAAGACTTGGCCACTGGTCGATTCACGAACCTATAACAAATATATACATATATATATCAAAGTATGTTCAAAATATATTTACAACATTTTTAATACATTTTGATGTTTTAAGTTTATTAAGTCAGCTGTCCTCGTTAGTAACCTACAACTAGTTGTTCATAGTTAGATGTACAGAAATAAATTGATATATATTATCTTGAATCAATCCACGACCCAGTGTATACACGTCTCAGGCTAGATCACAACTCAAAGTATATATATTTTTGGAATCAACCTCAACCCTGTATAGCTAACTCAAACATTACTGCATATAGAGTTTCTATGGTTGTTCCAAATAATATATATACATGGGTCGATATGATATGTCAAAACATTTGCATACGTCTCTATGGTATCCCAAGATTACATAATATATTATAATACATGTATAATATAATATAAGTTAGCTAGGATATGATTTGTATAGAATTGTTACAATATTTCCCGTAGCTACAACAATCAAAAAATATCCAATCTTGTTTTACCCATAACTTCTTCGTTTTAAATCAGTTTTGAGTGAATCAAATTGCTATGGTTTCATATTGAATTCTATTTTATGAATCTAAACAGAAAAATTATAGGTTTGTAGTCGGAAATATAAGTTACAAGTCATTTTTGTAAGAGGTAGTCATTTCAGTTGAAAGAACGACGTCTTGATGACCATTTTGAAAAACATACTTCCACTTTGAGTTTAACCATGATTTTTAGATATAGTTTCATGTTCATAAGAAAAATCATTTTTCCAGAAGAAAAACTTTTAAATCAAAGTTTATCATAGTTTTTAATTAACTAACCCAAAACAGCCCGCGGTGTTACTACGACTACGTATATCCGGTTTTACGGTGTTTTTCGTGTTTTCCGGTTTTAAATCATTAAGTTAGCATATCATATAGATATAGAACATGTGTTTAGTTGATTTTAAAGTCAAGTTAGAAGGATTAACTTTTGTTTGCGAACAAGTTTAGAATTAACTAAACTATGTTCTAGTGATTTCAAGTTTAAACCTTCGAATAAGGTAGTTTTATATATATGAATCGAATGATGTTATGAACATCATTACTACCTCAGGTTTTGTGGATAAACCTACTGGAAATGAAAAAAATAGATCTAGCTTCAAAGGATCCTTGGATGGCTTGAAAGTTCTTGAAGCAAAATCATGACAGGAAAACAAGTTCAAGTAAGATTTCCACTCGAAATAAGATTGTTAAAGTTATAGAAATTGAATCAAAGTTTGAATATGAGTATTACCTTGTATTAGAAAGATATCTTACTGTAAATAAAAAAGATTTCTTGAGGTTGGATGATCACTTTACAAGATTGGAAATAAGCTAGCAAACTTGGAAGTATTCTTGATTTTATGAAACTAGAACTTATAGAATTTATGAAGAACACTTAGAACTTGAAGATAGAACTTGAGAGAGATCAATTAGATGAAGAAAATTTAAGAATGGAAGTGTTTGTAGGTGTTTTTGGTCGTTGGTATATGGATTAGATATAAAGGATGTGTAATTTTGTTTACATATAAATAAGTCATGAATGATTACTAATATTTTTGTAATTTTATGAGATATTTCATGCTAGTTGCCAAATAATGGTTCACACATGTGTTAGGTGACTCACATGGGCTGCTAATAGCTAATCATTGGAGTGTATATACCAATAGTACATACATCTAAAAGCTGTGTATTGTACGAGTACGAATACGGGTGCATACGAGTAGAATTGTTGATGAAACTGAACGAGGATGTAATTGTAAGCATTTTTGTTAAGTAGAAGTATTTTGATAAGTGTCTTGAAGTCTTTCAAAAGTGTATGAATACATATTAAAACACTACATGTATATACATTTTAACTGAGTAGTTAAGTCATCGTTAGTCGTTACATGTAAATGTTGTTTTGAAACCTTTAGGTTAACGATCTTGTTAAATGTTGTTAACCCATTGTTTATTATATCTAAAGAGATGTTAAATTATTATATTATCATGATATTATGATATATTAATATATCTTAGTATGATATATATACAGTTAAATGTTGTTACAACGATAATCGTTACATATATGTCTCGTTTCGAAATCATTAAGTTAGTAGTCTTGTTTTTACATATGTAGTTCATTGTTAATACACTTAATGACATGTTTACTTATCATTTATCATGATTAAACATAGTGTATCAATATCTTAATATGATTCATATGTATTCAGTAAGACGTTGTTATAACGATAATCGTTATATATATCGTTTCGAGTTTCTTAATTCAATAATCTCAATTTTATGTATATAACTCATTGTTAAAATACCTAATGAGATACTTATTTATCATAATATCATGTTAACTATATATATAATCATATATATTTCATCATATAGTTTTTACAAGTTTTAACGTTCGTGAATCACCGGTCAACTTGAGTGGTCAATTGTCTATATGAAACCTATTTCAATTAATCAAGTCTTAATAAGTTTGATTGCTTAACATGTTAGAAACACTTAATCATATAAATATCAATTTCATTTAATATATATAAACATAGAAAAGTTCGGGTCACTACAGTCTACATTGTTGTTTGACTGCTCACCGTCTTCATAACAACTGTCATTAAACCACACCATCTTAATTACCACATCTGGAGTTGGTTCACGCTCCACTATCCGGTCTCCATACTAGTTTCTGTTATCTCTTCCGCCATGCTCTTCCCTTCTTCTCTTCTCACCCCCGACGACCTCTTCCACCATCATTTTTCTGCCATGCAAATTTCTTGTGAGGATCATTTCTCCTGTATTGTTTGCCTGGCAGCAAGTGATTTAACTCTCCTGCCTTGATCTTTGCAATGATTTCTCTCATCAAAGATTTTCAATTATCTGTTTCATGACCCCATGCCTCATGAAAGTCACATCATAGCTCACTCCTTGGACCATCTCTTTCCTTCATAGGTGCTGGAGGATTGAAAGCAGTCCGGATGGGTTCAGTGAAAAAAATCTCCTTGGGAGTCTTGGTTAATGCCATTATCAACGAATGCCTCTCTAAAGGCCTTCTGTTATGGTGAAAATCGTTGGGATGATTGTTGCCTCTCCATCTGCCATTGGAATTGTCATTTCTCCTCTGGTTTTGAGCAAAGTACCGTCTTCCGTTATGAGGTTTGGCACTACTGCTGCTACCATTAAATTTGCTTGGTCCTCGCTCGCCGGCTCGGACATGCTTTTGTGCAACTTCCAATGCCTGGTGCAGAGTTTTTGGCAGGTCATACCTTAACGTATGAACAAGTGTACTAAACCTTCGCTGATCCAAGCAGAAAATAAAGCCAGACACTAGCTGTGACTCTGGGCAATCAGGTATCTTTTTTGCTTCAAGCGTATATCTCTTCATGAAATTACTCAAGGACTCATTATGATGCATCGTTATCTCATGTGCATCAAGATGTGTCAAGGTGCAGCTACGACGATTTTGATACTGCATAACAAACTTCGCACGAAGATCCAAATAACTTGTAATACTCCTTGACGGTAAGCTAGCAAACCATTCCCTTGCCATTTTCTACAACACCATTGAAAACATACGACAAGCTACCTCGTCATCCCAATGCTGTAACCTCATTGCACCTTCAAACATAGTAAGAAAATCTTCAGGATCTGTAGTACCATCATAAACTCCAATTGTCGGTATGCCAAGATTCCTGGGCAATGGATAGTTAGCAATTCGATCAATGAAGCATTGAGTGGACTCTGCCATAGCTGGTGGTTTTGTAGCTTGTTCTCCAGTGATTAGAGTGAAAAAATTATCCACAGCCATAGCACGGACAGCGGGCTGCGCTAAGCGTTGCTTATACTTTGCCGGAGCTGTCTGCTTAAGGATGTCATTTAAAAGCAATACTGCCTGCTTCTCAGACATGAACTCATCTTTCTCATCAATCTCATCGTCAGAATCGTTATTAATATAGCTCAAGTCATTATCATCCTCAGAGTCATCAATAAGACTGCCCAACTTGTCAAGTAGTCTGGATAACTTGTACTTTAATATAGATTGCTTCTTCATGATTTGCTTGTCTTTGCCATCCGCCATCCGTCGAAAAGGTATAAATGATGGACATCACCGTGGTTGCATCAATGGTCGCCTCTCTGGATTAGTAACAAGATTTTGAAGCCTTTCTACACTTTTGGTTGTTGTTTCTTCGATTACTGGCCTTTTCTCTGAATTAGTTGCCAAACGTTTAAGCCTTTCTGCAGTTTCAGCAACTGTTTCTTCAATTGTATCCTCCGTTGGCTGAATAAGTACATCCCCTTCAGGCATTAACGGATAGATTTCCACGTTGTCAATTAATGGATTGTTGGATTTTTCGAGCACACCCGTGGATGGAGCATCAGTTGTTTTTGTTCCTTTTCCGTTCTGCGTGCTCTTAACATTAGTGGATGGCGCCATTGTTAACACCTATTTCCTTATGAGGTAAGGTTTAGTGTGTTAGCACAATACTAGAAGTATCTAGCTAAAGGTGGGGGAGTGTTGCCGATTGATGTTTACCCTCGGGAAGTAATCCCTGCAGACCCGGTTCACAAGTATAGAAACTTGTGGGGTGGCTTAGTCAATCTTTTGTCCGTTCAGCGTTAAGCTGTTTAGCCGGATGACTTCTAGTGAGAGAAAGTACTATGTGAGAGAGAAAAGTGAAGTCTCTGCTCGCAAGTTGTCAGAATCTCTGAATGTGTAAAATGACGACCCAAGGGGTCTATTTATAGTGATAGATCCACCTGATTATTCTGGGACACGTGTCAGATGATGATACGTTCTGTTATTCGTGATCCGAAATATGCGCTGGATGTGGCGCTCTCCGGCCAGGGCTTAAGCGCTAGGCGGCCTTCAGGGCTTATGCATGACTGAAGCAGCCTGCACAGCGGAGAACGCTGGACGGAAACTGTTATTCTCAGTGATCCTGATGCAATTTTCATGCGAATATTGTGTCTTTATGCGTGTATACGATAGGATACATCATTATTGGTAGAATGAAATTTAGATAAAATTAAAAAAAAAAAAAGGGTGAAAAGTCGAAAATGGCCCTAGTTACTATTCATAACTTTTGTCTATTAGATAATATGGTAATGGTAATTACATGCTATAACGACTATTGGTATATTTTTTTCTTATCGGTTTTTGATCCGCATGCCATCAAAATGAATTAATTATTCACACAGCGTAAACATGTATTAACGTCACAGATTTTTCAGATCTATCTTTTCTATATATGAAAATCTGCAAAATATTTATTCATAATTTCTTCTCTCACTTACTTTGAAGTAAAGCTAATTAATTTTAATAATATATTAGATGAAAGATAAAACATTTTGACAATATGTCTTAAATTAACATTTTTAAGAGACTTTTTTGTGGGACTTGGAGAGTAAAAAACATGAGTGTCACAATTTGATTTAGTTGGATCCACAACTATCAAATAAAGTTGTTGACTAAAAACGAAGGTTAAGAGTGTACATTTGATAAAGATTAAAGCCTAATGGTAAAAACTAAATGTAAAGCAAAATACGTTACTTAACTCCTAATTAATTAATTGTGTGTTTCAAATGTGATTTTGACTGCACAATTAATTTCCCGTAATCATCATAGTCACTTAGCCATGTAAACATAAACAATTATAGAAACATACAAAGATGATATGATGGAAACAATAATGGTGGTGGTCCAAATTTTAAAGTTGAAGTTGCGATATTCAAATTTGTAAAATCATACAATTATAAATCCTAATAAAATAAAGGTGCACCTAATAATGATGGGGTGATTTTCACACACATTTTTTTGATCCTCACACACCTATTTTAACCTTTTACTCTTCTAATAATACTCAATTGGTGTGTGAGGATCAAAAAAGTGTGTGTGAGAATCATCCCCCAATAATGATAGCGATTTCGATTGAATATTTTAAAGACAACAAGTTTTCAAAATCTATGTACCTCAAAATTGTAGGCGAAAAAAGTGCACTTTTGTGCCTCGAGCCCTTAGTTATTAGTGTTTGTTTTAAGTAGTACTCCCACATTGAAAAGTGATATCTTAATCGAAAAGATTTGTCACAAGTTTATCTTATAATAATTGGCGGTGGGTACTTAATTACATATAATATATAATATAATATAATAATATAATTAGTATTATGAGTCCCTGCATTGCACGATATTTGTATAAATTATTACTTCTATAATGTTAATATTGATACGTATTAAATGTATAATACAATTACAATAATAAAACTTTTAATACTGATAACATTTGTATCGAAAACATTAGTATTGAATAATAACGCATAGATTATTACCGTTCTTTAATAATAATATTTTATGTATATAATTAATTGAATATGTTTTTAGTACAAAATAAATTCATTATGTCAAAATCTCAAACAACATCTAAATATCTATAAGGATTATCAAATAACCATTTTAGATTCAATTAACAAACATGAGCCGTGTGTCAACTCCTCCTTTACTCCTACTACGTGTTAGTCTATTTGTTTCCATATATTAATTGTATCATTAAATTTCCTAATTTAATTTAATATACAAATTTCATTACTTAATATTATATTATCATATAATAATATTAACTATAGATGCAATAATTATATTAATAATATTATATTTTGTATTATTTTATGAAATTGTTTTAAAAGTTCATAAATAATATTATTTTAAACGATACATTATTTTAATATAAATATTGATAATATATATATATATATATATATATATATATATATATATATATATATATATATATATATATATAGAGAGAGAGAGAGAGAGTCATCCTCTTAATATTCTATAGATAAAGATATTCTTTCCGAATGGACCTTCTGTCAATAATTATGTTAAAAAGAAAAAAAGAAAAAAAAATATGAGACGCCATGAAAATGATACAATCAAATTTCCATAGGTATTAAACCTGCCCGAAGTTCAATTTAGGCTCTAAGTGGTGATCAAAACGTCAATAAATAAACGTTTACTGTTGACTCGATTAATCGAGTCACAGTGTATGATGACACTTCTGCTACTTATATAACATTATACATGTATTAAAATGTTCATACATGCCCTGTATGTCATTGTAAATGATAATCATTTCACTTTCCTATTCTTCTAGTTGTCCCTGCATTCCTGACCCATTCAAACTGTTATTAAATAGGTTAAAACCTCACTTTTTATACAATCACTATAAGCATCACTTTATATATTTAAACCGTTTCTTTAAAACCAAGTAAAAAACCATTAACTTTCAAGTGACAACTTCTGGTGATGATATAGACAAAAATCATATAACCAACAAAGATGGCAAATTGACAACGAATCACAAATGTCCACAGAAACAAATATACTACAAACATATCAAATCTAACCCTAAAATTATTATATATAAGCTATAATATTACCTTGACACCATATATAGCCACTTAGCAGAAGCAAAAGAAGACCAACAAACAGATGATACATATGAAATTAATATATCAAACAACTCAAATAAATTCACAATATTTTTAATTTGCTTTTGATTTGGACATTATATCACACACATTGTATGCATTTTGGTAAACATCTTTATAATCATCAAGGAAACTAAGCATCGGTGTTCATTTATCAACTAAAACTTCAAAACTTCAAAGAGATATTAAACATTGAAAAAAAATGAATTGTATTTCATACCTCATGATGAACATCGAAAAGAAAACGATAGCATAAGTCATTTGATGAACGTTGATTATATATCATTTGAAAGAAAACGATAGCATAAGTCATTTGATGAACGTTGATTATATATCATTTGATGAACGTTGATTATATATCATTTTCTATTGAATTTAAAATTGTAAGAATACCCATATGACCAAGAGATAAGAATTAAAAAAAAAAAAAAAAAAAACTTAAGAAGAGAATTCATAAAATTAGACCACACAAGCCCTAAATAAATAAACATAATCATGAGTTTACAATATCATATTCAAAAAATGTATTCTTTAGTTAAAGTATCTACCCAAAAATGAATTATAAAAGATAATGAAAAATATTACACATTTGAAATATGAACAGATGAGCGACTATGTGTATAAGTTTTATATTGATAACTAGTGAAATGACTCGTGGAACCAAGGGTTTGTTTAAACGAAACAGTTTTGATTTGTTTTAATTATTAAATTAATGTAAATACTAAATTCATTTAGTTTAATGAACCGTGGAACCAAGAATTTCGACTAAGAAACTTGTCGTTGTTTTTACAAACATATTGATATATACTTAACTTGATCAGAATAAATGAACTACATTCATTCTCCCACCACCATATTCCAATTTTCATCACAATTACTATTTTCCTTGGTATAAAAGCCTACATTACAACATTTTATTGAGACATGTATTTTGCATACATATTTAACGTAATTAATCCCTTAAAAGAACCCATATTTGAATAATAATATAACAATTATAATTATAATAATAAAGTTTGCTTTTAAAAATGAGTATTTATATTTTTAATAATAACAAATGCCTCTTGAAATTTTTTTCAAATATTAAAATACAATTATTATATGAAGGTTGTACAATATAGTTCAAATTTTGTATATGTGTTAATGGGGTGTTTTGTAAAAGATAGTACAATTTGTTTTAAAGTTTTACATATGATCATGGGGGTGTTTTATTATTAGGTTGTACATAATGCTTCAAATATTTTAAATATGGTTATTTGGGTGTTTTACAATAAAATTGTATATAATGCTTCAAATATTGTACACATGGTCATGTGGTGTTTTATTATAAGGTTTTATATTATGCTTCATATGTTATACAATTAACATGTTAATAATTTTATTAAATACAATTAATTATATTAATGACATCATCATGGGGGTCTTAGATTTTTTCTATTTATTTTTAAGTTTTTTTAAGCTTGAATAATCCTTATTTATGACATTATCATTTTAGAGATTTATATGATACTATAGATAGATTGTATTAAAATAAAATTAAAGGTATGCATAAGAAAGAAAGGAGGTGGTAAATGGAAGACAGGCACGGTATTTGATTGGTAATCAATCAAATTTATAAAGGGTAAATGACCCCAAAAGATAACGTATGTTATCAAATTTGACAATAAAGGTAATATAACTTTTCCAGATGCCCGAAAAAGGATTACATGTTTCAATATTTACCTCAAAAGGATTATGATTTAAACAAGTATGAAATTACAGGTAATATTGTAAAATTCATTAACAACCGTTAGTGAAATTTCGTTAAGTTAAATCTCTTTTAAAAATAACAAAAAATTAAGCAATCTCTTTTACAAATTTTACTAACTTTGTTCCTTAGAACAATTCGTATGTTACTATCCCTTCTCAGTAGCATCGATTTGTTTAAATACATAGTAATCAAACATATTTCCGTCAACCGATAATTTTCGTTAATACGCCTGAGTGCGAAGATAACTTGGGTGAAGTTGGGGGTGACTAGGTGTTCGCTCCCCGGTCCGGATACCGTGAATAACCCAGTCACAACCTAGTTGATGTTAAGCGAACTCGACTCGGTTTGGACCGAGTGCTAAGTTGACAAGCGAGTGATGAGGAGATATTTTTAAAGTAGAGAAAGTATCTACGCTCATTATTAGTGATGTGACTTGACCTGCTTCAACTTGTTGTTTTGATGAATAACAATAGCATATTTATAGGCAAGCATTAGGTTTTATGCTATTCTCGGGCCATAATACGGGTTCCATCATTCAAACGAAAGGTCACAATCTTCTTATCACACTTAATATGGGCCTTATGTAGGCTCATCCAGTTCATCCCTAAAACTACGTCAAAGCTTGGGATAGGCAACACTAAATAGAACATAGCAAGCGGTCTACCCTCAATTTCTATACTAGCTCAAGACACATACGTTGTGACTAGAACCGTCTTACCATCAGCTTCCTTTACTCTAACAGGCTCAGGCAGCACAGTAGCAGGTAACCCTAACTTAGTATAGAAATCTATAGACATAAACGTCCTATTTGCACCCGAATCAAACAATACTCTAGCAGGTATTGAGTTGATCAAGAACATACCGGTTATGACGTCATCATTATTAGTTGCGGCCTCAACTGTCATCTGAAAGGCCCTAGCTTCCGCACTTTGCGGGTTCTTTCTCTTCTGTCCACTTGAGGCTGTGGAACTCCCGACAGATGCCGAACGCGCCCCTGACCCTGCCCTGGAACTTGCGCCCTTTGACGCCTGACAACTTGCTGAACGATGACCTGGCTGATGACAACTCCAACACACATTCTCCCTGAAGGAACACCCCTGAGATTCATGACCTACCATACCACATCTTAAACACCTTCTCGTTGCCTCTGAACACTGCCTACTGTAAGAAGACTTACAACCTTTACACCATTCTCTCCTTCCTGAACCAGACCCTGAACTTGCTTGTTTCCTTTTACCCTTTTGTCTAAACCCAAAATATTTCTTAGACTTAGGACCTGACTGACTGGTAGCCTAACTACCATGTGATATAACATTTCCCAAATTCATACCCCTTGCTGCTCGTACATCACTTTATACCATCTTTTCCATCACAAAAGCCTGAGATAACGTCGGCGCGGACCTTACAAACGTCATGTATTCCGGCAAGATCATATTTACAAAATGCTGGATTCTTGATTGTTCGTCAGGCACCCATTGTTGCACAAACCTTAACTTGTCCATGTATTTCTCAATCACCTCATCAATTCATATCTGCGGTGTCATCCGCATTTCTAGGAACTCCATATTGATTCTGTTCATATCGAACATATTACAGTACTGTTCACATACCTTCGCATAAAACTGTTCCCAATTAATCATTCTAACTTGCTCTGGAGGGACACTAGCTATCACAGAATCCCACCACACCATTGCTCTATCTTTCAACAACCTGCTCGCATAAGTTACTTTCAATTCTGGCTCACAGTGACACGCCTCGAATGCCTTTTCAACCTCCCATAACCAGTTGAGAGTCGTAGTTGGGTCAGAACTTCCTGAGTAGGGAGACGATCCACAATCTCGGAATTGTTTAAAGGTACATCTTTTTGGTGGTTGGAACTGTTGTTGAAATTGCTGTTGATGAAATTGTTGTTGGTATATGGGCGGCTGAACTTGGTTCATAATCATGGGATTTTGATATTGGTAGTTAAACTGTGGTGGCATAACATGTTGAGGTAATTGGTTCTGTAATGGGTATTGGTACTGGTTCTGGTGTATTTGCGATATGGTTTGCGATTGAGCAGTGGTAAAACCCTGTGGTGTATCCTCGTTACCCGAATTTCTTGCTAACTTAAGCTCATCAATATTTTTCTGAACTTCCTTAAACTTACTTTCAAGCTCATGCACATAATCAGCATCATAAACCTATGCCTCATCCTCCACATCTAGAGCACTGAATGTTCCGGGATGGATCGAGTTTGTAGCGTTCGCATCCCTATTATCTGACATCTGTGCTACAAAACACTCGCACAAAAGCTTAGTGGATAACTGTTAGTTTACTAAACACTAACATGCACAAACATCTTACATTAACTTAGCCCTCATCCCAATGACATGTTTGATTTAACTCAGGGTTTAGGAACAAATACGTGCACGTACTTGCTGCTAAACCACGCTCTGATACCAATTTGTAATACCCTGATTTTTTTTATCACAGCGGAAGTACATTTAGTTACTAAAATAACCCTGGTTAATACTTACAAACCTTAGTAACAAATCAACTTAGTTAATGTTATTACAATATTCCAAAACATCGGTGTTACGTGAAAACATCATTAAAATTGAAAACATCAGAGTTAATCACATAGTCAAACATGTCTTCCAACCCGTCCGCAATACCCGTCCTAAGCAGCAGTACCTAAACCTGCAAGGGGTGGAAATATGGAGGAATTAGCACAACTGCTAAGTGAATGGATACTACCTAACATACCAAGCATAAGCAACTAAACATGCAAAGGTCACAGATATGCTAACGTCCTGAACTAGCATACAACAACAACTGACAATATGAGGATCGGCGGCTTGTACGAGTAGACAACTTAGTTGATCAAGCTACAGTCTACCGATAGTCCGCTTTACTGACTCCACTGCATAACTGTCCAGACGCAACACATGCGTCCTTCTACGCTATACTGAACAATCAGTAACACCATGACCCGACCAGGCTACCACAGTCGACCTCACATCAACCCTACCTTGCCACCTCGGTGGGTTCCCAACCTTGCCGCCTCGGTTGGTGTCCAACTAACAGTACGCACATAATATTACAGATATTCAGTCATGCAATCGTCCTAACTAGCATGGCAATATCTAACTACACATGGTATTCATACTGAACATAAACATAAGAGTAAAGAGTCTGAACAAGTAGCGTGTCAGCTACTTAATACTCTATCCGGAGATAGACCCACTCACCGAATACCAGCAATAAGCTCAGATAATCTATCACTGAGCAGCTTCCTTATCCTTATCACCTGAACATAAGGCAAATCAAGTTAGTTTCTGTCTGTTAACACAAAACAGCATAGTACAGAAAATCAGTCACAAAAAGCACCGCTAAAAGTCCACCTAACACTTATGCATTTTCAGAATTTACATCCTGTTAATCATAAGTCACGCGGACAGCATAATGACTAGGAAACAGCTAAATTAAACAATAACTACTAATCTGATCTGCATCTGTACGATTGCACATGCATCCGTACGGTTGCAAGTCCATCCGTACAGTTGCATCATACATCCGTACGGTTGCACACATACTTCCCAGTTACACTAACACCACTGCATCCGTACGGTTGCACATGCACCCGTACGGTTGCACCATGTACCCGTGCGGTTGCAAGCTGCAACCGTACGGTTGTGTTCATCGAGCAGCAGCAGCAGAAATGATGGGTTTTCGAACAAAAATCACTCAATCTTGTTTGCAGACATGTTTTTGACCCAAAATTCACACACAACATGTTAGGAAAATATTTAAGGACTCAAACCCTCTAGTTTTAAGCATCAATAACATCAATTTGGCTAAATTTGACTCAAAATCCACTTTTGACAAAACTTAACTTAAAACCACACAAATCTAGCAATTTAGAACTGAAAATCAGAAGTTGTTACCTTGAAATGAACACGAAATCAGTAGTAACAATCTTAACAACATAATTTTAATCCAAAAACAAGATTGAGAAATTAGGGTTTCAAGTAGGAGAGAAAGTAGGTACGAAGTGTGTTTAGGAAGATTCAAGAAAATGAGAGAAATGGCAAAATTCTTGATTATATATTTATGTTAAATACCATACTCCATCACACATGGGTATTTACCAGTTATTTGATAACTTTCGTACTTAATTTGACTGCCCTAACGGAGTCCAAATTAAATAAACGAACATGTTCTGTGACCCTTGTCACAAACTGGTCTTAACCAAATAATAAAATAACAATAAACAATATATTAAAATAAAAGCATAATTAACCACACAATTATGCCTAAGGATAAAAAGGTCATCTTACGTCTAGGCCCGATCTGAGGATGTTACAGTTGGGTTTGGGTTCTAATTATTGAGAAAACTCATCTAGACCTCAAATGGGTTATTTGTAGCAAGTTATTGTTGTTATTAGTGGGTTTTGGGTTGATTGATGATTTAGCCATGATTAGGGCTTTAATTTGAGTGTAATCACTATGATTAGTGATTATGTTGTTGAAAGAACCCAAATAGGTGTTGTTGGAAACTTGATTTTGAATTGGGTCAAAATAAGAGTTGTAGGTTAATTTTGGTGAAGACAAGTGTTTAAAACTTGTGGTTTAGTTAAGTTGGCATTGTTGGAACCACTTTCACTAGTGTTAGTGTTTATGGAAGTGTTGGAACCATTTTTGGGTGTTTTAGTTGACTAATTTTGAAATGGGTCAAAATTAGAGTTTATGTGTCAATTTAGGCAAGATATGTGTTTAACACTTATGATTGGGTTTGAGTGGTGTATTAGGACCATTCTCACTTGTGTTAGTGATATTTGGTTAGTTTGGGCGCGATTTGTGCTTGGAAGTGCATTTGGGCCGAAATTGCACTAAGTGTCAATTTGGGTTGATTTGTAAATCCACCCTAATTGTGTTGTTTGTTATGTGATTAATGGAATAGGTACATTCCATTGGCGATTGCGGATTATTCGGTTGCATCCATCAAGATTTCAAGGTGAGTGTAAATATATTATATGCGTATGTATGCATAGGATGGGTGCGGGTTGGTAGAGTGATCCTTGCTCGGATTCACTCTACATGTGTTGGGAGAATGGATTCTTGGAGTTTGAGTCCATGTTGTACGCTTATCCGTTTTGGGTTACCACCCTTGGGGTAGTGAATCTTTGGCGTATATGGATTCACGTTGGCATGTCGGGCCAAACCCGTCGTTGTTGATATGTTGAGGAGACGAATCTCGGGTAGTGCGGATTCATGATGACTTGGGTAGTTCGGTCATCATAGTGATGAGGTGGTGAATCTCGGGTAGTTCGAATTCACTAAGGCTCGGGTAGTCCGGCTAACCTCGGTTGTTGAAGCGGTGAAGGAAGTGAATCTCGGGTGGTGCGAATTCACTTAGTGCGAATTCACTAAGGTTAAGGGGTTAACCTTGGTGTCTTGGTTATCTATTGTATATGCGTATATATACTTATTATATGTTGTAGCTAATCTTGCGGATTTGGCTCGGTGGTACGTTACGTATAGCTTTGCTTAGTTATACTTGGATTGCGGTATGTGTTTACTAATTGTGTTGGTGTTACGTATTCATTTTATGCATATGTATGTATATAGTATGTTTATCCTCACTAAGCGTTAGCTTACCCTCTCGTTGTTTACATTTTTATAGATTCGCGTGGAAGTGGTGGCAATGGTAAGTGTGGAGATTAGTGGATTATTGCGGGTTGCTCTAGAAGACTTTGCTTTTGGATTAGACTTAGTATTGGGTAGTGCAATCCCAATCACCATGCTCGGTCTTTTGTTGTGTTTAAACGAAACGGGTCGTTTTGTTACAAACTAATGAATCGTTATGGTTATGGGGTACTTAAATTGTGAATGAGTGTATTTTGAGTCATATTAAACTTGTATCTGAGTCACTAAATTGTTAGACTTGGAATTGAGTTTAATGAGTTGGTTTAACACTTAGTAAAATTCTAGTTTGCATCAGTTCAGGTCCAAAAGCGCCGCTCCTGAGGTCAAAAGCGCCGCTCTTGGACATCAGTTTGTAGTCTTTTTTATCAGACAGCAAAAGCGCCGCTTTTGCCTGTAGAAGCGCCGCTTTTGGGTAACAAAAAAAAATAAAAAATTTCGGTTTTTAATTAAATGGTTTGGAGTCGTTTCAAGCTTAGACCATCAATTACTATAAATGGTGTCTTTGTAAGTTAGGGTTTTTTATGTCGTCGTTGTGTGAGTTGAAAAATGTGAAGTTATAGTTGGGTGGATTGGAGTGTGAGTGAGAGGTGTGGTATTAATGTGGTAAAATATGATTGATAAATTGGGTAAAAAAATGATAAATCTAATGTGAAGCCCACTAGATAAAGTTCATTTCATATTCTTGTTCTTAAATAACTTGATTGCTTCTTGATTCCGTCATACAAAGATGAAGCAATAAATCTAATGTGAAGCCCACCGGGTAAAGTTCAACAATAAGAGGTCATGCGAGGTGAAGTTCGACGACGGGAAGTCTGACGTTGTGAAAGTTGGTGACGGTTGTGGTGCTCTTGATGCTTCTGTCTGATCTTTTACAAAATATTTTGTAAATTAAGTTCCAAATTTCACTAATAAATTATTTTCTTTTCACATGAGAATGATGGTTGTTGTGTACTCGAAGAGGTAAATTCTGACGATGGTTGTGATATACCCGACGAGGTGAATTCTAAAAATGGTTGTAGTGTATCCGACGATGTGAATTCTGGACGATTATGGGGCTCCATTGTTGAGGATTAGGAAAATTGATGTAAAAGGTATAGAAAAATTGTTAGTGGATTATTTTCGCGTTAAGTTAAATTGTTTGGCACCAGATTATGTATTTTTAGAAGAGAAGAGGAAGAAACAAGTGGGAAGGAGAAAAATTGCACGTCTGGTGAATTTTAGATTCAAGAATAACAAATGGTGGAGTTACCCTTTTACCCTCAATATATTAAATCCAATATAAAAAATGAGTTAATTATACTATTGATATATACTTGTACTTTACCTATAATTATACCAGTAGTTTTTTTTTTCTTTTTAAAATTGTACTCGTAGTCTCTATCATTTATACGACAACAACAACAACAACAATAACAAAATCCAATACCACATAAGTGGTTGTATGGGAGAGGTGAGATGTAGACAATTCTTCCCCTATCCGAGAATAAAAATAAGTCATTTTCCAACCAGAGTGAAACACTCTCAAAAGTAGAGAAAGTCATCCCTCTCTCTATTCAGCGGTTAAAGAGATTGCTTCCGAGTGAACCTTCCGCTACTACATTCGGGCACAATTAGACGTGTGGAAAAACCTTTATAGACGTGTTGAACAACACGTCTACATGTGACGGCTTCAATTGAGTGGTGACATATAGTGTGGTCCCTTGAACACGTCTAAATAGTAGTATTTAGACATGTTCCTCCTTTTTTATCAATTAGACGTGTTCTCGAAACACGTCTAATTGATTAATTTAACACGTCTAATTGATTAACTTAACACGTCTAATTGATAATTAGACGTGTTCCCGGTATCAATTGGACGTGTTATCAATTAGACGTGTTATCAATTAGGTGTGTTCCTTAACCCTTCCTTAACCCTGGTTAAATTCTCAAATATTATAAATAATACCCTCCAAATACAGCCAAATACCAGATATTTCCCCAGCGCCAAATATATTAAAATCTCAAATATTTCAAATAATACTCACCAAATATCAAATGCACCAAATATACCAAATTAAATCTACTACAAAACCAAACTATATATATAAATATTATATATAAATATCTTTAAAGTATTTACAAAACAAATCATATAAATGTAATTTACAATGGAGGAACTCTAAACTAAAAAAGGTAGCTATACATGGTTCTTTTTAGATGGTTCTTTGAGCACTCATCCAACATGCCATCTCTCTGCCATCAGTCCCCTCTAGCGGGTGAAAAAAGTGTCTAAGTATTTAGTTATTCCTCCATGTGTGATACTTGTTCCGAAGCTGTAACTATATATGCATGTTTAAGTATTAGTTTGATTTTGACTAAATGGTATTTATTAATTTATTATTGCAATAAATTTGATTTTTAAGATGTGTCATGTGTGTTACCTGAGACTGCAATTCTCTATGTTGACATGGTCTACGCAATATCACTTAGCTCCATGTCATCCCTTTAATCCTACATATGTTCAAAAAAATGCTAATAATATTATTCAAACATACGCCTATTCTTAAATTACGGGATAGCATGAAAGTAACCTGCACAAACGGAAAACTAAAACTTTCAAAAAATCAATACGTCATGCTATATTGTGTATCAAAACATGAACAAAATCTTTAACAAACATATACACTTACGTTAACTTTTATGTGCAGAAGTATTTTGTGTTGAATCATTGATTAGTGTCAACCCAACTTGAGCCACACAAAGATACCTGTTTTGACCCATTACACAACTAGCTCATTTTGCCACCTTATTATTTACGTACCTAAGTGACCACTTTGAATGATGGATCTGATCTTCAATCAAATCTCGCTCGCTCCTTAGCAGCTGAAGTTCATACACATATAAACATGATTATATAATTCCACAGCATAGCCAAGTATTATCTAAATCTTAATATGCATAATATCTAACATTCATCATTATTGTTCATTTAATCTATATTATTAAAATATACTATATCATATTGTTCATCTACATTCTAAATATATTCTAGTAAAACCCTTTAACCAAACATTACCTTTCGATTGTTGCGATGCGATATGAGAACGTTGACCTCTTTTTCAATTTCATGTAATTGTATCACGATGAATGATCAAGATTAAGAAAACAAATAATGTCATCTTAATATAAAGAGACTATATAGCATACAGATTATAAGCAACAATAACCATATCTATCTATTGCTTATTCCTACTTAGCAAAAAATTGTAAAATGACAATAAATTGGTGCACCATCTAATGCCACTTTGAAGTTGGACCAAATATCGATTAAGAATGAATATAAAAGATCGTACCCAGATTTTTTTGCTGTGTAGGATATCACCGTAGATGTGATCTCCAACATAAAGAACCTACATTCAATTGAATACTGTCTGTTAATCTTACATAAACGTAAAACATTCAACAAAATGAGATAATAAGTTATTCAACTGTTTGTTAAAAAGGAGTAACAAATTATATTAACATGGACTTAAAAATTCTCCCTTCTCTATAACAATAAAAAAACAAGACTATGCAATAAAAAGACTATTGGAATGAGAAAATAATGACCAATTCCACTCAATATACAATATTCATACTAATAGATACAAATACGGTAACTAATATTAACAATATTTGATAAGATAACACAAAAGTAACAAAATCAATTGGCATCAGAACTTATTTTCTGGTACCTATATGATGTAACTACGTAACACATATCAAAATCAGAAAACTCTTAATAATACATACATTTAACAAATTTTCCAAAAGGTTGAAATAATCAACCAATAAACTCAAATTTATAAAATACATGTGAACTGAAGCCTACATTAAGTAATTTCTTTCTATGTCCACCATGTTCCTTACATTACGGATAACAATGGCTGCAACTCTAGCATTAAGACCAGTTGTCGGTTCATCCAAAAAGATAAACATCAAACAAAACATGTATAACATAAATCATACCATTTTATTCTTTTTGGCTTAGACATTTCATCAAACACCTTCCTTGCACCACACAATCACCATTTGAACCTAATATTTTACACCTATGTATGTTCCAAATAGGGAAAAAAAAACATACTAACAACATATCAACATCTAAATAAAAAACTCAGTGAGCCGAAATGAATCAATTTCAGTCTTTAAAGCAATGGATAAACAAATAAAATTCTAATCAAGTAATTAATAGAGAAATAGCACTTACAAAGTCACCAATCACAAAAGAAAGATACAACCGCTTCAAATAAATTAAAATAGCAAGAAGACGCGGAGTAAATTAACTGCAAAAAACATAATCCATACGAATGGAATTACCCTTTATTCTATTAAAAATAAAATTCTTAAAAACAAAATTTAAAAGACTACAATTACATAACTGAAATAGAGGGTTGAGAATACCATTGCAATTTAGATTTTAGATACTGTAACTGAACTCGATGGAATAAACGTACCGATTGTGATGATTAACCCTAAAAAGCGGTTGGAGAATATGACGACAAAGAGCAAAAGCGATTTTACTCAGGTGAAATAGAATAGAGGTAGATGTACATAGGGTTTGTGAGGGTGAAACTGGCGTGCCCTGAATGAAACGAAAGAAAGAAAGGACGATGTTATATACGTGACAAAATAGATAAAGTAACAGTAACTATGGCCAATTCTTAATAAATATATATAGATAAATAAATTAAATTAACTTAAATTAGACGTGTTGACACGTCTAAATAATAACATATCTAGACTTGTTTCGCTTTTTGATCAATTAGACGTGTCAACATGTCTAAATAGTAATGTATTTAGACGTGTTTCTCCTTTTTGGTCAATTAGACGTGTCAACACGTCTAAATAGTAATGTATTTAGACGTGTTCCCCCTTTTTGGTCAATTAGACGTGTCAACACGTCTAAATAGTAA
Source organism: Rutidosis leptorrhynchoides (assembly GCF_046630445.1). NCBI lineage: Eukaryota > Viridiplantae > Streptophyta > Magnoliopsida > Asterales > Asteraceae > Rutidosis > Rutidosis leptorrhynchoides. Next base: position 322,870,728 of record NC_092334.1, read on the forward strand.
TGTATTTAGACGTGTTCCCCCTTTTTGGTCAATTAGACGTGTCAACACGTCTAATTGATAACGTATTTAGACGCGTTCCTCATTTTTTCGTGTCAACACATCTAAATAATAACGCATTTAGACGTGTTCCGCCCATTTTTTTATTAGACGTGTCCATTTACTTTTATAGACGTGTTAATTTATTAACACGTCTATATATAGGGGTCTAAATGAGGATAAATGTAGTAGTGTTCGGCCAATAAGTAGGAAATTTTTTTAAAATAATTGTAAAATAAAATTCGAAAATAATATTGAGACGCCATGAAAATGGTAGAATCAAATTTTCATGGGTTTTAAATCCTGCATGGAATTCAATTTAGGCTCAAAACGACAGTTAAGTTGCCAATAATTCGACGCTCGTTGTTGGCTCAAAGATAGAGCCGAAATCTAATGCATGTTAATTTGTTTCGTTAAACAATTAACTGATGCTATTCTTAGGACTTGTGCATTTTAAAATCCATAGAGACTACCGATATAATTTTAAAAAATAAAAGGACTACTGGTATAATTTTGAATAAATGACAGGGACCAATGACATAGTTAACTCGACGTCGTCGTCACCTGCAAGATAAGGCCAAAAACTTGACTTTACTAACCACCCTTTCTATCTTCCTAGTCAAGCGCGCTAGCTGCAATCAAACTAAAGCGCACACTAGAAAAGAAAGGGCTTAGGCTTCGAAAGGCGTCGGCTACCTTCTTACTGACAGCACAACCAATCAGGCAATCAACCACCACCACTTCACCTTCCACACTCATCACTATTCTCGGTAGCTTCCCCATACGCCCCTCACCCACGCCGCGTAAGATGAATTTTTCGTATGGGTTGACTACCACGTAGAACTACTCCACTCAAACACTACTAATTAAGAAAACAGCTACTCCAAATGATAGAACTACGACAATCAAACACTAACTAACAAAAAGCAACCAAACTGAGAACAATAGACCTAGCTTACATAAGATAGGACTGTTAATTTAAAACCAAACTGCTATCCTTCTGATCCTGTCAATTTAATTAAATATAATTATAACCTTGGAATTCAATCCGTTAAACCATTCAAAACACGACCCTATGTCAACTTAATCTTTCTACTCTTAGAAAGTTAAAAAGTGGATTTATGCCCCACACTTGTACATAAAAAATTTATCTGATTCTCCCTTTGAGAGTCGTCCGTCAACCTCGTTACACGACAAATAAAATCGACTTTTGCAAATGATTCACAATGTCAACTTAATCTTTCTACTCTTAGAAAGTTAAAAAGTGGATTTATGCCCCACACTTGTACATAAAAAATTTATCTGATTCTCCCTTTGAGAGTCGTCCGTCAACCTCGTTACACGACAAATAAAATCGACTTTTGCAAATGATTCACATCCATCCCCTCTTTTGTTAACAAAGTATAGACCGAACCGTTTTAATCGAATCTAAATTTATGCTAGATTATCAACATAATTCAAATACTTTAAAAAATTGATTATAAATTTATCAAATGCAATTTACATTTGTCGACATATTCATAAATCCTTATTTACCACGGAAAAAAAAAAAAAACTCATAATACGACATACTACGTATCAGTGTAACTATTTTCATAATCACAGCCCTTTCTTTGCTCAACAAGGACACAACCCCTTCGCTGTCATCCATCTTAAAGCTAGCCGGGTCCCACTTGTGCTCCTTTTACACAAAATTACATTCCTACCTTCCTTAATAAAATATCTAGTTTCCATGTTTGATCCCCCTATATATAATTCCATATCTACACCCACTCCACTCCATCATATTTTTACAATCTGATTTTTTTATTTTTATTTTAATTTTTTAAAAGAAATGGGTATTTGCAGTTCATGCGAATCTACATCTGTAGCAACGGCTAAACTAATATCACACGACGGAAGATTACAAGAATTCTCGTACCCAGTTAAAGTGTCGTACGTTTTACTAAACAATCCTTCTACTTTCATATGTAACTCCGACGAAATGGAATTTGATGACGTAGTCACTGCTATTAGTGACGATGATGTGCTTCAACTTGGTCAGCTTTATTTTGCACTTCCGTTAACCAGGTTAAGACACCCACTTCAGCCAGAAGAAATGGCTGCATTGGCTGTGAAAGCCACGTCAGCATTAGCTGGTTGTGGACGGAAAAATGTGACGTTTACAATGTCGGAGAAGTGTCATACGAAAAGTTCGGGTCTGAGAGGAAGCGGCGGCGGCGGCGGGAGTGAAAGACGGCGAAATTTTATGGCAATGTTGAGTGCTATACCGGAGTAGAATTAATTAATTAAATTAAAAATGCAAATATTGAGTTGTAATGTTCGTAAATATTTACGGAATATTAAGTAGTGAGATCAGATCTATTGATATGCTTTAAGCCATTAATCCACGCGACAGTTGACATTGACATTCATTTTTATTCATCCACCGTTATTTTATTTTGTTTTTTCAAAATACACTCCAATAAGTTCTAAAATTTTTTTGTGTAATCCATTATATAAGTGTAAGTAGCCTTTAAGAGCTCGAGTGTTACACGCAACTTTTAATCAAACAAACTGAAAACGTATATGTTATACAGAATATTAATTAATGGTACTACGTATAATAAAGATAGAATCGCGAGTATTGTTGTGAATGAAATAAACATAATATGTTTAAGTTTTTTTTCCTTTAAACAAACCACATAAATTGAAAAATGTATGAGTAAATGGTGCAACAGTATTCATGTGTTTTATTAAATACAAAAACCATGTGTCACTAAGAAAAGTACATATCCAAAAAAAAAAAAAAAATCACCAATGGAATCATTTGAAAGTTGAATCATTCTCTAAAAAAAATGTCACAAAGTTTGTTTAATGCTTTGATATGTGGGATTCCGATGATCTTTAAGTTTTAGAATTTTTACGTGCAATGGCCGAAGAAATTGATGCTGAAGAGGCTGAAGAACCTGTTAACAACGAACGAGTTTCACGGTCTCGAACATACATTCATAGAGATCGTGAACAAGTAGGTGAAATGTTACACAAACACTATTTTCATGAATCTCCAAAATATCATGATCGTCACTTTAAAAGACGTTTTAGAATGAGTAAAGATTTATTCTTACGTATCATAAATGATATACTTGCTTACGATGTTCAACCTTTACCAAGACATTTTGCATTTTTTAAACCAAAAATTGATGTTCTTGGTGTGAAGACCCGTCCTAATCCATAAAGACGAATACAATAACATATAATTACATTGCGAGGTATTTGACCTCTAAATGATACATTTTACAAACATTGCATTCGTTTTTAAAAGACAAACTTTCATTACATCAAAAGTTATTAGGCATGCATACCATTCCATAATATATCAAACTATCAATGACTTAATGATAATCTTGTTGAACTCAACGACTCGAATGCAACGTCTTTAGAAATATGTCATGAATGACTCCAAGTAATATCTTTAAAATGAGCAAATGCACAGCGGAAGACTTCTTTAATACCTGAGAATAAACATGCTTAAAAGTGTCAACCAAAAGGTTGGTGAGTTCATTGGTTTATCATAAATAATCATTTCATAATTTTAATAGACCACAAGATTTCATTTTCAAATAATATGCCGGTCTGCTCACGGCTAAAAATCATTCTTATGAAGAACACCTGATGGGAATACGGAAAGTGCAAAACAATCTCACCGGCGGTAGCTAATGCAAAAATGCAAAACAATCTCACCGACGGTAGCTAATGCAACCAAGAAGCAAAACAATCTCACCAACGGTAGCTAATGCAACGTGCAATGCAAATCAATCTCACCGATGGTAGCTAATGCAATCTTTATAAAAATCGAACCATTTATCAAGATGCAAAACAATCTCACCAACGGTAGCTAATGCAACGTGCAATGCAAAACAATCTCACCGATGGTAGCTAATGCAATCTTTATAGAAATCGAACTACTGAATCCAAATAATTCTATCATAGAATGTAGTTTTGAGTACTTGTGTCTATTTCGTCAAACATTTATAAAAACATCTCATGTATTCTCAGTCCAAAAATACAGATTTCAAAGGCATTAAATAAAACAGTTGTAAAAACAGCGCATGTATTCTCAGTCCCAAAAATGTAAAGAGTAAAAGGGAATCAAATGAAACTCACAATACTGTATTTCGTAGCATTAATGCAAATGACGGCACTGAACAAGTGCAAGGTTTGCCTCGGATTCACAAACCTATATTATATATATATATATATATATATATATATATATATATATATATATATATATATATATATATATATATATATATATATATATATATATGTTGGTCAATAGCTGTCTAACAATTCAGGTCAAACCGTAGGGTATCATAATCCTAATGCTCGAGATCGATATGCAAAAGTCAACAAAAGTCAACTTGAACCAAAATGACTTCCAAAATCTATACATGTTTATTATTTAACTTAAATATAGTCGTTTTATATATTTAAATATATTCATCAGATTTTATTAGATTAAGTAATACAAGTCATTTATTAATAAGTAAGAATTTATATTAAAATTTATATAAGATAAAAATACACTTTTATATAATTAAGGTAATAAAATTTATAACGTTCACTTAGTATCATAAAATATAGTGGTATGTATTATTAATGTAATTATATTACGCGTGGTAAAAATATCTTTGTATCCCATATTTATTTGATAAAATAATATTGATAATAATAATAATGAGTAAAAGTTGTATTATTTTGTAATAATAATAATTATTATTATTCTACTAATAATAACAATATTTATATTTACTAATGATGATGATAATTCTAAACATGATAATTTTAATAATAACGATACTTTTTATTAATAACTTTAATAATAATAATAATAATTCTATTCAAAATAATAATTTTTAATAATAATAATACTAAAATGATAATAATAATGATAATGATATTTTATAATAGCAATGATATTTATATTAAAAATGATAATTTTAATAAAAATGATAGTTTTAATATTAATGATATTTTTTATAATAATAATAATGAAAACGATATTTTTATCTAAATCAATATATTACAATATTTTAATTTCATCATGATACATATACTCTTTATTTCCTAATCGATTTGTTTAATAGCTTTTAGTCCTCTTTTATATCGCATTCATAATAATGATAGTAATCATAATAATTAGATGATGCTAATATTAGTTTTAATGATAATAATATTAATATAATAAATATAATAATAATATTAATGATAATACTAAATATAATAATAATAATAATAATAATAATAATAATAATAATAATAATAATAATAATAATAATAATAATAATAACGATAATATTAGTAATAATCTTAATGATAATAATGATAGTAATACTAATAACAATGACAATTTTTAAAGATAATACTTATAACGATAATAATAATAATAATAATAATAATAATAATAATAATAATAATAATAATATTATAACGACGATAATAACGACGATAGTAATAATACTAAAATTAATAATAATTCAGTTGACTATATCTTTTAATCTGTTCATCGAAATCATACGCTGTCTAAATGAAAAGTTATTAATTTTTTGCCAGCTTTTCATCGACATGCATATCATATACCTTATCTCAGTAGCATATGTATTAAAGTCATAATTTATCATAAACTATTTAACGACGAAATTAAACATACAAACATGCATAATCCTATATACTTGAGCACTAGTCAGTGATACACTATTAATATATAAAAGATAAGATATGAATGCTCACGTATCAATATTGTGATTCAATATTGCTAGAAGTACATAGACGCAACGGAGATGATAAACACTAGTTTGACATCACGAACAAAACCCATGAACCATACCCATAACCTCCATAGTTATAACGCATATTTTCCTTAGCTCTATCCCACTAAAAAAAAATCCATTTTGAAATAACTCGATCATAACCTCGTCGTAGTATTTTATGTATAATAATACTAATAATAATAATACTACCACTAATAATAATACGATTAATAATAATATTAATTTTAATAATAATAATAATAATATAAATAAAATAAATATATTACGGAGTACTAATATAGATAGAGAGATTGAAATGTGAATCGAGCAAGCAAAACGACTGAGCTTTATAGCCCAAGACCTGGACCCTCGACCTCTGCGATTGTGGAGCATTTGCACTCACTAGTAGGGGTGTTCATAATATCCGAATCCGAATCCGTAAAATCCGAAAATCCGATCCGAAAATATCTGAAAAATCGGATATCCGGATTTTTGGATATCCGAAAATCGGATATCCGGTTTTTCAGATTCGGGTTTCGGATAGAGTTTTCCAAAAATTTCGGATAATCAGATATCCGATATCCGAAAATATATATTACTAAAAATGTTATTTGTATATTTATATTTATAACTGTGATCTATAATATGAGAATTGGATAAGGCCCTAGGCCCAAAAGGTGAAAAGGGAATGCACAGATTATATTTCCAATTAGAATTTAGAAAACCCTAGATCTAAGTATCTAACTACTTTCTTTCTCTCTAACTCGACGCATATTTCATCTTCATCTCTTCATCTAATCATCTAATCTACAGTCTCCATTTTTGATTTAAGGTAACTAAATTTACTTTTTAATTTCATTGTCTAAATTGTAAGCCTTACATTAAACAAAAGAGGTACTTTTTAATTTCATTGTATAAATCGGTATTGTCAAAATCGATTCATGTCTTAAATCTATTGTTGTGGAAGCTTGCACTAATTATACTTTATTGTCTAAATGTTAACTGGTTTAAAAAAAATACCAAAATCGATGACGGTAAAAAAATAACCAAGATCTGCACTTCTCAAAGTTTTATTATTTTAGTTTTAAGATAGTTTTAATGTTAATAACTTCTTTTACTTTATACAACAGATGGATGAAGCTGCTTAGGATTTGATTGAGGATTATATAGACGAAATTAATATTGAATTCGTGTCTAAAAAATGAGGTGGCTGTTGTTGATAGTGAAGCTGTGACTAAAGCAAAAAAGACACGAACTTGAAAGAAGTAGGTTAAGAGATGCTATCAAAGATCCACAAACTTGATTTAAAGTGATTTAGATTTTTGAGGACTGTAATTTGTTATGTTGGTGATTTGGATTTAAAAAAGTTAGGATATTTGGATAATACGATATCCGAATCTGAAATTTCGGATATCTGAAAACCTGATATCCGAAATTTTGGATTCGGATATCGGATGGCGAAATTCACTAACAGAAATTTCGGATATCCAAAATTTCGAATATCCGGTTTTGGACACCCCTACTCACTAGTGCCGCGATTGCGGACCTCCACCTTCCAGCTCACACTCGATTTTCTCGTGGGCTGCCGACAGTTATATATATATATATATATATATATATATATATATATATATATATATATATATATATATATATATATATATATATATATATATATAATTAGTTATATATTATATTTTATTTACGTATATAGTTAACTTGTAATTTTTATCCCGATGACTTGTACGTTGTCGCTCGACCTATGTTCCGGTTTCGGTTTCTCGAACGCATTTTCGTACGCTTAGAAAACTAGCACATTACATTACGCGACGTGTACCTTTAGGCTTTATCAATAATTAGACTTAAATCAATGAAAAACTATCCCACTCAAAGTGTAACTTATTCATTTGAGTGTTTTGGTCATTTGCTTCTATAAATCATCTTTATATATATATATATATATATATATATATATATATATATATATATATATATATATATATATATATATATATATATATATATATATATATACGACAGCATTATTTTTGAATCAAAACATTTTATATTGAAGTTATATTTTATCATTTGGAATATATATATATATATATATATATATATATATATATATATATATATATATATATATATATATATATATTCATTTAAAAAATATAAATTTATATATATTAGAAATATTTATTTAATAATATAATATTTAGTTTTTCAAATACTAATTATATTTCAAAGTATAACTTAAGATCGTTTACATAATAGGAATTATTATATCATATAACGTTTTTATTTTAAAACTTAACTAAGTATAGTTCATTTATGTACTAGCGTTTATTTTAACTTCTTAACGTACTAATTGACATATCTAAATATCAATCGAATCAATAAGCGAGTGTTACAATCGTTTACTTAATTAATTTGAAATCAAATATATCTCATATACATAAACACGTTTTAAATACACGTTGCAAGTTATCTATATATATTTAACAACCAATATTCCAACTTACATTAATTAATCAAAGACGTTTTAAATAATCAAGTTCTATTATATCGAAAAATGTTTTCGTACATTTGAAACTAAATCAATTGATTATTATGAAATTTAGTCTTCCACTAACTTTTGTCTAATTCTCGTTATTTGACACCTTGTTTTCATATGCAGATCACTTTACCAATTATTCCGAATACCGTTAAAAAGAAAAGTTTTCCTAAATCAAAGTGGACCTCTCAATAGAGACCCGTAATCATCTCACAATGTATCTGATAATTCAATCATTTGATATTATCTTCTAATTCCATCGATAAACATATTGAAACAAATACGTTCATGTAAAGTGTTATACATTTAATACTTTGTTAACATTTTCAATTTAATATATATATATATATATATATATATATATATATATATATATATATATATATATATATATATATATATATATATATATATATAATCATATCCATTTATATAATGGTTCGTGAATCGTCGGGATTTGGTCGAGGTTAAATGAATGTATAAACACAGTTTAAAATTCTTGAGATTTAACTTAACAACTTTGCTTATCATGTCGGAATAATATAAAGATAAAGTTTAAATTTGGTCAGAAATTTCCGGGTTATCACAGTACCTACCCGTTAAAGAAATTTCGTCCCAAAATTTGATTGGGATGGTCATGGCTGACAATAAATATGTTTTCATGACTCATACGAGCTGGAATTTAGAATTTTATCATCAGGGAGTAGTATGGATAAAATGATTCGTTTATGTGAAGAGTACGAGTGAAGCTATCACAAAAGAATGAAATGAGTAAATGCGGTTTTGTCTTTAACCGGTGACATAGTCACTGTTGATTTCCAGAATTCAAGGAATTTAGAAGAAAATCTTCGTAATAAGATTTGATTCTTCGGTAATTAAAGAAATAGGATCTTCTTTGGTTAAATGCGATAATCTGTTTTGATTTCTCTGTCGGATATTTCAGTATAAATCCACCCTCTTCATTTCCTTATTTTTCACAGCTCATACTTTCTATTTTTTCTCCCTCAATTCATATTTTAAAGCATTCGTCACTATGCTCCATCCAGTTCTAATTCTTGATATACTTCCGACTTTCATATCTGTCATTCTTCTTTTTCATCTGCCGCTGGAAGAATCTATTTACTTCTACTATACTCTTGGTTTTATAGTATTTTTAGTTCTCCCGTGTCTTTACGTTATAATACATATTGATATACACGGTTTGTAATTTATGTGTTGCCGTCGGGCTTTATATTTTTCCTTATTTTTCGAAGTCCCTGCTTCTGTCTTTCTATAATGATTGACATCTACAGTTAATGATATTTTCTGTTTGCTGCGATTTATACCCCCTTTCTATTTCAGAGCTTCATACTTTTTGTTTTCTTTTTGCAAGTAATGGTCCAGAATTCGTAGGTATGGAGTTTCGAATTATCATAGTATACAAAGTAGAAAGGAAAGGTAGTAGCACGATTTGATTTGTCAAATTACTAGAATATCCAGAAAAGACTGAATCATCAAGAAAATATTTTCTTGATATTCTTAGAGGTTAAATAGAATACCAGAGTCGCGTAACATGGCACATGATGACTGTATGGTCTGTGAATCGTCATGTCCCATTAGAACTCAACATGACTTACTGTAATATAATCACGTTGATCAAGTGTCATTATATTATACTAACTTATGCTTCAGTTCCCAACACTACTTCAAAAACATTCATATTTTAAACTCGAAGGTTTCAGAATTTAGAAACTAAAATAGTTTCTTTTATGATGTAACACAGATAGTGCGAAGAGGTAAATGACTTTGGATAACAATAGTTATGAAGATATCTTCAGAAACATCGAAGATATTTATAATGAAAGATATGATGATATCTTAGAATATCTAAGATCAGAGGATGATGAAGAATATTGTCCGCAAGGGTTTAGAGTAAGGAGTAAGGTATTCGCTAAAGACTTCAGCAGACACTGAATCATTTGGATTCTTTGAAGGCAGATTTAGTCTTTGTGATTTGTCCACAGCCTCCTTCATGGTTTGCTCAATCCGTTTTTCAGTTCCAAACCTTCTTTTTTTCCGAGCTTTGCCAACACACTATTCTTTATCATCAAACTTTTGACTGTTACGGTTGTCTACCGTTTCTGCTGCTTCATTAAGCTTTTCCAAAAATTCGGGGAACTAATTCGTATATTGGCGTGTTTTTCAGAAACTTCACATTCGAAGTATGTAAACCTAGGAGATAGACGTTATATGTACACATATAACTGTTGGCGTAGACATGCTGCGAGATTTCAAAATACTGATTGCTAATTCCCAGTAATTGGCATGACAATTCTTGTTACAAGATGCGGATGAGTAAATGATGGGGTTTCGATATATATAATGATTTTTCGAAAAGTCAAAGATCAATGAAGTTGTTGGTAAGTTTATTGCTAATGTGGTAGAACATAAACAGTTCCCTGGTAATGATGGTGAAAGGGCAACGTATATATCGAGATTATAGTAAGACTGTTTCGACTGAAAAGTCAAAGTTGACTTGCTGGAGCTATGAAAAAATTAGTTATCTTGGAGAGGGATTGTAAAGTTATTTTAGGTAATAAATGCCAAAGGAGCTGACACAGCTATGTGTTAGTCTATTGCTTTGGTTTCGAGAATTTCTAGGTGTATCGCTATATGCGTAATCCTTCTTTCTGTTGATAACGTGTGGTTGGATCATCCTCTCGGTTGTTTCTTAATTGAGGGGTTTTAAGAATCATGAATGGTTTGAACGCATATTGTAATTGTCAATATACATATGATGTTCTGGAATTTTGAATGATACGAATATTTTTCTGGGTTTTATGAATAAAAGTGATGTTCTAGCACAGTTTTGAATTCAAAGTATGTCTTTGAAAGATGTAGAAATCTAAGAGTGATGTCTTCTGTTAAATCTTGACTTGGATCAGAATATGTAATCAAATTTGGATGAGAATGGTTGTTTTGATTTTTATGAAAGGATGTATATTGTTGTGAAAATAGTGATTATAGTTGATGATTGCTGAGTCAGAATCGAAGAATGTAACATATCAATTGTGAATTTATATATCTTTCGGGCATTACCTACCCATTAAAAGTTTCACAAGTAATATTTTGTACCAGAGAATTTTATTACCGTCTTTATGAAAATATATGTATGTATATTTTCTTTAGATGTAATACAGATTTAATGAGTTAATATTAAATTAAACTCATTTGATTTTTTGGCTGGAACTAGAATGAATAATCTCTAACATTAGAGATTACATAATCTTCACAGAGTATTTCACTACTGTGTTTAATACTCCATTATTTATTCTTATTGATATTTCCTCAGTGAATCATGTTGATGCTCATAGAGCTCTTGCTAACTTCGCAAGGTACGAATGATGTTTCTTAGAGAGTTACTTAGATTATTATGAAACGGAATTCATTGAACTAAAACAGAGATTGTAGTTAATGAAGGATGTACATCATAGCTTATTAGTAATATGAATTTAACCGAGTAATATCTACCCTTTTTCAATTCATACATAATAGCTTAGTACGAAAAGATTTATTATGGTTTCAAAATTCACATATATATATAAAATATACATATAATTTCTTCAGAAGGAATGAGTTAATACTTCATAACTCGTTGATAATATACGCGTTGTTGAATAGTGATGATGTTTGCGGTGATTATGGATCTGGCGGAGCTTGTGATGTTGTAGATGCTACTGATTCTGACGATGCTGACGGCACTGACTGTGCTGGTGATGCTGACAGTACTGTTGATGTTGCTGGTAAAACAAATCTAGCTTGTAATTCGTGTACTATCCTTGTCAGGGTTTTTTTTACTCTTCCTTTTATCATCTCGGTCCACATATCTGATTTATGGTTAAGGCTAGAATAGATAATCTCTAAGACTTTAGAGATTATATAATCGCCGCAGAATTCTTCTCCAATGAAGTTATGAATCAATACTTCATCGGTTAATGTTACTGGTACTCCCTGGTATCTATGGTGCGTATGACGTTGATGTTCGAGGTACAGATTGTGATGTTGTGGTGTGAGATGCTGATGTTGTTGTTGGTGGTGGTAATGGTACCGTTGATGTTGATGTTTATGATGATGGTGTTGTTGATGTCGGTGTTGCTATTGGTGCTTGTAACCTTTGTACCATATTCTCTAAAGCCAATACTCGAGCGCGAAGCATGTTGACTTCTTCTATTACACAGGGATGATCGGTGGTTCGAACGAGCGGGTGAATAAGGTCTAGAATTTGAGATAATATATAATCGTGATGAGACACCCTGGAAATGAGAGAGAAAATGGTGTCTCGGACAGGTTCGCCGGTAAGTACTTCAGGTTCTTCGCCAAGAGGACAATGTGATGGATGGAAGGGATCGCCTTCTTCTTGTCTCCAATGATTAAGTAGGCTACGAAACCATCCTCAATTCATCCAGAATAGATGATGGCTGATTGGTTGATCCATTCCGGTCACACTGCTTTCGGAGCTTGAGTGAAACCTCCATATCAGAATCCGAGAGACTTGAACTAGTGGCAAATTCCATTTTGTACGATTGAACAAAGGATTTTTCAATATGAAATGATTTTTGGCTATCGGATGGTATTCTAATTACATAGAATATCTTTATATATATATATAGAACAAAAGATTTCGTAGATTATGGAGGGATTTACGGAATATGCCAGGCAAAGTTTACAGTAACAGATACGCTAAGATATGAATTTTGTCTATACACTATTCATGCAATCAATGCAGTAAGATATGTCTAGACTAAGAATGATAAGCAGATAATTTCTGACAGAAAATGATAAGCAAAACTTTTGACATGCAGCTAAGGTCGAAGTCCAGACTCACTAATGCATCCTACGACTATCAGTTAGACACACTAATGCAGACCTGGTTCGCTAAGACCACCGCTCTGATACCACATGTGAAGACCCGTCCTAATCCATAAGGACGAATACAATAACATATGATTACATTGTGAGGTATTTGACCTCTAAATGATACATGTTACAAACATTGCATTCGTTTTTAAAAGACAAACTTTCATTACATCGAAAGTTATCAGGCATGCATACCATTTCATAATATATCAAACTATCAATGACTTAATGATAATCTTGTTGAACTCAATGACTCGAATGCATCGTCTTTAGAAATATGTCATGAATGACTCCAAGTAATATCTTTAAAATGAGCAAATGCACAGCGGAAGACTTCTTTAATACCTGAGAATAAACATGCTTAAAAGTGTCAACCAAAAGGTTGGTGAGTTCATTGGTTTATCATAACTAATCATTTCATAATTTTAATAGACTACAAGATTTCATTTTCAAATAATATGCTGGTCTGCTCACGGCTAAAAATCATTCTTATGAAGAACACCTGATGGGAATACGGAAAGTGCAAAACAATCTCACCGGCGGTAGCTAATGTAAAAATGCAAAACAATCTCACCGATGGTAGCTAATGCAACCAAGATGCAAAACAATCTCACCAACGGTAGCTAATGCAACGTGCAATGCAAAACAATCTCACCGATGGTAGCTAATGCAATCTTTATAAAAATCAAACCATTTATCAAGATGCAAAACAATCTCACCAATGGTCGCTAATGCAACGTGCAATGCAAAACAATCTCACCGATGGTAGCTAATGCAATCTTTATAGAAATCAAACCACTGAATCCAAATAATTCTATCATATAATGTAGTTTTGAGTACTTGTGTCTATTTCGTCAAACATTTATAAAAGCATCTCATGTATTCTCAATCCAAAAATATAGATTTCAAAGGCATTAAATAAAATAGTTGTAAAAACAGCGCATGTATTCTCAGTCCCAAAAATGTAAAGAGTAAAAGGGAATCAAATGAAACTCACAATACTGTATTTCGTAGCATTAATGCAAATGACGACACCGAACAAGTGCAGGGTTGGCCTTGGATTCACGAATCTATATTAATTATATATATATATATATATATATGTTGGTCAATAACTATCTAACAATTTAGGTCAAACCGTAGTGTATCATAATCCTAATGCTCGAGATCGATATGCAAAAGTCAATAAAAGTCAACTTGACCTAAAATGACTTCCAAAATCTATACATGTTTATTACTCCCTCTGTCCCACTTAAAGGGTCCACATTTCCATGTTGGGACGTCCCATTTCAAGTGTCCACTTTGTGTTTCAACCAATTAGAAGAGGTTATTCTGGAGAGAGAAGATTTCTGATTGGTGGAGAATGAAGTTAGTGGGATTTCCTAAAACTGTGTGCAAAAAGTAAGTGGACACTTGTAATGGGACGGAGGGAGTATTTAACTTAAATATAGTCGTTTTATATATTTAAATATATTCATCAGATTTTATTAGATTAAGTAATACAAGTCATTTATTAATAAGTAAGAATTTATATTAAAATTTATATAAGATAAAAATACACTTTTATATATCTTAAGTAATAAAATTTATAACGTTCACTTAGTATCATAAAATATAGTGGTATGTATTATTAATGTAATTATATTACGCGTGGTAAAAATATCTTTGTATCCCATATTTATTTGATCAAATAATATTGATAATAATAATAATGAGTAAAAGTTGTATTATTTTGTAATAATAATAATAATAATTCTACTAATAATAACAATATTTGTATTTACTAATGATGATGATAATTCTAAACATGATAATTTTAATAATAACGATACTTTTTATTAATAACTTTAATAATAATAATAATAATAATAATAATAATAATAATAATAATTAAATTTAAAATAATAATTTTTAATAATAATACTAAAATGATAATAATAATGATAATGATATTTTATAATAGCAATGATATTTCTATTAAAAATGATAATTTTAATAAAAATGATAGTTTTAATATTAATGATATTTTTATAATAATAATAATGAAAACGATATTTTTATCTAAATCAATATATTATAATATTTTAATTTCATCATGATACATATACTCTTTATTTCCAAATCGATTTGTTTAATAGCTTTTAGTCCTCTTTTATATCGCATTCCTAATAATGATAATAATCATAATAATTAGATGATGCTAATATTAGTTTTAATGATAATAATATTAATAATAATAAATATAATAATAATATTAATGATAATACTAAATATAATAATAATAATAATAATAATAATAATAATAATAATAATAATAATAATAATAATAATAATAATAATAATAATGATAATATTAATAATAATATTAATGATAATAATGATAGTAATACTAATAACAATGACAATTTTTAATGATAATGCTTATAACGATAATGATAATAATAATAATAATAATAATAATAATAATAATAATAATAATAATAATAATAATAATTATATTATAATGACGATAATAACGACGATAGTAATAATAATCATTTTAAAAGTAATAATACTAAAATTAATAATAATTCAGTTGACTATATCTTTTAATCCGTTCATCGAAATCATACGCTTTCTAAATGAAAAGTTATTAATTTTTCGCCCGCTTTCCAATGACATGCATATCATATACCTTATCTCAGTAGCATATGTATTAAATTCATGATTTATCATAAACTATTTAACGACGAAATTAAACATACAAGCATGCATAATCCTATATACTCGAGAACTAGTCAGTGATACACTATTAATATATAAAAGATAAGATATGAATGCTCACATATCAATATTGTGATTCAATATTGCAGGAAGTACGTAGACGCAACGGAGATGATAAACACTAGTTTGGCGTCACGAACAAAACCCATGAACCATACCTATATCCTCCATAGTTATAACCCATATTTTCCTTAGCTCTATCCCACTAAAAAAAATCCATTTTGAAATAACTCGATCATAACCTCATCGTAGTTTTTAATGTATAATAATACTAATAATAATAATACTACCACTAATAATAATACAATTAATAATAATATTAATTTTAATAATAATAATAATAATAATATAAATAAAATAAATATATTACGGAGTACTAATATAGATAGAGAGATTGAAATGTGAATCGAGCAAGCGAAACGATCGAGCTTTATAGCCCAAGTCCTGGACCCTCGACCTCCGCGATTGCGGAGCATTTGCACTCACTAGTGCCGCGATTGCGGACCTCCACCTTCCAGCTCACACTCGATTTTCTCGTAGGCTGCCGACAGTTTTATATATATATATATATATATAATATTTAATTTATATAATTAATTATATATTATATTTTATTTACGTGTATAGTTAACTTGTAATTTTTATCCCGATGACTTGTACGTTGTCGCTCGACCTATGTTCCGGTTTCAGTTTCTCGAACGCATTTTCGTACGCTTAGAAAACTAGCACATTACATTACGCGACGTGTACCTTTTATTAATAATTAGACTTAAATCAATGAAAAACTATCCCACTCAAAGTGTAACTTATTCATTTGAGTGTTTTGGTCATTTGCTTCTATAAATCATCTTTTCACTATATATACAAATATATATATATATATATATATATATATATATATATATATATATATATATATATATATATATATATATATATATATATATATATATATATACGATAGTATCATTTTTGAATCAAAACATTTTATATTGAAGTTATATTTTATCATTTGGAAAAAAATATATATATATTCATATAAAAAATATAAATTTATATATATTAGAAATATTTATTTAATAATATAATATTTAGTTTTTCAAATACTAATTATATTTCAAAGTATAATTTAAGATCGTTTACATAATAGGAATTATTATATCATATAACGTTTTCATTTTAAAACTTAACTAAGTATAGTTCATTTATGTACTAGCGTTTATTTTAACTTCTTAACGTACTAATTGACATATCTAAATATCAATCGAATCAATAAGTGAGTGTTACAATCGTTTACTTAATTAATTTGAAATCAAATATATCTCATATACATAAACACGTTTTAAATACACGTTGCAAGTTATCTATATATATATTTAACAACCAATATTCCAACTTACATTAATTAATCAAAGACGTTTTAAATAATCAAGTTCTATTATATCAAAAAACATTTTTGTACATTTGAAACTAAATCAATTGATTATTATGTAATTTAGTCTTCCAATAACTTTTGTTTAATTCTCGTTATTTGACACCTTGTTTTCATATGCAAATCACTTTACCAATTATTCCGAATACCGTTAAAAAGGAAAGGTTTCCTAAATCAAAGTGGACCTCTCAATAGAGACCCGTAATCATATCACAATGTATCTGATAATTCAATCATTTGATATTATCTTCTAATTCCATCGATAAACATATTGAAACAAATACGTTCATGTAAAGTGTTATAGATTTAATACTTTGTTAACATTTTCAATTTATAATATATATACATATATATACACAATCATATCCATTTATATAATGGTTCGTGAATCGTCGGGATTTGGTCGAGGTTAAATGAATGTATAAACACAGTTTAAAATTCTTGAGATTTAACTTAACAACTTTGCTTATCATGTCGGAATAATATAAAGATAAAGTTTAAATTTGGTAGGAAATTTCCGGGTTATCACACTTGGTCGACAAAGTTTTTCAACGATACAAAAGTGTACATCTGCGTTGCATCAATTGGCGTCCGATACAGCAGCGGACATGTTTGACGAATACCTGCAAATGTCCGAATGTACATCTATAGTATGTCTTCATATGTTTTGTAGATGTGTTTTGGAACTTTATGTTGATGAATATTTGAGGAAACCAACGAGTAGCGATATATTTCGTTTGTATAGCGCTCATGAAGAAAAGCATAGTTTTAAGGGAATGCTTGGAAGCATCGACTGCATGCATCGGCAGTGGAGGAATTGTCCAGTTTCTTGGAAAGGGCAATATAGGAGTGGTCATCAAAAACACCCAACCATTGTTCTTGAAGCCGTTGCTTCATATGATACGTGGATTTGGCATGCATTCTTTGGTGTTGCGGGTGCTAACAACGATGTTAATGTTTTGAATCAATCTTCGTTGTTTGATGACATCAAAAATGGAACTGCACCATTTGCACCATTTACTATAAATGGTAATACTTACACAAACAGTTATTATTTAGCTGATGGCATTTACCCAGATTGGGCAACATTCTATGCGTATGTATGCATAGGATGGGTGCGGGTTGGTAGAGTGATCCTTGCTCGGATTTACTCTACATGTGTTGGGAGAATGGATTCTTGGAGTTTGAGTCCATGTTATACGCTTATGCGTTTTGGGATACCACCCTTGAGGTAGTGAATCTTTGGCGTATATGGATTCACGTTGGCATGTTGGGCCAACTCCATCGTTGTTGATGACGTTAAGGAGATGAATCTCGGGTAGTGCGGATTCATGATGACTCGGGTAGTTCGGTCACCTTAGTAATGAGGTGGTGAATCTCAGGTAGTGCGAATTCACTAAGGCTCGGGTAGTTCGGCCAACCTCGATTGTTGAAGTGGTGAAGGAAGTGAATCTCGGGTGGTGCGAATTCACTAAGTTCCGGGTAGTTCGGCCAACCTTCATATGTATGAGGTTAAGGAGTTAACCTTGGTGTCTTGGTTATCTATTGTATATGTATATATATACTTATTATATGTTGTAGCTAATTATGCGGATTTGGATCGGTGGTACGTTACGTATAGCTTTGCTTAGTTATACTTGGATTGCGGTATGTGTTTACTAATTGTGTTGGCGTTACGTATTCATTTTATGCATATGTATGTATATAGTATGTTTATCCTCACTAAGCGTTAGCTTACCCTCTCATTGTTTATATTTTTATAGATTCGTATGGAAGTGGTGGCAAGGGTAAGTGCGGGGATTAGTGAACTATTGCGGGTTGCTCTAGAAGACTTTGCTTTTGGATTAGACTTAGTATTGGGTAGTGCAATCCCAATAGCCATGCTCGGTCTTTTGTTGTGTTTAAACGAAACGGGTCATTTTGTTACAAACTAATGAATCGTTATGGTTATGGGGTACTTAAATTGTGAATGAGTGTATTTTGAATTATATTAAACTTGTATTTGAGTCACTAAATTGTTAGACTTGGAATTAGGTTTAATGGGTTGGTTTAACTCTTATATATTTCGAAACTGCACAAGTTCAGGTTCAAGAGCGCCGCTTTTGGGGGTAAAAGCGCCGCTTTTCGTCAGTAAGTTGTAGTCTTTTTGGTCAGTCGACAGGAACGCCGCTTTCAGAAATAGGAGTGCCGTTCTTGTGTTCCCAAAAGCGTCGCACCTGTGGTTGGTGCACCTATAACGACCCTCATTTTTCCATTATATATTTTTCCAATATTAAATGCCCAAACAATATAATTAAAACTTAATGATTAAACTTTAATCAACAATTGTTAAGTGTTAAGAGTTATAAAACATATCAATTAACTTTGTGCAATAATTGACAAGTTAATAAAAGATAAAAATAATAAACTGTTAGTCGACACTCACTGCTAATTAAAATTTATGCATTTATGTAATATTATAACTAATAACCTATAAGTAATAAATAAAAAGTGACATTTATATATATAATAAAACAATTGGGAACTAAATAAAAAAATATATATACAAGTCATGAATTAGTAAAAAGAAAATAATACTTATCATGTAGTAAATGTAAAAATAATAATAATAATAATAATAATAATAATAATAATAATAATAAGACTAAAGAATCTTAAACAATTACATCCTTATGTTGACTAAACAAATAAAATAATATATATATATATATATATATATATATATATATATATATATATATATATATATATATATATATATATATATATATATATATATATATATATATATATATATAAACTAGTACCACCTATTTGTAGTGACCCGAATTTTTCCATGTTTATATATATTAAATGAAATTGATATTTACATGATTAAGTATTTCCAACATGTTAAGCAATCAAACTTGTTAAGACTTGATTAATTGAAATAGGTTTTATATAGACAATTGACCACCCAAGTTGACCGGTGATTCACGAACGTTAAAACTTGTAAAAACTATATGAAGACATATATATGGTTATATATATAGTTAACATGATATTATGATAAGTAATTACCTCATTAGATATTTTAACAATGAGTTATATACATAAAAATAAGACTATTGAATTAAGAAACTCGAAAACGATATATATAACGATTATCGTTATAACAACGTCTTACTAAATACATATGAATCATATTAAGATATTGATACACTATGATAAACATGATAAATGATAAGTAAATATATCATTAAGTGTATTAACAATGAACTACATATGTAAAAACAAAACTACTAACTTAAGGATTTTGAAACGAGACATATATGTAACGATTATCGTTGTAACGACATTTAAATGTATATATATCATATCAAGATATATTAATACATCATATTATCATGATAATATAATAATTTAACATCTCATTTGATATAATAAACAATGGGTTAACAACATTTAACAAGATCGTTAACTTAAAGGTTTCAAAACAACACTTACATGTAACGACTAACGATGACTTAACGACTCAGTTAAAATGTATATACATGTAGTGTTTTAATATATATTCTTACACTTTTGAAAGACTTCAAGACACTTATCAAAGTACTTCTACTTAACAAAAATGCTTACAATTACATCCTCATTCATTTTCATCAACAATTCTACTCGTATGCACTCGTATTTGTACTCGTACAATACACAGCTTTTAAATGTACTTACTATTGGTATATACACTCTAATGATTAGCTCTTAGCAGCCCATGTGAGTCACATAACCATGTGAGAACCATCATTTAACATCTAGCATGAAATATCTCACAAAATAACAAACTAATGGAGCCTATATGATGTAGCAAAGTTCACGTGAATGAGGAGTACACAAACACTTTCATTTTGCAACTTACATGCATCAAACTACTCTCTCACAAGTGTTCTTCCATTGTTCTAAGTGTTCTTCATCATCTTCATTAAAATCTAGCTCAATCTAGTTCATAAATCCATACATAAACCAAGTTATAAAACAACTACTCAAGAACATACCAACAACACTTCCAAGTTTGCTAGCTTACTTTCAATTTTGCAAATCCACTACGAGTGATCATCCAACCTCAAGAAATCTTTATTATTTATAGTAAGATATCTTTCTAATATAAGGTAATACTCATATTCAAACTTTGATTCAATTTGTATAACTTTAACAATCTTATTTCGAGTGGAAATCTTACTTGAACTTGTTTTCGTGTCATGATTCTACTTCAAGAACTTTCAAGCCATCCAAGGATCCTTTGAAGGTAGATCTATTTTTCTCATTTCCAGTAGGTTTATTCACAAAACCTGAGGTAGTAATGATGTTCTTAACATCATTCGATTCATATATATATAACTACCTTATTCGAAGGTTTAAACTTGTAATCACTAGAACATCGTTTAGTTTATTCTAAACTTGTTCGCAAACAAAAGTTAATCCTTATAACTTAACTTTTAAAATCAACTAAACACATGTTCTATATCTATATGATATGCTAACTTAATGATGTAAAACTTGAAAACACGAAAAACACCGTAAAACCGGATATACGCCGTCGTAGTAACACCGCGGGCTGTTTTGGGTTAGTTAATTAAAAACTATGATAAACTTTGATTTAAAAGTTGTTCTTCTGGGAAAATTATTTTTCTTATGAACATGAAACTATATCCAAAAATCAAGGTTAAACTCAAAGTGGAAGAATGTTTTCCAAAATGGTCATCTAGACGTCGTTCTTTCGACTGAAATGACTACCTTTACAAAAACGACTTGTAACATGCATTTCCGAATATAAACTCATATTTTTTCTGTTTAGATTCATAAACTTAAGTTCAATATGAAACCATAGCAACTTGAATCACTCAAAACAGATTTAAAACGAAGAAGTTATGGGTAAAACAATATTGGATAATTTTTCTTGTTGTAGCTACGTGAAAATTGGTAACAAATCTATATTAATCATATCCTAGCTAACTCATATTGTATTATACATGTATTCTAATATATTATGTAATCTTGGAATACCATAGACACGAATACAATGTTTTGACATATCATATCGACCCATCTATATATATATCGGAACAACCATAGACACTCTATATGCAGTAATGTTGGAGTTAGCTATACAGGGTTGAGGTTGATTCCAAAATATTATATATACTTTGAGTTGTGATCTAGCATGAGGCTTGTATACATGAGGTCGTGGATTGATTCGAGATAATATATATTGCTTTATTTTTTGTACATCTAACTGTGGACAACTAGTTGTAGGTTACTAACGAGGACAGCTGACTTAATAAAATTAAAACATTAAAACGTATTAAAAATGTTGTAAATATATTTTGAACATACTTTGATATATATGTACATATTTGTTATAGGTTCGTGAATCGACCAGTGGCCAAGTCTTACTTCCCGACGAAGTAAAAATCTGTGAAAGTGAGTTATAGTCCCACTTTTAAAATCTAATATTTTTGGGATGAGAATACATGCAGCTTTATAAATGTTTTACAAAAAAGACACAAGTACATGAAACTACTTTCTATGGTTGAACGATCGAAGCCGAATATGCCCCTTTTTACTTGGTAACCTAAGAATTAGTAAACCAGTCTACTAATTGACGCAAATCCTAAAGATAGCTCTATTGGGCCCAACAAACCCCATCCGTTGTAGCGGATGCTTTAGTACTTTGAGTTTTATATCATGTCCGATGGATGTCCCAGAATGATGGGGATATTCTTATATGCATCTTGTTAATGTCGGTTACCAGGTGTTCTCCATATGAATGATTTTTATCTCTATGTATGGGATGTATATTGAAATATGAAATCTTGTGGTCTATTATTACAAAGTTGATATATAGGTTAAACCTATAACTCACCAACATTTTTGTTGACGTTTAAAGAATGTTTATTTTCAGGTGATTATTAAGTGCTTCCGCTATTGCATGCTAATTTATGGACAAGAGTTGGAGTCAGTATGCTTGTATTATATTGTTTAAAAACTGCATTCGAAGACAAATATATTGTTGTGTAATATTATTGTAAACCATTATGTAATGGTCGTGTGAAAACGCTATATTTTAGATTATCATTATTTGATAATCGTTGTAATATTTTAAAGGTTATGGTTTGTTTTAAAAAGCGAATGCAGTCTTTGAAAAATGTCTCATATAGAGGTCAAAACCTCGCAACGAAATCAATTAATATGGAACGTTTATAATCAATATGAATGGGACATTTCAGTTGGTATCAGAGCTGGTTTAAGCTGTGTCGTCGGCTTAATCGTAGAGGGGGTTCTCACAGTGTTACCTGTGACGAAGCATTAGATCTTACTCCTCACGGTCCGAATATGGTTGGTTTTGCCGAGAGGCAGGGCCGTAAAATCAGTGTCTGAGGTACACTCAGTGGTCACCAGGCGGTTAGCTGGGAAGGCACTGGGTGGGACGTGTGGTGTCCCCAACTGAGTTAGAGTTGGTATCCGAGCGTTGGTCTTAGAGAACCAGAATTTTTGCATTAGTGTGTCTTACCGAGTTGTTAGGATGCATTAGTGAGTCTGGACTTCGACCGTGTTTTTCTTCAATAACGATTGCTTAACATTTTTTTTTTGGAAACTATATATTATTAACATGTAACTATTATGTGATATATTAATCTCTTAACGTGTTTGATATTGTGTGATAGATTTCTACCTCTAGTACAAATCCCATCGACTCACCTAATAATAATGAAGAGTCGAATATATTTTGGGAAGATTCACAAATTTCCGAAGAGGAACCGGAAGAGGAGGAACCGGAAGAGGAGGAACCGGAAGAAGAAGAGGTTCCGGAGGAAGAAATATTGATACCTACAGTAAATCAATTAAATAAAAGAAAATCCTCAGCCAATGGACCAAAGTTAAAAATGGTCAATGGTGTTTCTGCCAAGGAAGCAAAATATTGGGAAGATTACTAATTTTTCGATGAATCGGATCCCGATGAGGATTCCGATGATGTTATGGAAATTAGCTCGACCCAATTTAATAAAGCAAAAGAAAATAATAAGGGAAAAGGTATAAAAATAGAGAAACCTGATTCCAACCCCGATGAACTTTATATGTATCGGCAACGTCCGTATTTCCTAAAATGTAACAATAACCCGGGAACCTCTAAACCACCAGGTTTTTCTAAACCATTGTGGAAAACGACGGCTCGTATTAGAGAAACACCGTATATCCCTAGAAAATTAGGAAAACGAACCAAGTCCGAAGAAGAAGAAATCAGTGATTCAGATTAGAGGGTTGTAATCATGTTGTGTATTATATGTATTGTAGTGTGCTTGTACTTTTATGTTCTATGTAAAAATTGGTTGTATTATTTGTTAATTATCTTTTATGAATCTAATCCTTGTCTATTTTACAGTGTAAAAACAAAATGGACGTTAAGGGTAGACAACCGAATATTTTAGAAGACCTACCAGAGGATATGATTGAGGAAATCTTGTCTAGAGTCGGTCAGAATTCATCAGCACATTTAGTTATGGTGAAATTAACTTGTCAAACATTTGAAAGACTTTCCAGAAATGCCTTAGTTTATAAAAGGCTTTCCTTTGATAGGTGGGGTATATCACATTGGGGAGACCGTAAGTTACGCCGTGTTTTCTTTAAAGCATTAAATGTGGGGAACCCAAATGCAATTTTACGCTATGGGTTAAGAACCTATTTTGACTCAACATATCCCAATATAGGATTTCGTGAGTTAGAAAGAGCTTCTAACATGCAACATAAAAAAGCATGTTATACTTACGGGTTAGTGATGTTCGCTTCTTTCCAAAGTGAGAAAAAGAACATTGGATTACAACTTTTAAATAAAACCTTCCCACAAGTGACGGATTCAGTAGTTGGGGTGAGAAACAAGGTTTTTAGATTATTACGGCGCTGTTGGACATTACGAAATCCTCGTACTTTTGCGACATTACAACATGCTGCCTAGCCAATGGTCATAACGGTTACTTTCCACAAGACCAAGGATGGGAAGTCGTCTTAGTAAAACCAGAATGCATGACTTGTTTCTGGACGTATGAATTACGTGTCTTTATTTCTTTTGCTGAGCAACTTGCGTATTAACTAGAATTGCCTTTATAGCTGCCGAGTAGCAATGTTATTATGTGCTATATTTCATCCTATATGTATAATAGCGGTATTATAAGTTTGTAAAATATTGTATAAAGTTTGAACGCGAAATATTATTGTAATAAGTTTTTCATATAGAATGGTAGTAGTTGAATTGTATAATAGCTGCTAAGTATGAACTTAACGGGTAGGTACTACCCGAATTAAAACTATAAAATGCTAATATGAAGAAAAAGCTTTTATAAATAAGTTCATATTATGCTATGAAATACTATTGACTACTCTTAAATTCTATATGATTAACTCAATTCTTTTGGCTATTTTTGAAGGAAATGGCACCGACGACTCGTCAGAACTTGAACATGAGTGAGGAAGACTTCCGTGTTTTTCTTGCTGCGAACATAGTCGCAGTACAGGATGCGATGCAAAATAACAATAACTCTGGATCTAGCAGTGGAACTAATTCCGCAAGAAATCTTGTAGGATGCTCATACAAAGAATTCACTGGCAGCAAACCTTTGAAATTTGATGGAACCGAAGTACCAATTGGATTGAAACGGTGGACCGAGAAGGTCGAATCGGTGTTTGGCATAAGTAAGTGTACTGAAGAGGACAAAGTTAAGTACGCTACGCATACCTTCACAGGTACAACGTTAACATGGTGGAATACCTATCTCGAGCAGGTAGGACAAGATGCTGCTTACGCACTACTATGGTCAGCATTCAAGCAATTGATGAACGAGCAGTATCGTCCCAGAAACGAGGTCAATAAGCTCAAGGTAGAGCTTAGAGGATTAAGAACGCAAGGTTTCGATATCACCACGTACGAACGACGATTCACAGAATTGTGCCTATTGTGTCTCAGGACGTTCGAAGACGAAGAAGAGAAGATCGACGCATTTGTAAAAGGGTTACCGGAAAGGATTCAAGAAGATGTGAGTTCACACGAGCCCGCCTTCATACAAAAGGCCAGTCGAATTGCTCACAAATTAGTGAACCAGATCGAAGGAAGGATTAAAGAGCAAGCGACCGAAGAGGCTAATATGAAACAAGTCAAGAGAAAGTGGGAAGAAACCAATGACAAGAGTCACCAATACAACAACAACAATCACAACCACAATCGCAATAACTATCCCAATAACCGCAACATCAATCGCAATAACAACTTCAACAAACGTCCCAACAACTACAATAACCGTCCCAACAACAATAACAGCAACAACAACAACAACAACAACAACAACAACAACAACAATCCCAACAACAATCTCAATAACAACAATGGCAACAAAAACCAAAAACAACCATGCCAAAGATGTGAAGAGCATCACCTGGGGTTCTGCACGACATTTTGCAACAAGTGTAAAAGAAATGGTCATAGCGCGAAGAAGTGCGAAATCTACGGACCAATGCATAACAGAACTAAAAGAACAAATAATGTCGGAACAAATAACACCGCCATAGTTTGTTTTGGATGTGGAAAACCGGGCTACTTTAGTAGAAATTGCCCGAATCAGGGGAATACTAATAGGCAGGGCTGCGGAAGAGTTTTCAATATTAATACGACAGAAGCGCAGGAAGACCCGGAGCTTGTTACGGGTACGTTTCTCATTGACAATAAATCTGCTTTTGTTTTATTTGATTCGGGTGCGGATATAAGCTATATGAGTAGAGATTTTTGTGCTAAACTAAGTTGCTCACCGACGCCCTTGGATAATAAATTTTTACTCGAATTAGCAAACGGTAAATTAATTACTGCAGATAATATATGTCGGAATCGAGAAATTAAACTGGTTAGCAAAACATTTAAGATTGACTTGATACCAGTAGAGTTAGGGTGTTTTGATGTGATAATCGGTATGGACTGGTTGAAAGAAGTGAAAGCAGAGATCGTTTGTTACAAAAATGCAATTCGCATTATACGAGAAAAAGGAAAACCCTTAATGGTGTATGGAGAAAAGAGCAACGCAAAGTTAAATCTTATTAGTAACCTGAAGGTACAAAAACTAATAAGAAAAGGTTGCTATGATGTGCTAGCCCACGTCGAGAAATTCAATTCCGAAGAAAAGAACATCAATGATGTTCCCGTCGCAAAAGAATTTCCCGATGTATTTCCGAAAGAATTACCGGGACTACCTCCACACCGATCCGTTGAATTTCAAATAGACCTTGTACCGGGAACTGCACCAATAGCTCGTGCTCCATACAAACTCGCACCCAGCGAAATGAAGGAACTTCAGAGCCAATTACAAGAACTTTTAGAGCGTGGTTTCATTCGACCAAGCACATCACCGTGGGGAGCTCCTGTTTTGTTTGTTAAGAAGAAGGATGGTACATTTAGGTTGTGTATCAACTACCGAGAGTTGAACAAACTTACCATCAAGAACCGCTACCCACTACCGAGAATCAACGACTTATTTGATCAACTACAAGGCTCGTCGGTTTATTCGAAGATTGATTTACGTTCTGGGTATCATCAAATGCGGGTGAAGGAGGATGATATTTCAAAGACTACTTTTAGGACGTTTTACTGTCATTACGAGTTTATGGTTATGCCGTTTGGGTTGACTAACGCACCAGCTGTGTTCATGGACCTCATGAATCAAGTGTGTGGACCATACCTTGACAAGTTTGTCATTGTTTTCATCGATGACATACTTATTTACTCAAAGAATGACCAAGAGCACGAAGAACATTTGAGAAAAGTGCTAGAGTTGTTAAGGAAAGAGAAATTGTACACTAAGTTTTCAAAGTGTGCATTTTGGTTGGAAGAAGTTCAATTCCTCGGCCGTATAGTGAACAAAGAAGGTATTCAGGTGGATCCAGCAAAGATTGAAACCATTGAAAAATGGGAAACCCCGAAAACTCCGAAACATATATGCCAATTTTTAGGACTAGCTGGTTACTACAGAAGATTCATCCAAGATTTTTCTAAAATAGCAAAACCCTTGACTGCATTAACGCATAAAAGGAAGAAATTTGAATGGAAAGATGAACAAGAGAAAGCGTTTCAATTGTTGAAGAAAAAGTTAACTACGGCACCTATATTGTCATTACCTAAAGGGAATGATGATTTTGTGATATATTGTGATGCCTCAAAGCAAGGTCTCGGTTGTGTATTAATGCAACGAACAAAAGTAATTGCTTATGCGTCTAGACAATTGAAGATTCACGAGCAGAATTATACGACACATGATTTGGAATTAGGCGCGGTTGTTTTTGCATTAAAGACTTGGAGGCACTACTTATATGGGGTCAAAAGTATTATATATACCGACCACAAAAGTCTTCAACACATATTTAATCAGAAACAACTGAACATGAGGCAGCGCAGGTGGATTGAATTGTTGAATGATTACGACTTTGAGATTCGTTACCACCCGAGGAAGGCAAATGTGGTAGCTGACGCCTTGAGCAGAAAGGATAGAGAACCCATTTGAGTAAAAGCTATGAATATAATGATTCACAATAACCTTACTACTCAAATAAAGGAGTTGCAACAAGGAGTTTTAAAAGAGGGAAATTTAAAGGATGAAATACCCAAAGGATCGAAGAAACATCTTAATATTCGGGAAGACGGAACCCGGTATAGGGCTGAAAGTATTTGGGTACCAAAATTTGGAGATATGAGAGAAATGGTACTTAGAGAAGCTCATAAAACCAGATACTCAATACATCCTGGAACGGGGAAGATGTACAAGGATCTGAAGAAACATTTTTGGTGGCCGGGTATCAAAGCCGATGTTGCTAAATACGTAGGAGAATGTTTGACGTGTTTTAAGGTCAAAGCGGAGCATCAGAAACCATCAGGTCTACTTCAACAACCCAAAATCCCAGAATGGAAATGGGAAAACATTACAATGGATTTCATCACTAAATTGCCAAGGACTGCAAGTGGTTTTGATACTATTTGGGTAATAGTTGACCATCTCACTAAATCAGCACACTTCCTGCCAATAAGAGAAGATGACAAGATGGAGAAATTAGCACAATTGTATTTGAAGGAAGTTATCTCCAGACATGGAATACCAATCTCTATTATCTCTGATAGGGATAGCAGATTTATTTCAAGATTCTGGCAGACATTACAGCAAGTATTAGGAACTCGTCTAGACATGAGTACCGCTTATCATCCACAAACTGATGGGCAGAGCAAAAGGACGATACAAACGCCTGAAGACATGCTATGAGCATGTGTTATTGATTTCGGAAACAGTTGGGATCGACACCTTCTGTTAGCAAAATTTTCCTACAACAATAGCTACCATTCAAGCATTGAAATGGCGCCGTTTGAAGCACTCTATGGTAGAAAGTGCAGGTCTCCGATTTGTTGGAGTGAAGTGGGGGATAGACAAATTAGGGGTCCAGAGATAATACAAGAAACTACCGAGAAGATCATCCAAATTCAACAACGGTTGAAAACCGCCCAAAGTCGACAAAAGAGCTACGCTGACATTAAAAGAAAAGATATAGAATTCGAAATTGGAGAGATGGTCATGCTTAAAGTTGCACCTTGTAAAGGTGTTGTTCGATTTGGTAAACGAGGGAAATTAAATCCAAGGTATATTGGACCATTCAAGATTATTGATCGTGTCGGACCAGTAGCTTACCGACTTGATTTACCTCAACAACTCACGGCTGTACACAACACTTTCCACGTCTAGAATTTGAAGAAATGTTTTGCTAAAGAAGATCTCACTATTCCGTTAGATGAAATCCAAATCAACGAAAAACTTCAATTCATCGAAGAACCCGTCGAAATAATGGATCGTGAGGTTAAGAGACTTAAGCAAAACAAGATACCAATTGTTAAGGTTCGATGGAATGCTCGTAGAAGACCTGAGTTCACTTGGAAACGAGAAGATCAGATGAAGTAGAAATACCCACACCTATTTTCAGAAGATACGTCAACACCTCCCACTACTTAAAATTTCGGGACGAAATTTATTTAACGGGTAGGTACTGTAGTGACCCGAACTTTTCCATGTTTATATATATTAAATGAAATTGATATTTACATGATTAAGTGTTTCCAACATGTTAAGCAATCAAACTTGTTAAGACTTGATTAATTGAAATAGGTTTTATATAGACAATTGACCACCCAAGTTGACCGGTGATTCACGAACATTAAAACTTGTAAAAATTATATGATGATATATATATGGTTATATATATAGTTAACATGATATTATGATAAGTAAGTATCTCATTAGGTATTTTAACAATGAGTTATATACATAAAAATGAGACTATTGAATTAAGAAATTCGAAAACGATATATATAACGATTATCGTTATAACAACGTCTTACTAAATACATATGAATCATATTAAGATATTGATACACTATAATAAACATGATAAATGATAAGTAAATATATCATTAAGTGTATTAACAATGAACTACATATGTAAAAAAAAAAACTACTAACTTAAGGATTTCGAAACGAGACATATATGTAACGATTATCGTTGTAACGACATTTAAATGTATATATATCATATCAAGATATATTAATACATCATATTATCATGATAATATAATAATTTAACATCTCATTTGATATAATAAACAATGGGTTAATAACATTTAACAAGATCGTTGACTTAAAGGTTTCAAAACAACACTTACATGTAACGACTAACGATGACTTAACGACTCAGTTAAAATGTATATACATGTAGTGTTTTAATATGTATTCTTACACTTTTGAAAGACTTCAAGATACTTATCAAATTACTTCTACTTAACAAAAATGCTTACAATTACATCCTCATTCATTTTCATCAACAATTCTACTCGTATGCACTCGTATTTGTACTCGTACAATACACAGCTTCTAAATGTACTTAGTATTGGTATATACACTCTAATGATTAGCTCTTAGCAGCCCATGTGAGTTACCTAACCATGTGAGAACCATCATTTAACATCTAGCATGAAATATCTCACAAAATAACAAACTAATGGAGCCTATATGATGTAGCAAAGTTTACGTGAATGAGGAGTACACAAACACTTTCATTTTGCAACTTACATGCATCAAACTACTCTCTCTCAAGTGTTCTTCCATTGTTCTAAGTGTTCTTCATCATCTTCATCAAAATCTAGCTCAATCTAGTTCATAAATCCATACATAAACTAAGTTATAAAACAACTGCTCAAGAACATACCAACAACACTTCCAAGTTTGCTAGCTTACTTTCAATCTTGCAAATCCACTTTGAGTGATCATCCAACCTCAAAAAATCTTTTTTATTTACAGTAAGATATCTTTCTAATATAAGGTATTACTCATATTCAAACTTTGATTCAATTTCTATAACTTTAACAATCTTATTTCGAGTGGAAATCTTACTTGAACTTGTTTTCGTGTCATGATTCTACTTCAAGAACTTTCAAGCCATCCAAGGATCTTTTGAAGCTAGATCTATTTTTCTCATTTCCAGTAGGTTTATCCACAAAACCGGACTTAGTAATGATGTTCTTAACATCATTCGATTCATATATATAAAACTACCTTATTCGAAGGTTTAAACTTGTAATCACTAGAAAATAGTTTAGTTAATTCTAAACTTGTTCGCAAACAAAAGTTAATCCTTCTAACTTGACTTTTAAAATCAACTAAACACATGTTTTATATCTATATGATATGCTAACTTAATGATTTAAAACCTGAAAACACGAAAAACACCGTAAAACCGGATATACGCCATCGTAGTAACACCGCGGGCTGTTTTGGGTTAGTTAATTAAAAACTATGATAAACTTTGAATTAAAAGTTGTTCTTCTGGGAAAATTATTTTTCTTATGAACATGAATCTATATCCAAAAATCATGGTTATACTCAAAGTGGAAGTATGTTTTCTAAATTGGTCATCTAGACGTCGTTCTTTCGACTGAAATGACTACCTTTACAAAAACGACTTGTAACCTGTATTTCCTACTATAAACTCATACTTTTTCTGTTTAGATTCATAAACTTAAGTTCAATATGAAACCATAGAAACTTGAATCACTCAAAACGGATTTAAAACGAAGAAGTTATGGGTAAAACAAGATAGGATAATTTTTCTTGTTGTAGCTACGTGAAAATTTTTAACAAATCTATATTAATCATATTCTAGCTAACTCATATTGTATTATACATGTATTCTAATATATTATGTAATCTTGGGATACCATAGACACGAATACAATATTTTGACATACCATATCGACCCATCAATATATATATTTCGGAACAACCATAGACACTCTATATGCAGTAATGTTGGAGTTAGCTATACAGGGTTGAGGTTGATTCTTAAATATTATATATACTTTGAGTTGTGATCTAGCCTGAGGCTTGTATACACGAGGTCGTGGATTGATTCGAGATAATATATATTGCTTTATTTTCTGTACATCTAACTGTGGACAACTAGTTGTAGGTTACTAACGAGGACAGCTGACTTAATAAACTTAAAACATTAAAAATTATTAAAAATGTTGTAAATATATTTTGAACATACTTTGATATATATGTACATATTTCTTATAGGTTCGTGAATCGACCAGTGGCCAAGTCTTACTTCCCGACGAAGTAAAAATCTGTGAAAGTGAGTTATAGTCCCACTTTTAAAATCTAATATTTTTGGGATGAGAATACATGCAGCTTTATAATTTTTTTACAAAATAGACACAAGTACATGAAACTACTTTCTATGGTTGAACGATAGAAGACGAATATGCCCCTTTTTACTTAGTAACCTAAGAATTAGTAAACCAGTCTACTAATTGACGCGAATCCTAAAGATAGATCTTTTGGGCCCAACAAACCCCATCCATTGTAGCGGATGCTTTAGTACTTCGAGTTTTATATCATGTCCGATGGATGTCCTGAAATGATGAGGATATTCTTATATGCATCTTGTTAATGTCGGTTACCAGGTGTTCACCATATAAATGATTTTTATCTCTATGTATGGGATGTATATTGAAATATGAAATCTTGTGGTCTATTATTACAAAGTTGATATATAGGTTAAACCTATAACTCACCAACATTTTTGTTGACGTTTAAAGCATGTTTATTCTCAGGTGATTATTAAGAGCTTCCGCTGTTGCATGCTAATTTATGGACAAGAGTTGGAGTCAGTATGCTTGTATTATATTGTTTAAAAACTGCATTCGAAGACATATATATTGTGGTGTAATATTATTGTAAACCATTATGTAATGGTCGTGTGAAAACGCTATATTTTAGATTATCATTATTTGATAATCGTTGTAATATTTTAAAGGTTATGGTTTGTTTTAAAAATCGAATGCAGTCTTTGAAAAACGTCTCATATAGAGGTCAAAATGTCGCAACCTAAAATTTACTTGTCTTGACCCAAAACTGCTATGAATCATAATTCAAACCCGCCCATTTTGCCACGTTCTAAAGAACATAACAAATAACTTTCTAATAATACCTTAATACTGAAGGAGATATTTTTTGCAGGACACGAGTTTAATCCAATCAAAACATACTACCCGTCAGTAGCTCCATGTGATGCTCGGTCCTTTCACACGGTGCTCATATCATACTTATTTTTTCTTGATCTTTAAGCATGTGGTCCTGATTATTGGCATGATCACGAATCTACTTTAAAAGTGTTTTGAGACTTTAGCCACCTATTTTTTATCAATAGCTTGCTTTTCCTTAATTTAGATTTCAGTCAAGCCTCTTCACTGCTTAACTGAGCTACGTCACACATAAAAACATAGTATCAAACTGATTATTTGATACAGTCTGTGAGGAATAAGTAATATATAAATAATTATTATTGTTTTATGTGCTGAATAATCTTCAGAGTAATTGAATTTACCCAAACAACCCTCCATTTTAGGTAGTTGGAAAAACAATTATCAATAAAATTTAAAAAGTAAGGACCTAAACGAAAATTCACATTATTTGGATTTTTATTCATTAAGACATGTATTATATATTAAGTCACAAACAAACACCTTCGATGTCTTTTCATATTAAGTTTCCTACAATTAAGTCAATTAAGTGAAAAATAAACATGACCTTAATACTCGTAGTTAAGTTTTGAATGACTAACATTGTGATTTTTTTTTTGTGTAGAGTAAGGGTGATGTGAGTTGTTAGTAGAATGCTAATTTGGCACTTAATTTTTATTTTTATTTTACAAGTAATATATATAAATAATAATAAGAGTTAACAAAATATAAAAAGCATATTACATTAAAAAAGTACATCATTTAAATTCTAAAGAAAATTTAAAAGTGCGTCGGTTTAATTCCTAAACAAAATGAAAAAATACATGATACATAAATTATTCATTAGCGGTACGGAAGTAGGATGATAAGTTCTACACGTGCTCGATTAAATATGTCTGCAATTGATTCTGAACGTTCTTATCTCTTATTTCCTCAATCCTTGCATCCCGATCCCTCAAATTCCATTCTAACCGTCGTGGTCGGTTAATTAGTTTAGCAACATTTTCTCTTCTGCGCGTCCAATCGCAAAACCATTATTTTCTTGAATCATGTTATGTAATGCAATACAAGCATACATATGTCATCTAATTTTGTTGAAGTCCATAGATCTCATTGGAGTTTACGTGGCTCGTCAGTTGGATTATTGGGTGATTTGACCAACATAGCCCAATCTGGGTATATATACTATCACCAAGGTAATACCCTCTCTCGTAGTGACTCCCGTTTACATAAAATGGTAGAGCAGTGCCATCTTTTATAGTGTTGAAAAACGGTGAATAATTTAAAACATTAATATCGCTGTTTGCATCTGCCATATCAAAGAATGCATGTCATATCCACTTATCTTGAGAGGCGACTGCTTCAAACATTATTGATTGACTTTTTTCTTATCACCCATATTATATTGTCCATGTCACGCAACAGGTTAATTTTTTCACTCTCAATGCACACAGTCAATACTACCAAACATACCCGGTAAACCAAGTTTTGTGCATGAAAATTATAAAGGCGAGCAATATATTTAGCAGTTTTTTTTTCGCAAACCCTCTCTAACAAATAAATGAAATACGCATTTGAAAAAATTATTTAGACAGTTAGCCGACGTTTTCTCACCAATTTGACTACCAAGTGCATCCGAACGTTCTCTAAAATACAAAAAATATTCGCGAATATAACTACTATTAAAGTTAGATATACCTTCGATAATTTCAGAGAAATAATTGACGACACATTCGATAACGTCGTTTAAATTATTAGGCAATACTTTGGTGTTTACGAAAAATTAATCCTTGTATAACCTTTCAGCCGCTTCTTCACAATCCCTTGAAATATAAACTTTGTCTCCCGTGAAATTATTGCAATAGTCATAAACTTTCCATCAATCCACTTTTGTCGCGTGTACAAAGTCATAACTCACTCCCATTGCTTCCTGCGTTGGAAAGCAACCAACACTCACAATTTCTTGCAAAGCAACACCACATTAGGCCATTTCTGGGCGTGATTTTTTTGACACATAGGATCCTATGATGTTGCTTCTTGTGCATTACAAACGGTCTTAAGAAAATTAGATTGAAATATATAAACAATTCATAATATATATAATAAAATATGAACGCATTATAATTCTTAATTTTAATATTAACAATACTAAAAAGTTTATCATGAAAACTTTGATGAATATTTACTTTATAACTAAATTATGTAATAACAATTAGTATATTGAAATTTTTTTTCTGAAAAGCAAGTAAAATTTTTATTAATATATCGGAAAATTTACGAAGCTGTAACGACCCCAAATCCGTTTACCAAAAACGAAGCACAATTTTTTTTATAAGTTAGGTCCTAATATAGCGTTCATAATACATAACATTTTCAACTTGGTTTTAACAAAAATGTAACATCGTCACGATGAATTTACCAATTTATAAAGACCCTTGGTACACAATGATACTTTACAAAAGAATTTGTAATAATGACCCAATCACATGAATTACGGGTTAATACTCAATAACCTAACCCGATACCAAGAGCATAATTCCGGAGACTACAAAATCCCCAATCCACATCTAAATATACAAAAGCTACACCCATCGAGCCCAAGCACTCCTACACATCTAGTCTAACAACTAGCTGGCTTCAAATCACAATACCTGTAAAAAGGTAAACAATGAGAAGGGTAAGCATAAAGCTTAATGAATGCAATAATTATACATATACATATATAATCTACTGTAACATCCTCAGACAGGGCTTAAATGTAAGATGACTATTTTGCCCTTATGCATAATTGTGTGGTTAATTATGTTTTTATTTTAGTTGAATAGTTTATATTATTTTATTATTTGGTTAAGACCAGTTTGTGACAAGGGTCACAGAACATGTTCGTTTATTTAATTTGGACTCCATTAGGGTAGTCATATTAAGTACGAAAGTTATCAGATAACTAGTAAATACCCGTGGTATTGTGTTTAACCTAAATATAAAAGCAAGAAGTCAGCTACTTCTCTCATTTTTTTCTTAAATCTTCCACACACACCGTACCTAATTTCTCCTAGTTGAAAACCCTAATTCTCAATCTTGTTTTTTGGAGTATAAATTGTGTTGTTAAGATTGTTACTACTGTTTTCGTGATCATTTCAAGGTAACAATACACGAATTTCAGTCTCAAATTATTGGATTTGTATGGTTTTAAGGTAGGTTTTGTCAAAGTGGGTTTTTATGTCAAATTGGTTGATTTTAATGTTGTTTGATGTATAGGATTTATGGGTTTAAGTCCCAAAAGGTTTTGTGCAAAAGATATGACCATTTTCAGGGTAAAAAATGAGTCTAAAATCGAGATTGGGTGAATTGGGGATGAAACCCGTCAGTTTTCTACTGCTACTCCACGAAGAACACAACCGTACGGTTGCAGCTTGCAGCCGCACGGGTACATTGTGCAACCGTACGGGTGTATGTGCAATCGTAGGGATGCAGTGGTGTTGGTGCAACTAGGCAGTGGGTGTGCAACCGTACGGGTGCACGATGCAACCGTATGGGTGCACGATGCAACCGTACGGATGCATGTGCAACCGTACGGATGCAGATCAGTGATGCATTGTTGTGTAATTTAGCTGTTTCCTAGCTGTTATGATGTCCGCATGACTTATGATGATCAGGATGTAAATTATGAAAATGCATAAGCGTTAGGTGGACTTTTAGTGACACTTTTGTTACTGATTTACTGTATTGTGCTGTTTGTATGCTAACGGACAGAAACTAACTTGATTTGCCTTATGTTCAGGTGATAAGAATAAGGAAGCCGCTCAGTGATAGATTATCTGAGCTAGTTGCTGGTATTCGGTGAGTGGGTCTATCTCCGGATAGAGTATTAAGTAGCTGACATGCTACTTGTTCAGACTCTTTATACTTATATTTATATCTATTATGAATACCATGTGTAGTTAGATATTGTCATGCTAGTTAGGACGATTGCATGACGGATTATCTATGATCTTATGTGCGCACTTTTAGTTGGACACCAACTGAGGCAGCAAGGTTGGAAACCCACCGAGGCAGCAAGGTAGAGTTTGTGTGAGGTCGACCAAGGTAGCCTGGTCAGGTCATGATGTTACTGATTGTTCAGTATAGCATAGAAGGACGCATGTGCTGCATCTGGACGTTTATGTAGTGGAGTCAGTAAAGCGAACTATCGGTAGACTGTAGCATGATCAGTTAAGTCGTGTGCTCGTACAAGCCGCTGATCCTCGTGTTGTCAGTTGTTATTGTATGCTAGTTCAGGGCGTTAGCATATATGTGACCCTTGCATGTTCAGTTGCTTATGCTTGGTCTGTTAGATAGTATCCATTCACTTAGCAGTTGTGATAATTCCCCCACATTTCCACCCCTTGCAAGTTTAGGTACTGCTGATTAGGACGGGTGTTTTGGACGGGTTGAAGATATGTTTGACTATCAGCTGAACTCTGATGTTGTCTCTTTTGTACTGTTTTCACGTAATACTGTCACGTATAATGTTGTAATGAATGTTGGATTATAAACTATGTTTTGTAAACTTTAACCAAGGGTGTTTTGGTAATCAAATACTTACTTCCGCTGTAATAATAAAAAAAAATCAGGGTGTTACAACTTGGTATCAGAGCGTGGTTTAGCAGCAAGTACGTGCGCGTATTTGTTTCTAAACCCTGAGTTAAGTCAAACATGTCTGTGGGATGGGGGTTAAGTGAATGTAAGATGTTTGTGCATATTAGTGTTTAGTAAACTAACAGTTATCCACTAAGCTTTTGTGCGAGTGTTTTGTAGCACAGACGGTAGATAACAGAGATGTGAATGCTACGAACCCGATCCACCCTGGAATGTTCAGTGCTCCAGATGTGGAGGATGAGGCAGGGATTTACGAGACTGATTATGTACATGAGCTTGAAGGCAAGCTTAAGGAAGCTCAGGAAAAGATTGCTGAGCTTGAGTTAGCTAGAAATTCGGGTAATGAGGATACACCACCGGGTTTTGCCACTGCTCAATCACACACCGTACCGCAAATACACCAGAACCAGTACCAATACCCATTACAGAACCAATTTCCTCAGCATGTCATGCCACCACAGAATTACTACCAGTATCAAAATCCCATGATGATGAACCAAGTACAGCCACCCATATATCAACAATCATTTCCACAACAACAATTCCAACAACAATACCAGCTACCAAAAAGATGCAATTTTAAACAATTCAGATATTGTGGACCATCTCCATTCTTGGGAAGTTCAGACCCAGCCGTGACTCTCAATTGGTTACGGAAGTTCAGACAGGGCTATGGTGTGGTGGGATACGGTAATAGCAAGTGTTTTTCTAGAACAAGTTCGAATGATCACTTGGGAGCAGTTTTATGGTACGGTATGTGAGCAGTATTGCAATGTGTTTGACATGAACAGAATCAAAATGGAGTTTTTGGAGATGCGGATGACACCTCAAATGTCAATTGATGAGGTGATTGAGTAATACATGGACAAGTTAAGGTTTGTGCAATAATGGGTGCCTGATGAACAATCAAGAATCCAGCATTTTGTGAACATGATCTTGCCAGAATACAGGACATTCGTGAGGTCCGCGCCGATGTTATCTCAGGCTTTTGTGATGGCAAAGATGGTAGAAAGTGATGTTAGAGCAGCGAGGTGTATGAATATAGGGAATGTGGTACCATAGGGTAGTCAAGCTACCAGTCAGTCAGGTTCTAAGTCTAAGAAATCTTTTGGATTTAGACAAAAGGGTAAAGGTAATCAAGCAAGTTCAGGGTCTGGTTCGAGAAGGAGAGAATGGTGTAAAGGTTATAAGTCTTCTCACAGTGGGCAGTGTTCAGAGGCAACGATAAGGAGTTTAAGATGTGGTATGGTAGGTCATGAATCTCTGGGGTGTTCCTTCAGGGAGAATGTATGTTGGAGTTGTCATCATCCGGGTTATCGTTCAACAAGTTGTTAGGCATAAAAGGGCGCAAGTTCTGGGGCAGGGTTAGGGGCGCGTTCGGTATCTGTTGGGGGTTCCACAGCCTCAAGTGCACTGAAGAGAAAGAACCTGCTGAGTGCGAAAGCCAGGGCCTTTCAGATGACAGTTGAGGCCGCAACTAATAATGATGATGTCATAACCGGTATGTTCTTGATCAACTCAATACCTGCTAGAGTATTGTTTGATTCGGGTGCAAATAGGACGTTTATGTATGTAGATTTCTGTACTAAGTTAGGGTTACCTGCTACTGTGCTACCTGAGCCTGTTAGAGTAGAGGTAGCTGATGGTAAGACGGTTCCAGTCACAACGTATGTGTCTGGGGCTAGTATTGAAATTGATGGTAGACCGCTTGCTATGTCCTATTTAGTGATACCTATCCCAAACTTTGATGTAGTGTTAGGGATGAACTGTATGAGCCTACATAAGGCCCACATTAATTGTGATAAGAAGATTGTGACTTTCCGTTTGACCGATGGAACCCGTATTGTGGCCCGAGGGGAACGAAGTAGGTCCAGTTTTCCATTGATCTTTATGATGAAGGCAAAGAAGTCACTTTCTAAGGGGTGTGATGAAATGTCCCATTCATATCGATTATAAACGTTTCATATTAATTGATTTCCTTGCGAGGTATTGACCTCTATATGAGACGTTTTTCAAAGATTGCATTCGATTTTTAAAACAAACCATAACTGTGATGCCCCGTACAAAACCATCGTGTACGAATCATCAACAACAGGATCATTACAAGGTTAAGTACTATATGCTGTAATAAAAGAAGTTACATTCACGATAAAAAAGATGACGTCATAACCGACGTCAATTGTTTTACACCAACAGTATGCTTCTACGAATAGCAAGCATGAATAAATGTATGTGACCCTTAGGTCGTTACAAAACATAGTTCAAAAGTATTAAAGTTTGAATGCAAGATAAACAGTTCATGCGGTGATAACACTAGAGCAGCGGGTGTCTATGGCAAGACTAGCACGACAACGGAAGCAAATAAGCTTAAGCACCTGAGAAAAACATGCTTAAAAACGTCAACACAAAGGTTGGTGAGCTATAGTTTAAGTATAACAGTAATGTAGGGTAGGCCACGAGATTTCAGTGCTACAAAGAGCGTTTCAAAATAGTATTCCAAATCGGTATGTTTAAGTATATGCTCAATCGTGGGCACTCGGTAACTAACTTAACGTTTAATAATATATCACCCCCTGAAAGTACACTTGGTAAGTGCGTATGTTTACGAAGTATTAAACACTCGTTAAATGCTAGCACGACTAGCCCGAGTGGGGATGTCAAACCCTATGGATCCATATCTAAGATTCGCGTTCACGGTTCAAAAACCAATGATTAAACGTTACCGAGCTAAAGGGAATGTTTATGCCGTTGTATAACCCACACATATATAAGTTTAAGTACTCATGCCTAGTATATAAAACATAAAATCCACATGTATTCTCAGTTCCCAAAATAAGTTAAAGTAAAAAGGGAATGCTATAACTCACAATGATCAAGTAGCGGTAAAGTATGAATCGGGAAAAGCAAGTAATCGGTCCGAAAGGTCCAACGAGTCCTCAACCTAAGTCAAATAGTACTAAGTCAGTAAATTGTCCGAATAGGTTTAAAAGTATGTAAATTAGGTCTTAAGGGTCATCATCATTCATCATCAAACAAAAGGCGTAAAGTAAGTTTCGTTTATGAAAGTAGTTTAAAACAAAGGCTGACTTCGATCAGTCACCACGGCCTCTACCCTTACTGAATTAAGGTGAGACCAGTGGACATGGCTCTGTATATGAGTTCTTTAAGTGTGGTAAAATTTACAGAAGAAAACTCATCTTCGTTTGACCGTGGCGACGGTCTAAGTGCGAGTATGTCAGATATTTCTGCACAACGTTAAAAGGACATAGTGACGATCGGAGGGCCATAAATCCTAAACCGTAACTCGGATTAAGATGAATCCTATATGAAAAATTATCTACTCGAAAAGATCTATTCGAAAATCATGGTTACATTAGGGCAGGTATACTGGTCTGTTACAGAAACCAGAAAACAGTAGGCAGAAGACAGAAAACAGAAAAATAGTGGGTTCCGGTGGTCTTGGTGCTTGATGCTTATCATGGTTCTCATCCTTGATGCATATAGCTTCAAGTGTACAACTCGTTGATGTGTTTGCATCATTTTCACCAAGGTTTGACCATCATAACCCAAGTGTAAGTCTAAGACATGAAGCACAACTCACTTAAGAGTTGTATGAAGTTTGATGAACCAAGGTTACATCAAAGTCTTAGATCTAACACACATATGAACTTTAAAACTAATAATAAGTTACAAACTTGAAAGTAAACTTATGAAATCAAGATCTTGAGTTGTAGAACATAGTTCTTTAGTTTGATCTTGATGATCCAAGACTCAAAAGTCTAGATCTAGCATAAATGTACCCAGTTATAATTAAAGAAACTTACTTACATGTTCTTGAACTTTTAAAGTTAATTTTAGTTCAAGATTAATGAGATCAAAGTTAACTAGTAACATTTGACCAATAACAACCAACAAACATGAAATTAAAGTACATAATACAAAGAAATAACTAAGTAAACAAGTAAAAGGTTAATGGTTGTTCATACTTTAAAGATTCAAACCAAAGTTTGATCTTTAGAAAGTAAACTTTAAAGTTTACTAACATGACTTACAAGTATGCTTTACAACACATGAACCTTAAATCTTTTAAAACAATAAAGGTAGAATCATAAACTAGTAAGTTTATGTTCTTGTATTTCTTGTAAGAACAAGTTGATATGAAGAATCAAACTAAAGTGTTTGATTCTTAATTAACTAGAAGTAGCGACTACAACAACAAGTAAGTAAATCATAACAAAGAACAAGTGTCTTAAACAAGTGAATGATGATGATGTATATGTATAAGGTTTCGGTTTTGATAAGGAAAAAGAAGAAGAGAAAGCCTTGAAAGAACTTACCAAAATTAGAGAGAAAAAGGAAAGAAAAAAAAATGA
Organism: Rutidosis leptorrhynchoides; assembly: GCF_046630445.1. Lineage (NCBI taxonomy): Eukaryota > Viridiplantae > Streptophyta > Magnoliopsida > Asterales > Asteraceae > Rutidosis > Rutidosis leptorrhynchoides. The sequence continues at coordinate 322,913,836 of NC_092334.1, forward strand.
GAGAAAGTAAAGTGATAAAATGAAGTGTGTGAGATGGAAAGAGATAATGCAAGAGTGTAAGTAAAAAAAAAAATTAAACTCTCCCTTGTACTACCCCAAAACCTACGACATTTCAAAGGGGAGGGGTGGGGAGAAGTTTGTCCACAAGATACATGCATGAAAAGCCTTCAAAAGTTGGTTAATATGGGTGTTTTCATGGGAAAGAACAAGTAACAAGATTCCTTACAAGTTAATCTATCTAGTTGCAACTTAATGTGATACTTACCTGTGTAATGGGCTAATAAATCCATTTAGTTAAGTAGAGTGGGCTAACAAGTCCATTAAAGAAGTAAGGTGGGCTTTCAAGTCCACTAGCACTAATAAAAGCCCAAGTTTCATGTAATTAACAAGTTAATCCAATTAAAGCCCAAGTAATTAACTAATAACCATAGTTAATCGAAATGATTAATAAAACTTAATCATGAATGCAAATAATATCTAAAAATATTATTCGTGAAAGTTTCGTGTGTCACAAAGACGTTTCGGGCATTCAAAAGTCATGTACGGTTAATCATGGCAACAAGTAAATGTATATAAACAATACATTCTTTAAATCACAAGTATTAACAATAATAATTAATAATTAAATGTGGGAAAATCTAGGGTCGTTACATTACCCACCTGTTAAAGAAAATTTCGTCCCGAAATTTTGAGGAGTGACCAACAATGGTACCGCATATAAATAAGGAGGAGCGTATCAAAGTCCCGTGAGTCTCGCAGCTCAGAAGTGAGTTATTTACCTTGAAAGGTACTTCGGCGTATGAAAGTGAGAATAGGTATATGCCATTAATTAAGTCTCTTGTCCTAAGAGGTCAACAAATTGATTTCGTTTCTGATTAACAGGAGTATGTCATCTGAATGTATATCCACAAAAGGAAAGATGGTGTGTTTAGCCTTACAGGCATCTTCGGTAAGTTGGATGCGTGAAATGCATCATGTATGATTCTAAGCTCATCTAAAACATTGAGCGTGTATGTCGTAATATAAGCTGACAGGTAGAATGGAAAACATAGTGATTACAACTATGTGATTTGATGTCTGGATAGCGTTAGCCACGGGTTTTACCAATCCCTTGATTTCGGAAGGAGGCCATAGGCATAGGAACTCGATGTTTAAGAATGTTTCATTTGAGTAAGTGAATCGAAATTTTAGCTGAAAGTGACCATTCGGACTTGCAAGCCATAATTATTCATAGTGTCTTCAGAATGGTCTGCACGAACAATGAGGGATACCACCTAGTTTACCATACTGCAGGTGAACCTATGCTTGGATGAAATGGAAGCACGGTTTCGTAATGTAACTTCATCCCTTCAGTTACATGTTGAAGTTAGGGTTAACGTTAATTAGAGCAACATACAGTTGCAACCAAAGAGGGAAGTAATATATAGAGTATCCACATCAGTGTCGTAAATGTTTTAAGCAGTCCCCTCCCAAAGGGATAACAAGGTTCATAGATTCTCAAAGTATCTTATATTATATTTCCGAGAGAAAGTCGCACGAAAGGTGTGGTCTTTGAACGAGAGTGAACTCTTCGAGTGGTTCGTTCTGAATTTATCCGTACACTTATGTGCGGATGAGAAGATACGTGAACCCTTGGTCCTAACGAATGGTTTACTCTGAGTGAAAAGAATCTCCAAAAATGATTCTTGTATCTTAACAGACTGATTCATAGAGATTATGTTTATGAGGGTGTTGCGATTTTCCGTGAAGTATTGAGAACAGAAACTCACCTAGTGCCTTTCCTACAAGGGGTGACCATTTAGTGTACTCTGGAAAACTGAATTATCGGCCCGCGTCTAGCTTTAAAAGAATATTTTATGGGTGCAAAGATTTTCTAACAAATTTTATAAAACCGCCATCCAAAGTGGCTCAAGAGTTTTTAATAAAGATCTTAATAGTAAGTTTCATCTCTAACAGAGGGCGAGAAAAAGTGTGATCCATACATGGTGTAGTCTAATACGAAAACCTTTGATAATATCAACTGAGGGAGTTTTGAAAAGCAAAACCTTTAAACGTTTGTTGTGACAACATAAACGGAATGAAGTTCCTAGTAATTTAGAAGTAGGTACAACGTGTACCATTTTGCACAACACTATTTGACTTAAGTTGAATAACTCGGTAAAGGAGCGGTTTTTAAATAATTTGATGATATAACTTAGTATCAAATAAGTATGTATAAATTTATACATATATGATTTTATAAATCGTATAAGTGGCAGAAAAGTTTTTAGTACTTTCATTGTCTGTAAATCTTGTGAGGACCGCACCAATAAACAACGTGTAAAAATTTTAATAATCATAGCTTTTCGTATTTCAAAGGTTGCGATTTGAAAAAGTTTGAGTGGAAAATCTTTGAATCATCGGGTGACCGGATACCAGGTAATGAAAACTAATGACATAAATGTAGTTTTGGTAATTATCAGGACACAAGTCTTTGGGCCAAAATATTCACGTGCGAAGCCGTTGCTAAAGAGTGAGGTACGAAGGATAGAGCACGAGGATGAGAAGTTAATCGCTTCTAGAGTTTGCAAAATGCCAAACAGGTCGTGACTAATAATAAAGTCAGAATACTGATGGTGTTAATATTACTAAATGAGAGTTTCTTGGAATGAGTTAGGACTTAGTGTTATGTAAGAAAGAGCATTGTTCCAACAGGTGTGGTGAAATAAATCCATGGGGTAACGCAATAGTTTTGAATGGTTTATGTGGATGTCCGAAGGCCTTGCATGACGTGGTAGTCAGTGCCTTTATCACATACACATGAATCTCTCGATTTCGATTGTTATAAAGCCTTTATGATGACTTGAATAACACGAAAAGTTTTATATAATGAGCAACGAAATTTTTATAGAAATTGTTTATGGTGACAATGTAAGAGAAGAAACGAAGTTGTTGGTAAATTAGGGTTAAGTACAACACGTACCGTTCAAAGTATAATATCCGTTTGAATGAAAGATTTGATTTGTAAGAGTGAAAGTAAAGTTTCATATGTATTTGTCAAAATAAGTAATCATTTACTTTATTTTATATAACGGGTACGATTTCAAAATTTTGCATGAATGGCAAACAAAATAAATTTATTTTTATAAAGCTTTGAGAGGATAGCTCAGTAAAATAATGTGTGTAAAATTTTGGCAAACAAAATTTTCATATTTCGGAGGTTACAAGTTGGAAAAGATTGGTGAGAATCGAGTAAAAGACTTTTGAAAATTTCGAGTGATATTTGAGGTAATAAAAAAGAATTGAATTTATGTGTGTTTGACGACTATTTGTAGGGCATGAGTCCTTTGACCAAAAATGCTTAAGTGTGAAGTTGATGCTTATAAGTGAGATACGAATGGGAGAGTATGAGGATGAGAGTTAACCACTCATTAATTTTTGGAAAATTTCGAACTGGTATGACTAATATCGAAGTAAGAAGGATGATATTGTGGTTATCATTGAATAAAAAGTTCCTCCTAATAAGTTAGGATTTAGAGTTGCGTAAGAATGAGTGTCATATGAGATTCTTGGGTAACCTTTAATATAGAATTTGAATTGCCGAAGTAACGGAATAAAATTTTCTTTAAGTATCGTTGTGCAAGTTTATCCATTGTATCGGTTTCTTTCATGGCTAGAAAGTGAGCAGTTTTGGTGAGATGGTCAATAATAACCCAGATGATGTTCCAACCGCCTATTGTTTTCAGTAGCTTCGTGATGAAATCCATTGTTATTCCTTCCCACTTCCGTTGTGGGATTTAGGTTTGTTGTAGTAACCCAGATGGCTTTTGGCTCACCATTCTCGCGAGATATACGAAAAATTTTCTTACTATAAATATCCTTCACTTTCATCCTTGAAAGTTAGTTCGTTCCAACCATTTTTTCAAAGCTTCCTAACTTGATGAGTATTAGGTTAATCTTAAAGTTCATCCCAACTATTGCATCCAATTTCCCTAGTTGATGGGTGTTAGGTTATTCCTAAGGTTCATTCCAACCAATCTTATTATACTATAGTGAAAATTTTATCAATATTCTCAAATAACATATGCCTGTGTGTAGGTAACTAATCCTTTTCAACTACTACATTAAAACTTCCAAGTTTGGTTAATATGAGGTCATCTCCAAATGACCCACCTGTTAATCTTAAAGTACTACATTAAATTATTCCTTTATCTTCCTCAGCTTACCATTTGCTTGCCCTATAGAATACTTAACCCTCATGGTTGTTAATGGCTTATCAGTCGTAACACTAAGGTTCTTAGATATAAGGTTTCTATCGCTCCAGTATTAAGCAACCTTGAAACAATAAAACGTTGTGATGAAACGTACCCAAACTAAAATCAGGATCCATGCAAGTCTCCATAACGATTGCTTTACCGCAGGTAATTTTAAAGTTTTTCCTATATGAGAACTTTTTCCTTAAATGTCCAGGGTGTCGATATCTATAGCAAATTTTCGGGTTATCAGTTCTGCAATCAAGGCCCCTCTTATCAGTTCTACAAAGTGTATGCTCAAGTGATTCCTGACAAAATTTTCCCTGGATCACCTCATATTCCTCATGTAGTAACATTGGAACTTCTGCATGATTTACTTCAATATAATCACGCTGGCCTGGCGTCACTATATTGTACTAAATCGTACGTTCATTCCAATATCACTTCATATGGGCAATATAACGTGATCACTTCAAGTTCTACTCAATTTCATCTAACGGTGCTTTATCTATGCCATCTCAAACAGAATCTACATAACTAATCTCACAGTTTCTCGATGTGGGTGTGTAGGTTCCGTAGATCATGCATTAATTCCTAAATGTCCTGAAGTTTCTTCAAAGGTTCAGATTCAGGTAACGTTGTTAGGTTCCTTCTAGATATTCAATCCAGGTCTCGCGTCGGGTTGTACGTATAGCAAGTAGTGATACGATATGTCTCGAGGCGACTCGCAAGTCTTTGGGTATGGCTGAGCATTAGTAGAAGACACTATGACCTCATTAAAGGAAATGCCTTCCCGACTTCTCCAATGTCTAGGAGTGGTAGGGACCTAAGTCCAGAAGTGTCGTTAGATCATCGAGTAGTGGTGAAGAATGAAAAAGTTAAGTGACGGTCATGAAAGCGTACAGGGTATGTGTCAACTGAACAATCTTCTAGATTGCGTGAAGTAATGTTTCGATCTCTGGAACGGTGGAGCAGTAGTAACAGGTGGATTACACTACTAGTTCTTGGGGTTAGACGTGCGGGAAAATAGTTCATGAAAACATCTGAACTGGGAAGGATAAGTTCTCTACGTCGGTACAGCGAATAATAGATATGTAGCAAGCGCGTAATCAGGCATAACAACTACAGCAGCCTAGATCGTTTACAGCAGTACGTAGCATGGCAATAGTAACAGTATCATATCGAAGTAACATGTTAAAAGGGGATAGTAGCATGCAGTAGCGAGAGTAAGCAAAAGTATACAGCGAGTTTGCATAGCAGTAAAAGGTAACACTAGCATGCAACAAGTTTATACAGTAGTAGAAGTAGGTAGTGGCATGCATTAGTCCTAAACAGTAACATGCAGTAATATAACACAGTAGCATGCAATCGAAAGCAGATAACATCATGCAGTAGTGTATGCAAGTAGCAGTACACGATATATAGCAGTAAAATCAAGCAGCAGCATGCAGTAAGTTCTGCGGAAACAAGTAAACTAGCAAGTTGTAGATTAGTCCTATCAGTGAATCCTACTCGGGTCGGTCCAGACTCACTAACGCATCCTAATTCCCTACAACCAATGCTCTGATACCAAATGTGATGCCCCGTACAAAACCATCGTGTACGAATCATCAACAACAGGATCATTACAAGGTTAAGTACTATATGCTGTAATAAAAGAAGTTGCATTCACGATAAAAAAGATGACGTCATAACCGACGTCAATTGTTTTACACCAACATCATGCTACTACGAATAGCAAGCATGAATAAATGTATGTGACCCTTAGGTCGTTACAAAACATAGTTCAAAAGTATTAAAGTTTGAATGCAAGATAAACAGTTCATGCGATGATAACACTAGAGCAGCGGGTGTCTATGGCAAGACTAGCACGACAGCGGAAGCAAATAACCTTAAGCACCTGAGAAAAACATGCTTAAAAACGTCAACACAAAGGTTGGTGAGCTATAGTTTAAGTATAACAGTAATGTAGGGTAGGCCACGAGATTTCAGTGCTACAAAGAGCGTTTCAAAACAGTAATCCAAATCGGTATGTTTAAGTATATGCTCAACCGTGGGCACTCGGTAACTAACTTAACGTTTAATAATATATCACCCCCTGAAAGTACACTTGGTAAGTGCGTATGTTTACGAAGTATTAAACACTCGTTAAATGCTAGCGCGACTAGCCCGAGTGGGGATGTCAAACCCTATGGATCCATATCTAAGATTCGCGTTCACGGTTCAAAAACCAATGATTAAACGTTACCGAGCTAAAAGGAATGTTTATGCCATTGTATAACCCACACATATATAAGTTTAAGTATTCGTGCCTAGTATGTAAAATATAAAATCCGTATGTATTCTCAGTTCCCAAAATAAGTTAAAGTAAAAAGGGAATGCTATAACTCACAATGATCAAGTAGCGGTAAAGTATGACTCGGGAAAAGCAAGTAATCGGTCCGAAAGGTCCAACGAGTCCTCAACCTAAGTCAAATAGTACTAAGTTAGTAAATCGTCCGAATAGATTTAAAAGTATGTAAATTAGGTCTTAAGGGTCATCATCATTCATCATCAAACAAAAGGCGTAAAGTAAGTTTCGTTTATGAAAGTAGTTTAAAACAAAGGCTGACTTCGATCAGTCACCACGGCCTCTACCCTAACTGAATTAAGGTGAGACCAGTGGCCATGGCTCCGTATATGAGTCCTTTAAGTGTGGTAAACTTTACAGAAGCAAACTCATCTTCGTTTGACCGTGGCGACGGTCTAAGTGCGAGTAGGTCAGAGATTTCTGCACAACGTTAAAAGGACATAGTGACGATCGGAGGGCCATAAATCCTAAACCGTAACTCGGATTAAGACGAGTCATATATGAAAAATTATCTACTCGAAAAGATCTATCCGAAAATCAAGGTTACAGTAGCCCAGGTGTACTGGTCTATTACAGAAACCAGAAAACAGTAGGCAGAAGACAGAAAACAGAAAAATAGTGGGTTCCGGTGGTCTTGGTGCTTGATGCTTATCATGGTTCTCATCCTTGATGCATATAGCTTCAAGTGTACAACTCGTTGATGTGTTTGCATCATTTTCACCAAGGTTTGACCATCATAACCCAAGTGTAAGTCTAAGACATGAAGCACAACTCACTTAAGAGTTGTATGAAGTTTGATGAACCAAGGTTACATCAAAGTCTTAGATCTAACACACATATGAACTTTAAAACTAATAATAAGTTACAAACTTGAAAGTAAACTTATGAAATCAAGATCTTGAGTTGTAGAACATAGTTCTTTAGTTTGATCTTGATGATCCAAGACTCAAAAGTCTAGATCTAGCATAAGTGTACCAAGTTATAATTAAAGAAACTTACTTACATGTTCTTGAACTTTTAAAGTTAATTTTAGTTCAAGATTAATGAGATCAAAGTTAACTAGTAACATTTGACCAATAACAACCAACAAACATGTAATTAAAGTACATAATATAAAGAAATAACTAAGTAAACAAGTAAAAGGTTCATGGTTGTTCATACTTTAAAGATTCAAACCAAAGTTTGATCTTAAGAAAGTAAACTTTAAAGTTTACTAACATGACTTACAAGTATGCTTTACAACACATGAACCTTAAATCTTTTAAAACAATAAAGGTAGAATCATAAACTAGTAAGTTTATGTTCTTGTATTTCTTGTAAGAACAAGTTGATATGAAGAATCAAACTAAAGAGTTTGATTCTTAATTAACTAGAAGTAGTGACTACAACAACAAGTAAGTAAATCATAACAAAGAACAAGTGTCTTAAACAAGTGAATGATGATGATGTATATGTATAAGGTTTCGGTTTTGATAAGGAAAAAGAAGAAGAGAAAGCCTTGAAAGAACTCACCAAAATTAGAGAGAAAAAGGAGATAAAAAAAATGAGAGAAAGTAAAGTGATAAAATGAAGTGTGTGAGATGGAAAGAGATAATGCAAGAGTGTAAGTAAAAAAAAAATTAAACTCTCCCTTGTACTACCCCAAAACCTACGGCATTTCAAAGGGGAGGGGTGGGGAGAAGTTTGTCCACAAGATACATGCATGAAAAGTCTTCAAAAGTTGGTTAATATGGGTGTTTTCATGGGAAAGAACAAGTAACAAGATTCCTTACAAGTTAATCTATCTAGTTGCAACATAATGTGATACTTACCTGTGTAATGGGCTAATAAATCCATTTAGTTAAGTAGAGTGGGCTAACAAGTCCATTAAAGAAGTAGGGTGGGCTTTCAAGTCCACTAGCACTAATAAAAGCCCAAGTTTCATGTAATTAACAAGTTAATCCAATTAAAGCCCAAGTAATTAACTAATAACCATAGTTAATCGAAATGATTAATAAAACTTAATCATGAATGCAAATAATATCTAAAAATATTATTCGTGAAAGTTTCGTGTGTCACAAAGACGTTTCGGGCATTCAAAAGTCATGTACGGTTAATCATGGCAACAAGTAAATGTATATAAACAATACATTCATTAAATCACAAGTATTAACAATAATAATTATTAATTAAACGTAGGAAAATCCAGGGTCGTTACAATAACCTTTATTTTATCGATAAAGGTTTAAAATATTATGACGTTTATCAAATAATGATAATCTAAAATATAGCGTTTTCACATGACCATTACATAATGGTTTACAATAATATTACACAACAATATAAATCTTCGAATGCAGTTTTTAAACAATATTATACAAGCATGCAGACTCCAATCTTGTCTTTATTAGTATGCAACAGCGGAAGCTCTTAATAATCACCTGAGAATAAACATGCTTTAAACGTCAACAAAAATGTTGGTGAGTTATAGGTTTAACCTATATATTTATCAATTCGTAATAATAAACCACAAGATTTTTCAATTTCCATTTCTCAATAACATGCAAACTGCATAAAAATCATTCATATGATGAACACCTGGTAATCGACCTTAACAGGATGCATATAGAATATCCCCATCATTCCGGGACTCTCATCGAACATGATAAATCAAAATACTAAAGCATCCGTAACTCGGATGAGGCTTGTTGGGCCAAATAGATCTATCTTTAGGATTCGCGTCAATTGGTGGCAATTATAATAAACACCAATTCTTAGGCTACCAAGCTAAAAAGTGGTATATTCGGTTCGATAATTCAACATAGAATGTAATTTTTTTTGATCACTTGTGTCTATTTCGTAAAACATTTATAAAACTGCATGTATTCTCATCCCAAAAATAATAGATTTTAAAAGTGGGACTATAACTCACTTTCACAGATTTTTACTTCATCGGAAAGTAAGACTTGGCCACGAGTTGATTCACGAACCTATAACAAATGTATACATATATATCAAGGTATGATCGAAATATATTCATAACATTTTTTATTACATTTTAACGATTTAAGTTTGTTAAGTTAGCAATCCAACGTTAGTAATCTACAACTAGTTGTCCACAGTTAGATTGATGTCAAAGCTAAGGGGTATAAAATACTATTGAAGTTTACAACGAAACACTATTAAATACGATACAATTTTACACAAGATATTTATTTATTTAGAGAATGGATATACTTAAACCTTGCTACAACACTTATAGGCAGTGTACCTAATCGTACAGTAGTGTAGTTTTTTGTAAGTCCGGTTCGTTCCACAGGGAAATCTTTAAACAAAGCTTAACGCTATATTAGTTTACTTTTATAAAAATACAAATACATATATATAAGTAATATTATTATTATAAAGGAGGGTTTTTACCGTTTAATGACCGGTTTGTCGATTTTAAAACTTTAGTCGCAGTTAAAACCAAATGTAAAATAATAAATAAATACAAGACTTAATTTTAAGCGTAAAGTAAATAACGATAATGAAATTGCGAATAATAAAAGTGCGATAAAATAAACTTGCGATAATTAAAAAGGACGATAATTAAAAGTGCAATTAAATAACAATAAATAAAAGTGCGATAATTAGAAGTGCAATTAAATATAAAATAAAGGAAATTAAATATGAAATAAAAGAATTATGCTTATTTAAACTTCCGTAATCATGATGTTTGACGTGTTGATTTTTGTTTTATGCCCATGGGTTAATTGTCCTTTGTCCTGGATTATTTAATATGTCCGTCTGGTTTTTGTCCATAACAGTCCATCAGTCATAAATATAAAGTGCGAGTGTCCTCGTCAAATTATTCTTATACCCGAAGTTAAATATTCCAACTAATTGGGGATTCGAATTGTAACAAGGTTTTAATACTTTGTTTAATGAATACACCAGGTTATCGACTGCGTGTAAACCAAGGTTTTACTACTTTGTTAACAATTACACCAATTACCCTTGAATGTAATTCACCCCTGTTTCAACAAGTTTATTAACTATTAATCCATTTCCGTGTCCGGTTAAATGAACGATTATTCGTACATATAAATACCCCGCCCATCGTGTCCGATTGAGTGTATATGGTAATTTATAGGGACGCCCAATTGTAAATCTTTATATTAACATTAACAAACTATCATTTAGTTAAACAAATATAAAGCCCATTAATAGCCCATAGTCTAATTTCCACAAGTGTCGTTCTTTTGTCCAAACCCCAGTTATGGTACAAAGCCCAATTACCCAATTTTAGTAATTAGCCCAACATCATGATTACTTCAGATTAAATAAGCATAATAATAACTTAGCTACGAGACATTAATATAAAAAGGTTGAACATAACTTACAATGATTAAAAATAGCGTAGCGTTACACGGACAGAATTTCGACTTACACCCTTACAACATTTGCTAACATACCCTTATTATTAGAATTATAATTAAAACTAAAATATAAATTATAAATATAAATATAAATTTTACGTATGAATGAGGAAGAAAAAGATGATGAAAATGATCAGATTTCGGTTTGCTTTATAGGGAGTTTTTCATTTTGGGGCTCCGCGACTCGCGGTGAAATCCTCTTCAAACTCCGCGAGTCGCGGAGAATGAATTTACAGCTCACACCCTTGGAGTCTTTCTCTGCCGACGGTTTTTATTTATAAATATAATATATATATAATTAATATAATTAATTATATATTATATTATATTTATATACATAGTTAACTTGTAATTTTTAGTCCGTTGCGTCGAGCGTTAAGAGTTGACTCTGGTCCCGGTTCCGGATTTTCGAACGTCCTTGCGTACAATTTAATATCTTGTACTTTGCGTTTTGAATGTTGTACTCTTGTAATTTCGAGACGTTTCTTATCAATAATTGGAACCTTTTTTATTGTCTTTTGTACTTTTGAGCTTTTTGGTCGTTTGCGTCTTCAATTCGTCGAATCTGTCTTTTGTCTTCACCTTTTATTATTTAAACGAATATCACTTGTAAATAGAACAATTGCAACTAAAAGCTTGTCTTTCTTGAGGAATAATGCTATGAAATATATGTTCGTTTTTAGCATTATCAAATATTCTCACACTTGAGCGTTGCTTGTCCTCAAGCAATATCGTCTTGAAATACTAGAATCACTTCTTTATTCTTCACACTTTATACATCAGTGATTTTCTATACGGCGGTATAAACAATGGTAGTAACGTTATGGTTTACAGTCCCACATGACTATAAAAATTTAGATCCATTAAGGAAATTGGATCTTTATGAAAACATTTGATCTTTTGAAAATTAAATCTAGTTTTTACCCTAGATAAGTTTTCCGGGATAACCCTTTACCGGTGTTTGCAAAATATTTTTGTGGGTTTGGTGGGTTTCAGAATTGAAAATTTTAGCTCAAAACTTGCTATTTTGTGTCACCCACTTGCTAACCTTGTATTTGGAAAGCAACACGTCCAGTTTACTTGTCCCGTATATTACCTTTCGATAAACTACCTTCCGGTTGTAAAGGAAAGCGTTGAACAAGCAACTGTTAAGGCAATGTCCCCTGACATGCTTTTAATTATGGTCTATAACGTGTCGGACGCAATTACTATCCTTGGTAGGAGCAATAGTAAAGCTCACCCTTATAATTTTTCGGTATGGCACAAGGTCCTGTCTTTGACCACTATGCAACCACCGTTCTTACGGTTGACACCCGATTTAGTTCAGGTGACCTAATGAATTCCAGGTGAATTCCTAGGTTTTTACGTTCAATGGTAATGAACGCATTGAAAATAGGGTTTTCAGAAAACAAATCGGTTTGTAATTTTGATCAAAATATTTTCTCGTTCAAGCTCGAGTTTAGATATCATTGAATTCCATGAGTTTGTAATTCTCAATCTTTAAAGTCAATCTCAAGGATTGAGTAATATCAGGCTTAAAAGCTGATTTTTGATCTTTAAGGAGATTATCCTTTCTGGGGATCTGATTCATTAGTCTTATCAAGCTAATTTGCACGGTGCCCCCCATTGTACGAGATAAATCCTTCTCATGGTTAGGATAAATCTGACCACTTGGCGACCCTGTTTAATGCTGAGGTCCGTGGATTTCCTGCTGATTTTAGTGATGACTTTTCTAGATTTTTCGTCAACCTACAGCTGGTCTGGACGACAACTTCATGACCTAAATCAAGAAGCGCGTTTCTTTTTCGGAAGACTTTACTTCCTTTTAATGATGGAATTGATTCATCGTGTAGATCCATCTCTTCTTTTCTTTCATCGGGTAAAAACAGTTTAGTTTAGTCCAAAGCAAAAGTATTTTCAGTTATTTGTTACAGATATATGTGACATATGTTTAAGATAACTTGGTAAATTTTCCCACACTTGGCTTTTATTTTCCTTTTTATCATCCTCTATTCCATTTTAAATGAATTTTAACATTTTGGTTTGTTTCTCAATTTATGTCCTTTCCGAGGTAACAATAATTTCGGTGTTAAAACCTAGTTTTATCGTTCATAAATATATATAAACATGAATTTGAGTTCATTTAATTGAAAATTTTTAAAAATTTTACTAGAATTGGGTAGTTAGTATATAAGACTAGGGCTGTTCTTTTTTATCAGAGAGCACTAGATTCTAATACAACTACTGCTTTACTAGTATTTTTAATGGTAACCAAGTGTATCAAGTAAAAAATTTTAAAATCCGAAAGAATTTAACCCCTTCCCACACTTAAGATCTTGCTATGCCCTCATTTGCAAGAAATCAGGAATAATTTAAATTATTGAGGGTGATTTGTGTGAAAATGATTAAATTTTACCAAAGTTTTCAAATATATTGGCGTTTGTTTGCTGAATGATAAATGGTGCACATCATTTGTTCATTCCGTCTTGTTTTTATTTCACATATATTTTGCATCTTGTCGTCAAAATTAGTTGCTTTTGCTGAACTTAATGCCAGTCTTTGAAAATGCGTTGTTTTACCCTGTTGTGTACATAAGATAAACTGCAAACATATATACATATTTTTGAAGTTTGGTATATTACCCCACATTCAAAAATTATTAAAATCTAAGAATAAAAGTTAGATAATTATAAAAATGATTACAATATTAACAAAAGTATTAAACGTATCAATAATTACAAATTACAAAATAAAAAAAATAATAAGTAAACTAAGGATGATATTGGTACCAATAGGGGTTCCAGGCATAACCATAGGTGCTATAGAATGCTTCGGCAGGGTCATACGTAGGATATGGTGGCTGCATCTCTATAGACCAAGGAGGGAAGATGGGTTTCGGTGTAGGAATATAGTTTCTACCTATATGTTGGCAATGAGCTATGATTTGGTTCTGATGAACTTGCCAATCTTCAAATGCTCTCTGTCTAGCATTTTCGTATTCCTGAGAAGCTATAAACCTTTGCATTTCTTGCATCTCATTCCCCCCTCCTACATTACCTTGCTGTTGGTTTCTCTCCACCTGTGGATGTCTACCATGGTATTGTACTGCGGCGTTATTTCGCCTCTTCAAAACTTTCGCACCATGGTATACATTTAAACCTATAGTATCGCGGGGTTCTGGTTCTTCTACTAATAATCCCCCCCCCGACTTATATCCACACCGAGATATTCACCAATCAAAGTAATAAAAATACCACCTCCTATTATGCTATGCGGTCGCATCCCCCGAACCATAGCTAATAAATAATAACCCACACAATATGGTATACTTACAGCGCTTTGTGGGTCTCGAATACACATATGTTAAAACAAATCCTGTTCATTTACTTTTTCCTTGTTCTTACCCCTTTGTGTAATCGAATTAGCTAAAAACCTATGTATCACTCTTAATTCGGCTCTATCTATATCCAAATAAGAGTAATTTCCCCCTTTAAAACGGTGATGGCTTGTCATTTGACTCCACACACCGTGTGTATCAAAATTTTCATCTATCTTTCTACCGTTTAGTATCAATCCTCTATAATCGGCAGACGCTAACTCCTCAGGCGTATATATACGTAAAGCCTGAGCCATGTCCAGTAAAGACATGTGGCGCATCGAACCGCCTAACAAAAATCTAATAAAAGAACGATCGGTTAAACTAGCTACCCGATCATTCAACTCTATACTACATAACAATTCTTCACACCATACTTTATATACAGGTCTACGCATGGTGAATAAACGTACCCAGTCATTAAAAGAAGAATTACCATACCTCTGTACAAGTAATTCCCTAATTGGCCCGGCCAATTCTACAGCTTCTAAGGGTCCCCATTCTATGACCCTCGGTACCTCAACAACCTTAGAATGAAGAGTATGCAAACCCCGTTGATATTTTGGATAATCTATCCAAAGTCTGTCAAATCTCAGGTTCGGGTGCAACTCTTCCAAGTGCATATCAGAAAAGGTCATGACTGGATGAGGTATATCCTACTTGTAGTAGTTATCCACCTCCTGTTGTTCCAAATTCTCAGCAGGAGCATTGCGGGCTTGGGATGAAGATTCACCCCTTTCAGTCTGCAAAACACATCAAACACAAATTTTGTGCATACAAATATGCATTAGTGTCAGCAAAATCATCAATCAAAATAATTACAATGACATGATCAATTTATATCAAACTTAAGCTCATTTTCACATTTTTATCAAATCTACACTTTTTCAAATAAGCATATACGAAATTGTTCACCAAGTTCATAAGCATTTAACTCAAATAACATGTCAAAATAATCATTACTAGCAATTAAACAAGTCTCAAATGGCATTATCTTTCAAAAATCAAGTTCATGAATTTTAGACTTGAAAAAGTCCACTTTAATTCTCAAAATCATGTTTAGGCTCAAAGTTTGGATCATTTAACTACCTAGACATGTTACACTACTTATTTTAGCAACAATTCATGACAAAAATCGGCCATAACCTGTTTATATCAAAAAGCCCCAAATTTGCTCAAGAACACAAACCCTAGATTACTCAAAATTTGAAGTTTAAGGCTTCTAATCATGTTAAACAGCATCAATCTAGGTTATACAAGCATAATACATAAACAATTTAAGCATAATTACACTAAAAAGCATCAAAATCAAATTGGGGAAAAAAATGGCTCAAGAACACTAATTTCGGATTAAATGGTGTTTAGGTGTAGAAATTTACCGTTTTTCTTGAGTAATTCTTAGATAGCATCCTTCTCAACATGATTTTAGCAAAAAATTTGGTGATTAACGGTTAAAAATTGTGATTTTGGGGTGTATTTTTCGGGTTTTTCGCGTGCAGTTTTTCGCAGGTTTTTATTGTTTTGGGGTTGGGACTGATCTGTTCCAGCTCTTTATTTTTTTCTGATTTTTCATCCCTCCGCGACTCGCGGTGAATAACCCTTCAAACTCCGCGAGTCGCGGAGTTTGATATTTTTTATTTTTTTTTTATAATCAATAACTTATAAAACAATTAAGTACTTAATTTTAAAATTTTGTTTCCCTTGTTATTTAGGACGAGGTCATTTCGGATCGATGTCCTAGTCCGTCCTTCGACAAAATTTTAAAATTTGTCTTTTTGTAGCGATTGTTTTAAAAGCTAAGATTTTTGGGGTTTTTTTGTTTTGTTTTTGGCATACTTTAATTCAATAAGATTAAAAACAATGATAATAAAAGTTCTCGTCCCTTCCTCGGGTAAAGCAATTTCGGTTCAAAGACCTAGTCTTCAACTTACGACGAATTTTAAAATTTCATATTCTTAACTTAATGAGATAAAGTAAATTTTTGTTTTTAAATTCACACAACTTAAATATAAAATTCAAAATTTATATTAAAAATTCACACCAAACTTAAAATTGAAATGCATAAAATTAAAAATTTATATTTTAAAAATTAAAAATTCACACCAAATTTAATTTAAAAATTTACAAATTCATACCAAACTTATATTAATTTTTTTTCAAATATTTACAATTTTAAATATATATTTTTTTTACAAAGTTTACAATATTAATAAAGGGTTCAAATATTAATTTTAAAAACATGATAAAAATAAAATTAAAAATCTTTTTGTCTTTTTATCCCACTTTAATCAATCAAATATTATCAAAAATATGCGCCCCTCTTTTCGGTAAAGTAATTTCGGTTCCAAAACCTAATTTAACTCATGACGAATTTTTGAAATATTTTGGGTTGATTGATTAAATATATTTATACCTCAAGAATAAACGTTAAATTTCGCAGTGATGTAATAAATTTTTGAATGATATCAATAATTTCGGTCGCCAAACCTAATTTTATTCAATACCAATTTAATACTTTTTAGCGAACAAATTAGCGTTTATTATCAAAAGGTTAAAAATAAAAATAAAAATAAAAACTGTACAGACATACCTGTGAAATAGATTTCTTAGTTATATGATCTATCCCATTCATAAGATAGTCGGTTTAATTGGTTTTCCATGGCTACATAGGCGTAACCTCGAGCATTCAGTGTCTTTTCTTCTAAACATATGAACGGTCCGTCTCTGCATAAAGTAACAAATTCGGTATTTGAATAGGTTTGATTATTTGAACATTTACCTCCATGTGACCATTTTCCGCATTTGTGACATCGTTCTAGGTGTCGTGCTCTTCTTTTCGCTGCGGATTTTGATTTTCCTTTACCAAATTGTAACTTATTATCTTCGCATCTGGATTCTTTTCTAACTCCGTCCATCCTTTCTCTGATTACTGATACTAATTCACTCGGTAATATGTCATTATTTCTTTTAGTGATCAAAGCGTGTAGCATTAGACCATGGTTTAGTTCACAGGCAGTCTTCATTTCGTAAAAACCTAAAAAAAATAAAAATTCAGAATGGGGGGAGAAGACTAGTTCTTTAGGGTCTGCTAGGGAAAGACCATTCGGGTTCCATTTTCGAGATTTACACGAAAACAGACAATCTAACTCTAACAGAAATACATATTATCCTTTAAAGACTTGATTCTCCCCACACTTAGTTAGCTGTGGTGTCGAAATTATGATTAACTTCGTTGTCGACTTCCATCGGACCATGTATGTAATGTTTAACTCTATGACCATTAACTTTAAATTCAATCCCATTTGAATTTATCAATTCTATCGTTCCGTATGGGAAAACTCTTTTGACTATGAATGGTCCAGACCATCTTGATTTCAATTTTCCTGGAAATAGCTTGAATCGTGAATTGAAAAGAAGAACTCTGTCTCCTTTTTTAAATTCTTTTGAACTTTTGATTCTTTTATCATGCCATTTCTTCGTTCTTTCTTTATAGATTAACGAATTTTCGTATGCTTCATGTCTTAATTCTTCTAATTCGTTTAGTTGACTTAATCGTAGACGCCCGGCTTCATGTAAATCAAGATTACATGTCTTCAAAGCCCAAAATGCTTTGTGTTCAATTTCTACTGGAAGATGACATGCTTTTCCATAAACAAGTCTAAAAGGTGTGGTTCCAATTGGAGTTTTGTAGGCTGTTCTAAAAGCCCAGAGTGCATCATCCAATTTAATGGACCATTTCTTCGGATTTGATCCTACGGTTTTCTCTAAAATACGTTTTAAAACTCGGTTGGTATTTTCAACTTGTCCACTTATTTGTGGATGATATGCGGTGGAGATTTTATGAGTTACTCCATATCTTTTAAGAACTTTCTCAAGTTGATTATTACAGAAATGAGTACCCCGATCACTTATTAAAGCTTTCGGTGTTCCAAACCTTGCAAAAAGACGTTTTAAAAAGTTGACTACAACTCGTGCATCGTTAGTTGGGAGAGCTTGTGCTTCCGCCCATTTAGATACATAATCAATGGCTACGAGTATATATAGATTATTATGAGATTTTGGAAATGGACCCATAAAGTCAATACCCCAAATGTCAAATACTTCACATACTTGGATGACATTTTGTGGCATTTCATCACGTTGACTTATTTTTCCGGCCCTTTGACATGCATCACAGGATTTGCAAAGAAGGTGTGCGTCTTTGTAAATTGTAGGCCAATAGAATCCAGCATCATAAACTTTTCTTGCTGTTAGTTGTGGCCCATAATGCCCTCCTGTTGGTCCTATGTGACAATGGTTTAAAATTTTACTAGCTTCATCTCCAAATACACATCGGCGTATTATTCCATCGGGACAACTTTTAAACAGGTGTGGATCTTCCCAGAAATAGTGTTTTATATCACTGAAGAATTTCTTTCGTCTTTGGTACGATAATCCTTTTTCAAGGAATCCACAAACTAAGTAGTTTGCATAGTCTGCAAACCATGGGATTTCTTTATAATCTATTTTCAATAGATATTCATCAGGAAAGTTGTCTTGTATGGCTAATTCATTTAGAACTTCTAATTCGGGATTTTCAAGACGAGAAAGATGATCAGCGGCGAGATTTTCTGCTCCTCTTTTATCTCGGATTTCAATATCAAACTCTTGTAAGAGTAAGATCCAATGGATTAATCTTGGTTTAGCATCTTGTTTTGAAAATAGGTATCTAAGAGCAGAATGGTCGGTATAGACCACCGTTTTTGCTAGAACGAGATATGATCGAAATTTGTCAAAAGCAAAGACAATAGCAAGAAGTTCTTTTTCAGTAGTTGTATAGTTCGTTTGTGCTCCTTGTAATGTCTTACTAGCATAATATATAGGTTGAAATCGTTTTTCAATCCTTTGTCCTAAAACGGCTCCCATTGCAAAATCACTTGCATCGCACATTAGTTCAAATGGTAGATTCCAATTTGGTGTTATCATGATCGGCGCATTAGTGAGTTTCTCTTTAAGAATATTAAAAGATTTGATACACTCATCTAAAAAGATGAATGGCGCATCCTTTTCTAGGAGTTTATTCATAGGAGTGGCAATTTTAGAAAAATCTTTTATGAAACGTCGGTAAAAACCGGCATGCCCTAGAAAACTCCTAACTCCTCTAACATTGGTGGGATGTGGAAGTTTAGCAATTACATCTACTTTAGCTCTATCCACTTCAATTCCTTCTTTTGAAATTTTATGTCCAAGAACGATGCCTTCTTTAACCATGAAATGGCATTTCTCCCAATTAAGTACTAGATTTGATTTTTCGCATCTAATTAGCATTCGTTCCAGATTAACTAGACATGATTTAAATGTATCACCGAAGACTGAAAAGTCATCCATGAATACTTCCATCCATTCTTCTATCATGTCGTGAAAAATCGCCATCATACACCTTTGAAAGGTTGCAGGGGCGTTACAAAGTCCAAATGGCATGCGTTTGTAAGCAAAAGTACCATAAGGGCACGTGAATGTGGTTTTCTCTTGATCTTCGGGTGCTATTGGAATTTGAAAATATCCGGAAAATCCATCTAGAAAACAATAGTAGCTATTTCCGGCTAATCTTTCCAACATTTGATCAATGAAAGGTAAGGGAAAGTGATCTTTTCTGGTGGCGTCATTTAATTTTCTATAATCAATACATACACGCCATCCTGTTACAGTCCTAGTAGGAATAAGCTCATTTTTCTCATTTGTAATGACAGTCATGCCACCCTTCTTAGGCACGCATTGAACTGGGCTTACCCATGGACTATCAGAGATTGGATAAATTAAACCTGCATCTAGAAGTTTAATAATCTCTTTCTTAACTACATCTTGCATATAAGGATTTAGTCTTCGTTGGCATTGCACATACGTTTTATGACCTTCTTCCATAAGGATTTTATGTGTGCAATACGAAGGACTTATTCCTTTAATATCATGAATCTTCCATGCAATGGCTGGTTTATGAGCTTTCAACACAGAAATGAGTTGTGATTTCTCATTTTCAGTAAGAGAAGACGATATTATTACATGTAATTCAGATTCACCATGTAAATAAGCGTATTCCAAATGGTTTGGAAGTGGCTTTAACTCTAATTTCGGAGGTTCTTCTATCGATGATTTGTATCGATATCTGTCTTCTTCTTTTAGCATTTAAATTTCTTCTGTTGTTGGTTCATATCCATTAGCTATAAGTGTAGCTAACATTTCAGCTTCATCAATTGGTTCATTACCTTCTCCTAAAGAACATTCTCCTGTTCCTTGTAATTCTGGAAATTCTTCTAATAATTCTGCATGTGCATCTATAGTTTGAATATAATAACATGTATCATCTGCAGATTGTGGTTGTTGCATTGCTCTATCAACTGAAAAGGTAACACTCTCATCCTCTATACTTAGGGTCAGTTTCTTACCGAACACGTCTATCATTGCTTTAGCCGTGTTTAAGAATGGTCTTCCTAATATGAGAGGAACTTGAGAATCTTCTTCCATGTCCAAAACAACAAAATCTACTGGAAATACTAAAGTACCAACTTTAACTAGCATGTTCTCCATTATCCCTCTAGGATATTTTATTGATCTATCGGCTAGTTGTATGCTTATTCTGGTTGGTTTCAATTCTCCAAGGTCTAGTTTAGCGTATAGTGAATACGGCATTAAATTTATACTAGCACCTAAGTCTGCCAATGCTTCTATTGAACTAAGACTACCCAGAAAACATGGAATTGTGAAACTTCCTGGATCAGATAGTTTTTCTGGTATTTTATTCAACAGCACTGCTGAACAATTAGCATTCATAGTAACAGCCGAGAGTTCTTCCATTTTCTTTCTATTTGAGATTAGATCTTTCAAGAATTTAGCATATCTAGGCATTCCTGAAATCACATCAATGAAAGGAAGATTTACATTTATCTGTTTAAACATATCCAAGAATTTGGATTGCTCGGCTTCAAGTTTCTCTTTCTTCATTTTACTCGGGTAAGGAAGTGGTGGTTGGTATGTTTTAACATAAGGTTTATCCTTAACTGTGTTATCTTCATTAACCTTTTCAACTACCGGTTCTTTTTCCTTATCTTGATCAGGTTGTGGTTCTTGTGGAGTAGGAATAGCTTCATCAGAAGTTACAGGTATTTCAGGTGGTTTAAGTGTTGTACCACTTCTTGTGGTAATGGCTTTAGCTGTTTCATTTCGGGGGTTAGCATTTGTATCGCTCGGTAAACTTCCCGGTTTTCTTTCACCTATTAACCTTGCTAGGTTACTTACTTCTTGTTCTAGATTTGGAATAGAAGCTTGTTGATTTCTAAATTCTTGAGCATTTTGTTCATTGGTTTGTTTCTGAGATGTGAAAAACTGCGTTTGAGTTTCAACTAGCTTCGTCATCATATCTTCTAAATTCGGCTTTTTATCATCGGTTTGTTGTGGTGGTTTGTTTTGAAAATTAGGTCTTTGCTGGTTGTAAGTATTATTGGATATTTGTTGATTGCTAGGACCTTGTTGGTTGTTGTATGGAATATTTCGGTTATAATTCTGGTTTTGATTGTAAATCGGTCTTGGCGGTTGATAATTATTCTGATAATTATTTCCAGGCCTTTGGTTTATGTATGAAATATTCTCTCTTTGTTCCATTGTTAATTCAATACTGAGACAATCTTTTGTCAAATGTGGTCCTCCACACTGCTCACAACTAATTCGTATTGAGTGAATATCTTTAGTCATCTTTTCCATTCGTCTCTCCACAGCATCTATCTTTGCGGAAATGGAATCTAAGTCATGGCTAGAATCGGCTCTAGCTGCTTTAGATGATCTAATGATATCTTTTTCTTGGTGCCACTCATGTGAGTGGGAAGCAGTGTTATCAATAATTTTGTAAGCATCAGTTTCGGTTTTCTTCATAATAGAACCACCAGCTGCTATATCTATGTCTTTCCTTGTAGTGATGTCGCATCCTTGGTAGAATATTTGTACTATTTGACAGGTGTCTAAACCATGTTGCGGACATCCTCTTAATAACTTTCCATATCTTGTCCACGCCTCATATAGAGTTTCATTTGGCTTCTGTGTGAACGTAACAATTTCTGCTTGAAGTCTTACGGCTTTAGATGCAGGAAAGAATTGTTTAAGAAATTTGTCAACTAAAACGTCCCATGTATCGATCGCCCCTTCAGGTAACGATTCCAACCAATCTTTGGCTTCTCCCTTTAAAGTCCAGGGAAATAACATGAGATATATGTAGTGACCCGAACTTTTCCATGTTTATATATATTAATTGAGATTGATGTTTACATGATTAAATGTTTCCAACATGTTAAGCTGAAAGGATCCGAAACTAATCATCCGGACGTTGTCCATATTGATTACAAACGAATTACAATAGTTGATAACATTGCGAGGTACTTGCCCTCTATATGATACATCTTACAAACGTTGCATTTATTCTTAAAAGGCAATCTATAGTTACATCCATAATTGACATATTCGCCTGACATTTCATAATATTCAAATGACCTAAACTGCCATTTACTTAATAATAGTCTCTATGAACTTCAATGAATCGAATGCAACGCCTTATGATATAAGTCCTTAATGGCCTCAAGTAGTATCCTTAGTACGAGATAATGCACAGCGGAAGACTTAATTCATACCTGAGAATAACATGCTTTAAAATGTCAACATAAAGTTGGTGAGATATAGGTTTAATGTCGACAGCGATATAAATATAGACCACAAGATTTCATATATAAACATTTTAATAAAAATATTCTAAGTGGTTGAGCACTTGGTAACCATACTTAACAATTAATCACGTCGCATATTCCCTTTAATATGAAATCTTACTACACTGTACCAAGTGTAGTCACGAAACGAAGTACTGTGCAACCGTTGAATACTGGTCGTCCAGTCCGGTTGGGGTTGTCAGGCCCGATAGATCTATCAACAGGATTCGCGTTTACAATACC
Organism: Rutidosis leptorrhynchoides; assembly: GCF_046630445.1. Lineage (NCBI taxonomy): Eukaryota > Viridiplantae > Streptophyta > Magnoliopsida > Asterales > Asteraceae > Rutidosis > Rutidosis leptorrhynchoides. The sequence goes on from NC_092334.1 coordinate 322,937,160, forward strand.
GCTGTAAATATTAGTTACCAAGCTACAGGGAAGTATGCCAGTGGTACAACTCAACGTAGAATATATTTTTCAGTTACTTGTGTCCATAACGTAAAACATAAAATACATGTATTCTCATCCCGAAATATTTAGAGTTTAAAAGTGGGACTATATACTCACTTTCGTCTTGAAGATATATATAATTTGACTTGGTCTCCGGTTGATATCACGAACCTATCCATATATAATATATCAATACCTTTTCTTTTTAAACAAACGTCACATATATATACTTGTTATACTTTTAATACTTTGAATAATTCCTTAGTCCGTAGTTAGCAGCTCGTTGTTAGTAATTCAATTTTAATGGTTCATTTTTAGATGTTTAATATACCCGCAATGAAATAAATAAAACCCCCAACGAAATAAATAAAACCCCATCGTATATGTATTGGTCGAGATTAATCTTAACCCACGGTACCGGTGTTGTCAAATGACGTGTTGCGTACATAAAGTACCGGTGTTGTCAAATGACGTGTTGCGTACAAACATGGGATCTTATGATTAATCTTCTCGTGTTGTTTACGGGTGATCCTGAACCATATAAAATTGAATTATAAGTACATATATATAAAATATCATGTTATCTTAGAAATATGTGATTTATTTAATTTTTCCCAATTAATCCCGAAGTTAAACAAGTCTAGGATAACCAATTTTGTTTCGGTCATAGTTTCTTTGTTACAAATCCGTTTTCGTTGATTCAACTTGCCATCTCCTTGGATCGAGTCCCTCTTTAAGACTATGAACTGAAAATACCTTGGTTTGTATTCAAAATCACACGGCATAGGTGAAACTTTAGTGAAACTTATGAAGTTAAACATTTTTGTTACAAAAAAAATAACACTTAATGACCATTTTTCTAAAAATACTTATACTTTGAATTAAATCATGAAATTTTTATGTGTTATCATATTCATAGTAAAAATTATTTTTCCAGAAAATAAACCTCCAATTCAAAGTTTAAAATGGTTTTTAATTATCCAACCCAAAACAGTCCCCGGTTGCACTCTGACGTCGTAAAAACAGTTTTTAAGATATTCTTTGAAAAACCAAGTTATACCTTGTTAAGTTAGCATATATTTAAGTTATATTACAGGTCTTGAAGTATTTTAAAAGTTAAGTTAGAAGGATCTATTTAGTTTGCAAACAAGTTTGAAAACTTTCAAACTATGTTCTTGTTGTTAAAATTGTATACCACAAAATATGATAGCTATATATATATATGAATCGAATAAGGTTATGAACATAGATACTACCTCAAGTTCCTTGGACAGGTTGCTGTAAAAGAGGAGTAAAAAGCTAGAACCAAAAGGGTGATGGAATTGGATGAAAGATTGGAAGTAAGTTTGTGTTCTTGGAAGGATTTCTTGAAGTGTTTTTGTATGGTTTTCTTATAGTGTTTAAGTAAGGTTTTTGAAGCTAAATGATGGGGAAAATGCTTGGAGATGATCAAGTATGAAGTTAAGAGTATTTTGAGAGAGAAATGGAAGTGTAAGTATGAGAAAATGGGGTGAAGAAATGGTGTGCATGCATAAAAACGTTTTTAGGTTATAAAGGAAAAAAAAATACCTAACTTTGTTTTCTTGCTAAATAATTCATGCTACTTGACAAATGGTTGGTTCCACATGTTTCTTAATCATTTAAGGCTGCTAAGGAGCAGATTTTTATTAGTATATACCAATAGTAAATACATCTAGAAGCTGCGTATGATACGGGTACATATACCCTAGGTATACGTATAGAAATCTTTGAGAAAACGGAACGAGGATTCAAATATAGCTATCTTTTGTAAATATACTTATATTGTTTTATGTATTTAAGTCTTTAAAAGTGATTAAATACATTACTTATACGATATATGTATAAACATTATAGGTCATAAGTATTTAAGTCAAATAACGTTACGTATGGTTATCGTTTTGAAAACTTAAGTTAGTAGTTTCAAAATATACTTATAACTTATTGTTATTAATACAAAATGAGATATTAAAACATTCTTAGATCATGTTAAATATGTATATATACATATATATACACAAACGTATAATTATCATATATTGTATAGTTCGTGATATCATCGGTCAAACTAGACGGTCAAACGTTGTGTAAAACTCTTTTCGAAAACATAAGTCTCAACAATTTGGATTGCTTATCATGTTGGTAAGGTTTAATTTATGTAAATATTAATCTTATGAGTATAGAACGATCGAAAAAGTGCGGGTCAACTTTAGGGTTTTTGCTTATCGTGTCGGAACCATATAGAGATTAGAGTTTAAATTTGGTCGGAAATTTCCGGGTCGTTACAGTACCCACCCGTTAAAGAAATTTCGTCCTCGAAATTTGGTAGAGGTTGTCATAAATAACAATAGGAATGTTTTCATGACGAATATGAGGTAATAATTAAATTTTATCATTATTGAAAGATTTAGATAAAACGATTCGGTTATGTGAGACGCACGAGCGAAGCTATCACAAAAGAGTGAAATGAGTAAATATAGAATTGTTGTAACCGATGACGTGATTATGATCGATTTCCGGGATTTAAGGGTTTTAAAGAAAATCTTATGTAATAAGATTTAGTTTTGCGGCGATCAGGATCTTCTTTGATTTAACGCGGCAATCTGTTTTGATTTCTTTGTCGAATATTTCACTATAAATTTACCTCCTTCCCTTTCTTTCTTCCCACATCTTCTATTCTTTCTCTTTAGTTCCTACTTTAAGACATTCGCTAATATGCTCCATCCCATTCTAATCCTTGTTATATTTCTAACTTTCATATCTTTCATTCTTCTTTTTCATCTATCACCAGAAGAATCTGTTCTCTTTTATCCTTTCCTTGGAATTATAATGTTTTTAATTCTCCCGTGCCTTTACGTTGCAATACGTATTGATATGCACGGTTTGTAGTTTCGGGGTTGTTGTTAGGTTTTATACCTTCCCTTATATTTCGATGTTCCTACTCCCGTCCCTTAAAATCATTATCATCCACAGTTAATGCTCTCTCTTATTTGCTGTGGTTTATGTTCCTATTTCTATTATGAGGTTTTGTCCCTTCGTTTCTTCTTCCCGTCCTCGAGCCAAGCGAACAATGGTCCGAAATTCGTAGGTAGGAAATTTGGAATGAACCTAGCTATTGGTTTTAGAATGAAATTGTAATGACACGATCTTGATTCGTTAAATTACTCGAATATTCCGTAAAAATAGAACTATCAAGGTGATACGTTCTAATATGTTTGGAGACTTGATAGAATGTAAGATCCGTGTAACATGGCACATGATGACGGTACTGTGAATCATCACATTCCATTAGAAACTTAACATGACTTACTGTAATATAATAAAGTTGATCAAGTTTCATTATATTATACTAATTCATGCATCAGTTCCCAACACTACTTCAAATCATTTATATTTTAATCTCGGAGGTTTCAGAATTTAGAAATTAACACAGTTTCTTTTATATTGTAACGCAGATGTTACGGAGAGATAAATGATCGCAGATAGGAATAGTTGTAAAAATATCTCCAGAAATATGAAAAATATGTATAACGAATGATATGAAGATATCTTATAATATCTAAGATAAGATGATGATGAAAAATATCATCCGGGCAAGGTTTTGAATAAAGAGTAGGGTTCTTACTGACGGTTTCAGGAGGTACGGAATCGTTTGTATTCTTTGAGAGCAGGTTCAGTCCCTGTGATTTATCCACAGCCTCTTTCATACTTTGCTTCATCCGTTTTCTAGTTCCAAACTTTTTTTTTTTTTTTCAGCTTTACCACCTTACTATTCTTTGTCATCAAACTTTTGACCGTTAAAGTCGTTTACAGTTTTTGCTGCTTCGTTAGCATTTCAAGAACTATTTCATAGTCCCGGGTGTTTTTCAGAAACTTCACGTTCAGATTATGAAATTCTTAGGGATAGACATTATAGATATGATGGAAGAAGTTCCGCGAGATTTTCAAAATAATGATTGTTGATTTCGCCAAAAGGATAACGATCTGCTGGTGCACCTGTTGATGTTGTCGAGGGATATAAAAGGTTTTCCGGTAATGACGGCGAAAGGACAAGGTATAAATATCATGATTATAATAGAAATAATCTCACTGAAAAGTCGAAGTGGAGCTGTGACAAAATTAGCTTCTTGAAAAGGAATTGTAGGGTTGTTCTTGCTAATAAATGGCAAAGGATTCAATACGTTATGTGTTAAATTATGAATTTGGGTTCGAGAGTTCTTCAGGTGTATAACTGTATGTATAAATCTTCATTCCGTAGGCGAGGTGCGGCGGGTTCAACTTCTCGGTCGAGGTGTTTTCAGGAATCATGAAAGGATTTGAATGCGAATTGTAATCGTCAAGTTACGAATGAGGTTTAAGATAAAATCAAGTGGCAAGCTTGAAGAATTGTTTTGCTTCATATGTTACAATCAACATTTTAATTCATTTTAATTGTCCAGAGTTAGCAGGAACAGTTAGCGTGGAATCCTTAATTGATTTTTAATTAGTTAAATCGTGTGTTTCTAACAAATTTTTTTTTTTATTTTGTCCAATGTTTTCTTCTTTATGCCACTTGTTGGATTCTGGTAGGTCAAAATCCGAATATGAAATTTGATTGAAAATGGTTATTCTGGGGTGAGCGGATACGAATATCGGTGGTTGTAAGTAAGATAATAGATAACCGTTGAATCAGATTCAAGAATGTACAATATAACTTATTAATGTGAATTCTAAATATTCCTCGGGTACTACCCACCCGTTAAAATATTTTCATCATTAATAGTTTGTACGAAGGAATTTTTAATTACTATCTTTATGAAAATATACTTGCATATATATTTTCTTCAGAGATAATCATAGATTTAATGAGTCAATAAGATATTAAACTCATTTGATTTATCGTTAATTCTAGATTACATAATCTCTAAGACTTTAGAAATTACATAATCGTCATACGATACGTAAAGCGAAGATAATCGATGTAGAACGATATATAGAACGAAGATCATACTCGAAGTACAGATATTGAGTCGTGTGATGTTGATATTCGAGATACAGATTGTGATGTTGAGATTTAAGGCGCGGTTGTGTTTGGGGTGATAAAGGTACTGTCGGCGTTGACGATGGTAGTACGGATTATGCTGCTGGTGCTGCTGTTGGTGTTTGTAACCTTCGCACCATATTCTCCAAAACCACTACCCGAGCACGGAGTTCGTTGACTTCTTCTATTATACCGGGATGATTGACGGTTGGAACGAGCGAATGAACAAGATTTGAAATATGGGATAGTATGTAATCATGACGAGATACTCTAGAAATGAGCGAGAAAATGGTGTTTCGAATAGGTTCGCCGGTAAGTACTTCAGGTTCATCGTTAAGAGGACAATTTGGTGGATGGAATGGATCACCTTCTTCTTGCTTCCAGAAATTTAGTATATTACGAACCCATCCCCAATTCATCCAGAATAGATGATGGGAAATTGGTTGATCCATTCCGGTAACGCTGTTCTCGGAGCTCGAATGGAAATCCATATCGGCGAAGCTATCGAAGTCGGAGGAATTTGAGCTGGATGAAGAATCCATCTTGTATGGTCGGAGAAATGAATTTTTGGTTTGGAATAGATTATAGGAGTTGGGTTTGGTACTCTTCAATACATAATTTACATATGTATATATAATATCAAAATCCCATGAATTACGGAGAATCTTTGAAATACGTCAGGCAATGTCTATAGTAACAGATACGCTAGGATATGAATTTTGTCTATACATTATCGATGCACTAAATGCAGTAAGACGTGTCTAGACTTAAGAATGATAAGCAGGCAGTTCCCTAAGGATGATAAGCAGATGATTTCCGACTAGGATTGATAAGCAAAACTTTTGACAGGCAGACACGGTCAAAGTCCAGACTCACTTAATGTATCCTAACAACTACTAGTTAGACACACTAATGCAAGGCCTGGTTCGCTAAGACCAACGCTCTGATACCAACTGAAAGGATCCGAAACTAATCATCCGGACGTTGTCCATATTGATTACAAACGAATTACAATAGTTGATAACATTGCGAGGTACTTGCCCTCTATATGATACATCTTACAAACGTTGCATTTATTCTTAAAAGGCAATCTATAGTTACATCCATAATTGACATATTCGCCTGACATTTCATAATATTCAAATGACCTAAACCGCCATTTACTTAATAATAGTCTCTATGAACTTCAATGAATCGAATGCAACGCCTTATGATATAAGTCCTTAATGGCCTCAAGTAGTATCCTTAGTACGAGATAATGCACAGCGGAAGACTTAATTCATACCTGAGAATAACATGCTTTAAAATGTCAACATAAAGTTGGTGAGATATAGGTTTAATGTCGACAGCGATATAAATATAGACCACAAGATTTCATATATAAACATTTTAATAAAAATATTCTAAGTGGTTGAGCACTTGGTAACCATACTTAACAATTAATCACGTCGCATATTCCCTTTAATATGAAATCTTACTACACTGTACCAAGTGTAGTCACGAAACGAAGTACTGTGCAACCGTTGAATACTGGTCGTCCAGTCCGGTTGGGGTTGTCAGGCCCGATAGATCTATCAACAGGATTCGCGTTTACAATACCGCTGTAAATATTAGTTACCAAGCTACAGGGAAGTATGCCAGTGGTACAACTCAACGTAGAATATATTTTTCAGTTACTTGTGTCCATAACGTAAAACATAAAATACATGTATTCTCATCCCGAAATATTTAGAGTTTAAAAGTGGGACTATATACTCACTTTCGTCTTGAAGATATATATAATTTGACTTGGTCTCCGGTTGATATCACGAACCTATCCATATATAATATATCAATACCTTTTCTTTTTAAACAAACGTCACATATATATACTTGTTATACTTTTAATACTTTGAATAATTCCTTAGTCCGTAGTTAGCAGCTCGTTGTTAGTAATTCAATTTTAATGGTTCATTTTTAGATGTTTAATATACCCGCAATGAAATAAATAAAACCCCCAACGAAATAAATAAAACCCCATCGTATATGTATTGGTCGAGATTAATCTTAACCCACGGTACCGGTGTTGTCAAATGACGTGTTGCGTACATAAAGTACCGGTGTTGTCAAATGACGTGTTGCGTACAAACATGGGATCTTATGATTAATCTTCTCGTGTTGTTTACGGGTGATCCTGAACCATATAAAATTGAATTATAAGTACATATATATAAAATATCATGTTATCTTAGAAATATGTGATTTATTTAATTTTTCCCAATTAATCCCGAAGTTAAACAAGTCTAGGATAACCAATTTTGTTTCGGTCATAGTTTCTTTGTTACAAATCCGTTTTCGTTGATTCAACTTGCCATCTCCTTGGATCGAGTCCCTCTTTAAGACTATGAACTGAAAATACCTTGGTTTGTATTCAAAATCACACGGCATAGGTGAAACTTTAGTGAAACTTATGAAGTTAAACATTTTTGTTACAAAAAAAATAACACTTAATGACCATTTTTCTAAAAATACTTATACTTTGAATTAAATCATGAAATTTTTATGTGTTATCATATTCATAGTAAAAATTATTTTTCCAGAAAATAAACCTCCAATTCAAAGTTTAAAATGGTTTTTAATTATCCAACCCAAAACAGTCCCCGGTTGCACTCCGACGTCGTAAAAACAGTTTTTAAGATATTCTTTGAAAAACCAAGTTATACCTTGTTAAGTTAGCATATATTTAAGTTATATTACAGGTCTTGAAGTATTTTAAAAGTTAAGTTAGAAGGATCTATTTAGTTTGCAAACAAGTTTGAAAACTTTCAAACTATGTTCTTGTTGTTAAAATTGTATACCACAAAATATGATAGCTATATATATATGAATCGAATAAGGTTATGAACATAGATACTACCTCAAGTTCCTTGGACAAGGTTTCTGTAAAAGAGGAGTAAAAAGCTAGAACCAAAAGGGTGATGGAATTGGATGAAAGATTGGAAGTAAGTTTGTGTTCTTGGAAGGATTTCTTGAAGTGTTTTTGTATGGTTTTCTTATAGTGTTTAAGTAAGGTTTTTGAAGCTAAATGATGGGGAAAATGCTTGGAGATGATCAAGTATGAAGTTAAGAGTATTTTGAGAGAGAAATGGAAGTGTAAGTATGAGAAAATGGGGTGAAGAAATGGTGTGCATGCATAAAAACGTTTTTAGGTTATAAAGGAAAAAAAAATACCTAACTTTGTTTTCTTGCTAAATAATTCATGCTACTTGACAAATGGTTGGTTCCACATGTTTCTTAATCATTTAAGGCTGCTAAGGAGCAGATTTTTATTGGTATATACCAATAGTAAATACATCTAGAAGCTGCGTATGCTACGGGTACATATACCCTAGGTATACGTATAGAAATCTTTGAGAAAACGGAACGAGGATTCAAATATAGCTATCTTTTGTAAATATACTTATATTGTTTTATGTATTTAAGTCTTTAAAAGTGATTAAATACATTACTTATACGATATATGTATAAACATTATAGGTCATAAGTATTTAAGTCAAATAACGTTACGTATGGTTATCGTTTTGAAAACTTAAGTTAGTAGTTTCAAAATATACTTATAACTTATTGTTATTAATACAAAATGAGATATTAAAACATTCTTAGATCATGTTAAATATGTATATATACATATATATACACAAACGTATAATTATCATATATTGTATAGTTCGTGATATCATCGGTCAAACTAGACGGTCAAACGTTGTGTAAAACTCTTTTTGAAAACATAAGTCTCAACAATTTGGATTGCTTATCATGTTGGTAAGGTTTAATTTATGTAAATATTAATCTTATGAGTATAGAACGATCGAAAAAGTGCGGGTCAACTTTAGGGTTTTTGCTTATCGTGTCGGAACCATATAGAGATTAGAGTTTAAATTTGGTAGGAAATTTCCGGGTCGTTACATAAGCAATCAAACTTGTTAAGACTTGATTAATTGAAATATGTTTCATATAGACAATTGACCACCCAAGTTGATCGGTGATTCACGAATGTTAAAACTTGTAAAAACTATATGATGACATATATATGGATATATATATATAGTTAACATGATACTATGATAAGAAAACATATCATAAAGTATATTAACAATGAACTACATATGTAAAAACAAGACTACTAACTTAATGATTTTTAAACGAGACATATATGTAACGATTATCGTTGTAAAGACATTTAATGTATATATATCATATTAAGAGATATTCATACATGATAATATCATGATAATATAATAATTTAAAATCTCATTTGATATTATAAACATTGGGTTAACAACATTTAACAAGATCGTTAACCTAAAGGTTTCAAAACAACACTTACATGTAACGACTAACGATGACTTAACGACTCAGTTAAAATGTATATACATGTAGTGTTTTAATATGTATTTATACAATTTTGAAAGACTTCAATACACTTATCAAAATACTTCTACTTAACAAAAATGCTTACAATTACATCCTCGTTCAGTTTCATCAACAATTCTACTCGTATGCACCCGTATTCGTACTCGTACAATACACAGCTTTTAGATGTATGTACTATTGGTATATACACTCCAATGATCAGCTCTTAGCAGCCCATGTGAGTCACCTAACACATGTGGGAACCATCATTTGGCAACTAGCATGAAATATCTCATAAAATTACAAAAATATGAGTAATCATTCATGACTTATTTACATGAAAACAAAATTACATATCCTTTATATCTAATCCATACACCAACGACCAAAAACACCTACAAACACTTTCATTCTTCAATTTTCTTCATCTAATTGATCTCTCTCAAGTTCTATCTTCAAGTTCTAAGTGTTCTTCATAAATTCCAAAAGTTCTAGTTTCATAAAATCAAGAATACTTTCAAGTTTGCTAGCTCACTTCCAATCTTGTAAGGTGATCATCCAACCTCAAGAAATCTTTGTTTCTTACAGTAGGTTATCATTCTAATACAAGGTAATAATCATATTCAAACTTTGGTTCAATTTCTATAACTATAACAATCTTATTTCAAGTGATGATCTTACTTGAACTTGTTTTCGTGTCATGATTCTGCTTCAAGAACTTCGAGCCATCCAAGGATCCATTGAAGCTAGATCCATTTTTCTCTTTTCCAGTAGGTTTATCCAAGGAAATTAAGGTAGTAATGATGTTCTTAACATCATTCGATTCATACATATAAAGCTATCTTATTCGAAGTTTTAAACTTGTAATCACTAGAACATAGTTTAGTTAATTCTAAACTTGTTCGCAAACAAAAGTTAATCCTTCTAACTTGACTTTTAAAATCAACTAAACACATGTTCTATATCTATATGATATGCTAACTTAATGATTTAAAACCTGGAAACACGAAAAACACCGTAAAACCGGATTTACGCCGTCGTAGTAACACCGCGGGCTGTTTTGGGTTAGTTAATTAATAACTATGATAAACTTTGATTTAAAAGTTGTTATTCTGAGAAAATGATTTTTATTATGAACATGAAACTATATCCAAAAATTATGGTTAAACTCAAAGTGGAAGTGTGTTTTCTAAAATGGTCATCTAGACGTCGTTCTTTCGACTGAAATGACTACCTTTACAAAAACGACTTGTAACTTATTTTTCCGACTATAAACCTATACTTTTCTGTTTAGATTCATAAAATAGAGTTCAATATGAAACCATAGCAATTTGATTCACTCAAAACGGATTTAAAATGAAGAAGTTATGGGTAAAACAAGATTGGATAATTTTTCTCATTTTAGCTACGTGAAAATTGGTAACAAATCTATTCCAACCATAACTTAATCAACTTGTATTGTATATTATGTAATCTTGAGATACCATAGACACGTATACAATGTTTCGACCTATCATGTCGACACATCTATATATATTTCGGAACAACCATAGACACTCTATATGTGAATGTTGGAGTTAGCTATACAGGGTTGAGGTTGATTCCAAAATATATATAGTTTGAGTTATGATCAATACTGAGATACGTATACACTGGGTCGTGGATTGATTCAAGATAATATTTATCGATTTATTTCTGTACATCTAACTGTGGACAACTAGTTGTAGGTTACTAACGAGGACAGCTGACTTAATAAACTTAAAACATCAAAATATATTAAAAGTGTTGTAAATATATTTTGAACATACTTTGATATATATGTATATATTGTTATAGGTTCGTGAATCAACCAGTGGCCAAGTCTTACTTCCCGACGAAGTAAAAATCTGTGAAAGTGAGTTATAGTCCCACTTTTAAAATCTAATATTTTTGGGATGAGAATACATGCAGGTTTTATAAATGATTTACAAAATAGACACAAGTACGTGAAACTACATTCTATGGTTGAATTATCGAAATCGAATATGCCCCTTTTTATTAAGTCTGGTAATCTAAGAATTAGGGAACAGACACCCTAATTGACGCGAATCCTAAAGATAGATCTATTGGGCCTAACAAACCCCATCCAAAGTACCGGATGCTTTAGTACTTCGAAATTTATATCATATCCGAAGGGTGTCCCGGAATGATGGGGATATTCTTATATATGCATCTTTTTATTGTCGGTTACCAGGTGTTCACCATATGAATGATTTTTATCTCTATGTATGGGATGTGTATTGAAATATGAAATCTTGTGGTCTATTGTTACGATTTGATATATATAGGTTAAACCTATAACTCACCAACATTTTTGTTGACGTTTTAAGCATGTTTATTCTCAGGTGATTATTAAGAGCTTCCGCTATCGCATACTTAAATAAGGACGAGATTTGGAGTCCATGCTTGTATGATATTGTGTAAAAACTGCATTCAAGAAACTTATTTTGTTGTAACATATTTGTATTGTAAACCATTATGTAATGGTCGTGTGTAAACAGGATATTTTAGATTATCATTATTTGTTAATCTACGTAAAGCTTTTTAAACCTTTATTGATGAAATAAAGGTTATGGTTTGTTTTAAAATGAATGCAGTCTTTGAAAAACGTCTCATATAGAGGTCAAAACCTCGCAACGAAATCAATTAATATGGAACGTTTTTAATCAATAAGAACGGGACATTTCAGTTGGTATCCGAGCGTTGGTCTTAGAGAACCAGAAAATTTGCATTAGTGTGTCTTATCGAGTTTGTTAGGATGCATTAGTGAGTCTGGACTTCGACCGTGTTTTCTTTAAAAATGATTGCTTAACATTTTTGTTGGAAACTATATATTTTTAACATATGAATATTATGTGATATATTAATCTCTTAACGTGTTTGATATTATGTGATAGATGTCTACCTTTAGAACAAGTCCCATTGACTCACCTAATAATAATGAAGAGTCAAATGTAAATTGGAATGATTTGTGGACTGATTCACAAGTTCCCGAAGAGGAACCGGAAGAAGAGTCGGAACCGGAAGAAGAATCGGAACCGGAAGAAGAATCGGAACCGGATGAAGAAATAGAACCGGTGGGGGAAATAATAAAACGGTTAAGTAAAAGAAAATCCTCAACCAACCGACCAAAGTTAATTATGGTCAATGGTGTTTCCGCCAAGGAAGCAAAATATTGGGAGGATTACCAATTCTCCGATGAATCGGATTCCGACGAGAATTCCGATGATGTTATAGAAATTACCCCAACTGAATTTAAAAAGGCAAAAGAAAATAATAAGGGAAAGGGCATAAAAATAGAGAAATCTAATTCCAACCCCGATGAACTTTATATGTATTGTCAACCCCCGAAGTCCTTAAGTTGTAACAATGACCCGGGAACCTCTAAACCACCAGGTTTTTCTAAACCAATGTGGACAACGACGGCTCGTATTAGGGGAACATCATATATCTCTAGAAACTTGGCAAAACGAACCAAAACCGAAGAAGAAGAAACGAGCGAGTCGGAATAAGATAGTTGTATTCGTGTGGTGTAATATATGGAATATAGTGTTCTTATGCTTTATGATATATGTAAAAATTGCTTGTATTAATAAGTATTTTTTTTTATGAATCTAACTCTTGTCTATTTTACAGTTTAAAAACACAAAATGGATAGACAACCCAATATTTTAAGAGACCTACCCGGAGACATGATTGATGAAATCTTGTCTAGAGTCGGCCAGAATTCTTCGGCACAACTATTTAAGGCGAGATCAGTTTGTAAGACATTCGAAGAACGTTCCAAGAATGTCTTGGTTTATAAGAGACTTTCGTTTGAAAGATGGGGGATATCACATTGGGAAACCCATAAGTTACGATGTGTTTACTTTGACGCATATATTGCGGGGAACCCAAATGCTATTTTACGCAACGGGTTAAGAAATTATTTTGACTCAATATATCCGAATATTGGACTTCGTGATTTAGAAAAAGCGGCTAACATGCAACATAAAGAAGCATGTTATGCTTACGGATTAGTAATGTTCGCTTCTCACCAAAGTGAGAACAAGAACATCGGGCTACAACTATTAAACAAAACGTTTCCACAAGTGACGGAGTCGGTAATTGGGGTAAGAAATGAGGTTTTTAGATTATTACGGGACTGTTGGACATTACGTAACCCTCGTCCCTTTGATGACATTACAACACGCTGTCTTATCAACGGCCATAACGGTTATGTTGCACAAGACCAAGGATGGGAAGTAGTCCTAGTAAAACCAGAATGCATGACTTGTTTCTGGACGTATGAATTACGTGTCTTTATTGTCTTTGCTGAACGACTTGTGTACTAGCTAGAATTGTCTTCACAACTATCTTGTATCAAAGTTATTGTGTGCTATATTTCATGCTTTATGTAAAATAAGCGGTATTGTAAGTTTGTAAAATATTGTATAAAAGTTTGAACGCGAAATATTATTATAATCAGTTTTTCATATAGAATTGTAGTAGTTGAATTGTATATTAGCTACTAAGTATGAACTTAACGGGTAGGTACTACCCGAATTTAAACTTATAAAACGCTAATATGAAGAAAAAGCTTTTATAAATGAGTTCATATTATGCTACGAAATACTATTAACTACTCTTAATATTCTGTATGATTAACGTGTTCCATTTGACTATTTTGAAGGAAATGGCACCGACTACTCGACACACCGTGAATATGAATGAAGAGGAATTCCGTACTTTTCTAGCTTCAAACATAGCCGCAGTACAGGCTGCGCTACATACCAAAAATAACCTTGGATCTAGCAGTACAGGAAATCGTGTAGGATGCACCTACAAAGAATTCACTGCCTGCAAACCTTTAGAATTTGATGGAACCGAAGGACCGATCGGATTGAAACGGTGGACCGAGAAGGTTGAATCGGTGTTTGCCATAAGTAAGTGTACTGAAGAGGACAAAGTGAAGTACGCTACGCATACCTTCACAGGTTCTGCGTTAACATGGTGGAATACCTATCTAGAGCAAGTGGGACAAGATGATGCGTACGCACTACCGTGGTCAGCATTCAAGCACTTGATGAACGAGAAGTACCGTCCCAGAACCGAGGTCAATAAGCTCAAGACAGAACTTAGAGGGTTACGAACCCAAGGATTTGATATTACCACGTACGAAAGACGATTCACAGAATTGTGCCTATTGTGTCCGGGAGCATTCGAAGATGAGGAAGAGAAGATCGACGCGTTTGTGAAAGGATTACCGGAAAGAATCCAAGAAGATATAAGTTCACACGAGCCCGCCTCCATACAACAGGCATGTAGAATGGCTCACAAACTAGTGAACCAGATTGAAGAAAGAATTAAAGAACAGACTGCTGAAGAGGCCAATGTGAAGCAAGTCAAAAGAAAGTGGGAGGAAAACGGTGATAAGAATCACCAATACAACAACAACAGCAATTACAACAATAATCGCAACAATTATCCCAACAATCGCAACATCAATCGCAACTACAACAAACGGCCCAACAACAACAACAACAACAACAACAACAGCAACTACAACAATCATCCCAACAACAATAATAACCGCAACAACAACAACAATCAGAAGCAACTATGCCAAAGGTGTGAAAAGAATCACTCGGGGTTCTGCACCAAATTTTGCAACAAGTGTAAAAGAAATGGTCATAGCGCGGCGAAGTGTGAGGTCTACGGACCAGGGGTTAATAGAACGAAAGGAACAAATGGTGTCGGAACGAGTAATGGCGGAGCAAGTAGTGTCGGAGCAAGTTATGCCAATGTAGTTTGTTATAAATGTGGAAAACCAGGCCACATTATTAGAAATTGCCCGAACCAGGAGAACACGAATGGACAAGGCCGTGGAAGAGTTTTCAATATTAATGCGGTAGAGGCACAGGAAGACCCGGAGCTTGTTACGGGTACGTTTCTTATTGACAATAAATCTGCTTACGTTTTATTTGATTCGGGTGCGGATAGAAGCTATATGAGTAGAGATTTTTGTGCTAAATTAAGTTGTCCATTGACGCCTTTGGATAGTAAATTTTTACTCGAATTAGCAAATGGTAAATTAATTTCAGCAGATAATATATGTCGGAATCGAGAAATTAAACTGGTTAGCGAAACATTTAAGATTGATTTGATACCAGTAGAGTTAGGGAGTTTTGATGTGATAATCGGTATGGACTGGTTGAAAGAAGTGAAAGCGGAGATCGTTTGTTACAAAAATGCAATTCGCATTATACGAGAAAAAGGAAAACCCTTAATGGTGTACGGAGAAAAGGGCAACACGAAGCTACATATTATTAGTAATTTAAAGGCACAAAAACTAATAAGAAAAGGTTGCTATGCTGTTCTAGCACACGTCGAGAAAGTACAAACCGAAGAAAAGAGCATCAATGATGTTCCCATTGCAAAAGAATTTCCCAATGTATTTCCGAAAGAATTACCGGGATTACCCCCACATCGATCCGTTGAATTTCAAATAGATCTTGTACCAGGAGCTGCACCAATAGCTCGTGCTCCTTACAGACTCGCACCCAGCGAGATGAAAGAACTGCAAAGCCAATTACAAGAACTTTTAGAGCGTGGTTTCATTCGACCAAGCACATCACCGTGGGGAGCTCCTGTTTTGTTTGTCAAGAAGAAAGATGGTACATTCAGGTTGTGTATCGACTACCGAGAGTTGAACAAACTTACCATCAAGAACCGCTACCCACTACCGAGAATCGACGACTTATTTGATCAACTACAAGGCTCGTCTGTTTATTCAAAGATTGACTTACGTTCCGGGTATCATCAAATGCGGGTGAAAGAAGATGATATTCCAAAGACTGCTTTCAGAACACGTTACGGTCATTACGAGTTTATGGTCATGCCGTTTGGTTTAACTAATGCACCAGCTGTGTTCATGGACCTTATGAACCGAGTGTGTGGACCATACCTTGACAAGTTTGTCATTGTTTTCATTGATGACATACTTATTTACTCAAAGAATGACCAAGAACACGGTGAACATTTGAGAAAGGTGTTAGAAGTATTGAGGAAGGAAGAATTGTACGCTAAGTTTTCAAAGTGTGCATTTTGGTTGGAAGAAGTTCAATTCCTCGGTCACATAGTGAACAAAGAAGGTATTAAGGTGGATCCGGCAAAGATAGAAACTGTTGAAAAGTGGGAAACCCCGAAAACTCCGAAACACATACGCCAGTTTTTAGGACTAGCTGGTTACTACAGAAGGTTCATCCAAGACTTTTCCAGAATAGCAAAACCCTTGACTGCATTAACGCATAAAGGGAAGAAATTTGAATGGAATGATGAACAAGAGAAAGCGTTTCAGTTATTGAAGAAAAAGCTAACTACGGCACCTATATTGTCATTGCCTGAAGGAAATGATGATTTTGTGATTTTTTGTGACGCATCAAAGCAAGGTCTCGGTTGTGTATTAATGCAACGAACGAAGGTGATTGCTTATGCGTCTAGACAATTGAAGATTCACGAACAAAATTATACGACGCATGATTTGGAATTAGGCGCGGTTGTTTTTGCATTAAAGACTTGGAGGCACTACTTATATGGGGTCAAAAGTATTATATATACCGATCACAAAAGTCTTCAACACATATTTAATCAAAAACAACTGAATATGAGGCAGCGTAGGTGGATTGAATTATTGAATGATTACGATTTTGAGATTCGTTACCACCCGGGGAAGGCAAATGTGGTAGCCGATGCCTTGAGCAGGAAGGATAGAGAACCCATTCGAGTAAAATCTATGAATATAATGATTCATAATAACATTACTACTCAAATAAAGGAGGCGCAACAAGGAGTTTTAAAAGAGGGAAATTTAAAGGATGAAATACCCAAAGGATCGGAGAAGCATCTTAATATTCGGGAAGACGGAACCCGGTATAGGGCTGAAAGGATTTGGGTACCAAAATTTGGAGATATGAGAGAAATGGTACTTAGAGAAGCTCATAAAACTAGATACTCAATACATCCTGGAACGGGGAAGATGTACAAGGATCTCAAGAAACATTTTTGGTGGCCGGGTATGAAAGCCGATGTTGCTAAATACGTAGGAGAATGTTTGACGTGTTCTAAGGTCAAAGCTGAGCATCAGAAACCATCAGGTCTACTTCAACAACCCGAAATCCCGGAATGGAAATGGGAAAACATTACCATGGATTTCATCACTAAATTGCCAAGGACTGCAAGTGGTTTTGATACTATTTGGGTAATAGTTGATCGTCTCACCAAATCAGCACACTTCCTACCAATAAGAGAAGATGACAAGATGGAGAAGTTAGCACGACTGTATTTGAAGGAAGTCGTCTCCAGACATGGAATACCAATCTCTATTATCTCTGATAGGGATGGCAGATTTATTTCAAGATTCTGGCAGACATTACAGCAAGCATTAGGAACTCGTCTAGACATGAGTACTGCCTATCATCCACAAACTGATGGGCAGAGTGAAAGGACGATACAAACGCTTGAAGACATGCTACGAGCATGTGTTATTGATTTCAGAAACAGTTGGGATAGACATCTACCGTTAGCAGAATTTTCCTATAACAACAGCTACCATTCAAGCATTGAGATGGCGCCGTTTGAAGCACTTTATGGTAGAAAGTGCAGGTCTCCGATTTGTTGGAGTGAGGTGGGGGATAGACAGATTACGGGTCCGGAGATTATACAAGAAACTACCGAGAAGATCATCCAAATTCAACAACGGTTGAAAACTGCCCAAAGTCGACAAAAGAGCTACGCTGACATTAAAAGAAAAGATATAGAATTTGAAATTGGAGAGATGGTCATGCTTAAAGTTTCACCTTGGAAAGGCGTTGTTCGATTTGGTAAACGAGGGAAATTAAATCCAAGGTATATTGGACCATTCAAGATTATTGATCGTGTCGGACCAGTAGCTTACCGACTTGAGTTACCTCAACAACTCGCGGCTGTACATAACACTTTCCACGTCTCGAATTTGAAGAAATGTTTTGCTAAAGAAGATCTCACTATTCCGTTAGATGAAATCCAAATCAACGAAAAACTCCAATTCATCGAAGAACCCGTCGAAATAATGGATCGTGAGGTTAAAAGACTTAAGCAAAACAAGATACCAATTGTTAAGGTTCGATGGAATGCTCGTAGAGGACCCGAGTTCACCTGGGAGTGTGAAGATCAGATGAAGAAGAAATACCCGCATCTATTTCCAGAAGATTCGTCAACACCTTCAACAGCTTAAAATTTCGGGACGAAATTTATTTAACGGGTAGGTACTGTAGTGACCCGAACTTTTCCATGTTTATATATATTAATTGAGATTGATGTTTACATGATTAAATGTTTCCAACATGTTAAGCAATCAAACTTGTTAAGACTTGATTAATTGAAATATGTTTCATATAGACAATTGACCACCCAAGTTGTTCGGTGATTCACGAATGTTAAAACTTGTAAAAACTATATGATGACATATATATGGATATATATATATAGTTAACATGATACTATGATAAGAAAACATATCATAAAGTATATTAACAATGAACTACATATGTAAAAACAAGACTACTAACTTAATGATTTTTAAACGAGACATATATGTAACGATTATCGTTGTAAAGACATTTAATGTATATATATCATATTAAGAGATATTCATACATGATAATATCATGATAATATAATAATTTAAAATCTCATTTGATATTATAAACATTGGGTTAACAACATTTAACAAGATCGTTAACCTAAAGGTTTCAAACAACACTTACATGTAACGACTAACGATGACTTAACGACTCAGTTAAAATGTATATACATGTAGTGTTTTAATATGTATTTATACAATTTTGAAAGACTTCAATACACTTATCAAAATACTTCTACTTAACAAAAATGCTTACAATTACATCCTCGTTCAGTTTCATCAACAATTCTACTCGTATGCACCCGTATTCGTACTCGTACAATACACAGCTTTTAGATGTATGTACTATTGGTATATACACTCCAATGATCAGCTCTTAGCAGCCCATGTGAGTCACCTAACACATGTGGGAACCATCATTTGGCAACTAGCATGAAATATCTCATAAAATTACAAAAATATGAGTAATCATTCATGACTTATTTACATGAAAACAAAATTACATATCCTTTATATCTAATCCATACACCAACGACCAAAAACACCTACAAACACTTTCATTCTTCAATTTTCTTCATCTAATTGATCTCTCTCAAGTTCTATCTTCAAGTTCTAAGTGTTCTTCATAAATTCCAAAAGTTCTAGTTTCATAAAATCAAGAATACTTTCAAGTTTGCTAGCTCACTTCCAATCTTGTAAGGTGATCATCCAACCTCAAGAAATCTTTATTTCTTACAGTAGGTTATCATTCTAATACAAGGTAATAATCATATTCAAACTTTGGTTCAATTTCTATAACTATAACAATCTTATTTCAAGTGATGATCTTACTTGAACTTGTTTTCGTGTCATGATTCTGCTTCAAGAACTTCGAGCCATCCAAGGATCCATTGAAGCTAGATCCATTTTTCTCTTTTCCAGTAGGTTTATCCAAGGAAATTAAGGTAGTAATGATGTTCTTAACATCATTCGATTCATACATATAAAGCTATCTTATTCGAAGTTTTAAACTTGTAATCACTAGAACATAGTTTAGTTAATTCTAAACTTGTTCGCAAACAAAAGTTAATCCTTCTAACTTGACTTTTAAAATCAACTAAACACATGTTCTATATCTATATGATATGCTAACTTAATGATTTAAAACCTGGAAACACGAAAAACACCGTAAAACCGGATTTACGCCGTCGTAGTAACACCGCGGGCTGTTTTGGGTTAGTTAATTAATAACTATGATAAACTTTGATTTAAAAGTTGTTATTCTGAGAAAATGATTTTTATTATGAACATGAAACTATATCCAAAAATTATGGTTAAACTCAAAGTGGAAGTATGTTTTCTAAAATGGTCATCTAGACGTCGTTCTTTCGACTGAAATGACTACCTTTACAAAAACGACTTGTAACTTATTTTTCCGACTATAAACCTATACTTTTCTGTTTAGATTCATAAAATAGAGTTCAATATGAAACCATAGCAATTTGATTCACTCAAAACGGATTTAAAATGAAGAAGTTATGGGTAAAACAAGATTGGATAATTTTTCTCATTTTAGCTACGTGAAAATTGGTAACAAATCTATTCCAACCATAACTTAATCAACTTGTATTGTATATTATGTAATCTTGAGATACCATAGACACGTATACAATGTTTCGACCTATCATGTCGACACATCTATATATATTTCGGAACAACCATAGACACTCTATATGTGAATGTTGGAGTTAGCTATACAGGGTTGAGGTTGATTCCAAAATATATATAGTTTGAGTTATGATCAATACTGAGATACGTATACACTGGGTCGTGGATTGATTCAAGATAATATTTATCGATTTATTTCTGTACATCTAACTGTGGACAACTAGTTGTAGGTTACTAACGAGGACAACTGACTTAATAAACTTAAAACATCAAAATATATTAAAAGTGTTGTAAATATATTTTGAACATACTTTGATATATATGTATATATTGTTATAGGTTCGTGAATCAACCAGTGGCCAAGTCTTACTTTCCGACGAAGTAAAAATCTGTGAAAGTGAGTTATAGTCCCACTTTTAAAATCTAATATTTTTGGGATGAGAATACATGCAGGTTTTATAAATGATTTACAAAATAGACACAAGTATGTGAAACTACATTCTATGGTTGAATTATCGAAATCGAATATGCCCCTTTTTATTAAGTCTGGTAATCTAAGAATTAGGGAACAGACACCCTAATTGACGCGAATCCTAAAGATAGATCTATTGGGCCTAACAAACCCCATCTAAAGTACCGGATGCTTTAGTACTTCGAAATTTATATCATATCCGAAGGGTGTCCCGGAATGATGGGGATATTCTTATATATGCATCTTGTTATTGTCGGTTACCAGGTGTTCACCATATGAATGATTTTTATCTCTATGTATGGGATGTGTATTGAAATATGAAATCTTGTGGTCTATTGTTACGATTTGATATATATAGGTTAAACCTATAACTCACCAACATTTTTGTTGACGTTTTAAGTATGTTTATTCTCAGGTGATTATTAAGAGCTTCCGCTGTCGCATACTTAAATAAGGACGAGATTTGGAGTCCATGCTTGTATGATATTGTGTAAAAACTGCATTCAAGAAACTTATTTTGTTGTAACATATTTGTATTGTAAACCATTATGTAATGGTCGTGTGTAAACAGGATATTTTAGATTATCATTATTTGATAATCTACGTAAAGCTTTTTAAACCTTTATTGATGAAATAAAGGTTATGGTTTGTTTTAAAATGAATGCAGTCTTTGAAAAACGTCTCATATAGAGGTCAAAACCTCGCAACGAAATCAATTAATATGGAACGTTTTTAATCAATAAGAACGGGACATTTCAATATATCTGTTCATCCTCCACTTCTCGGATTTTAAATAGTGTGCAGATCCTATTAAAGGTACGTAGATGTTCATTTGGATCTTCCTTCGGCGCACCACTAAATTGGCATTGATTAGTCACCATGTGTAGAATTTGTCCTTTGATTTCATAATCTGGCGCATTAATGTCTGGATGAGTAATTGCGTGACCTTGGCCAGTGCGTTTAGCTCTCATTCGGTCTTCCATACTTAAAGGTTCCAGATTCTCCATGATTGAATTTGTTGAATCGGTATCACTAGATGATTCTGATTTAATGGTTCGTTCATCAACAATCTCTGTTTGAATGATTGGTGGCTCCGGAGGAAAGTTTAATGGTTCAGGATCTACGAACCGTTCCTGAATATTCTCCGGATTCTCAATTGTGAGGTCGGGTTTAAAAAATGGATTATCGGAAATTTGAACTGAAGTAATTGGTCTACTGGATGACGATTTTAAAGAAAAATCAACGGCGGTTATATTTGCTAAATGTCTTGATCGAGTTACAGGTGGTGAACGTACAAAAGGTGATGAACGTCTTGCTCGGTGCATTCACTGAATATCCTATTAGTTTTTAAAAAGAAAGAAAAATTATAATAAGTTATCCAATTAATAGACTTTTCTGATTTTGCCCACGTTTTGAATAGCCAAAAGATGCAGCAGAGGGGCAGGATTCGTTTGGTCTCAATATAATTGAGGACTGTTTGGCTCCAATAACCCGGTCCACGTACAAATCCAACTATTACTACGAACCAGAAAATTTTGATGTCTATTAATTTAACCACTTAAAATAAATTTTCGTAATTTTAAGAAATTTAGATAAGAAGTAGAATAAAAATCTATGTCCTAAAAACTAGAATAGCGAGAAATAAGAAAGAAAAAGAGTTCGTCGGAAAAAAAATTGAAAAAGAAAAATGGTTGAAAAAAATAAAAGGTGACGGAAAAATAAAAGAAACTTATAAAAAATTAAAAATACTTGACTAACCTAACCTTATTACTACAACTAACTTAAAATTATAATCGCAAATTGATATTACTAATTGGAATGATAATTGATACATAGTAAAAAGTGTCTAAAAATATTAAAGCTTACAGGAAAAACTAAATCCCAAATGGAAATAACTTAAAAAGAAACTAAAACTTAAAAAGGCGTCGCAAAATTTTAGAGTACCTAAATCTTAGTCTAAAGAAAAAGCACTTAAGGAATTCTATGGCAAAGCCTAAAAATCTAGGAGTAAAAATAACTATAGCAAAAACTAAGTTTAAAATTAAATATGAGCTAAAAATACAAATATTACGCTAAAACGATTAAAAAGGGACAAAATATAAAAATATACAAAAAGTTGTAAAAAGTACAATTTTTATAAAAATATTATTTTTATATTATTTATTTAATAAAACTACTAATTTTACAATTTAATAAAACTAATTAATACTAAATATATAAATTAAATAAAAAGTAAAAGTAATTATAATAATAATAATTAGTTAGGGTTATAATAATAATAATTAATAATTAACCGTAATTAATGCTGAATTAGGGCTTCTGTCGG
Organism: Rutidosis leptorrhynchoides; assembly: GCF_046630445.1. Classification (NCBI taxonomy): domain Eukaryota; kingdom Viridiplantae; phylum Streptophyta; class Magnoliopsida; order Asterales; family Asteraceae; genus Rutidosis; species Rutidosis leptorrhynchoides. The sequence goes on from NC_092334.1 coordinate 322,960,777, forward strand.
CGTGTCAGGTTATCTCCGCGAGTCGCGGTAATTAATGCAGAAAACCCCGCGAGTCGCGGGGTTCAGAAATTCAGATGACAGCTTATTAAATTCGACGCGTTTTTTCTTTATTTATTTTTTTTTTCTGTTTTCTGTTTTTATATAAATAAAAAAATATTTAAATAAAACTTATATTTTTATAAACTAAAATAAAAATAAAGAAACTTATAAAACTTTTTAACAAACTCTTAAAAATATATAAATTTTTGTTTTTCTTTTTATATTTTCGAATATTCAAAACGTATTTTTACAAAAGCGAATTTTAATAAAAGTAAATAAAAAAATCTTTTTTTTTTTTTTTTATATTAGCGTTGCGCTTCCGGCGTTTAGAAAGTTCCCCGGCAGCGGCGCCAAAAATACTTGATGTCAAAGTTAAGGGGTATAAAATACTATTGAAGTTTACAACGAAACACTATTAAATACGATACAATTTTACACAAGATATTTATTTATTTAGAGAATGGATATACTTAAACCTTGCTACAACACTTATAGGCAGTGTACCTAATCGTACAGTAGTGTAGTTTTTAGTAAGTCCGGTTCGTTCCACAGGGAAATCTTTAAACAAAGCTTAACGCTATATTAGTTTACTTTTATAAAAATACAAATACATATATATAAGTAATATTATTATTATAAAGGAGGGTTTTTACCGTTTAATGACCGGTTTGTCGATTTTAAAACTTTAGTCGCAGTTAAAACCAAATGTAAAATAATAAATAAATACAAGACTTAATTTTAAGCGTAAAGTAAATAACGATAATGAAATTGCGAATAATAAAAGTGCGATAAAATAAACTTGCGATAATTAAAAAGGACGATAATTAAAAGTGCAATTAAATAACAATAAATAAAAGTGCGATAATTTGAAGTGCAATTAAATATAAAATAAAGGAAATTAAATATGAAATAAAAGAATTATGCTTATTTAAACTTCCGTAATCATGATGTTTGACGTGTTGATTTTTGTTTTATGCCCATGGGTTAATTGTCCTTTGTCCTGGATTATTTAATATGTCCGACTGGTTTTTGTCCATAACAGTCCATCAGTCGTAAATATAAAGTGCGAGTGTCCTCGTCAAATTATTCTTATACCCGAAGTTAAATATTCCAACTAATTGGGGATTCGAATTGTAACAAGGTTTTAATACTTTGTTTAATGAATACACCAGGTTATCGACTGCGTGTAAACCAAGGTTTTACTACTTTGTTAACAATTACACCAATTACCCTTGAATGTAATTCACCCCTGTTTCAACAAGTTTATTAACTATTAATCCATTTCCGTGTCCGGTTAAATGAACGATTATTCGTACATATAAATACCCCGCCCATCGTGTCCGATTGAGTGTATATGGTAATTTATAGGGACGCCCAATTGTAAATCTTTATATTAACATTAACAAACTATCATTTAGTTAAACAAATATAAAGCCCATTAATAGCCCATAGTCTAATTTCCACAAGTGTCGTTCTTTTGTTCAAACCCCAATTATGGTACAAAGCCCAATTACCCAATTTTAGTAATTAGCCCAACATCATGATTACTTCGGATTAAATAAGCATAATAATAACTTAGCTACGAGACATTAATATAAAAAGGTTGAGCATAACTTACAATGATTAAAAATAGCGTAGCGTTACACGGACAGAATTTCGACTTACACCCTTACAACATTTGCTAACATACCCTTATTATTAGAATTATAATTAAAATTAAAATATAAATTATAAATATAAATATAAATTTTACGTATGAATGAGGAAGAAAAAGATGATGAAAATGATCAGATTTCGGTTTGCTTTATAGGGAGTTTTTCATTTTGGGGCTCCGCGACTCGCGGTGAAATCCTCTTCAAACTCCGCGAGTCGCGGAGAATGAATTTACAGCTCACACCCTTGGAGTCTTTCTCTGCCGACGGTTTTTATTTATAAATATAATATATATATAATTAATATAATTAATTATATATTATATTATATTTATATACATAGTTAACTTGTAATTTTTAGTCCGTTGCGTCGAGCGTTAAGAGTTGACTCTGGTCCTGGTTCCGGATTTTCGAACGTCCTTGCGTACAATTTAATATCTTGTACTTTGCGTTTTGAATCTTGTACTCTTGTAATTTCGAGACGTTTCTTATCAATAATTGGAACCTTTTTTATTGTCTTTTGTACTTTTGAGCTTTTTGGTCGTTTGCGTCTTCAATTCGTCGAATCTGTCTTTTGTCTTCACCTTTTATTATTTAAACGAATATCACTTGTAAATAGAACAATTGCAACTAAAAGCTTGTCTTTCTTGAGGAATAATGCTATGAAATATATGTTCGTTTTTAGCATTATCATAGATGTACAGAAATAAATCAGTATATTTTATCTCGAATCAATCCACGACCCAGTGTATACAAGTCTCAGGCTAGATCACAACTTAAAGTATATATATTATTTTGGAATCAACCTCAACCCTGTATAGCTAACTCGAGCATTACTGCATATAGAGTGTCTATGGTTGTTCCCAAATAATATATATAGATGGGTCAATATGATATGTCAAAATATTGTATACGTGTCTATTGTACCCCAAGATTACATAATATATGTTAGAATACATGTATAATAAAATATAAATTAGTTAAGTTATGATTTGTATAGATTTGTTACAAATTTCACGTAGCTACAACAAGCAAAATTATCCAATCTTGTTTTACCCATAACTTCTTCGTTTTAAATCCGTTTTGAGTGATTCAAGTTGCTATGGTTTCATAATGAACTGAAATTTATAAAACTAAACAGAAAAAATATAAGTTTATAGTCGGAAATACAGGTTACAAGTCAATATTGTAAGAGGTAGTCATTTCAGTCGAAAGATCGACGTCTTGATGACCATTTTTGAAAAACATACATCCACTTTGAGTTTAATCATGATTTTTGGATATAGTTTAATGTTAATAATAAAAATCATTTTCATAAAAGAGCAACTTTTAAATCAAAGTTTATCATAGTTTTTAATTAACAAACCCAAAACAGCCCGCGGTTTTACTACGACGGTGTATGTTCGGTTTTACGGTGTTCATCGTGTTTTCAGGTTTTAAATCATTAAGTTAGCATATCATATAGTTATATAACATGTGTTTAGTTGATTTTAAAAGTCAAGTTAGAAGGACTAACTTTGTTTGCGAACAAGTTTAGAATTAACTAAACTATGTTCTAGTGATTACAAGTTTAAATCTTCGAATAAGATAGTTATATATATATGAATTGAATGATGTTATGAACATCATTAATACCTCAAGTTTAGTAGGTAACCCTACTGGAAATGACAAAAATTGATCTAGCTTCAAAGGATCTTGGATGGCTTGAAAGTTCTTGAAGTAGAATCATGACACGAAAACAAGTTCAAGTAAGATTATCACTCGAATTAAGATTGTTATAGTTATAGAAATTGAATCAAAGTTTGAATATGAGTATTACCTTGATTTAGAAAGATAACCTACTGTAAATAACAAAGATTTCTTGAGATTGGATGATCACTTGAAATGGAATTGCAAGATTGGAAGTAAGCTAGTAACCTTGAAAGTGTTCTTGATGTGTTGTTTTGTAAGTTGTTTTATGTTTAGATTTTTGAGCTATATTGAGCTAGATTTTGATGAAGATGATGAAGAACACTTATAAAATCAAGAGAGAACTTGAGAGACGTGAGTTTGATGCATGAAAATTGAAAAATGAAAGTGTTAGGATTGGTGAAGGTTCACGTGAAAATGGGGAGTCAATATAGGCTCCATTAGTTTGTAATTTTGTGAGATATTTCATGCTAGTTACCAAATAATTGGTTCCACATGTTTGTTGACTATCTAGGGCTGCTAAGAGCTGAATTATTATGTGTATATACCAATAGTATATAAGTCTAGGAGCTGGGTATTGTACAAGTACAAATACGGGTGCATACGAGTAGAATTGTTGATGAAAATGAATGAGAATACAATTGTAAGAATTTTTGTTAAGTAGAAGTACTTTGATATGTGTCTTTAAGTCTTTCAAAAGTGTACTAGTACATCTTAATATACTACATGTATATACATTTTAACTGAGTCGTTAAGTCATCGTTAGTCGTTACATGTAAGTGTTGTTTTGAAATCTTTAAGTTAACGATCTCATTTAATGTTGTTAACCCATTGTTTATTATATCTAATGAGATGTTAAATTATTACATTATCATGCTATTATGATGTATTAATATATCTTAATATGATATATATACATTAAAATGTCGTTACAACGATAATCGTTACATATATGTCTCGTTTAAAAATTCTTAAGTTAGTAGTCTTGTTTTACATATGTAGTTCATTGTTAACATACTTAATGATATATATAATTATCATTTTATCATGTTAAATATAGTGTAACAATATCTTAATATGATACATATGTATTTAATAAGACGTTGTTATAACGATAATCGTTATATATATCATTTCGAGTTTCTTAACTTAGTAGTCTCATTTTCATGTATATAACTCATTGTTAATATACCTATTGAGATACTTACTTATCATAATATCATGTTAACTATATATATACATATCCATATATATATATATATATATATATATATATATATATATATATATATATATATATATATATATATATATATATATATCATATAGTTTTTACAAGTTTTAACGTTCGTGGATCGCCGGTCAACTTGGGTGGTCAATTGTCTACATGAAACCTATTTCAATTAATAAAGTCTTAACAAGTTTGATTGCTTAACATGTTGGAAACATTTAATCATGTAAATTATCAATTTAATTTAATATATATAAACATGGAAAAGTTCGGGTCACTACAGTACCTACCCGTTAAATAAATTTCGTCCCAAAATTTTTAAGCAGTTGGAGGTGTTGATGCATCTTCTGGAAATAGGTGCGGGTATTTCAGCTTCATTTGATCTTCACGCTCACAGGTGAACTCGGGTCCTCTACGAGCATTCCATCGAATCTTAACGATTGGTATTTTATTTTGCTTAAGTCTTTTAACCTCACGATCCATTATTTCAACGGGTTCTTCGATGAATTGAAGTTTTTCCATTGATTTGGATTTCGTCTAATGGAATAGTGAGATCTTCTTTAGCAAAATATTTCTTCAGATTCGAGACATGAAAAGTATTATGTACCCCGGCGAGCTGTTGAGGTAAGTCAAGTCGGTAAGCTACTGGTCCGACACGATCTATTATCTTGAATGGTCCAATGTACCTTGAATTTAGTTTTCTCTGTTTACCAAATCGAACAACACTTTTCCAAGGTGAAACCTTAAGCATGACAATCTCTCCAATTTCAAATTCTATATCTTTTTTTAATGTCCGCGTAGCTCTTTTGTCGAATTTGGGCGGTTTTCAACCGTTGTTGAATTTGGATGATTTTCTCTGTGGTTTCTTGGATGATTTCTGGACCCGTAATCTGTCTATCCCCCACTTCACTCCAACAAATCGGAGACCTGCACTTTCTACCATAAAGTGCCTCAAACGGTGCCATTTCAATACTCGAGTGGTAACTGTTGTTGTAGAAAAACTCTGCTAATGGTAGATGTCGATCCCAACTATTTCCAAAATCAATAACACATGCTCGTAGCATGTCTTCAAGTGTCTATATCGTCCTTTCACTCTACCCATCAGTTTGTGGATGATAGGCAGTACTCATGTCTAGACGAGGTCCCAATGCTTGTTGTAATGTCTGCCAAAACCTTGAAACAAATCTGCCATCTCTATCAGAGATAATAGAGACTGGTATTCCATGTTTGGAGACAACTTCCTTCAAGTATAATCGCGCCAACTTCTCCATTTTATCATCTTCTCTCATTGGCAGAAAGTGTGCTGACTTGGTGAGACGATCAACTACTACCCAAATAGTAACATAACCACTTGCAGTCCTTGGCAATTTAGTAATGAAATCCATGGTAATGTTTTCCCATTTCCATTATGGGATTTCGGGTTGTTGAAGTAGACCTGATGGTTTCTGATGTTCAGCTTTGAACTTAGAACACGTCAAACATTCTCTTACATATCTAGCAATATCGGCTTTCATACCCGGCAACCAAAAGTGTTTCTTGAGATCTTTGTACATCTTTCCCGCTCCGGGATGTATTGAGTATCTAGTTTTATGTGCTTCCTTAAGTACCATTTCTTTCACATCTCCAAACTTTGGTACCCAAATTCTTTCAGCCCTATACCGGGTTCCGTCTTCCCTAATATTAAGATGTTTCTTCGAACCTTTGGGTATTTCATTCTTCAAATTTCCCTCTTTTAAAACTCCTTGTTGCTCCTCCTTTATTTGAGTAGTAAGGTTAGTACGAATAATTATATTCATAGCTTTTACCCGCATAGGTTCTCTGTCCTTTCTACTCAAAGCGTCGGCTACCACATTTGCCTTCCCCGGGTGGTAACGAATCTCAAAATCGTAATCATTTAACAATTCAATCCACCTACGCCGCCTCATGTTCAGTTGTTTCTGATTAAATATATGATGGAGACTTTTGTGGTCGGTATATATAATACTTTTGACCCCATATAAGTACTGCCTCCAAGTCTTTAATGCAAAAATAACAGCACCTAATTCCAAATCGTGAGTCGTATAATTTTGCTCGTGAATCTTCAATTGTTTGGACGCATAGGCAATTACCTTCGTTCATTGCATTGATACATAACTGAGGCCTTACTTTGAGGCGTCACAATATATCATAAAATCATCAATCCCTTCAGGCAATGACAATATAGGTGCTGTAGTTAACTTTTTATTCAACAATTGAAACGCTTTCTCCTATTCATCCTTCCATTCAAATTTCTTCCCTTTATGCGTTAATGCAGTCAAGGGTTTTTCTATTTTGGAAAAATCTTGGATGAACCTTCTGTAGTAACCAGCCAGTCCTAAAAATTGGCGTATACGCTTCGGGGTTTTCGGGGTTTCCCACTTTTCAACGGTTTCAATCTTTGCCGAATCTACTTGAATACCTTCTTTGTTCACTATGTGACCGAGGAATTGAACTTCTTCCAACCAAAATGCACACTTTGAAAATTTTGCGAACAGTTGTTCCTTCCTCAATAATTCTAGCACTTTTCTCAAATGTTCTTCGTGTTCTTGATCATTCTTTGAGTAAATGAGTATGTCATCGATGAAAACAATGACAAACTTGTCAAGATATGGCTCACACACTTGGTTCATGAGGTCCATGAACACAGCTGGTGCGTTAGTCAATCCAAACGGCATAACCATAAACTCGTAATGACCGTAACGCGTTCTGAAAGCAGTCTTTAGAATATCATCCTCCTTCACCCGCATTTGATGATACTCGGAACGTAAATTGATCTTCGAATAAACCGACGAGCCTTGGAGTTGATCAAATAAGTCGTTGATTCTCGGTAGTGGATAATGGTTCTTGATGATAAGTTTGTTCAACTCTCGGTAGTCAATGCACAATCTGAATGTACCATCCTTCTTTTTGACAAACAAAACAGGAGCTCCCCATGGTGATGTACTTGGTAGTATGAAACCACGTTCTAAAAGTTCTTGTAGTTGGCTTTGGAGTTCCCTCATTTCACTGGGTGCGAGTCTGTATGGAGCACGAGCTATTGCTGCAGCTCCTAGTACAAGGTCTATTAGAAATTCAACGGATCGGTGTGGAGATAGTCCCGGTAATTCTTTCGGAAATACATCTGGAAATTCTTTTGCGACGGGAACATCATTGATGTTCTTTTCTTCGCAATTAACTTTCTCGACTTGTGCTAGAACAGCATAGCAACCTTTTCTTATTAGCTTTTGCACCTTCAAATTACTAATAAGATTTAGCTTCGCGTTGCTCTTTTCTCCGTACACCATTAAGGGTTTTCCTTCTTCTCATACAATACGAATTGCATTTTTGTAACATACGATCTCTGCTCTCTCCTTTTTCAACCAGTCCATGCCAATTATCACATCAAAACTCCCTAACTCTACTGGTATCAAATCAATCTTAAACGTTTCGCTAACCAGTTTAATTTCTCGATTCCGACATATTTTATCTGCCGAAATTAATTTACCATTTACTAATTCGAGTAAAAATTTATTATTCAAAGGTGTCAATGGACCACTTAATTTAGCACAAAAATCTCTACTCATATAGCTTCTATCCGCACCCGAATCAAATAAAACATAAGCAGGTTTTTCATCGATAAGAAACGTACTCGTAATAAGCTTCGGATCTTCCTGCGCTTCTTCTGTATTAATGTTAAAAGCTCTCCCACGGCTTTGCCCATTATTATTTCCCTGGTTTGGGCACGTAGTTATGTAGTGGCCCTTCTTCCCGCATTCGAAACAAATAATTTGGGCAGTATTTGTTCTTTTAGTCACTGGTCTGAAAGCTTCACACTTTGTTGCAGCATGACCCTTTCTATTACATTTGGTACATACTACTTCACAAAATTTACCCGGATGATATCCTTCACACCTATAGCATGGAATTTTTTGATTGTTGTTATCATTGTTGTTATTGAGATTGTTATTGGGATTGATGTGGTTGTTATTGTTGTTGGGATGGTTGTTGTAGTTGTTGTTGTTGGGACGTTTGTTGTAATTGTTGTTGGAATTTCGATTGTTTTTGTTGAGATTGATGTTGTGGTTGTTGGGATAGTTGTTGCGATTGTAGTTGTAATTGTTGTTGTTGTTGTTGTATTGGTGACCCTTGTCACTGGTTTCTTCCCACTTTCTCTTGACTTGTTTCATGTTGGCTTCTTAGGCCGCTTGCTCTTTAATTCTTGCTGATGTGTGCGAGGTGTAATAGGAAATAGTATTATTTTTACAACGAAATACTATTAAATACGATACAATTTTACATAAGATATTTATTTATTTATAGAACGGATATACCTAAACCTTGCTACAACACTTATAGGCAGTGTACCTAATCGTACAGTAATGTAGTTTTTAGTAAGTCCGGTTCGTCCACAGGGAACTCTTAAACAAGCTTAACGCTATAATTTTTTAAAAACTATATTTGTAAAAATACAAAAATATATATAAGTAGTATTATTATTATAAAAGGGGGGGTTTTTACCGTTTAATGACTGGTTTGTCGATTTTAAAACTTTAGTCGCAGTTAAAACCTAATGTAAAATATAAATATAACTTAATTTAAAGCATAAAGTAAATAACGATAATGAAATTGCGATAAATAAAAGTGCGATAAAATAAAATTGCGATAATTAAAGAGTATGATAATTAAAAGTGCAATTAAATACAATGACAATAAATAAAAGTATGATAATTAAAAGTGCAATTAAATATGAAATAAAAAAATTATGCTTATTTAAACTTCCATAATCATGATGTTTGACGTGTTGATTTTTAGTTTATTCCCATGGGTTAATTGTCCTTTATCCTGGATTATTCGATATGTCTATACGGATTTGTCCATAATAGTCCATCATTCATAATCATAAAGTGCGAAAGTCTTCATCAAATTATTCTTATTCCCGAAGTCAAATATTTCAACTAATTGGGGATTCGAATTGTAACAAGGTCTTAATACTTTGTTTAGTGAATACACCAGGTTATCGACTGCGTGTAAACCAAGGTTTTACTACTTTGTTAACAATTACACCAATTACCCTTGAATGTAATTCACCCCTGTTTCAACAAGTCTATTAACTATTAATCCAGTTCCGTGTCCGGTAAAATGAACAATTATTGGTATTTATAGATATCCCGCCTACCGTGCCCAGTCAAGCGTATGTGGTTATATATAAATACGTTAAATTATAAGTCTATATATTAAATTAACGAGGTATCATTTAGTTAATATAAAACCCATTAATAGCCCATAGTCTAATTTCCACAAGTGTTGTTCTTTTGTCCAAACCCCAATTATGGTACAAAGCCCAATTATCCAAATTTAAATATTTTAGCCCAACATCATGATTACTTTATTTTAAAAAAGCATAATAATAACTTAGCTACGAGACATTAATTTAAAAATAACATTAACTATAACTTACAGTGATTAAAAATAGCGTAGCGTTACAAGGACAGAATTTTGACTTACACCCTTACAACATTCGTTAACATATCCTTATTATTAGAATTTAAAATTAAAATTAAAATTAAAATATAAATATAAATATATTTACGTATAATTAGAGAGATGGATGGATATCTGTTGTAAAAACTGAGTCAAAACACGCGAATTTATAGCATCAGGCCTGTCACCTGCTGCCATGCGATCGCATGGCTTTTTGCCTTCCAGGCCATGCAATCGCATGACCCCTTTTTCCAGCTCACATGTTGTTGTTTGCATTCTGCCGACGGATTTAATAAATAAATATAATATATAAATAATTATTAGAATTATTTAAATATTATATTATATTTATGTGCATAGTTGACTTGTAATTTTTAGTCCGTTGCGTCGAGCGTTGAGAGTTGACTTTGGTCCCGGTTCCGGATTTTCGAACGTCCTTGCGTATAATTTAATATCTTGTACTTTGCGTTTTGCGTCTTGTACTCTTGTAATTTTGAGACGTTTCTTATCAATAATTGGAACCACTTTGATTGTATTTTGTACTTTTGAGCTTTTTGGTCGTTTGCGTCTTCAATTTGTCGAATCTGTCTTTTGTCTTCACCTTTTATTATTTAAACGAATATCACTTGTAAATAGAACAATTGCAACTAAAAGCTTGTCTTTCTTGAGGGATAATGCTATGAAATATATGTTCATTTTTAGCATTATCAAATATTCCCACACTTGAGCGTTGCTTGTCCTCAAGCAATATAGTCTTGAAATAAAAATACTAGAATCACTTCTTTATTCTTCACACTTTCTACATCAGTGATTTCTATACGGCGTTATAAACAATGGTAGTAACGATGTGGTTTACAGTCCCACATGAATATAAAATTTTATATCCTTTAGGAAATTGGATCTTTATGAAAACATTTGATCTTTTGAAAATACAATCTAGCTTTTACCCTAGATAAGTTTTCCGGAATAACCCTTCACCGGTGTTTGCAAATTGTTTTTGTGGGTTTAGTGGGTTTCAGATTTGAAAACTTTAGCTCAAAACTTGCGGTTTTATGTCACCCACTTGCTAACCTTGTATTGGGAAAGCAACACGTCCAGTATACTTGCTCCGTATATTACCTTTCGGTAAACTACCGTCCGGTTGTAAAGGAAAGTGTTGAACAAGCAACTGTTAAGGCAATGTCCCCTGACATGCTTTTAATTATGGTCTATAACATGTCGGATGCAATTACTATCCTTTGTAGGAGCAATAGTAAAGCTCACCCTATAGTTTTTCGGTCTGGCACAAGGTCCTGTCTTTGACCATATTATGCAACTACCGTTCTTACGGTTGACACCCGATTTGGTTCAGGTGACCTAATGAATTCCAGGTGAATTCCTAGGATTTTACGTTCAATGGTAATGAACGCATTGAAAATGGATTTTCAGAAAACAAATCGGTTTGTAATTTTGATCAAAATATTTTCTCGTTCAAGCTCGAGTTTAGATATCATAGAATTCCATGAGTTTGTAATTCTCAATCTTTAAGATCAATCTCTAGGACTGAGTAATATCAGGCTTAAAAGCTGATTTTTGATCTTTAAGGAGATTATCCTTTTCTGGGGATCTGATTCATTAGTCTTATCCAGCTAATTTGCACGGCGTCCTCCCCATTGTACGAGACAGATCCTCTCATGGTTAGGATAAATCTGACCACTTGGAGACCCTGTTTGATGCTGAGGTCCGTGGATTTCCTGCTGATTTTAGAGATGACTTTTCTAGATTTTTTGTCAACCTACAGCTTGTCTAGACGACAACTTCATGACCTAAATCAAGAAGCGCGTTTCTTTTTCGGAAGACTTTACTTCCTTTTAATGATGGAATTGATTCATCGTGTGGATCCATCTTTCTTTCAAATATATTACATTAAATTGGGTAAAACTGTTTAGATTAGTCCAAAGCAAAAGTATCTTCAGTTATTTGTACAAAAATATGTGATATATGTTTTAAATAACTTGGTAAATTTTCCCACACTTGGTTTTTATTTTCCTTTTTATTGTCCTCTATTCCATTTTAAATGAATTCTAACATTTTAGTTTGTTTCTCAATTTATGTCCTTTCCGAGGTAACAATAATTTCGGTGTTTAACATCTAGTTTTATCGTTCATAAATATGTATAAACATGATTTTGAATTCATTTAATTGAAAATTTTGAAAAATTTTACTAGAATTGGGTAGTCAGTATATAAGACTAGGGCTGTTTTTTATTATCAGAGAGCACTAGATTCTAATACAACTACTGCTTTACTAGTATTTTTAATGGTAACCAAGTGTATAAGTTTAAAATTTTAAAAATCCGAAAGAATTTAACCCCTTCCCACACTTAAGATCTTGTAATGCCCTCATTTGCAAGAAATCAGTAACAATTTAAATTATTGAGGGTGATTAGCGTAGAAAAATGATTAAATTTTACCAAGGATTCCAAACATATTGGCGTTTGTTTGTTGAATGATAAATGGTGCACATCATTTGTTCATTCCATCTTGTTGTTACATCACATTTGTTTTTCGTTTTATCGTCAAAATTAGTAGCTTTTGCTGAACTTAATGCCAGTCTTTGAAAATGCGCTGTTTTACCCTGTTTTGTACAATTGACAATATACATACATACAAATATAAACATGCGTGGTAATTTGAAATGAGACTTAAAATCCCACTTCCAAATCAAATATGAAATATTAGTACAACATAATAAAAATATTAAACATAATAAAAGTATCATAATAAAATGTGTTTAAACATAAATAAACAGAAATAATAAAAATTAAAAATCATATAAATTACCAACCGGAACTAAATCAATCTGGATAGGGGTTCCAGTTCATGTCATCGTCCGGGTTCCATGGTTGGTGATAGGTGTACTGGTAGGCCTGGTTAGGGTCGTAGAGAGTATAAGGTGGTCTCATATCGGGCTGGTGTTGAGGATAGTAAGCAGGTCGGGTCGGAACGTAGTGATCCTGAGGTGACAGCCGGCTCATAATCTGATGCTGATGATAGTCCCATCTATCATGCTGTCGTTGCCTGGAATGCTCATAATCATTCCGGGCTTGCCATTGCTCCATCCGACGAAATCTCTCCGCGTTTATCATATCTACCTCCTCTACACGCTGGTAGACATCAGTCATAGCCTCCCGAATGACATCCCTAATGTCATCTGCTTCCTCCATCTCCTCATCCGAGCCTCTCTCTACCTGAGGATGACTACCTACATAGGGTATTGCGTGGTTGCGTCTACTCTTCAATACCTTAGCACCCGCATAAACCCTCAATCCTAAAAGCTCAACCTGTTCCCTACATTCCAAAAGTGGACCCCCTTGGTCCTTATCTACACCTAAATACTCTCCAATGAGAGTAACAAAAATACCTCCTCCAATTATCCCCCCTTCCTGTATTCCTTCAACCATCTTAGATAAATAAAAACCAACACAGTAGGGAATATTAACAAAGCCTCTTGGGTCTCGAATACACTTTAGGTAAAATAAATCATGTAAGGTCAATTTTTCCTTGTTGTGACCTCTCTGTGTAATCGAGTTAGCCAAAAATCTATGAATTATACGAAGCTCGGCTCTATTAATATGTAAGTAGGTATGTGTTCCTCCCCGCCCAAAAACATTATAATCTGACATACGCCTCCATACAGCATTTGCGTCAAAATTCTTATATACCCTTTCACCACGATAAATCAAATTCATACAATCGGGTAGTAGTAATTCAGTGGGCGTATATATCTGTAATGCCCTGGCCATGTCCAGCATGGACATCCTGTACATCCTACCGCCAAGTATAAATCTAAGAAAACTTCTATCATCTAATCTATCTACATCTACATTTAACGCTATAGTACTCATCAGCTCAACACATCATTCCTTATATACAGGTCTACGAATGGTGAATAAGCGTTCCCAATCAGTAAAAGAAGAACTGCCATACCTTTGGATCAAATGCTCCCTAACACGGTCAGCAAGTTGGACCCTTTCCAAAGGATCCCAATAAATTACCCTAGGCACCTCTACATCTTTCGTTACTAATTTGAATTTACTACTTTGATATGCCGAGTAATCTCTACATCGTCTATCTAATCTCAGATTAGGATGCAACGTGTGTTCAGGAATCGTTGGGTATTCTACAGGCGGATGCATCGAAAATACTATGAATTCATTAACAAACTGTAGCGTATCATAATAAGGTACATGTTGATCAGGCTGATGTTGTTGTTCCTGTTATGGTTCTTGTTTGGGTTCTGGTTCAGGTTCTTGAGCAGGTCGTCTAGATGATGATGATGAACCTCCAGTTTCAGTATTAGTAAATCTCTGCAAAATACATTAAACACAAAATTTGTGTATCCAAATATGCATTAGTGTTAGCAAAATAACAACTTAAAACAATCACAATAACATGTTCAATCAAAATTAAACTTATACATATTTTCACAATTTTTTTACAATTCTACAAAAATGTATACAAAGTTCATAAGCTTTTAACTCAAATAACATGTCAAACTAGTCATTACTAGCAATTAAACAAGTTTCAAATGGCAATTATATCAAATTAATCAAGTTCATGAATTTTAGACTTAAAAAGTCTACTTTAATCTCCAAAAATCATGTTTAGGATCAAAGTTTGGATCATTTAACTACCTAAACATGTTACACTACTTAGTTTAGCAATAATTCATGGCAAAAATCGGCCATAACCTGTTTATATCAAAAAGCCCTAAATTGCTCAAGAACACAAACCCTAGATTTCTAAAAATTTTGAAGTTTTTGGCTTCAAATCATGTTAAATAGCATCAATCTAGGTTATACATGCATAAAATACTAACAATTTAACACTAATTACAATAGAAATTAACAAAATCAAATTAGAAAAAATATAGCTCAAGAACACTAAAAATCAAATTTAAAGAGATTTAGGGGTGAAATTGTTACCCTTTTTGATAAATTCCTTATCAAATTCATGTTTAGAGCGGATTGTAGCGAGAAATTTGGTTGAATTTGGTGAAAATTTGATGAAAATTGAGGGGTATGTGTGTGTATATTCGTGTGTTTGTGTATGTGTGGAGTGAGGCAGAAAGCAGACCCGCTGGTTACTTGTTTCTGAGCTGATATCCAGCCTCATGCGATCGCATGAGGTTGTCGTGCAAACCCCATGTGATCGCATGGGGTCCGGGTACAGTGAATTTTCCTTTTTTTTATATAAAAACCTTATAACTTATAAAACATATAATTAATAAAATTTTAAAAATTTGTTTCTTTTTAGGATGAGGGCTTTTCAGATCGATGTCCTAGTCCGTCTCTCGACAAAATTTTAAAATTTGTCAATTCAAAGCGCAGTTTTAAAAGTAAAGATTTTTGGGTTTTTTAAATGTTTTTGGCATACTTTAGTTCAATAAGATTAAAAATAATGATAATAAAAGTTCTCGTCCCTCCCTTGGGTAGAGCAATTTCAGTTCAACGACCTAGTCTTCAACTCACGACGTATTTTAAAAATCAAATTTTTAACTTAACGAAATAAAGTAAATTTTTGTTTTTAAATTCACACCAAACTTAAATTTAAGATGCATAAAATTAAAAATTCATATTAAAAATTCACACCAAACTTAAATTATATTTTTGTTTTTATACATACAAACTTATATTAAAAATATTAATTTTTCAAATATTTACAAACTTAAATATATTGATTTAAAAAGTTTACAATATTATTTTAATATTAATTTTAAAAACAAAGTAAAAATAAAATTAAAATCTTTTTGGTCTTTTATCCCACTTTAATCAATCAAATATTATCAAAAATATACGCCCCTCTTTTCGGTAAAGTAATTTCGGCTATATTACCTAGTTTTACTCCTGACGAATTTCTGAAATATTTTGGGTTGATTGATTAAAGATATTTATACCTTAAGAATAAATGGTAAATTTCGCAGTGATGTAATAAATTTTTGTATGATATCAATAATTTCGGTCGCAAAACCTAATTTTATTGAATACCAATTTAATACTTTATAGCGAATGATTTAGCGTTTATTATCAAAAGGTTAAAAATAATAAAAATAAAAATAAAAACTGTACATACTTACCTGTGAAATAGAATTCTTAGTGACCTGCTTTAGCCCACTCATAAGATAGTCGGACTAATTGGTTTTCCATAGCTACATAGGCGTAACCTCGAGCATTCAACGTTTTTTCTTCGAAACATATGAACGGTCCATCTCTACATAAAGTAACGAATTCGGTATTGGAATATGTCTGATTCGTTGAGCATTTTCCTTCGTGTGACCATTTTCTGCATTTGTGACATCTTTCAAGGTTCGTGCTCTTCTTTTCGCTGCAGATTTCGATTTTCCTTTACCAAACTGTAACTTATTATTTTCGTTCCTGGATTCTTTTCTTACTCCGTCCAATTTACCTCTGATTAACGATACCAATTCACTTGGAAGGGTGTCATTATTACGTTTAGTGATCAAAGCGTGTAGCATTAGACCATGGTTTAATTCACAGGAAGTCTTCATCTCGTAAAACCTAAAAAAAAAATAAAAATTCAGAATGGGGGGAGAAGACTAGTTCTTTAGAGTCTGCTAGGGAAAGACCATTCGGATTCCATTCTCGGAAACTACACGAAAACAGAACATCTAACTCTAACCGAAATACATATTATCCTTTAAAAACTTAATTCTCCCTACACTTAGTTAGCTATGGTGTTGAAATTGTGATTAACGTTATTTTCAATTGGATCATCAACAACTTGTATATCTTTGACTTTTACTTCAATCTATTTGTTGATTTCCTCCGTAACTTTCACAAATTCAACTAACATTGCCTTTTCTTTTGGCGATAAATTGGATATTAATCGGTTACATAACTTAAAGTTTCCCTTAATCTTAGCATCGTGAATCCGTTTATAAAGTTTCTTCGTTGAACTGTTAAAAATGGGTTCATCTAATTTCGTATCATCAACGGGGTTCTTTGTGATCGGATAATCATTAAGTGTTTCTTCATCTTCCCCACACTTATGCATTTTTATTGGTTTAACATTTTTGGTTGGTGGAGATCTAAACTTTCGATTCACAAAGGTGATCGATTTATCACCATCCCTAAGTGTCATTCTACCTTCTCTTACTTCAATGAATGCCTCGGTGGTTGCTAAAAATGGGGGACCTAAAATTAGAGGAATATCAAGGTTTTCCTCCATATTAATCACTAAGAAGTTTGCAACAAAGGTCAAACTTCCCACGTTAACAAGTAAATTATTTGCTATTCCAACCGGGTGTTTAATGGTTAGGTCAAATGATTGAACACCTATTTTGGTTGGTTTTAATTTACCCATACCTAATCTTTTGTATAAGGAAAGAGGCATAATATTTGCACTTGCTCCTAAATCTGCTAGTCCATTATATACAGCACCATCATTAAGCAAGCAAGAAATGATAAATTCACCCGGGTCTCCTGCTTTAGTAAGTCGAGTTGGTTTGTAAACCTTTTTCGGGTGTTCTTTCACTTCTAATTGAACTACTTATTCACATTTTTCTTCATTTCTTAGAATGGGAGGTTTGTATAAGAATTCTTCTTCATCACTCAAATTTGAATCCTCCTTATTTTCTAATTTTGATTTTTCATATGTTGTTGATAACATATTTATATTTTCATTTTGAGGGTTTTCTTGGGTGGTGAAATTATGATTGACTTCATTGTCAACTTCCTTCGGACCATGTATGTAATGTTTAACTCTGTGACCATTAACTTTAAATTCAATCCCATTTGAATTTATTAACTCTATTGTTCCGTACGGGAAAACTCTTTTGACTATGAATGGTCCAGACCATCTTGATTTCAATTTTCAGGAAATAGCTTGAATCGTGAATTGAAAAGAAGAACTCTGTCTCCTTCTTTAAATTCTTTTGAACTTCTGATTCTTTTATCATGCCATTTTTTCGTTCTTTCTTTATAGATTAATGAATTTTCGTATGCTTCATGTCTTAATTCTTCTAATTCGTTTAGTTGACTTAACCGTAGACGTCCAGCTTCATGTAAATCAAGATTACATGTCTTCAAAGCCCAAAATGCTTTGTGTTCACTTTCTACTGGAAGATGACATGCTTTTCCGTAAACGAGTTTAAAAGGTGTGGTTCCAATTGGAGTTTTGTAGGCTGTTCTAAAAGCCCAGAGTGCATCCTCCAAATTAATGGACCATTCCTTCGAATTTGATCCTACGGTTTTCTCTAGAATACGTTTTAATGCTCGGTTGGTATTTTCAACTTGTCCACTTGTTTGTGGATGATAAGAAGTGGAGATTTTATGAGTTACTCCATATCTTTTGAGAACTTTCTCAAGTTAATTATTACAAAAATGAGTACTCCGATCACTTATTAAAGCTTTTGGTGTTCCAAACCTTGCAAAAAGACGTTTTAAAAAGTTGACTACAACTCGTGCATCATTAGTTGGGAGAGCTTGTGCTTCCGCCCATTTAGATACATAATCAATGGCAACGAGAATGTAGAGATTATATGAGATTTTGGAAATGGACCCATAAAGTCAATACCCCAAATGTCAAATACTTCACATACTTGAATGACATTTTGTGGCATTTCATCACGTTGACTTATTTTTCTGGCCCTTTGACATGCATCACAGGATTTGCAAAGAAGGTGTGCGTCTTTGCAAATTGTAGGCCAATAGAATCCAGCATCATAAACTTTTCTTGCTGTGAGTTGAGGCCCATAATGCCCTCCGGTTGGTCCTGTGTGACAATGGTTTAAGATTTGACTAGCTTCATCTCCGAATACACATCGGCGTATTATTCCATCGGGACAACTTTTAAACAAATGTGGATCTTCCCAGAAATAGTGTTTTATATCACTAAAGAATTTCTTTCGTTTTTGGTATGATAATCCTTTTTCAAGGAATCCACATACTAAGTAGTTTGCATAGTCTGCAAACCATGGAATTTCACTATAATCTATCTTCAATAGATATTCATCAGGAAAGTTGTCTTGTATAGCCGATTCATTTAGAACTTCTAATTCAGGATTTTCAAGTCGAGAAAGATGATCAGCGGCGAGATTTTCTGCTCCCTTTTTGTCTCGAATTTCAATATCGAACTCTTGTAAGAGTAAGATCCAATGGATTAATCTTGGTTTAGCATCTTGTTTCAAAAATAGGTATCTAAGAGCAGAATGGTCAGTATATACCACCGTTTTAGCTAGAACGAGATATGAACGAAATTTGTCAAAAGCAAAGAAAATAGCAAGGAGTTCTTTTTCAGTAGTTGTGTAATTCGTTTGTGCTCCTTGTAACGTCTTACTAGCATAATAAATAGGTTGAAATCGTTTTTCAATCCTTTGTCCTAAAACGGCTCCCATTGCAAAATCACTTGCATCGCACATAAGTTCAAATGGTAGATTCCAATTTGGAGTTATCATGATCGACGCATTAGTGAGTTTTTCTTTAAGAATATTAAAAGATTTGATGCATTCATCTAAAAAGATGAATGGAGCATCCTTTTCTAGGAGTTTATTCATAGGAGTGGCAATTTTAGAAAAATCTTTTATGAAACGTCAGTAAAAACCGGCATGCCCTAGAAAACTCCTAACTCCTCTAACATTGGTGGTGTAAGACCCTAATCAGTTTGTACAGCAGTGTAAATATGTTACATAGAGTGTGGGTGATGTTGTGCTGTTAAACAGAAGTCACTGAGTGAGCTGAGCCTAGTGCGCGCCGCGCACACTAAAGGGAGCGCGCCGCGCACCCCTTACTGTAGCCGGGTTCCAGCTTTTTAAATCAGATATTTTGATGGGCATTTTGGTAAATTCACTTATGGACGAATTAAAGGCTCTAGATCAGTTTGGTTGAGCCTCATTACTCCATTTCTAACCACCAAACTTCTTCCACTTAAATCCTAGTGAGAGAGTGTGATTCAAGTGTGAGAAAGCTTAAATCCAAGAGGAAGGAGCTTGTTTTGGGTTAAAGTTCAAGCATTAAATTTGTTCATCTTATCTCTAGCTTCGTTGTGGTAGTTGTGGTATGTTCTAATTTTATTTTCCTTACTATGATTTAGTGTAAGGGTTAGGGTTTGAGTAAATGATGAACACAAAACCCATTATTGGTGATTTTGGGTGTTCTTGAGTAAAATTGAGTCTTGAATACTAATTGGTGAATAGTCTAGGGTTTCAAAGTATTAAATGATGTTTATGAACCCTAATTGGTGAGTTAATTGCTAACACACCTAGTTATTTAGTAAATGGGTGTTGGTTAGTTAGTGGATGATCCGAAATGGGTGTGTCGTCTTAAAATAGTTATTTGGGTAATAAATTGACCTAGTTTGGAAAGATGGGTATGAATTACCCTAATTATGTATTAGTTGGTGTTGTTGGACCTTAATCACTAGCTTTAAAGTGATTAGTGGTGGTCTTGACTTTAATTGGGCGGTTTTGGTATAAATGAGCGATTTAATACATTAAGTAATTAAATGCTCATGTGTAAGTGTTAGTATTGAGTCCACTTAGCTTGTGTGTTGATCAAGTACTTATTATATTAGGTACTTTGCTTTGATGCTTGTGGAGGTTGAAATCGTCATCTAATTGTTAAGGTGAGTGGAATAATTATATGCGTAGGTATATAATGTATCTATTTGTTGTAGCGTGAAATGTGTAGTGTCGAGGTGTTAAGACACCACGTTTCACGTGAAGGGTGTAGCATCGAGGTGTTAAGATGCCACTCGGGTGTAGCATCGAGGTGTTAAGATGCCACCTAGGAGTGTAGTGTCGAGGTGTTAAGACACCACTCCGTAAAATAATGAGTGTTGCATCGAGGTGTTAAGATGCCATTCGGGGTGATGTGCCGAGGTGTTAAGGTGCCACCCTAGGGGTTAGTGGTGCGAGGTGTTAAGTGCCCTAATGGATGTTATGAACACCGATGGCGTTTTCACGAGCGCCGTTCCCTTGTACTATTGGTCGACCATGGTTACTTGTGTTGTAAGCATATTATATCATTTCGAGTTATATTATTATGCGGTTGTTGCTAGCTTGTGGTATTGGAGATTATAGCTTGTTAATGTGACGATAAGCTAATTGTGTTGCTAGCATGTTTGCGGTTGGTGTAAGTGTATGCAAGTAGGTATAATTATATATGTATTCGTATAATTATTGCATTCACTAAGCTTTGCTTACCCTCTCGTTGTTTACCATTTTATAGGTTCGGTTTTGGACAAGGGTAAGGGCATCGTATTGGACTAGAGATCCCGCTTGATACTAGGGGACGCTTTTGGCTTTAGTAGCTCTTGGAGTTTGACCGGTAGTTGGGTAGTTTAATCCCAAACGCCATGCTCATTGTGTAGTTTGGAACTTAAACTTTTGGTGGTCGAAACTCTAAACTTGTATTTTGGGTCGTGTGGGCCCCGCATGTAAAACGTCATTATTATGTTTGATTCGTGTTAGTTTTACATATATAAGTTTGTTGTGAAAAGCGTATGGTCTAAAAGTGTCGGGAAAACGAAGATCTTTTCGCGAAAAATGGACATTTTGATCAGAACTGTCTCAGGCCTTGTGCGCACCGCGCATAGGCAGTGGTGCGCGCCGCGCACCCTCCAGATTAGTTTTAAATTTTTTTTTCTTCCGCGTTTTTGGTTGGTTAACGGGTTGGGTCGTTACAAGTGGTATCAGAGCATGGTCTATGGGATTTAGGTGACTTGAGATAGGCGCCTAGACTTAGACTTTTTATGTGTGCGTTATGCGGGACTTGTAGGACTTTGGGTCGGATCGGGATTGGTTTGTGCATAGGTTTATGTAAACTAATCATGCGCTATTTGTTATGTATGTTTAGCGGGCAACGAGCGAGATGGACGTTGTACTAGCAAGTTAATGCGACGTGCTCGCGTAACAATGATTAGCTACCATTGTTACGGGCGCAAATCGTGTTAAACAAGCAATGTACGACGATTGTTGAGCGAGATGGAGTAGTGTGGCATATATGTATATACACATGTAATTGTCCTTTCGTTTTTGTGGTTTAACCTATTTCGTTTTATAGAATGAAGACGAGAAACGGTCCCGATCATGATAACGGAAGTACAAGCGAGGACGCCGAGTTTTCGGCGAAGGTTGAGGCCGTCTTTAAAAAGTTAAAAGCGGATTTTCTTACGGATGTCCGAAAGGTCTTTCAAGATTCGGTCGATGGGCAGGTGACCGATTTGATAAATGAACGAATGAAGGCCACTATCGAAGAGGCCCTTGACGCTAGGAATATCTATCCTCGCGGTGAAGGAGGCGAAGGAAGGCGGGACTTCCACTACAAGAACTTCAAGGATGCTCAATCCCCGATGTTTAATGGGGTGCGAGATCCCTTGAAAAGTACATGTTGGATCTCCGATATTGAGGGATCTTTCCGTACCGCGGAATGTCCTCCCGAAAAGAAGACGAGGTATGGTTCTAGCATGTTACGCGAAGAAGCTAAGTTGTGGTGGGACGATAAAATCAACTTGTATGGTGAAGAACAATGTATGGGTTTGACTTGGGAAGACTTCAAGAAAGAGTTTTTCAAAGAATACCGAACTTCTTCCGACCTCGATAGAATCCGGGACGAGTTGCACCATTTGCAACAAGGTTCCATGGATTTGGTTACCCTCAAGTCTACATTCTTGGCAAAGACTCGTTTTTGCCCGGAATATGTTGGTGATGATCATAAGCTCATGAAGGATTTCTACCGTACTTTGAATGATGAGTACAAGGGGAAGATTAGTCGGGGTATGGCTAAGACTTTTAATGAATTGTTTGAGTTGGCTCGGGGTTTTGAGCCGGAGGTTCCAAGAAAGAGTGATTTCATGTTTTTCAAAAGAAAGTTTGAAGGTTTTAGTTACTCTAACGCCTCAAGCAAGAAGAGCAAGAGCAAGAGGGGGGCCGAAAGTGTCAATAGTGCAAAGAAGGGCACTACCGGTGGGTTTTCTTATACGTGCTACAATTTTGGGCAACCGGGTCATATGGCTCGTGAGTGTCCGAAACCATCTTCCGGAAACAAAGTCACTTGTTTTAATTGCGGCAAAGAAGGGCATAAGAAGCCGGAGTGTCCCGACTTGCGAAACGACAATGTGAAGCGGTTAGAGAAGGCGGCGGGTACGGCTAGGGGTCGCAACTATTTGATGACCAATGATGAAGCCAAACAATCGCACGAAGTTGTCTCAGGTACTTACATGGTTAATTCTAATCCGGCAAGGATTCTTTTCGATAGCGGTGCAAATTTGTCGTTTGTGTCTCCTAAATTTTTGCCTAAACTTAATAGACCGTTAGCTAAGTTAAGTCGTCCGATAGAAGTCGAAATAGCGGACGGCAAGACGGTGCTAGTGGTTGATGTGTGTGAAAATTGTGATGTTGTTTTTGGTGCCGAAACCTTTAAAATTGATCTTATTCCAATGACCTTGGGCGACTTTGATATTGTCGTTGGTATGGATTGGCTCGATCGTTATAGAGCCGATATTGCATGCCATGATAAGTTTATTCGTGTGAAGACCCTAAGTGGGAGAGAGTTAATTATTCATGGTGATAAGCGAAGGAGACCGGTGCCGATATGCACTTTTGCACGGGCACGTCGTTTTGTTGTTACCGGTGGCATGGCTTTCCTTGCTCATGTTGTTGATACTCGTAATGAGCCACCACCTATTCGTGAAATTCTGGTTGTTAGTGAATTCGAAGACGTTTTTCCGGATGAATTACCGGGTGTTCCGTTGGAAAGACAAGTTGAGTTTCGTATTGAGTTGGTTCCGGGAGCTACTCCCATTGCTAAAACTCCTTATCGTTTAGCACCAACGGAAATGCAAGAGTTGTTAAATCAAACCCAAGAGTTGCTCAAGAAGGGTTTTATTCGACCGAGTGCTTCGCCATGGGGCGCTCCGGTATTATTTGTGAAGAAGAAAGATGGTAGTATGCGTATGTGCATTGATTACCGTGAGTTGAATAAAGTGACGATCAAGAATCGTTATCCATTACCTAGGATTGACGATTTATTTGATCAACTTCAAGGTGCAACGTATTTCTCTAAGATCGACCTACGGTCCGGCTATCACCAAATGCGGGTCCGTGAGGAAGACATAGAGAAAACGGCTTTTCGAACGCGTTACGGGCATTATGAGTTTGTAGTTATGCCCTTTGGTCTTACGAATGCACCGGCGGCATTCATGGATCTTATGAACCGAGTGTGCCAACCTATGTTGGACATGTCGGTAATAGTGTTCATTGACGACATACTAGTCTACTCGAAAAGTATGAACGAACATGAACATCATTTGCGTGAAGTATTGAAGACGCTACGAAAGGAGAAGTTGTATGCAAAGTTCTCCAATTGTGAATTTTGGCTAAGGGAAGTTCAATTCCTTGGTCATATTGTGAATGAAAACGGTATTCAAGTAGATCCGGGGAAGATCGAAACGGTGAAGAGTTGGGGACGATCGACTACGCCTACGAAAATCCGAAGTTTTCTCGGATTGGCCGGTTATTATCGTCGGTTTATCCAAGATTTTTCTAAGATCGCTTCTTCGTTGACGAAATTGACAAGGAAGAATGTGAGGTTTGTTTGGGAGAACGAGCAAGAAATTGCTTTTCAATTGTTAAAAGAGAAGTTGTGTCAAGCTCCGGTGTTAGTGTTACCGGAAGGTGTTGAAGACATGGTGGTTTATTGTGATGCTTCCTTAAATGGTCTTGGGTGTATTCTAATGCAAAGAGGTAACGTCATCGCTTATGCCTCTCGACAATTAAAGGAACATGAAACGAGGTATCCGACTCATGATCTTGAGTTGGCGGCGGTTGTGCATGCGTTGAAAATTTGGCGCCATTACTTGTATGGTGTCAAGTGTACGATTTATTCGGATCATAAGAGTTTGAAACATCTCTTTAATCAACAAGATTTAAATTATCGCCAACGTAGGTGGATGGATGTGGTGAAAGACTACGATTGTGAAATACTTTATCATCCGGGTAAGGCGAATGTGGTCGCGGATGCGTTGAGTCGAAAGAGTCAACATCCTACGATACGAGTTGGATCGTTACGTTTGATTATTACCAACGATTTTCTTGAAAAGCTTGGTGAGATTCAAATAGAGGCTTATGTTCACAACAAGCATACGGAGCGAATCGTGGGCCAATCGGAGTTTATTACTATGGGTCCGCGTGGTTTGTTGTCTTTCCAAGGAAGGGTGTGGGTGCCTAAGATGGGTGATTACCGACGAGTGCTACTTGATGAAGCACATAAGTCAAAATATTCCATTCATCCGGGCGCGACAAAAATGTATCTTGACTTGAAGAAAGATTATTGGTGGCCGGGCATGAAGCGTGATGTTGTGAAGTATGTTGAGCAATGCGTCACGTGTTTGCAAGTAAAAGCCGAACACCAAAAGCCGTATGGTAAATTGCAACCGTTAGAAATTCCGAAATGGAAATGGGAGCACATTACCATGGATTTCATAACAAAGCTACCTAAGACGGCGAGAACCCAATTTGATACGATTTGCGTGATAGTTGACCGGTTGACGAAAAGTGCTTTGTTTCTTCCCATTAAAGAAGCGATATCGTCGGAGACCTTAGCTAAGATGTTTATCAAGGAAGTGGTCGCTCGACATGGGGTTCCTATATCTATTATTTCGGATCGAGATACCCGTTTTACATCTCGATTTTGGGAAAAGTTTCATGAGGATATGGGTACTCAATTGAAGTTGAGCACGGCGTATCATCCTCAAACGGACGGTCAAACCGAACGTACGAATCAAACTTTGGAAGATATGTTACGGGCGTGCATTATTGATTTCGGTGGTAGTTGGGACGAGCATTTACCTTTGGTGGAATTCTCGTACAATAATAGTTATCACACTAGTATCGGGATGCCACCTTATGAGATGCTATATGGGCGGAGGTGTCGAACTCCCATTTGTTGGGGAGAAGTGGGTCAAAGAGAAATCGGGAGTACCGATTTGGTTTTAGAGATGAATAACAAGATTGATATTATTCGGGAACATTTGAGAAAGGCTCAAGATAGACAAAAGTCGTATGCCGACAAACGTAGACGAACGATTGAATTTCAAGAAGGCGATATGGTGATGCTTAAGGTTTCGCCATGGAAGGGTATTATTCGATTTTGAAAACGGGGAAAGTTAGCTCCTCGGTTTATTGGTCCCTTTAAAGTTTTAGCTCGTGTTGGTGAAGTCGCGTATCGTTTGGAATTACCCGAAGAGCTTGCGGGGATTCATAATACATTTCATGTTTTCCATCTCCGTAAGTGTCTTGCGGATGATTCATCATGGGTGCCGTTAGACGAAATTGAGCTAAACAATAAGTTAGAGTATATTGAGGAGCCGATTGCCATACTCGATGAGAAGGTCAAAAGGTTGAGGCATAAAGAGGTTAGGACTTTTAAAGTTCAATGGCATCGTAGTAAGGGTTCCGAGTTTACTTGGGAGCCCGAAGAATTCGTGTTGGTTTATCTTCCCTCTTGTCATGCTGCTTGGATTGCGAGGACGCAATCCGAATAAGTGGGGGAGAGTTGTAAGACCCTAATCAGTTTGTACAGCAGTGTAAATATGTTACATAGAGTGTGGGTGATGTTGTGCTGTTAAACAGAAGTCACTGAGTGAGCTGAGCCTAGTGCGCGCCGCGCACACTAAAGGGAGCGCACCGCGCACCCCTTACTGTAGCCGGGTTCCAGCTTTTTAAATCAGATATTTTGATGGGCATTTTGGTAAATTCACTTATGGACGAATTAAAGGACCTAGATCAGTTTGGTTGAGCCTCATTACTCCATTTCTAACCACCAAACTTCATCCACTTAAATCCTAGTGAGAGAGTGTGATTCAAGTGTGAGAAAGCTTAAATCCAAGAGGAAGGAGCTTGTTTTGGGTTAAAGTTCAAGCATTAAAGTCATTCATCTTATCTCTAGCTTCGTTGTGGTAGTTTTGGTATGTTCTAATTTTATTTTCCTTACTTTGATTTAGTGTAAGGGTTAGGGTTTGAGTAAATGATGAACACAAAACCCATTATTGGTGATTTTGGGTGTTCTTGGGTAAAATTGAGTCTTGAATACTAATTGGTGACTAGTCTAGGGTTTTAAAGTATTAAATGATGTTTATGAACCCTAATTGGTGAGTTAATTGCTAACACACCTAGTTATTTAGTAAATGGGTGTTGGTTAGTTAGTGGATGACCCGAAATGGGTGTGTCGTCTTAAAATAGTTATTTGGGTAATAAATTGACCTAGTTTGAAAAGATGGGTATGAATTACCCTAATTATGTATTAGTTGGTGTTGTTGGACCTTAATCACTAGCTTTAAAGTGATTAGTGGTGGTCTTGACTTTAATTGGGCGGTTTTGGTATAAATGAGCGATTTAATACATTAAGTCATTAAATGCTCATGTGTAAGTGTTAGTTTTGAGTCCACTTAGCTTGTGTGTTGATCAAGTACTTATTATATTAGGTACTTTGCTTTGAAGCTTGTGGAGGTTGAAATCGTCATCTAATTGTTAAGGTGAGTGGAATAATTATATGCGTAGGTATATAATGTATCTATTTGTTGTAGCGTGAAATGTGTAGTGTCGAGGTGTTAAGACACCACGTTTCACGTGAAGGGTATAGCATCGAGGTGTTAAGATGCCACTCGAGTGTAGCATCGAGGTGTTAAGATGCCACCTAGGAGTGTAGTGTCGAGGTGTTAAGACACCACTCCGTAAAATAATGAGTGTTGCATCGAGGTGTTAAGATGCCACTCGGGGTGATGTGCCGAGGTGTTAAGGTGCCACCCTAGGGGTTAGTGGTGCGAGGTGTTAAGTGCCCTAATGGATGTTATGAACACCGATGGCGTTTTCACGAGCGCCGTTCCCTTGTACTATTGGTCGACCATGGTTACTTGTGTTGTAAGCATATTATATCATTTCGAGTTATATTATTATGCGGTTGTTGCTAGCTTGTGGTATTGGAGATTATAGCTTGTTAATGTGACGATAAGCTAATTGTGTTGCTAGCATGTTTGCGGTTGGTGTAAGTGTATGCAAGTAGGTATAATTATATATGTATTCGTATAATTATTGCATTCACTAAGCTTTGCTTACCCTCTCGTTGTTTACCATTTTATAGGTTCGGTTTTGGACAAGGGTAAGGGCATCGTATTGGACTAGAGATCCCGCTTGATACTAGGGGACGCTTTTGGCTTTAGTAGCTCTTGGAGTTTGACCTGCAGTTGGGTAGTTTAATCCCAAATGCCATGCTCATTGTGTAGTTTGGAACTTAAACTTTTGGTGGTCGAAACTCTAAACTTGTATTAAACTTGTATTTTGGGTCGTGTGGGCCCCGCTTGTAAAACGTCATTATTATGTTTGATTCGTGTTAGTTTTACATATATAAGTTTGTTGTGAAAAGCGTATGGTCTAAAAGTGTCGGGAAGTTGAAGATCTTTTCGCGAAAAATGGACATTTTGATCAGAACTGTCTCAGGCCTTGTGCGCGCCGCGCATAGGTAGTGGTGCGCGCCGCGCACCCTCCAGATCAGTTTTAAATTTTTTTTTTCTTCCGCGTTTTTGGTTGTTTAACGGGTTGGGTCGTTACAGGTGGGATGTGGAAGTTTAGCAATTACATCTACTTTAGCTCTATCCACTTCAATTCCTTCCTTTGAGATTTTATGTCCAAGAACGATGCCCTCTTTAACCATGAAATGGCATTTCTCCCAATTAAGTACTAGATTTGATTGTTCGCATCTAATAAGCATTCGTTCAAGATTAACTATACATGATTCAAATGTATCACCGAAGACTGAAAAGTGATCCATGAAAACTTCCATGCATTCTTCTATCATGTCGTGAAAAATCGCCACCATGCACCTTTGAAAGGTTGCAGGGGCGTTGCAAAGTCCAAATGGCATGCGTTTGTAAGCAAAAGTACCATAAGGGCACGTGAACGTGGTTTTCTCTTGGTCCTCGGGTGCTATTGGAATTTGAAAATATCCGAAAAAACCATCAAGGAAACAATAGTAACTATTTCCGGCTAATCTTTCCAACATTTGATCAATGAAAGGTAAGGGAAAGTGATCTTTTCTGGTGGCGTCATTTAATTTTCTATAATCAATACAAACACGCCATCCTATTACAGTCCTAGTAGGAATAAGCTCATTTTTCTCATTTGTGATGACAGTCATGCCACCCTTCTTAGGCACGCATTGAACTGGGCTTACCCATGGACTATCATAGATTGGATAAATTAAACCTGCATCTAGCAGTTTAATAATTTCTTTCTTAACAACATCTTGCATATTCGAATTTAGTCTTCTTTGGCGTTGCACATACGTTTTATGATCTTCTTCCATAAAGATTTATGTGTGCAATACGAAGGACTTATTCCTTTAATATCATGAATTTTCCATGCAATGGCTGGTTTATGAGCTTTTAGTACATAAATGAGTTGAGATTTTTCATTTTCAGTAAGAGAAGACGCTATTATTACAGGTAATTTAGATTCACCATGTAAATAAGCGTATTCCAAATGGTTTGGAAGTGGCTTTAACTCTAATGTCGGTGGTTCTTCTATCGATGATTTATATCGATATCTGTCTTCTTCTTTTAGCATTTGAATTTCTTCTATTGTTGGTTCATATCCATTAGCCATAAGTGTAGCTATCATTTCAGTTTCATCAATTGGTTCAGTTCCTTCTCCTAAAGAACATTCTCCTGTTCCTTGTAATTCTGGAAATTCTTCTAACAATTCTGCATGTGATTCTATAGTTTGAATATAATAACATGTATCATCTGCAGATTGCGGTTGTTGCATGGCTCTATCAACTGAAAAGGTAACACTCTCGTCCTCTATACTTAGGGTCAGTTTCTTACCGAACACGTCTATTTTTGCTTTAGCCGTGTTTAAGAATGGTCTTCCTAATATGAGAGGAACTCGAGAATCTTCTTCCATGTCCAAAATAACAAAATCTACTGGAAATACTAAAGTACCAACTTTAACTAGCATGTTCTCCATTATCCCTCTAGGATATTTTACTGATCGATCGGCTAGTTGTATACTTATTCGTGTTGGTTTCAATTCTCCAAGGTCTAGTTTAGCGTATAATGAATACGGCATTAAATTTATACTAGCACCTAAGTCTGCCAATGCTTCTATTGAACTAAGACTACCCAGAAAACATGGAATTGTGAAACTTCCTGGATCTGATAATTTTTCTGGTATCTTATTCAACAGCAATGCTGAACAGTTTGCATTCATAGTAACAGCCGAGAGTTCTTCCATTTTCTTTCTATTTGTGATTAAATCTTTCAAGAATTTAGCATATCTAGGCATTCCTGAAATTACATCAATGAAAGGAAGATTTACATTTATTTGTTTAAACATATCCAAGAATTTGGATTGCTCGGCTTCAAGTCTCTCTTTTCTCATTTTACTCGGGTAAGGAAGTGGTGGTTGGTATGGTTTAACATAAGGTTTAGCCTTAACTGTGTTATCTTCATTAACCTTTTCAACTACCGGTTCTTTTTCCTTATCTTGTTCAGATTGTGGTTCTTGTGGAGTAGGAATAGCTTCATCAGAAATTACAGGTAATTCAGGTGGTTTAAGTGTATTACCACTTCTTGTGGTAATGGTTTTAGCTGTTTCATTCCGGGGGTTAGCATTTGTATCACTAGGTAGACTTCTCTGTTTTCTTTCACCTATCAACCTTGCTAGGTTGCTCACTTTTTGTTCCAGATTTTGAATAGAAGCTTGTTGATTTCTAAATGCTTGAGCATTTTGTTCATTGGTTTGTTTCTGAGATGTGAAAAACTGTGTTTGAGATTCAACTAACTTCGACATCATATCTTCTAAATTTGGCTTTTTATCATCGGTTTGTGGTGGTTTGTTTTGAAAATTAGGTCTTTGCTGGTTGTAAGTATTATTGGATACTTGTTGATTACTTGGACCTTGTTGGTTGTTTTATGGAACATTTCGGTTATAATTCTGATTTTGATTGTAGATTGGTCTTGGCGGTTGATAATTATTCTGATAATTATTTCCAGGCCTTTGGTTTATGTATGAAACATTCTCTCTTTGTTCCATTGTTAGTTCAATACCGAGACAATCTTTTGTTAAATGTGGTCCTACACACTACTCACAACTAATTCGTATTGAGTGAATATCCTTAGTCATCTTTTCCATTCGTCTCTCGACAGCATCTATCTTTGCAGAAATGGAATCTAAGTCATGGCTAGAATCGGCTCTAGCTGCTTTAGATGATCTAACGATATCTTTTTCTTGGTGCCACTCATGTGAGTGGGAAGCAGTGTTATCAATAATTTTATAAGCGTCAGTTGCTGTTTTCTTCATAATGGAACCACCAGCTGCTATATCGATGTCTTTCCTTGTAGTGATGTCGCATCCTTGGTAGAATATTTGTACTATTTGACAGGTGTCTAAACCATGTTGCGGACATCCTCTTAATAACTTTTCAAATCTTGTCCATGCCTCATATAGAGTTTCATTTGGCTTCTGTGTGAACGTAACAATTTCTCCTTGAAATCTCACGGCTTTAGATGCCGGAAAGAATTGTTTGAGAAATTTTTCAACTAAAACGTCCCATGTATCAATCGCCCCTTCAGGTAACGATTCTAACCAATCTTTGGCTTCTCCCTTTAAAGTCCAGGAAAATAACATGAGATATATCTGTTCATCCTCCACTTCTCTTATTTTAAATAGTGTGCAGATCCTATTAAAGGTACGAAGATGTTCATTTGGATCTTCTTTCGGCGCACCACTAACTTGGCATTGATTTGTCACCATGTGTAGAATTTGTCCTTTGATTTCATAATCTGGTGCATTAATGTCTGGTTGAGTAATTGCGTGACCTTGGCCAGTGCGTTTAGCTCGCATTCGGTCTTCCATACTTAGAGGTTTCAGATTTTCCATAATTGAATTTGTTGAATCTGAATCACTAGAGGATTCTGATTTAATGGTAGGTTCCTCAACAATCTCTGTTTAAATGATTGGTGGTTCCGGAGGAAAGATTAATGATTCAGGATCTCGAAATCGTCCCTGAATATTCTCCGGATTCTCAATTGTGAGGTCGGGTTCAAAAAATGGATTATCAGAAATTTGAATTGGAGTACTTGGTTGACTAGATGACGATTCTAAAAAAAAAATCAATGGCGACAATATTTGCTAGATGTCTTGATCGAGTTACAGGTGGTGAACGTACAAAAGGTGGTGAACGTTTTGCTCGGTGCATTCACTGAATATCCTATTAGTTATAAAAATAAGAAAAATTATATAAGTTATCAAATTAATAGACTTTTCTGATTTTGCCCACGTTTCGAATAGCCAAAAGATGCAGCAGAGGGGCAGGATTCGTTTGGTCTCAATATAATTGAGTACGGTTTGGCTCCAATAACCCGGTCCACGTACAAATCCAACTATTACTACGAACCAGAAAATTTTGATGTCTATCAATTTAACCACTTAAAATAATTTTTCGTTTTGAAATTTTAAAGAAATTTAGAGAAGAAATAGAAAAATTCTATGTCCTAAAAACTAGAATGTCGAGAAATAAGAAAGAAAAAGAGCACGTCGAAAAACGTCGAAAAAAAATGGTCGAAAAAATAAAAATAAGAAAGCAGCGCGTCGAAACTTAAAAAGGCACTAAAAACTAAGAATTAAAAGTTGCGTCTAAAAAATATTAAAGATTAAAAGAAAAACTATATCCAAAACGGCAATTACTTAAAAAGGTACTAAAATATATAAAACGGCGTCGCAAAATTCTAAAGCACCTAAATCTTAGTTTAAAGAAAAAGCACTTAAGGAATTTTACGGCAAAGCCTAAAAATCTATAAATAAAAATAACTATGGCAAAAACTATGACTTAAAACTAAATACGAGCGAAAAATACAAATATTACGCTAAAAACAAATAAAAAGATACAAAATATAAAAATAAACTTAAAGTTGTAAAAAGTACAATTTTATAAAAATATTATTTTTATATTATTTATTTTATAAAACTATTAATTTTATAATTTATTAAAACTAATTAAACTAATTAAAACAAATTAATTAGAAACTAAACTAAATTAATTAAATACTAAACCCTAATTAGGGTTTTAAATATATAATAATTATAATTATAATTAAACCCTAACTGTCGGCTGAGCTTACAAGGCCTGTCAAATCAGGTCATGCGATCGCATGGCCTGACCGTTGAAATACCATGCGATCGCATGGTCTACGAATTTGGGCCAGACTTTGGGCTGCTACAGTAATCGGGCCGAGAGTTTTTATTATTTTTTTTTCAATTTTCTGTTTTAATTTTCTGTTTTAAAAAATAATTATATAAATAAATAAAAACTTGTATTTTAAAAACTATAATAAAAATAAAGAAACTTTATAATTTTATATATATATAACAAACTTATTAAAAATATATAAATATTTTGTTTTTCTTTTTATATTTTTTAATATTTAAAACGTATTTTTACAAAAGCGTATTTTTATAAAAGTAAACTACAAATTAATAAAAATCTTTTTTTTATAGCGTTGCGCTTCCGGCGTTTAAGCAAGAATGTCCCCGGCAGCGGCGCTAAAAATACTTGATGTGTGCGAGGTGTACTAGGAAATAGTATTATTTTTACAACGAAATACTATTAAACACGATACAATTTTACACAAGATATTTATTTATTTATAGAATAGATATACCTAAACCTTGCTACAACACTTATAGGCAGTGTACCTAATCGTACAGTAGTGTAGTTTTTAGTAAGTCCGGTTCGTCCACAGGGAACTCTTAAACAAGCTTAACGCTATAATTTTTTAAAAACTATATTTGTAAAAATACAAAAATATATATAAGTAGTATTATTATTATAAAAGGGGGGTTTTTACCATTTAATGACCGGTTTGTCGATTTTAAAACTTTAGTAGCAGTTAAAACCTAATGTAAAATATAAATATAACTTAATTTAAAGCATAAAGTAAATAACGTTAATGAAATTGCGATAAATAAAAGTGCGATTAAATAAAATTGCGATAATTAAAGAGTACGATAATTAAAAGTGAAATTAAATACAATGACAATAAATAAAAGTGCGATAATTAAAAGTGCAATTAAATATGAAATAAAAGAATTATGCTTATTTAAACTTCCATAATCATGATGTTTGACGTGTTGATTTTTAGTTTATTCCCATGGGTTAATTGTCCTTTGTCATGGATTATTCGATATGTCCATACGGATTTGTCCATAATAGTCCATCATTCATAATCATAAAGTGCGAAAGTCTTCGTCAAATTATTCTTATTCCCGAAGTCAAATATTCCAACTAATTTGGTATTCGAATTGTAACAAGGTCTTAATACTTTGTTTAATGAATACACCGGGTTATCGACTGCGTGTAAACCAAGGTTTTACTACTTTGTTAACAATTACACCAATTACCCTTGAATGTAATCCACCCCTGTTTCAACAAGTCTATTAACTATTAATCCAGTTCCGTGTCCGGTAAAATGAACAATTATTGGTATTTATAGATATCCCGCCTACCGTGCCCAGTTAAGCGTATGTGGTTATATATAAATACGTCAAATTATAAGTATATATATTAAATTAACGAGGTATCGTTTAGTTAATATAAAACTCATTAATAGCCCATAGTCTAATTTCCACAAGTGTCGTTCTTTTGTCCAAACCCCAATTATGGTACAAAGCCCAATTACTCAAAATTAAATATTTTAGCCCAACATCATGATTACTTTGTTTTAAATAAGCATAATAATAACTTAACTACGAGACATTAATTTAAAAATAACATTAACCATAACTTACACTGATTAAAAATAGTGTAGCGTTACACGGACAGAATTTCGACTTACACCCTTACAACATTCGCTAACATACCCTTATTATTAGAATTTAAAATTAAAATTAAAATTAAAATATAAATATAAATATATTTACGTATATAGATAGAGAGATGGATGGATATCTGTTGTAAAAACTGAGCCAAAACACGCGAATTTATAGCATCAGGCCTGTCACCTACTGCCATGCGTTCGCATGGCTTTTTGCCTTCCAGGCCATGCGATCACATGGCCCCTTTTTCCAGCTCACATGTTGTTGTTTACATTCTGCCGACGGATTTAATAAATAAATATAATATATAAATAATTATTAGAATTATTTAAATATTATATTATATTTATGTGCATAGTTGACTTGTAATTTTTAGTCCGTTGCGTCAAGCGTTGAGAGTTGACTTTGGTCCCGGTTCCGGATTTTCGAACGTCCTTGCATATAATTTAATATCTTGTACTTTGCGTTTTGCGTCTTGTACTCTTGTAATTTTGAGACATTTCTTATCAATAATTGGAACCACTTTGATTGTATTTTGTACTTTTGAGCTTTTTGATCGTTTGCGTCTTCAATTTGTCGAATCTGTCTTTTGTCTTCACCTTTTATTATTTAAACGAATATCACTTGTAAATAGAACAATTGCAACTAAAAGCTTGTCTTTCTTGAGGGATAATGCTATGAAATATATGTTCGTTTTTAGCATTATCACTTCCCTCAATTTGGTTTATGAGTTTATGAGCCATTCGACTTGCCTTTTGTACGGAGGCAGGCTCGTGTGAACTCACATATTCTTGAATTCTTTCTGGTAACCATTTCACAAATGCGTCGATCTTATCTTCTTCATCTTCGAACGCTCTTAGACACAATAGGCACAACTCTGTGAATCTTCGTTCGTACGTAGTAATGTCGAAACCTTGTGTTCGTAATCCTCTAAGCTCTACCTTGAGCTTATTGACCGCGTTTCTAGGACGGTACTTGATGTCGTACGAGGTGTATATAAAATAGTTATTAATTTTAGCAGAAAACACTATTAAATACGATACAATTTTACACAAGATATTTATTTATTTATAGAATGGATATACTTAAACCTTGCTACAACACTTATAGGCAGTGTACCTAATCGTACAGTAGTGTAGTTTTTAGTAAGTCCGGTTCGTTCCACAGGGAAATCTTTAAACAAAGCTCAACGCTATATTAGTTTACTTTTATAAAAATATAAATATATATATAAGTAATATTATTATTATAAAGGGGGGTTTTTACCGTTTAATGACTGGTTTGTCGATTTTAAGACTTTAGTCGCAGTTAAAACCTAATGTAAAATATTAAATAAATAAAAGACTTAATTTAAAGCGTAAAGTAAATAATGATAATGAAATTGCGAATAATAAAAATGCGATAAAATAAAATTGCGATAATTAAAAGGTACGATAATTAAAAGTGCGATTAAATAACAATAAATAAAAGTGCGATAATTAGAAGTGCAATTAAATATAAAATAAAGGAAATTAAATATGAAATAAAAGAATTATGCTTATTTAAACTTCCGTAATCATGATGTTTGACGTGTTGATTTTAGTTTTATGCCCATGGGTTAATTGTCCTTTGTCCTGGATTATTTAATATGTCCGTCTGGTTTTTGTCCATAACAGTCCATCAGTCATAAATATAAATTGCAAGTGTCCTCATCAAATTATTCTTATACCCGAAGTTAAATATTCCAACTAATTGGGGATTCGAATTGTAACAAGTTTTTAATACTTTGTTTAATGAATACACCAGGTTATCGACTGCGTGTAAACCAAGGTTTTACTACTTTGTTAACAATTACACCAATTACCCTTGAATGTAATTTCACCCCTGTTTTAATTATTCTAGTGGCTATTAATCCATTCCCGTGTCCGGTTAAATGAACGATTATTCGTACATATAAATACCCCGCCCATCGTGTCCGATTGAGTGTATATGGTAATTTATAGGGACGCCCAATTGTAAATCTTTATATTAACATTAACAAACTTTCATTTAGTTAAACAAATATAAAGCCCATTAATAGCCCATAGTCTAATTTCCACAAGTGTCGTTCTTTTGTCCAAACTCCAATTATGGTACAAAGCCTAATTACCCAATTTTAGTAATTAGCCCAACATCATGATTACTTCGTTTTAAATAAGCATAATAATAACTTAGCTACGAGACATTAATGTAAAAAGGTTGAACATAACTTACAATGATTAAAAATAGCGTAGCGTTACACGGACAGAATTTCGACTTACACCCTTACAACATTCGCTAACATACCCTTATTATTAGAATTATAATTAAAATTAAAATTAAAATATAAATTATATATATATATATATCGTATAGATAGAGAAGAGAGAAAATAGAATATGAAATTTTGATCAAAATTCGGTTTGCTTTATAGCCAGAGTTGAAATTTGGGGCTCCGCGACTCGCGGCAAAATCCCCTTCAAACTCCGCGAGTCACGGAGATAGAAATTACAGCTCACACCCTTGGAGTTTCTCTGCCGACGGTTTTTTATATATAAATATAATATATATATATAATTAATATAATTAATTATATATTATATTATATTTATATACATAGTTAACTTGTAATTTTTAGTCCGTTGCGTCGAGCGTTAAGAGTTGACTCTGGTCCCGGTTCCGGATTTTCGAACGTCCTCGCGTACAATTTAATATCTTGTACTTTGCGTTTTGAATCTTGTACTTTTGTAATTTCGAGACGTTTCTTATCAATAATTGGAACCTCTTTGATTGTCTTTTGTTCTTTTGAGCTTTTTGGTCGTTTGCGTCTTCAAATCGTCGAATCTGTCTTTTGTCTTCACCTTTTATTATTTAAACGAATATCACTTGTAAATAGAACAATTGCAACTAAAAGCTTGTCTTTCTTGAGGAATAATGCTATGAAATATATGTTCGTTTTTAGCATTATCAAATATTCCCACACTTGAGCGTTGCTTGTCCTCAAGCAATATCGTCTTGAAATACTAGAATCACTTCTTTATTCTTCACACTTTGTACATCAGTGATTTCTATACGGCGGTATAAACAATGGTAGTAACGATATGGTTTACAGTCCCACATGACTATTAAAATTTAGATCCATTAAGGAAATTGGATCTTTATGAAAACATTTGATCTTTTGAAAATTAAATCTAGTTTTTACCCTAGATAAGTTTTCCGGAATAACCCTTTACCGGTGTTTGCAAAATATTTTTGTGGGTTTGGTGGGTTTTAGATTTGAAAATTTTAGCTCAAAACTTGCGGTTTTGTGTCACCCACTTGCTAACCTTGTATTTGGAAAGCAACACGTCCAGTTTACTTGTCCCGTATATTACCTTTCGGTAAACTACCGTCCGGTTGTAAAGGAAAGCGTTGAACAAGCAACTGTTAAGGCAATGTCCCCTGACATGCTTTTAATTATGGTCTATAACGTGTCGGACGCAATTACTATCCTTGGTAGGAGCAATAGTAAAGCTCACCCTTATAATTTTTTTCGGTCTGGCACAAGGTCATGTCTTTGACCATGCTATGCAACCACCGTTCTTACGGTTGACACCCGATTTAGTTCAGGTGACCTAGTGAATTCCAGGTGAATTCCTAGGATTTTACGTTCAATGGTAATGAACGCATTGAAAATAGGGTTTTCAGAAAACAAATCGGTTTGTAATTTTGATCAAAATATTTTCTCGTTTAAGCTCGAGTTTAGATATCATTGAATTCCATGAGTTTGTAATTCTCAATCTTTAAGGTCAATCTCTAGGATTGAGTAATATCAGTCTTAAAAGCTGATTTTTAATCTTTAAGGAGATTATCCTTTCTGGGGATCTGATTCATTAGTCTTATCCAGCTAATTTGCATGGTGCCCCCCCATTGTACGAGATAAATCCTTCTCATGGTTAGGATAAATCTGACCACTTGGCGACCCTGTTTAATGCTGAGGTCGGTGGATTTCCTGCTGATTTTAGAGATGACTTTTCTAGATTTTTCGTCAACCTACAGCTGGTCTGGACGACAACTTCATGACCTAAATCAAGAAGCGCGTTTCTTTTTAGGAAGACTTTACTTCCTTTTAATGATGGAATTGATTCATCGTGTAGATCCATCTCTTCTTTTCTTTCATTGGGTAAAACAGTTTAGTTTAGTTCAAAGCAAAAGTATTTTCAGTTATTTGTTACAGATATATGTGACATATGTTTAAAATAACTTGGTAAATTTTCCCACACTTGGCTTTTATTTTCCTTTTTATCGTCCTCTATTCCATTTTAAATGAATTTTAACATTTTAGTTTGTTTCTTAATTTATGTCCTTTCCGAGGTAACAATAATTTCGGTGTTAAAACCTAGTTTTATCGTTCATAAATATGTATAAACATGATTTGAATTCATTTAATTGAAACATTTTACTAGAATTGGGTAGTCAGTATATAAGACTAGGGCTGTTC
This sequence comes from Rutidosis leptorrhynchoides, assembly GCF_046630445.1. NCBI lineage: Eukaryota > Viridiplantae > Streptophyta > Magnoliopsida > Asterales > Asteraceae > Rutidosis > Rutidosis leptorrhynchoides. Next base: position 323,000,210 of record NC_092334.1, read on the forward strand.
TTTTTTATCAGAGAGCACTAGATTCTAATACAACTACTGCTTTACTAGTATTTTTAATGGTAACCAAGTGTATAAAGTAAAAAAATTTTAAAATCCGAAAGAATTTAACCCCTTCCCACACTTAAGATCTTGCAATGCCCTCATTTGCAAGAAATTAGTAACAATTTAAATTATTGAGGGTGATTTGTGTGAAAATGATTAAATTTTTACCAAAGTTTCCAAATATATTGGCGTTTGTTTGCTGAATGATAAATGGTGCACATCATTTGTTCATTCCGTCTTGTTGTTATTTCACATATATTTTGCATCTTGTCGTCAAAATTAGTTGCTTTTGCTGAACTTAATGCCAGTCTTTGAAAATGCGTTGTTTTACCCTGTTATGTACATAAGATAAACTGCAAACATATATACATATTTTTGAAGTTTGGTATATTACCCCACATTCAAAAATTATTAAAATCTAAGAATAAAAGTTAGACAATTATAAAAATGATTACAATATTAACAAAAGTATTAAACGTATCAATAATTACAAATTACAAAATAAAAAAAAAAATAATAAGTAAACTAAGGATGATATTGGTACCAATAGGGGTTCCAGGCATAACCATAAGTGCTATAGAATGCTTCGGCAGGGTCATACGTAGGATATGGTGGCTGCATCTCTATCGACCAAGGAGGGAAGACGGGTTTCGGTGTAGGAATATAGTTTCTACCTATATGTTGGCAATGAGCTATGATCTGGTTCTGATGAACTTGCCAATCTTCAAATGCTCTCTGTCTAGCATTTTCGTATTCCTGAGAAGCTATAAACCTATGCATTTCTTGCATCTCATTCCCCCCTCCTACATTACCTTGCTCCTGGTTTCTCTCCACCTGTGGATGTCTACCATGGTATCGTACAGCGGCGTTATTTCGCCTCTTCAAAACTTTCGCACCATGGTATACATTTAAACCTATAGTGTCGCGGGGTTCCGGCTCTTCTAGTAATAATCCCCCCCGACTTATATCCACACCGAGATATTCACCAATCAAAGTAATAAAAATATCACCTCCTATTATGCTATGTGGTCGCATCCCCCGAACCATAGCTGATAAATAATAACCCACACAATATGGTATACTTACAGCGCTTTGTGGGTCTCGAATACACATATGGTAAAACAAATCTTGTTCATTTACTTTTTCTTTGTTCTTACCCCTTTGTGTAATCGAATTAGCTAAAAACCTATGTATCACTCTTAATTCGGCTCTATCTATATCCAAATAAGAGTAGTTTCCCCCTTTGAAACGGTGATGGCTTGTCATTTGACTCCACACACCGTGTGTATCAAAATTCTCATCTATCTTTCTACCGTTTAGTATCAATCCTCTACAATCGGCAGACGCTAACTCCTCAGGCGTATATATACGTAAAGCCTGAGCCATGTCCAGTAAAGACATGTGGCGCATCGAACCGCCTAACAAAAATCTAATAAAAGAACGATCGGTTAAACTAGCTACCCGATCATTCAACTCTATACTACATAACAATTCTTCACACCATACTTTATATACAGGTCTGCGTATGGTGAATAAACATATCCAGTCATTAAAAGAAGAATTACCATACCTCTGTACAAGTAATTCCCTAATTGGCCCGGCCAATTCTACAGCTTCTAAGGGTCCCCATTCTATGACCCTCGGTACCTCAACAACCTTAGAGTGAAGAGTATGCAAACCCCGTTGATATTTTGGATAATCTATCCAAAGTCTGTCAAATCTCAGGTTCGGGTGCAATTCTTCCAAGTGCATATCGGAAAAGGTCATGACTGGATGAGGTACATCCTGCTTGTAGTAGTTATCCACCTCCTGTTGTTCCAAATTCTCAGCAGGAGCATTGCGGGCTTGGGATGAAGATTCACCCCTTTCATTCTGTAAAACACATCAAACACAAATTTTGTGCATCCAAATATGCATTAGTGTCAGCAAAATCATCAATCAAAATAATTACAATGACATTATCAATTTATATCAAACTTAAGCTTATTTTCACATTTTTATCAAATCTACACTTTTTCAAATAAGCATATACGAAAATTTTCGCCAAGTTCATAAGCATTCAACTCAAATAACATGTCAAAATAATCATTACTAGCAATTAAACAAGTCTCAAATGGCATTATCTTTCAAAAATCAAGTTCATGAATTTTAGACTTGAAAAAGTCCACTTTAATTCTCAAAATCATGTTTAGGCTCAAAGTTTGGATCATTTAACTACCTAGACATGTTACACTACTCAATTTAGCAACAATTCATGACAAAAATCGGCCATAACCTGTTTATATCAAAAAGCCCCAAATTTGCTCAAGAACACAAACCCTAGATTACTCAAAATTTGAAGTTTAAGGCTTCTAATCATGTTAAACAGCATCAATCTAGGTTATACAAGCATAATACATAAACAATTTAAGCTTAATTACACTAAAAAGCATCAAAATCAAATTGGGGAAAAAATAGCTCAAGAACACCAAATTTCGAATTAAATGGTGTTTAGGTGTAGAAATTTACCGTTTTTCTTGAGTAATTCTTAGATAGCATCCTTCTCAACATGATTTTAGCAAAAAATTTGGTGATTAACGGTTAAAAATTGGGATTTTTGGGGGTGTTTTTCGGGTTTTTCGCAGTTATTTTCGAGCTGTATTTTTCTGTTTTGTGTGTGGGGGAGTGAAACTGATCAGTTCTTGCGTTATATTTTTTTTTCTGTAAATTGGTCCCTCCGCGAGTCGCGGAGGTTTTTCACTTCAAACTCCGCGAGTCGCGGAGTTTGCTCTTTTTTTTTTTTTTTTTTTTTATATAATCATTAACTTATTAAAACAATTAAGTAATTAATTTTAAAATTTTGTTTCCCTTGTTATTTAGGATGAGGTCGTTTCGGATCGATGTCCTAGTCCGTCCTTCGACAAAATTTTAAAATTTGTCTTTTTGTAGCGATTGTTTTAAAAGCTAAGATTTTTGGGTTTTTTCAATGTTTTTGGTATACTCTAATTCAATAAGATTAAAAATAATGATAATAAAAGTTCTCGTCCCTCCCTCGGGTAAAGCAATTTCGGTTCAAAGACCTAGTCTTCAACTTACGACGAATTTTAAAAATCATATTCTTAACTTAATGAGATAAAGTAAATTTTTATTTTTAAATTCACACAACTTAAATATAAAATTCAAAATTAATATTAAAAATTCACACCAAACTCAAAATTTAAAATGCATAAAATTAAAATTTTATATTTTAAAAATTAAAAATTCACACCAAACTTAATTTAAAAATTTATAAATTCATATCAAACTTATATTAATTTTTTAAATATTTACAATTTTAAATATATTGTTTTTACAAAATTTACAATATTAATTTAAGATTTAAATATTAATTTTAAAAACATGGTAAAAATTAAAAATCTTTTTGTCTTTTTATCCCACTTTAATCAATCAAATATTATCAAAAATATGCGCCCCTCTTTTCGGTAAAGTAATTTCGGTTCCAAGACCTAATTTAACTCATGACGAATTTTTGAAATATTTTGGGTTGATTGTTTAAAGATATTTATACCTTAAGAATAAACGTTAAATTTCGCAGTGATGTAATAAATTTTTGAATAATATCAATAATTTCGGTCGCCAAACCTAATTTTATTCAATACCAATTTAATACTTTTTAGCGAACAAATTAGCGTTTATTATCAAAAGGTTAAAAATAAAAATAAAAATAAAAACTGTACAGACATACCTGTGAAATAGATTTCTTAGTTATATGATCTATTCCATTCATAAGATAGTCGGTTTAATTGGTTTTCCATTGCTACATAAGCGTAACCTCGAGCATTCAGTGTCTTTTCTTCTAAACATATGAACGGTCCGTCTCTGCATAAAGTAACAAATTCGGTATTTGAATAGGTTTGATTATTTGAACATTTACCTCCATGTGACCATTTTCCGCATTTGTGACATCGTTCTAGGTGTCGTGCTCTTCTTTTCTCTGCGGATTTTGATTTTCCTTTACCAAATTGTAACTTATTATCTTCGCATCTGGATTCTTTTCTAACTCCGTCCATTCTTTCTCTGATTACTGATACTAATTCGCTCGGTAGTATGTCATTATTACGTTTAGTGATCAAAGCGTGTAGCATTAGACCATGGTTTAGTTCACAGGCAGTCTTCATTTTGTAAAAACCTAAAAAAAATAAAAATTCAGAATGGGGGGAGAAGACTAGTTCTTTAGGGTCTGCTAGGGAAAGACCATACGTGTTCCATTTTCGAGAACTACACGAAAACAGACAATCTAACTCTAACAGAAATACATATTATCCTTTAAAGACTTGATTCTCCCCACACTTAGTTAGTTGTGGTGTCGAAATTGTGATTAACTTCGTTGTCGACTTCCATCGGACCATGTATGTAATGTTTAACTCTGTGACCATTAACTTTAAATTCAATCCCATTTGAATTTATTAATTCTATCGTTCCGTATGGGAAAACTCTTTTGACTATGAATGGTCCAGACCATCTTGATTTCAATTTTCCAGGAAATAGCTTGAATCGTGAATTGAAAAGAAGAACTCTGTCTCCTTCTTTAAATTCTTTTGAACTTCTGATTCTTTTATCATGCCATTTCTTCGTTCTTTCTTTATAGATTAACGAATTTTCGTATGCTTCATGTCTTAATTCTTCTAATTCGTTTAGTTGACTTAATCGTAGACGTCCGGCTTCATGTAAATCAAGATTACATGTCTTCAAAGACCAAAATGCTTTGTGTTCAATTTCTACTGGAAGATGACATGCTTTTCCATAAACAAGTCTAAAAGGTGTGGTTCCAATTGGAGTTTTGTAGGCTGTTCTAAAAGCCCAGAGTGCATCCTCTAATTTAATGGACCATTCCTTCGGATTTGATCCTACGGTTTTCTCTAGAATACGTTTTAAAGCTCGGTTGGTATTTTCAACTTGTCCACTTGTTTGTGGATGATATGCGGTGGAGATTTTATGAGTTACTCCATATCTTTTAAGAACTTTCTCAAGTTGATTATTACAGAAATGAGTACCCCGGTCACTTATTAAAGCTTTCGGTGTTCCAAACCTTGCAAAAAGACGTTTTAAAAAGTTGACTACAACTCGTGCATCGTTAGTTGGGAGAGCTTGTGCTTCCGCCCATTTAGATACATAATCAATGGCTACGAGTATATATAGATTATTATGAGATTTTGGAAATGGACCCATAAAGTCAATACCCCAAATGTCAAATACTTCACATACTTGGATGACATTTTGTGGCATTTCATCACGTTGACTTATTTTTCCGGCCCTTTGACATGCATCACAGGATTTGCAAAGAAGGTGTGCGTCTTTGTAAATTGTAGGCCAATAGAATCCAGCTTCATAAACTTTTCTTGCTGTTAGTTGAGGCCCATAATGCCCTCCTGTTGGTCCTGTGTGACAATGGTTTAAAATTTTACTAGCTTCATCTCCAAATACACATCGGCGTATTATTCCATCGGGACAACTTTTAAACAGATGTGGATCTTCCCAGAAATAGTGTTTTATATCACTGAAGAATTTCTTTCGTCTTTGGTACGATAATCCTTTTTCAAGGAATCCACAAACTAAGTAGTTTGCATAGTCTGCAAACCATGGGATTTCTTTATAATCTATCTTCAATAGATATTCATCAGGAAAGTTGTCTTGTATGGCCGATTCATTCAGAACTTCTAATTCGGGATTTTCAAGACGAGAAAGATGATCAGCGGCGAGATTTTCTGCTCCTCTTTTATCTCGGATTTCAATATCAAACTCTTGTAAGAGTAAGATCCAACGGATTAATCTTGGTTTAGCATCTTGTTTTGAAAATAGGTATCTAAGAGCAGAATGGTCGGTATAGACCACCGTTTTTGCTAGAACGAGATATGATCGAAATTTGTCAAAAGCAAAGACAATAGCAAGGAGTTCTTTTTCAGTAGTTGTATAGTTTGTTTGTGCTCCTTGTAATGTCTTACTAGCATAATATATAGGTTGAAATCGTTTTTCAATCCTTTGTCCTAAAACGGCTCCCATTGCAAAATCACTTGCATCGCACATTAGTTCAAATGGTAGATTCCAATTTGGTGTTATCATGATTGGTGCATTAGTGAGTTTCTCTTTAAGAATATTAAAAGATTTGATACATTCATCTGAAAAGATGAATGGCGCATCCTTTTCTAGGAGTTTATTCATAGGAGTGGCAATTTTAGAAAAATCTTTTATGAAACGTCGGTAAAAACCGGCATGCCCTAGAAAACTCCTAACTCCTCTAACATTTGTGGGATGTGGAAGTTTAGCAATTACATCTACTTTAGCTCTATCCACTTCAATTCCTTCTTTTGAAATTTTATGTCCAAGAACGATGCCTTCTTTAACCATGAAATGGCATTTCTCCCAATTAAGTACTAGATTTGATTTTTCGCATCTAATTAGCATTCGTTCCAGATTAACTAGACATGATTTAAATGTATCACCGAAGACTGAAAAGTCATCCATGAATACTTCCATGCATTCTTCTATCATGTCATGAAAAATCGCCATCATACACCTTTGAAAGGTTGCAGGGGTGTTACAAAGTCCAAATGGCATTCTTTTGTAAGCAAAAGTACCATAAGGGCACGTGAATGTGGTTTTCTCTTGGTCCTCGGGTGCTATTGGAATTTGAAAATATCCGGAAAATCCATCTAGAAAACAATAGTAACTATTTCCGGCTAATCTTTCCAACATTTGATCTATGAAAGGTAAGGGAAAGTGATCTTTTCTGGTGGCGTCATTTAATTTTCTATAATCAATACATACACGCCATCCTGTTACAGTCCTAGTAGGAATAAGCTCATTTTTCTCATTTGTAATGACAGTCATGCCACCCTTCTTAGGCACGCATTGAACTGGGCTTACCCATGGGCTATCAGAAATTGGATATATCAAACCTGCATCTAGCAGTTTAATAATCTCTTTCTTAACTACATCTTGCATATTAGGATTTAGTCTTCGTTGGCGTTGCACATACGTTTTATGACCTTCTTCCATAAGGATTTTATGTGTGCAATACGAAGGACTTATTCCTTTAATATCATGAATCTTCCATGCAATGGCTGGTTTATGAGCTTTCAACACAGAAATGAGTTGTGATTTCTCATTTTCAGTAAGAGAAGACGATATTATTACAGGTAATTCAGATTCACCATGTAAATAAGCGTATTCCAAATGGTTTGGAAGTGGTTTTAACTCTAATTTCGGAGGTTCTTCTATCGATGATTTATATCGATATCTGTCTTCTTCTTTTAGCATTTGAATTTCTTCTGTTGTTGGTTCATATCCATTAGCTATAAGTGTAGCTAACATTTCAGCTTCATCAATTGGTTCATTACCTTCTCCTAAAGAACATTCTCCTGTTCCTTGTAATTCTGGAAATTCTTCTAATAATTCTGCATGTGCATCTATAGTTTGAATATAATAACATGTATCATCTGCAGATTGTGGCTGTTGCATTGCTCTATCAACTGAAAAGGTAACACTCTCATCCTCTATACTTAGGGTCAGTTTCTTACCGAACACGTCTATCATTGCTTTAGCCGTGTTTAAGAATGGTCTTCCTAATATGAGAGGAACTTGAGAATCTTCTTCCATGTCCAAAACAACAAAATCTACTGGAAATACTAAAGTACCAACTTTAACTAGCATGTTCTCCATTATCCCTCTAGGATATTTTATTGATCTATCGGCTAGTTGTATGCTTATTCTTGTTGGTTTCAATTCTCCAAGGTCTAGTTTAGCGTATAGTGAATACGGCATTAGATTTATACTAGCACCTAGGTCTGCCAATGCTTCTATTGAACTAAGACTACCCAGAAAACATGGAATTGTGAAACTTCCTGGATCAGATAATTTTTCTGGTATCTTATTCAACAGCACTGCTGAACAATTAGCATTCATAGTAACAGCCGAGAGTTCTTCCATTTTCTTTCTATTTGAGATTAGATCTTTCAAGAATTTAGCATATCTAGGCATTCCTGAAATCACATCAATGAAAGGAAGATTTACATTTATCTGTTTAAACATATCCAAGAATTTGGATTGCTCGGCTTCAAGTTTTTCTTTCTTCATTTTACTCGGATAAGGAAGTGGTGGTTGGTATGGTTTAACATAAGGTTTATCCTTAACTGTGTTATCTTCATTAACCTTTTCAACTACCGGTTCTTTTTCCTTATCTTGATCAGGTTGTGGTTCTTGTGGAGTAGGAATAGTTTCATCAGAAGTTACATGTATTTCAGGTGGTTTAAGTGTTGTACCACTTCTTGTGGTAATAGCTTTAGCTGTTTCATTCCGGGGGTTAGCATTTGTATCGCTAGGTAGACTTCCCGATTTTCTTTCACCTATTAACCTTGCTAGGTTACTTACTTCTTGTTCCAGATTTTGAATAGAAGCTTGTTGATTTCTAAATGCTTGAGCATTTTGTTCATTGGTTTGTTTCTGAGATGTGAAAAACTGCGTTTGAGTTTCAACTAGCTTCGTCATCATATCTTCTAAATTTGGCTTTTTATCATCGGTTAGTTGTGGTGGTTTGTTTTGAAAATTAGGTCTTTGCTGATTGTAAGTATTATTGGATACTTATTTATTGCTAGGACCTTGTTGGTTGTTGTATGGAATATTTCGGTTATAATTCTGGTTTTGATTGTAAATTGGTCTTGGCGGTTGATAATTATTCTGATAATTATTTCCAGGCCTTTGGTTTATGTATGAAATATTTTCTCTTTGTTCCATTGTTAATTCAATACTGAGACAATCTTTTGTCAAATGTGGTCCTCCACACTGCTCACAACTAATTCGTATTGAGTGAATATCTTTAGTCATCTTTTCCATTCGTCTCTCCACAGCATCTATCTTTGCGGAAATGGAATCTAAGTCATGGCTAGAATCGGCTCTAGCTACTTTAGATGATCTAATGATATCTTTTTCTTGGTGCCACTCATGCGAGTGGGAAGCAGTGTTATCATTAATTTTGTAAGCATCAGTTTCGGCTTTCTTCATAATAGAACCACCAGCTGCTATATCTATATCTTTCCTTGTAGTGATGTCGCATCCTTGGTAGAATATTTGTACTATTTGACAGGTGTCTAAACCATGTTGCGGACATTCTCTTAATAACTTTCCATATCTTGTCCACGCCTCATATAGAGTTTCATTTGGCTTCTGTGTGAACGTAACAATTTCTGCTTGAAGTCTTACGGCTTTAGATGCAGGAAAGAATTGTTTAAGAATTTTGTCAATTAAAACGTCCCATGTATCGATCGCCCCTTCAGGTAACGATTCCAACCAATCTTTGGCTTCTCCCTTTAAAGTCCAGGGAAATAACATGAGATATATCTGTTCATCCTCCACTTCTCGGATTTTAAATAGTGTGCAGATCCTATTAAAGGTACGTAGATGTTCATTTGGATCTTCCTTCGGCGTACCACTAAATTGGCATTGATTAGTCACCATGTGTAGAATTTGTCCTTTGATTTCATAATCTGGCGCATTAATGTCTGGATGAGTAATTGCGTGACCTTGGCCAGTGCGTTTAGCTCTCATTCGGTCTTCCATACTTAAAGGTTCCAGATTCTCCATAATTGAATTTGTTGAATCGGTATCACTAGATGATTCTGTTTTAATGGTTCGTTCATCAACAATCTCTGTTTGAATGATTGGTGGCTCCGGAGAAAAGTTTAATGGTTCAGGATCTATGAACCGTTCCTGAATATTCTCTGGATTCTCAATTGTGAGGTTGGGTTCAAAAAATGGATTATCGAAAATTTGAACTGAAGTACTTGGTTGACTGGATGACGATTCTAAAGAAAAATCAACGGCGGTTATATTTGCTAAATGTCTTGATCTAGTTACAGGTGGTGAACGTACAAAAGGTGATGAACGTCTTGCTCGGTGCATTCACTGAATATCCTATTAGTTTTAAAAAAGAAAGAAAAATTATAATAAGTTATCCAATTAATAGACTTTTCTGATTTTGCCCACGTTTCGAATAGCCAAAAGATGCAGCAGAGGGGCAGGATTCGTTTGGTCTCAATATAATTGAGGACTGTTTGGCTCCAATAACCCGGTCCACGTACAAATCCAACTATTACTACGAACCAGAAAATTTTGATGTCTATTAATTTAACCACTTAAAATAAATTTTCGTAATTTTAAGAAATTTAGATAAGAAGTAGAAAAAATTCTAAGTCCTAAAAACTAGAATGGCGAGAAATAAGAGAGAAAAAGAGTTCGTCGCAAAAGGTCGAAAAAGAAAAAAATTGGTTGAAAAATAAAAGGTGACGGAAAAATAAAAGAAACTTATAAAAACTTAAAAATACTTGACTAACCTAACCTTATTACTACAACTAACTTAAAATTATAATCGCAAATTGAGATTACTAATTGGAATGATAATTGATACATAGTAAAAGGTCTAAAAATATTAAAGCTTACAGGAAAAACTAAATCCCAAATAGAAATAACTTAAAAAGAAACTAAAACTTAAAATGGCGTCGCAAAATTCTAAAGCACCTAAATCTTAGTCTAAAGAAAAAGCACTTAAGGAATTCTACGGCAAAGCCTAAAAATTCTAGGAGTAAAAATGACTATAGCAAATACTAAGTTTAAAATTAAATATGAGCTAAAAATACAAATATTACGCTACAACGATTAAAAAGGGACAAAATATAAAAATATATAAAAAGTTGTAAAAAGTACAATTTTTATAAAAATATTATTTTTATATTATTTATTTAATAAAACTACTAATTTTACAATTTAATAAAACTAATTAATACTAAATACATAAATTAAATAAAAAGTAAAAATAAAAATAAAACTAATAATAATAATAATAATAATTAGGTTTAAATAATAATTAATTAATAATTACCGTAATTAATGCTGAATTAGGGCTTCCTGTCGCCTGTCAGATACCCTCCGCGAGTCGCGGCATTTATTGCACCAAACCCCGCGAGTCGCGGGGTTTCAAATTTCAGCTGACAGGTTTCAATATTCGACGCGTTTTTTTCTTTATTTATTTATTTTTATTTTCTGTTTTCTATTTTTATATAAATAAAAGATATTTAAATAAAACTTATATTTTTATAAACTAAACTAAAAATAAAGAAACTTATAAAACTTAAATATTTAACAAAATCTTAAAAATACTTATATTTTTGTTTTTCTTTTTATATTTTTGAATAATTAAAACATATTTTTACAAAAACGAATTTTTTAATAAAAGTAAACTAAAAATCTTTTTTTTTTTATATTAGCGTTGCGCTTCCGGCTTTTAAGATAGTTCCCCGGCAGCGGCGCCAAAAATACTTGATGTCGTACGAGGTGTATATAAAATAGTTATTAATTTTAGCAGAAAACACTATTAAATACGATACAATTTTACACAAGATATTTATTTATTTATAGAATGGATATACTTAAACCTTGCTACAACACTTATAGGCAGTGTACCTAATCGTACAGTAGTGTAGTTTTTAGTAAGTCCGGTTCGTTCCACAGGGAAATCTTTAAACAAAGCTCAACGCTATATTAGTTTACTTTTATAAAAATATAAATATATATATAAGTAATATTATTATTATAAAGGGGGGTTTTTACCGTTTAATGACCGGTTTGTCGATTTTAAGACTTTAGTCGCAGTTAAAACCTAATGTAAAATATTAAATAAATAAAAGACTTAATTTAAAGCGTAAAGTAAATAACGATAATGAAATTGCGAATAATAAAAATGCGATAAAATAAAATTGCGATAATTAAAAAGTACGATAATTAAAAGTGCGATTAAATAACAATAAATAAAAGTGCGATAATTAGAAGTGCAATTAAATATAAAATAAAGGAAATTAAATATGAAATAAAAGAATTATGCTTATTTAAACTTCCGTAATCATGATGTTTGACGTGTTGATTTTAGTTTTATGCCCATGGGTTAATTGTCCTTTGTCCTGGATTATTTAATATGTCCGTCTGGTTTTTGTCCATAACAGTCCATCAGTCATAAATATAAATTGCAAGTGTCCTCATCAAATTATTCTTATACCCGAAGTTAAATATTCCAACTAATTGGGGATTCGAATTGTAACAAGGTTTTAATACTTTGTTTAATGAATACACCAGGTTATCGACTGCGTGTAAACCAAGGTTTTACTACTTTGTTAACAATTACACCAATTACCCTTGAATGTAATTTCACCCCTGTTTTAATTATTCTAGTGGCTATTAATCCATTCCCGTGTCCGGTTAAATGAACGATTATTCGTACATATAAATACCCCGCCCATCGTGTCCGATTGAGTGTATATGGTAATTTATAGGGACGCCCAATTGTAAATCTTTATATTAACATTAACAAACTTTCATTTAGTTAAACAAATATAAAGCCCATTAATAGCCCATAGTCTAATTTCCACAAGTGTCGTTCTTTTGTCCAAACCCCAATTATGGTACAAAGCCTAATTACCCAATTTTAGTAATTAGCCCAACATCATGATTACTTCGTTTTAAATAAGCATAATAATAACTTAGCTACGAGACATTAATGTAAAAAGGTTGAACATAACTTACAATGATTAAAAATAGCGTAGCGTTACACGGACAGAATTTCGACTTACACCCTTACAACATTCGCTAACATACCCTTATTATTAGAATTATAATTAAAATTAAAATTAAAATATAAATTATATATATATATATATCGTATAGATAGAGAAGAGAGAAAATAGAATATGAAATTTTGATCAGAATTCGGTTTGCTTTATAGCCAGAGTTGAAATTTGGGGCTCCGCGACTCGCGACAAAATCCCCTTCAAAATCCGCGAGTCGCGGAGATAGAAATTACAGCTCACACCCTTGGAGTTTCTCTGCCGACGGTTTTTTATATATAAATATAATATATATATAATTAATATAATTAATTATATATTATATTATATTTATATACATAGTTAACTTGTAATTTTTAGTCCGTTGCGTCGAGCGTTAAGAGTTGACTCTGGTCCCGGTTCCGGATTTTCGAACGTCCTCGCGTACAATTTAATATCTTGTACTTTGCGTTTTGAATCTTGTACTTTTGTAATTTCGAGACGTTTCTTATCAATAATTGGAACCTCTTTGATTGTCTTTTGTTCTTTTGAGCTTTTTGGTCGTTTGCGTCTTCAAATCGTCGAATCTGTCTTTTGTCTTCACCTTTTATTATTTAAACGAATATCACTTGTAAATAGAACAATTGCAACTAAAAGCTTGTCTTTCTTGAGGAATAATGCTATGAAATATATGTTCGTTTTTAGCATTATCAGTACTGCTCGTTCATCAAGTGCTTGAATGCTGACCATGGTAGTGCGTAAGCAGCATCTTGTCCCACTTGTTCTAGATAGGTATTCCACCATGTTAACGCAGTACTTGTGAAGGTATGCGTGGCGTACTTCACCCTATCTTCTTCAGTACATTTACTTATGGCAAACACCGATTCGACCTTCTCGGTCCACCGTTTCAATTCGATTGGTCCTTCGGTTCCATCAAATTCCAAAGGTTTGCAGGCAGTAAATTCTTTGTAGGAGCATCCTACACGATTTCTTGTGGCGTTATTTGCATTGCTAGATTCAGAGTTATTATTTTTGTTTTACATTGTAGCCTGTACTGCGGTTATGTTGGCAGCAAGAAAAACGGAAGTCTTCCTCGCTCAAGTACAAGTTCTGACAAGTAGTCGGTGCTATTTCCTTCAAAAATAGTCAAAAGAATTAAGTTAATCATATAGAATATTAAGAGTAGTCAATAGTATTTCGTAGCATAATATGAGCTTATTTATAAAAGCTTTTTCTTCATATTAGTGTTTTAGAAGTTTTAATTCGGGTAGTATCTACCCGTTAAGTTTATACTTAGTAGCTAACATACAATTTAACTACTACAATTCTATATGAAAAACTGATTACAATAATATTTCGCGTTCAAACTATTATACAATATTTTTCAAACTTGCAATACCGCTATATAACATATAGCATAAGATATAGCACACAATAACTTTGATACAAAGCAGTTGTGAAGACAATTCTAGTTAATACGCAAGTCGTTCAGCAAAGGCAATAAAGACACGTAATTCATAAGTCCAGAAGCAAGTCATGCATTCGAGTTTTACTAGTATTATTTTCCATCCTTGGCCTTGAAAAAAATAACCGTTGTGACCGTTGACTAGGCAGCATGTTGTAACGTTTTCAAAAGGACGGGGGTTACATAATGCTCATGCTACTACAAAAAAGATAATAGACACGTCCAATAGAAACGGGTTTCTATGAGCTTAATATAATCCCATTTTTAAAAGGTTTTAGAAACAGGTTTATTTGGATGAAACATATCTCTATTTCAAGAAACACCCGCAAAAGTATAAACACGTCTTATAAGAATGAAACCAGTTTCTATTCCACACTTTAGAGACGGGCTATATAATCAAAACGGTTTGTTTTCTATAAGACCGGCGTGTTTAGTAGAACCGGTCTTCATATCTACTATGTACGCATCGTGTATATCAACATATTTGTCTATTCCTATTTTTTTTCTCAACTGTTGTTAATATCCAACTCAAAAGTTATGATATCCAACCGTCCATCAATTTTTGGGGAAATAATACACATTCATCTCCATCCCCACTATAAACCCGGCCTACCTCTCGCAACTATCTTCAATCGCCATCGTTATTCCGTCGAAACTACAACTGCATCTTTCATCAATTTTTGCAGTTTATTGACATCGAAACGAATGTATATCCTAACATTTGGTTTCGTCAATTTTGCAGTTGTTTGTGTTGTTTAGAATTTATTTTGGAGTTTTTGTTTGTAGTCTATTTGATTCAAAGGTTATCATTTGGTCTGATTACCGTAATTTTTAGTCTAGGTGGGTACCTAAATGTGATCCGGTTATATAATTCACAATATGCAGTTTTGTGATTTGGTATTCACCTTTTATGTTTTTATTCAAATACGGAGTACTTAATTACATTTAAGTAACAGAAGATAAGGAATTTTGAGTATAAATTCCATTTACTTGTGAATGGATGGTTACATGTAATTGACACCCCCATCTGCTTACATTATATAAAATTGTACTTTAAATATGTGGTTGTGTTTAAGTATGTCTTGAACTTGATAGGTTAAACGGAGAGCATTCACCTTACAGTTGCTGCCATCTCCAAACCTCATCACTATGGTACATTTAAACAAGCTTTAACTTTACATTTACTTATATTGTCTTTATATTGTCGCTCCTAGGGGTGTACGTTCGATCGGCTTATGATTACATTGTTGTAATTGGTTTGAATAAATCGGTTTATTTGGGTCAGTTTATCATTAAACCGGATTTAAAATTCGGGGACTATATGCATCATTTGTGTCTCTCAATCAATACTTTTGGATTTTCTTCTTAAAATTTTATCCTAAAAACGTAAGAGTTTTATTATGCTTATACAATTCAATGTTAGCTTGTTTTCAAATTATAACATGTCGATATTGACATCCTTTTAGGATTCATGAAGATGTTCGTTGGATTTTTCTTAAGGTAAATTTTCTTCATTTTTAGACTTTTTTGTGCCGTTGGTCCCTCGATTATACTCCAAAAAGTGGACAGCGTCCCTTTCATTTTTTTTTCTGCTTACAGCATCCCTCCATTATCACATTTAAGCATACCGAGTCCCTCCATCAACTTTTCGTTAAAAAGGTCCGTTAACCCTTGTCATGTGACTTGCATGTGAGGGTAAAATCGTCCTTTTCACTTCTTCTTCATCTTCTTCACTTAAATAGAGGGACCACTGACGCAATTTTTTTTATAATTTATATATTTTTAATTTCTAAAAAAAAACAAAAAAAAAAACTTTGTGGCGAATTTTCATATCTGAGATTAGAAAATATAAATATTTACGTATTTTCATATCTGAGATAAGAAAATATAAATATTTACTTGAATTTATAAATATTTTCTCTTATAATTTTCATATCAGATCAAGTTACTTACTTGAGGATTTAAACAACAAATTAATCACAGATTCCTGATCTAGAACAGTTTCCTAACACTCGTTCATCATTAAGTCGAATTATCAGCAACAAATTTGTGGCGAATTAGATCGAGTTCTTCCTTTGTATTCGTCTTATGGTGATTTGGTCTCAAGAGTGATTCAGACACTTTCAGAACGAATTAAACACATATTATGATTCCTTATCGATCACTCAAGCTATATGAAGCTTCAAATCCGATTGAGAAACAACACAGAAGTACAGATTTCGAAGTCAAACTTTTGTTCTTCGTGGTCAACGATTTGATTCGAACGATTCGTGATGTTTCTGTTTAATCAATTGATTTGAGAGTAATAAGATGATGATATGGAGCGATTTTCATGAAGGAATCATGGTCTAAAACAGTCCAAAAATTGAGTTTGATTTTTTTGAAGATCATCTTCATGTTCATGACTGTTCATCGATTTAATTTGCAGATGTTGTTTATGATCAAAGTTTGTTACAGGAACATCTTAATCGCTGCTGTTGGAACTCAACTCAATCAGTTGCAGTTCCTTATTCAAACTATTGATGATATTGATAACGTGTAAAGAGATAGAGATATATACCCCGTATAAATACAGAGATAGATATATACCTGGTATATATGTATGTACAGAAAAAAGAGGGTTGTCAATATAAATATAAATATAAATTATATTTATATAGTTATTATTATTATTATTATTATTATTATTATATATAATAAAGCATTTAATTTTTTTTTAGAAATTAAAAATATATAAATTATAAAAAAAATTGCGTCAGTGGTCCCTCTATTTAAGTGAAGAAGATGAAGAAGAAGTGAAAAGGACAATTTTACCCTCACATGCAAGTCACATGACAAGGGTTAACGGACTTTTTTAATGAAAAGTTGACGGAGGGACTCGGTATGCTTAAATGTGATAATGGAGGGATGCTGTAAGCAGAAAAAAAAAACGAAAGGAACGCTGTCCACTTTTTGGAGTATAATCGAGGGACCAACGGTACAAAAAAGTCTCATTTTTATATACTTATATCCATATATACTATATTAAGTGTATTGTTTGTTCATATTATTTTGGATTTGGGTAAACTTTGATATGCTATGAGTTGTTTAAGTTAAATATTGATACTCTTAGATACTTTCTTTTGAAATTAGTGACACCAACAAAAAAGGAGGTTGGGAGTGTGGTTACTACGTGATGCGGTGGATGAACGGTTCATCTATTCTAAACAAGAGAATTTTCCATAAACTGTAAGTGTTTGTAATATATATATATATATATATATATATATATATATATATATATATATATATATATATATATATATATATATATATATATATATATATATATATAAAGTACAAAATAAACCGACCTCTTATTTGTTACATAACGATTATTATAATTTATTTTTCTTAAACAGATCCCTTGGGACCGTACAGACTCATACGAAGCGACGGAGTTAGACATTATTGTTGCTTTGTGGCTATCATATTATTTGAAGACTTGTAATAGTTAGTTTTGTTGTATGACTATGAATTAAGTCTTTGATGGTATTTTGCTTTGCTTCTTTTGTATGCCAGATTGAGATTGAAAATGAAGTTTTTATTTGCTTTTATATATGATTCAGCTTTTGTCTTTCGTGTTGTATTATACGAGTAATAATGTTGCAAATACAGCGACTAGTTTATTTATGATTATGTATCTGTTTAATATTGTCCAGGTGGAATGTATTAATGGAATATATAAATTCATTTCTTATATATAAATATATATCAAACTATAAATATCTTTCCCTTTGTTATCTTTTATACAATAGAGATATGTGTTTTGATTTGAAAGTGGTCTCTAAAACGTTTGAGAAACTGGTTATAAATAATAAACAAGTTCCTAAACACTTTTAGAAACGGGTTGAATATTAGAACACCAACTCTAAACACCGAGAATAGAAACCGGCTCTTTAAAAGTTTTACAAACATCCCCCTTTAGAAATGGGTTCAAGAACCCGTCTCTAAAGTGCCAAACAACCTATTTCTAATCACATTTTCTGTAGTAGTGCCAACAGCCCCGTAATAATCTAAAAATCTTATTTCTCACCCCAACTAGTGAATCCGTCACTTGTGGGAATGTTTTATTTAGTAGTTGCAATCCTATGTTCTTTTTCTCAATTTGATGAGAAGCGAACATTATTAACCCGTAGACATAACATGCTTCTTTATGTTGCACGTTTGAAGCTCTTTCTAAAGAACGAAGTCCTAAGTTGGGATAGGTAGAGTCAAAATAGGCTCTCAACCCGTAGCGTAAAATTTCATCTGGTTCCCCGCATTCAATGCTTTAAAGAAAACACGGCGTAACTTATGGTCTCCCCAATGTGATATACCCCATCTATTAAAGGAAAACCTTTTATAAACTAAGGCATGCCTGGAACGTCTTTCAAAAGTTTGACAAACTAATTTCGTCATAAATAATTGTGCCGATGAACTCTGACCAACTATAGACAAGATTTAATCAATCATGTCCCCGGGTAGGTCTTCTAAAATATTCGGTTGTCTATCCTTAACGTCCATTGTGTGTTTTTATACTGTAAAATAGAGGAGGATTAGATTCGTAAAAGATAATTAACAAACAAACAAGCAATTTTTACATATAACATGAAAATACAAGCACACTACAATACATATATTACACAACATTGTGATGACCCAAAAATTTCTGACTAAATTTAAACTTGATCTTTATATGTTTTCGACACGATAAGCAAAGTCTGTTAAACTGAATTTAAAAAAAAAAAAACTTTGAACTGTGTTCATGTATACATTTGACCTTTGACTAATCCCAACGATTCACGAACAATTGTTTGTAAATGAATATGTAAATGTGAGTATATATATAATAAATAGAAATTATAAAATATAATTTAAACATTAAAATTAAATAAGTACAATAAGATATAAAGTAAATAAGTTGTATATATTAAAGGTACATACAAGTTAAGAATATAGTTAACATAATAACCTTCATTATTAATTACTAATACAATACTAATCTCAATACCTATATTAGTTTATTGAATATATTATAATTGTAATTTATGTATTATCAGTTATTATAATTGTTGTTATTAAGTATTAGTATTATAATTATTGTTAATGTAATTATTATTAAGAGTTATAAATATTATGATTATTATTATTATTATCATTCTTATTATTAAACTTATTAATTAACATTAATGTGATTATTAGTATCTTATTAGTATCATTGTTATTTATTGTTATTATTGTTAATAAAACCAGTGATATTATTTTTATTATTATTATTAGTATTTATATTTTTATTAATATAATTATAATTATTAATTATTAATTATTAATATTAATTACATATCCTAAAAAAAAAAGAAAAAAAGAAATCAGAATCTGGAGTACGATTTACTTCACCAACATAGTACATATAGATTTGTCTTCTTGTTTGCTAAATCAATTTTATCGATTGTGTATTCACATATAAACCAAAATCTGTTTTGAGTCACTGTCTACTTTCCATTTATTTCCTGTTTATGATTGGTAATTTGGCTATTAGATCACGATTAAAAACAACAACTTATATTAATCTAATCTTTCCTTGTCATCTCATATTGACTATGTGTTGGAATACATATATGCAAATCACACATACAATCTATTAATCACCTACTACAACTACTACACATTTTTCTGTTTCAATCATTATAATGATCGTTAAAGAACACCACTTCAAAACCCACTTCATCCCTTCTCTTGTTTCCTTTACCATTCGATCAAGAAACCATCACCAAGACCCATATATTCCTCCTACTTCGAAGACAACACAACCCATTTACTTTGTTCTTCAATCAACCATCACCCTTATCAACACCACTTAACCATCTATCTATTATATAATACTATATATAATCATAAATATAATGCAATCAATATTTTCGGTTTCTGCTTTCTAATTCGAACCACCATACCCACAATACCACCCCACCTTCATCAACCACCTCCCTATCTCTACACCTTGAAACGCTACTACTAGTGATCAGTTGCAACTCCAAAGTCGTCAAGACAAACTGTTGTTTTCAATTAGAACAACCCACCACCATCGTTTCCATATAACTTCCATAAACACCCATCACCATTAGAGCATGCTTCATTTCTGTTTCCTTTCAAACGGTCACACACCACCATGAATTGCTGCTGTACGATTCAGTTTTATGAAGATGATAAGGGAAGAAGACGATGTACCGTAAAGGAAGAAGATGATGATAACTTGATGATGTATGGCGATGTATATCGACACAGACGTGGTAAAATTGAATTTTATGCAGTCTATAAATAACGATATATTTAAAACAAAAGGCTGCGTGTTTTTCCTTTTATATTGGTTGGCCGACACTAATAAAGCAACACCCACTTGTTGATTTATTATTAAGGTTTAAATATGTTGGAGCTAGATGATAATGATGTGCCGTGGCTATTTGTTGCCTTTAATCGATCTATACAGAGTAAAAAAAAAAGAATCTAAACTTGTGGATTGCATTATGGGCTTCTTAACCAAATCAATGCGAGATGTTAATGTTTAGGATCAGGAAGATGATTAAATAATAATGATAATTCGAATAAAAGATCATGGTGATTAAGTACGATGTTTATGTGATGATAATGTTTATGTTAAATTGGGAGAAGGGTAAAAAAAATATATGAATGATTTGGTGATAAAAAGCGTAAACGGAGATGATATGATGATTAAGTGATGATATGATGATGACGATTCGGTTTATGATGATAATGATACGTATAGGATGATATGAGATGATAACTCGGTAAAGTGATGATAGTGATGAAAAGCACCGAACTTTTGCTATCTAAATCGATATGTTTATGTCGGCAGTTGTTTACACCCACTTGATTTTTTTTTAAAGTTGTAATTGGGAAACTGTTTATGAGCCGTAAATTATTAGATCATCTCATGGGTATTTTTACTTGTTAACGGGCTGCTTAATATGAGCTTAGGAAAATTGTTTGAGATTTTAATATTGCTGTTGGGCCGGCATTTGTGAATTGGGCTTAGACAAATTGTTGGGCCGAATTCTTTGTGGAGGCTGAATTTATGGGTTGAATACATATAAGTATGATAGTTATTAGTAAAAACAGAAATGGTTGAGTGGTTGAGGGTGTTTGTGATTGAGCGAGAAGTCTTAGGTTCGAGCCTGGATTTGGGCAATTTTTTTTTTTAGAAATAGAAGAAGAAAGGAAAACAGGAAGAAAAGAGGTTATTTAAATATAAGTATCATATCAATCAGGGAAAACAGACAGAGAGGAATGGTTAGGATTATTTTTGGGTTAGCGGCACGTCGTGGGTTCAAACCCGAACTTGGGCATTTTTTAAGGGCTACTCATTTGAGGTAGTTACCACTAATACTCTTATTATTATTATTTCATTATTATTTTTTTTATTGTTATTGTTATTATTATTATTATTATTATTATTATTATTATTATTATTATTATTATTTATTATTGATTGTTATTAAGTAATTATTATTATTACCAATATTAGAAATAAGATTATTAGTATAATTAATATTATTATCATCATTACTACTTTCATATTAACAATATAATTATAACAAATAAATATTTTCTATATATAAGAGTATGTTATTTACAACTACCTCAATACATCAAATTATATATATTAAGATTATTTATATAAATATTTACATATAACAATTATTGATTTTCAACATAATACTAATCATATATATATATATATATATATATATATATATATATATATATATATATATATATATATATATATATATATATATATATATATATATATATATATATATATATATATATATATATATATATATATATATATATATATATATATATATATAAGGTTATCTAAATATTAATTATTTTAAATGAATATACAAACTTAATATATAAGATATATAATTTAAGATACAACATATAAATTGGTTCGATTACAAGGATATGTGTTAATATATATAAATGATATAGGTTCGTGAATTCGAGGCCAACCCTACACTTGTTCAATGTCGTTATATGCATTTTTACTACAAAATACATTATGTGAGTTCATTTGAATCCCTTTTACTCTTTACATTTTTGGGACTGAGAATACATGCGCTGTTTCTACAACTGCTTTATTAAATGCGTTTGAAATATATTTTGAACTATACATGAAATGCTTTTATAAATGTTTGACGAGATAGACACAAGCAAAACATTCCTCGAATGAATTATTATGTAGACAGAAGTTATGCGGATTATTATTGAATTATGTGGTCATGATAATTGCCACCATTGAATTATGTGGACATGATAATTGCCACCATTGAATTATGTGGACATGATAATTGCCACCAGTTGATGTGAATATTATATATCGAGAGAATTATTTTATACACATGTTATGTGTATGTTATTTTTGTGCACAAGATATGTGTGCAGTTACTATGATTTATGAAAATAGTTTCGTACACGAGAAAGATGTACTGTATTTAAAAGATATAGCATGTACATTACAGGTGGGTATAGGATTCGGGCCCATTTGTACCATGCAGCATTTAAATTTTGTGGTCTATCAAAATGATGAATTTTATTGTTTTAAGATAAACCTATGAACTCACCAACCTTTTGGTTGACACTTGAAAGCATGTTTATTCTCAGGTATGAAAGAAATCTTCCGCTGTGCATTTGCTCATTTTAAGGACATTACTTGGAGTCGATCATCGCTCTGGGATCAAATGTTGATGACTTCGTCCAGTTGGATTAGGACGGGGCATTTCAGTTGGTATCAGAGCAGTGGTCTTAGCGAACCAGGTCTTGCATTAGTGTGTCTAACTGATAGTTGTTAAGATGCATTAGTAAGTCTGGACTTCGACCGTGTCTGCATGTCAAAAGTTTTGCTTATCATTTCTTGTCAAAAATTATTTGCTTACCATCCTTAAAGTCTAGACACGTCTTACTGCCTCTATTGCATAGACAGTGTATAGATAAATTTATATCTTTGCGTATCTGTTATTGTTACCTTTGCCTGACAGCTTCCATAGATTCTTCCGTAACTTATGGGATTTTAGTATTATATATGCATATGTAAATTATGTATTACAGAGTACTAATCTACATCCTATAATCTAATTCTTATCGATAATCATTCATCTGATCGTACGAGATGAATCCCTCAACTAGTTCCAGTCCCTCGGATTCCGACATGGAGTCCCACTCAAGCTCTGAAAGCAGTGTAACCGGAATGGATCAACCGATTAGCCATCATCTATATAGGATGAATTGGGGCTGAGTTCGTAGTCTACTTAATCATTGGAGACAAGAAGAAGGTGATCCCTTCCACCAACCGAATTCACCTCTTGGCGAAGAACCTGAAGCACTTACCGGCGAACCCGTTCGAAACACCATTTTCTCTCTCATTTCCTGAGTATCTCATCATGATTATATTCTATCCACAATTCTAAACCTTATTCATCCGCTCGTTCTGACTGATAATCATTCCGGAATAATAGAAGAAGTCAACAAAATTCGCGCTCGAGTAATCAATTTGGAGAATATGGTGCAAAATTTACCAGCTTCAACAACATCACCGACATCAACAGAACCACCAGCAACAGCACCCGTACCATCAACAACACACGCCTCAACATCTCATTCTGTATCTCGAGTATAATCATCATTCTACGTATCGTTCTACATCAATTATTTTCGTTCTTTATGGCAATTATGTAATATCTAATGTTTTAGAGATTATGTATTCTAGATCTAACGATAAATCAAATGAGATTAATATCATATTGACTCATTAAAATCGATGATTACATCTGAGGAAAATATATATATGTATATATTTTTTCATAGAGATTGTAATTAAAAATTCTTTTGTACAAACTAATGATGGTGAAAATTTTTTAACGGGTAGGTAATACCCGAGGAATATTTAGATTTCACATTAATAAGTTACACTGTACATTCTTCGAATCTGATTCAACGGTTATTTACTATCCTACTTACATCTACCGATACACGTATCCGTTCACCGCAGAATAACCATTTTCATTCAATTTCATATTTGGATTTTGTCCTATCAGAATCTAACAAGTGGCATAATGAAGAAAACATTGGACAAAATAAAATTTGTTAGAAACAAACAAATTAACTATGAGAAATTTTGTTAAGAATCCATGCTAACTGTTCCTAGCTAACTGTTAATTCCGTATTACCCTTTTATTTATAGTAATTTATTTATCGCATTTAATTATCGCAATTTATATTCTCGCAATTTTATCTATCGTCATTTAATTTCTGTTATTTATTTTACGCACTTTAATCGGGACACGTATACAAGGTTTTGACATATCATATCGACGCATCTATATATATTATTTGGAATAACCATAGACATTCTATATGCAGTAATGCTGGAGTTAGCTATACAGGGTTAAGGTTGATTCTCAAATAATATATATACTTTGAGTTGTGATCGAGTCTGAGACATGTACACGGGTCACGATACGTATTAATTAATTCTAATATTATATATTAAACTATATATGAATGTTTGGACTGTTAACCGTGGACTATCGACTGTGGACGAATAATATTGGACAATTAAAATGAATTAAAATGTTGATTATAACATATGAAACTAAACAATTCTTCAAGTTTGCCACTTGATTTCATCTTACACCTCATTTGTATCTTGACGATTCCAATCTGAGTTCAAACATTTCATGATTCTTAAAAAAAAACACCTCAATCAAGAGAATGAACTAACCGCACTTCATCTACGGAAGGAAAGGTTTATACATATAGTTATGCACCTGAAAAACTCTCGAAAACTGAGTAAACGTTTAAAACGTAGCCGTGCTAATTCCTTAGTGTTATTATTACCCAAAATAACATTTCCATTTTTTTTCAAATTAGCCAATTTTGTCACAGCTCCAACTAGTCAACTTCGACTTTTCGTTCGAAACAACTTTATTATAATCTTGATATATCTGCGTGCTCTTTTATTGTTACCGGGGAAACCTTTTATATTCCACCATATTACCATCAATGTTTAATCATCTAAAGACACAATTCTCTTAAAACCACCTCGGATTGATAACCGACAATTCAGATATGGCTGCATTAAATGCAGAGGAAACAGTAAAATTGTAGATGGCCTAAATGGTCAAGAGTTTGATGATAAAGAATGGAGTATTGGGAACGCTCGATAGAAAATTTGGTACTGAAAAACGGATTGATTTAACCATGAAGGAGACCAAGGACAAATACAAGGACCAAACCCTATATTCAAAGAATCCAGGTAATTCTGGATCCGATGAAATCTTTAGAGAATATCTTGCTCCGAGGTCATGTTAAAATCTTGCGGAAGATTTTTCTCCATCAACCTTCGAACTTATAAATTCCAAAATATCATCATAAATATTTTCGATATTTCTGAGGATATTTTCATAAATCTTTTTGTCCGAAATTATCTACCTCTTCGTGTTTTATGTATTTCATTATATTGGAAACTTCTGTAAAATCTAATTATAAATTATGAATGAATTGTGGAGAAGTGTTGGGAATTGAAGCATGGGTTAGTATAATATAATGACGCTTGGCCAACGTGATTATATTACAGTAAGTCATGCTGGAAGTTCTATTGGAACATTATGATCCACGTTATCATGTGCCATGTTACATAACTCTTTCATTCTAACTAACCTGTAATTCTATCAAGAAAACATATCCTTGATAGTTCTATCCTCCGTAATCCTGGTAATGTAATAAATCAAATCGTGCTATTACCTTTCCTTTCTATTTAATATATTATAATCATTCGAAACTTCATACTTACAAATTCTGGACCATTACTTGCTTTACTTAAAGTTGAGAAGAGAAAGCAAAGGCATGGAGATCCGAAATATAAGGGAGGATATAAAGCCCAATAACAACACTGAAATTACAAACCGTGTAAATCAATACGAATAGCAATATAAAGACAGGGGAGTATGATAAACACAATTACCCCAAGAGCGAAGTAGAAATAAACAGATTCCTCTGGTGGGAGTTGGAATAGAAGAATGATTGTTGCAATAGTCAGAAGGAGGTTAAGAACCAGATTTGGATTAAGCATATTCACAATCATTGAAAGTATGGATCGAGAAAGGAAGTATTGGAGTAGTGAAAATAATGGAACGGAAAAAGTTTAATTTATAATGGAAATATCAGACAGAGTAATCAAGATCGATCACCGTATTTAATTGAAGAGGTCCTAATTTCCTTAATTACTGAAGAATCAAACCTTATTCAGATTTCGAAGATTTCTTTAAATCCCTTGAATTCCGGAATTCAATCATGACAACGTCAAAAGTTAAGACGAACCTTATTTTCCTAAATTCAACCATGACTAGTCAAAAGTTATGATGAAACTTGACTTTCCTCATTTCACTATTTTGTGATAGTTTCACTCGTACGCTTCACATAATCGAATCATTTTATCTATATTACTCAACGATAATAAAACTTTATGTATCAGCTCATAATTGTCATGAAAACATACTTATTGTTAACCATGACCACCTCACTCAAATTTCGGGACGAAATTTCTTTAACGGGTAGGTACTGTGACGAACCGGAAATTTCCAACTAAATTTAAACTTGATCTTTATATGTTTTTAACACGATAAGCAAAGTCTGTTAAACTGAATTTCAAAAAAAAAAAAAAAAAAAAAAACTTTGAACTGTGTTCATGTATACATTTGACCTTTGACTAATCTCAACGATTCACGAACAATTGTTTGTAAATGAATATGTAAATGTGAGTATATATATAATAAATAGAAATTATAAAATATAATTTAAACATTAAAATTAAATAAGTACAATAAGATATAAAGTAAATAAGTTGTATATATTAAAGGTACATATAAGCTAAGAATATAGTTAACATAATAACCTTCATTGTTAATTACTAATACAATACTAATCTCAATACCTATATTAGTTTATTGAATATATTATAATTGTAATTTATGTATTATCAGTTATTATAATTGTTGTTATTAAGTATTAGTATTATAATTATTGTTAATGTAATTATTATTAAGAGTTATAAATATTATGATTATTATTGTTATCATTCTTATTATTAAACTTATTAATTAACATTAATGTGATTATTAGTATCTTATTAGTATCATTGTTATTTATTGTTATTATTGTTAATAAAACCAGTGATATTATTTTTATTATTATTATTAGTATTTATATTTTATTAATATAATTATAATTATTAATTATTAATTATTAATATTAATTACATATCCTAAAAAAAAAAAAGAAATCAGAATCTGGAGTACGATTTACTTCACCAACATAGTACATATAGATTTGTCTTCTTGTTTGCTAAATCAATTTTATCGATTGTGTATTCACATATAAACCAAAATCTGTTTTGAGTCACTGTCTACTTTCCATTTATTTCCTGTTTATGATTGGTAATTTGGCTATTAGATCACGATTAAAAACAACAACTTATATTAATCTAATCTGTGACGATCGCTCCAAATCCATATGGACGAACACGTCATTCATTGATTTCATTGCGAGGTATTTGACCTCTATATGATACGTTTTGTAAACATTGCATTCTTTTGAAAAGGCACACCATAAATGAATATTTAAATCAAAGGTTTTCGACATCTGATATTTTTTTACATATAGACAATCACCATAAATAATAGGTTACAACAGTATTTCCGTTGACAATGCAGTCAAAATAAGATACATGGTGATGATTTGGTGAATGCAACGTCTCCTTGAAAAATATGTCATGTAAGACTCCATGCACATAGCTTGTTTAACATCTAAGCAAACAGCGAAAGACTTCTAGAAAATCTGAGAATAAACATGCTAACAAGTGTCAACACAAAGGTTGGTGAGTTCATAGTTTTATTGTTTCATATAATCTGTATATAAAGATGGATCACAAGATTTCAGTTGTTTCATCCAGAAACGTTTATCAAAATATTCTACAAGATTGAGCACCCTGGTAACTAAGCTTTAACGTTATAATATAATTTGTACCCTTTGTATAATCATCTTAATAATACACGCAAACCAACGTGTACGTTTCTCAAATAGCATACGTCCGTTAAAAGGCTAGCGCTCTAGCTCGGACGGGGATGTCAAGCCCTATGGATCCATATACTACTACCTGCGCCCACCAGTTCTTATAACTGGCAGTTACTAGTTACCAAAGCTAAGGGATTTTCGGTTCAAACTCAGTGTAGAATTTAGTATGTACTTGTATCCATTGCGTTTAAAATAAAGTGCATGTATTCTTAGCCCAAAAATGTATTGCAAAAGCAATTAAAAAGGGATCAATGAAACTCACCTTAGCAGAATATAAAGTTGTTCACCAAAATGTGACTGAAACTCGGATTACCAATTAATCGTAGATCTCAACCTAGAGAACATACGTTGGTCAATAAATGTCTATCAAGCTAGGTCAAGTCATAGTGTATCACAATCCTAATGCTCGAGATCGACATATAATAGTTATCCAAAGTCGTTTCAAAAAGTCAATTTTGACAATAGTTCAACAAAACGAGACGTGCCTTATATAAGGATTCATTTACTCGGTTGGTAATATTTAAAAGTTCACTTTATCAATCTCGTAAACAAGTTGTTTAAATCTTAATTGCAGATTCAAAAGCAATTTCAATTAACGTCAATCATAATTCAGTTGATCATATCTTTTAATCCGTTCATCGAAACTATTCGATATCTAAATGAAAAGTTATTGATTTTTCGCCAGCTTTCCAAAAACATGTATATCATATACCTTTTACTAGTAATATATGTATTTAATTAGTGATTCATTATAAATTGTTTAACGATGAAATTTAGCATACAAGCATATATAAATATATATACTCGAGCACTAGACATGGATACATAATTAATATATAAAAGATAAGATATGAGTGCTTACGTATCAGTATTGAGATTCAATATTGTAGGAAAGTACGTAGACGTAACGGAGATGATAAACACTAGGTTTGATTCACAAATATACCCCCGAACATTACCCATAACCTCCTTGGCAATAACCCATAATTTCCTTAGCTCTATCCCGCTTGAAAACCATTTTGAAAATAACCCACTCATGACCTCGTCGTAGTATTTTATGTATAATACATAATTAATAATACTAATAATAATAAGATTAATAATAATATTAATCTTAATAATATAAATAATAATAATAATAATAATAATAATAATAATAATAATAATAATAATAATAATAATAATAATAAAATAAATTAAATAAATATTATGGAGTAATAATACTAGAGAAAGAGAGATAGATTCTGAGCCAAAAATCGTGCAATTTATAGAACCTTTTCTGAAAAAGTACCCCATGCGATCGCATGGGATTTGTGCTTCAAGGCCATGCGATCGCATGGCCCTCTGATCCAGCTCACAAACTTTTAACTTTTTGTCTGTCGACATAATTTTATATAATATATATAATATATTTAATTTATATAATTAATTATATATTATATTAAATTCACATGCATAGTTGACTTGTAATTTTTGTTCCGATAAGTCGTACGTCATCACTCGACTTATGTCCCGGTTTCGGTTTTTCAAATGTCCTTTTGTACGCTGAGAAAACTTGTATTTTACATTTCGTGTCACGTACCTTTGTCAAAATATAGCCTTAAATTATCCCTAAACTATACCACTCAAAGTATATCTTAAACTTTCGATTATTTTGATCATTTACTTCTATAAATCATCATCTCGCTATTTGTTAATATATATATAATAACAATTCGTTTTTATGATCAAGTTAATATTATATTTTATCGTATTGTTAAATATATATTTTCAATATTAATAAACATGTTTTAAAATACATATCGCAAGTTATTCATATATCTAATTCCAACAGTTGATATTCCTTATTATTGTATGTGTCCAAATTACGTTATTTAAACAAACACTTTACCATTTATTCCGAATACCGTTAAGAATGAATGATTTCCCAAATCAACGTGGACCTTACAACAGAGACCCGTAATAATATCATAATCCTTAAGGAATTCAATAATTATCTTTTAATTCAATCGTTTGGCATAATCTTTTAACTCTGTATCTAAATATATCAATCAGATAATCAAACCAATAAGTTTAATGCACAGTATCATATACTCAACACTTTGTTATGTTTTCAATTTATGGTATATATATGTATCTATTTACATATAATTATTCGCGAATCGTTGAGAACAATCGAAAGGTAATTGAATAGTTCAAAAATTTTGAGATTCAACTTTACAGACTTTGCTTAGCGTGTCGAAAACATTAAATCATTTAAAGATAAAGTTTAAATTTGGTCATAAATTTCCGGGTCATCACATAATCTTTCCTTGTCATCTCATATTGACTATGTGTTGGAATACATATATGCAAATCACACATACAATCTATTAATCACCTACTACAACTACTACACATTTTTCTGTTTCAATCATTATAATGATCGTTAAAGAACACCACTTCAAAACCCACTTCATCCCTTCTCTTGTTTCCTTTACCATTCGATCAAGAAACCATCACCAAGACCCATATATTCCTCCTACTTTGAAGACAACACAACCCATTTACTTTGTTCTTCAATTAACCATCACCCTTATCAACACCACTTAACCATCTATCTATTATATAATACTATATATAATCATAAATATAATGCAATCAATATTTTCGGTTTCTGCTTTCTAATTCGAACCGCCATACCCACAATACCACCCCACCTTCATCAACTACCTCCCCATCTCTACACCTTGAAACGCTACTACTCGTGATCAGTTGCAACTCCAAAGTCGTCAAGACAAACTGTTGTTTTCAATTAGAACAACCCACCACCATCGTTTCCATATAACTTCCATAAACACCCATCACCATTAGAGCATGCTTCAATTCTGTTTCCTTTCAAACGGTCACACACCACCATGAATTGCTGCTGTACGATTCAGTTTTATGAAGATGATAAGGGAAGAAGACGATGTACCGTAAAGGAAGAAGATGATGATAACTTGATGATGTATGGCGATGTATATCGACATAGACGTGGTAAAATTAAATTTTATGCAGTCTATAAATAACGATATATTTAAAACAAAAGGCTGCGTGTTTTTCCTTTTATATTGGTTGGCCGACACTAATAAAGCAACACCCACTTGTTGATTTATTATTAAGGTTTAAATATGTTGGAGCTAGATGATAATGATGTGCCGTGGCTATTTGTTGCCTTTAATCGATCTATATAGAGTAAAAAAAAAAGAATCTAAACTTGTGGATTGCATTATGGGCTTCTTAACCAAATCAATGCGAGATATTAATGTTTAGGATCAGGAAGATGATTAAATAATAATGATAATTCGAATAAAAGATCATGGTGATTAAGTACGATGTTTATGTGATGATAATGTTTATGTTAAATCGGGAGAAGGGATAAAAAAAAACTATGAATGATTTGGTGATGAAAAGCGTAAACGGAGATGATATGATGATTAAGTGATGATATGATGATGACGATTTAGTTTATGATGATAATGATACGCATAGGATGATATGAGATGATAACTCGGTAAAGTGATGATAGTGATGAAAAGCACCGAACTTTTGCTATCTAAATCGATATGTTTATGTCGGCATTTGTTTACACCCACTTGATTTTTTTTAAAAGTTGGAATTGGGAAACTATTTATGAGCCGTAAATTATTAGATCATCTCATGGGTATTTTTACTTGTTAACGGGCTGCTTAATATGAACTTAGGAAAATTGTTTGAGATTTTAATAGTGCTGTTGGGCCGGAATTTGTGAATTGGGCTTAGACAAATTGTTGGGCCGAGTTCTTTGTGGAGGCTGAATTTACGGGTTAAATACATATAAGTATGATAGTTATTAGTAAAAACAGAAATGGTTGAGTGGTTGAGGGTGTTTGTGATTGAGCGAGAGGTTTTAGGTTCGAGCCTGGATTTGGGCAATATTTTTTTTTAGAAATAGAAGAAGAAAGGAAAACAGGAAGAAAAGAGGTTATTTAAATATAAGTATCATATCAATCAGGGAAAACAGACAGAGAGGAATGGTTAGGATTATTTTCGGGTTAGCGGGACGTCGCGGGTTCAAACCCGAACTTGGGCATTTTTTAAGGGCTACTCCTTTGAGGTAGTTACCACTAATACTCTTATTATTATTATTATTTCATTATTATTTTTTTATTGTTATTATTATTATTATTATTATTATTATTATTATTATTATTATTATTATTATTATTATTATTATTATTATTATTATTATTATTATTTATTATTGATTGTTATTGAGTAATTATTATTATTACCAATATTAGAAATAAGATTATTAGTATAATTAATATTATTATCATCATTACTACTTTCATATTAACAATATTATTATAACAAATAAATATTTTCTATATATAAGAGTATGTTATTTACAACTACTCAATACATCAAATTATATATAAATATTTACATATAACAATTATTGATTTTCAACATAATACTAATCATAAATATATATATATATATATATATATATATATATATATATATATATATATATATATATATATATATATATATATATATATATATATATATATATATATATATATATATATATATATATATATATATAAGGTAATCTAAATATTAGTTATTTTAAATGAATATACAAACTTAATATATAAGATATATAATTTAAGATACAACATATAAATTTGTTCAATTACAAGGATATGTGTTAATATATATATAAATGATATAGGTTCGTGAATTCGAGGCCAACCCTACACTTTTTCAATGTCGTTATATGTATTTTTACTACAAAATACATTATGTGAGTTCATTTGAATCCCTTTTACTCTTTACATTTTTGGGACTGAGAATACATGCGCTGTTTCTACAACTGCTTTATTATATGCTTTTGAAATATATTTTGAACTGCGAATACATGAAATGCTTTTATAAATGTTTGACGAGATAGACACAAGCAAAACATTTCTCGAATGAATTATTATGCAGACAAAAGTTCTGCGGATTATTATTGAATTATGTGGACATGATAATTGCCACCATTGAATTATGTGGACATGATAATTGCCACCATTGAATTATATGGACATGATAATTGCCACCAGTTGATGTGAATGTTATATATCGAGAGAATGATTTTATATACATGTTATGTGTATGTTATTTTTGTGCACAAGATATGTGTACAGTTACTATGATTTATGAAAATAGTTTCGTACACGAGAAAGATGTACTGTATTTAAAAGATATAGCATGTACATTACAGGTGGGTATAGGATTCGGGCCCATTTGTACCATGCAGCATTTAAATTTTGTGGTCTATCAAAATGATGAATTTTATTGTTTTAAGATAAACCTATGAACTCACCAACCTTTTGGTTGACACTTGAAAGCATGTTTATTCTCAGGTATGAAAGAAATCTACCGCTGTGAATTTGCTCATTTTAAGGACATTACTTGGAGTCGATCATCGCTCTGGGATCAAATGTTGATGACTTCTTCCAGTTGGATTAGGACGGGGCATTTCAAACATGATTACAACTCTTTATTCTGACTCACTCGTTTCTTCCTCTTCGGACTTGGTTCGTTTCACTAATTTCCTAGGGATATATGGTGCTCCCCTAATACGAGCCGTTCTTTTCTCAAATGGTCTAGAAAAACGTGGTGGCTTAGATGTTCCCGGGTTATAGTAAAAGTTTAAGAAATACGGGTGTTTACGGTACACCCCATCAGGGTACTTCATGTTAACATAAAGTTCATCGGTTTTGGGCTCGGGTTTTTCTATTTTGATGCCTTTTCCCTTATTGTTTTCTTTTGCATTTTCAAATTGGGTTGAGGTAATTTCTATAACATCATCGAAATCCTCATCGGGATCCAATTCATCAGAAAACTGGTAATATTCCCAATATTTTGCTTTCTTGGAGGAAACACCATTGACCATTTTTAACTTTGGTCCATTGGTTGAGGATTTTCTTTTATTTAACCATTTTTCTATAGTTATTAATATTTCTTCCTTTGGTACCTCTTCTTCTTCCGGTTCCTCTTCTTCCGGTTCCTCTTCTTCCGGTTCCTCCTCGAGAATTTGTGAATCTTCCCAAAATATATTCGACTCTTCATTATTATTAGGTGAGTCGATGGGATTTGTACTAGAGGTAGATATCTATCACACAATATCAAACACGTTAAGAGATTAATATATCACATAATATTTACTTGTTAATAATATATAGTTTCCAACAAAAAGTGTTAAGCAATCGTTTTTAAAGAAAATACGGTCGAAGTCCAGACTCACTAATGTATCCTAACAAACTCGGTAAGACACACTAATGCAAATTTTTGGTTCTCTAAGACCAACGCTCGGATACCAACTGAAATGTCCCGTTCATATCGATTATAAACGTTTCATATTAATTGATTTCCTTGCGAGGTATTGACCTCTATATGAGACGTTTTTCAAAGACTACATTCGATTTTTAAAACAAACCATAACCTTTATTTTATCGATAAAGGTTTAAAATATTATGACGTTTATCAAAAAATGATAATCTAAAATATAGCGTTTTCACATGACCATTACATAATGGTTTACAATAATATTACACAACAATATAAATCTTCGAATGCAGTTTTTAAACAATATTATACAAGCATGCAGACTCCAATCTTGTCTTTATTTAGTATGCAACAGCGGAAGCTCTTAATAATCACCTGAGAATAAACATGCTTTAAACGTCAACAAAAATGTTGGTGAGTTATAGGTTTAACCTATATATTTATCAATTCGTAATAATAGACCACAAGATTTTTCAATTTCCATTTCTCAATAACATGCAAACTGCATAAAAATCATTCATATGATGAACACCTGGTAATCGACCTTAACAGGATGCATATAGAATATCCCCACCATTTCGGGACTCTCATCGGACATGATAAATTGAAGTACTAAAGCATCCGTAACTCGGATGAGGCTTGTTGAGCCAAATAGATCTATCTTTAGGATTCGCGTCAATTGGTTGCAATTATAATAAACACCAATTCTTAGGCTACCAAGCTATAAAGGGGCATATTCGGTTCGATAATTCAACATAGAATGTAATTTTTTTTGATCACTTGTGTCTATATCGTAAAACATCTATAAAACTGCATGTATTCTCATCTAAAAAATAATAGATTTTAAAAGTGGGACTATAACTCACTTTCACAGATTTTTACTTCATCGGGAAGTAAGACTTGGTCACAGGTTGATTCACGAACCTATAACAAATGTATATATATATATATATCAAGGTATAATCGAAATATATTCACAACATTTTTTATTACGTTTTAACGATTTAAGTTTGTTAAGTTAGCAGTCCAACGCTAGTAATCTACAACTAGTTGTCCACAGTTAGATGTACAGAAATAAGTCAGTATATATTATCTCGAATCAATCCACGACCCAGTGTATACAAGTCTCAGGCTAGATCACAACTCAAAGTATATATATTATTTTGGAATCAAGCTCAACCCTGTATAGCTAACTCGAGCATTACTACATATAGAGTGTCTATGGTTGTTCCCAAATAATATATATAGATAGGTCGATATGATATGTCAAAACATTGTATACGTATCTATGGTATCCCAAGATTACATAATATATGTTAGAATAAATGTATAATACAATATAAATTAGTTAAGTTATGATTTGTATAGATTTGTTACAAATTTCACGTAG
The DNA here is from genome assembly GCF_046630445.1 of Rutidosis leptorrhynchoides. Lineage (NCBI taxonomy): Eukaryota > Viridiplantae > Streptophyta > Magnoliopsida > Asterales > Asteraceae > Rutidosis > Rutidosis leptorrhynchoides. The sequence continues at coordinate 323,036,250 of NC_092334.1, forward strand.
CTACAACAAGCAAAATTATCCAATCTTGTTTTACCCATAACTTCTTCGTTTTAAATCTGTTTTGAGTGATTCAAGTTGCTATGGTTTCATAATGAATTAAATTTATGAAACTAAATAGAAAAAGTATAAGTTTATAGTCAAAAATAAAGGTTACAAGTCAATATTGTAAGAGGTAGTCATTTCAGTCGAAAGAACGACGTCTTGATGACCATTTTTGAAAAACATACATCCACTTTGAGTTTAACCATGATTTTTGGATATAGTTTCATGTTAATAAGAAAAATCATTTTACCAGAAGAGTAACTTTTAAATCAAAGTTTATCATAGTTTTTAATTAACAAATCCAAAACAGCCCGCGGTTCTACTACGACGGCGTATGTCCGGTTTTACGGTGTTCATCGTGTTTCCAGGTTTTAAATTGTTAAGTTAGCACATCATATAGTTATAGAACATGTGTTTAGTTGATTCTAAAAGTCAAGTTAGAAGGATTAACTTTGTTTGCGAACAAGTTTAGAATTAACTAAACTATGTTCTAGTGATTACAAGTTTAAATCTTCGAATAAGATACTTATATATATATGAATCGAATGATGTTATGAACATCATTACTACCTAAAGTTTAGTAGGTAACCCTACTGGAAGTGACAAAAATTTATCTAGCTTCAAAGGATCTTGGATGACTTGAAAGTTCTTGAAGTAGAAACATGACACGAAAACAAGTTCAAGTAAGATTATTACTCGAATTAAGATTGTTATAGTTATAGAAACTGAATCAAAGTTTGAATATGAGTATTATCTTGATTTAGAAAGATAACCTACTGTAAATAACAAAGATTTCTTGAGATTGGATGATCACTTGAAATGGAATTGAAAGATTGGAAGTAAGCTAGTAACCTTGAAAGTGTTCTTGATGTGTTCTTGAGTTGTTGTTTTGTAAGTTTTTTTATGTTTGGATTTTTGAGCTAGATTGAGCTAGATTTTGATGAAGATTCTGAAGAACACTTAGAAAATCAAGAGAGAACTTGAGAGAGGTGAGTTTGACGCATGAAAATTGAAAAATGAAAGTGTTAGGATTGGTGAAGGTTCACGTGAAAATGGGGAGTCAATATAGGCTCCATTAGTTTGTAATTTTGTGAGATATTTCATGCTAGTTACCAAATGGTTGGTTCCACATGTTTTTTTACTATCTAGTGCTGCTAAGAGCTGAATTATTATGTGTATATACCAATAGTATATACGTCTAGGAGCTGGGTATTGTACGAGTACGAATACGGGTGCATACGAGTAGAATTGTTGATGAAAATGAATGAGAATGCAATTGTAAGCATTTTTGTTAAGTAGAAGTACTTTGATATGTGTCTTGAAGTCTTTCAAAAGTGTACTAGTACATCTTAATATACTACATGTATATACATTTTAACTGAGTCGCTAAGTCATCGTTAGTCGTTACATGTAAGTGTTGTTTTGAAACCTTTAAGTTAACGATCTCATTTAATGTTGTTAACCCATTGTTTATTATATCTAATGAGATGTTAAATTATTACATTATCATGATATTATGATGTATGAATATATCTTAATATGATATATATACATTAAAATGTCGTTACAACGATAATCGTTACATATATGTCTCGTTTCGAAATTCTTAAGTTAGTAGTCTTGTTTTACATATGTAGTTCATTGTTAACATACTTAATGATATATATAATTTAACAATATCTTAATATGATACATATGTATTTAATAAGACGTTGTTATAACGATAATCGTTATATATATCATTTCGAGTTTCTTAACTTAGTAGTCTCATTTTCATGTATATAACTCATTGTTAAGATACCTATTGAGATACTTACTTATCATAATATCATGTTAACTATATATATACATATCCATATATATATATCATCATATAGTTTTTACAAGTTTTAACGTTCGTGAATCGCCGGTCAACTTGGGTGGTCAATTGTCTACATGAAACCTATTTCAATTAATCAAGTCTTAACAAGTTTGATTGCTTAACATGTTGGAAACATTTAATCATGTAAATTATCAATTTCATTTAATATATATAAACATGGAAAAGTTCGGGTCACTACCTGTGAGTCTTTTTTAACTTATGTTATTAATGATAAGATAGAAAAGAGATCTATTACTGATATTTCATTGGTTTCGGAATTTCCTGAGGTGTTTCCTGATGAGTTACCAGGGTTACTGCCGGTAAAAGAAGTAGAGTACAAGATTGAGTTGGTTCCGGGAACAACTCTAGTGGTTAAGGCTCCTTATAGGTTGGCTCCTTCTGAAATCAGAGAGATGATGTCTCAGATACAAGAATTGTTAGACAGAGGGTTTATAAGACCGAGTTCTTCGCTGTGGGGTGCGCGGGTGTTGTTTGTAAAGAAGAAAGATGGTACTCTGAGAATGTTTATAGATTATCGAGAATTAAATAAGAGAACGGTTAAGAATAAGTTTATGTTGCCTAGAATCGATGATCTGTTCGAACAGCTTCAGGGTGCGTCGTACTTTTTGAAAATAGATCTTAGATCCGGGTATCACCAGGTTCGAGTTACAGAATCAGATATACCAAAGACAGCGTTCAGAACGAGATATGGGCATTACGAGTTTTTGGTGATGCCATTTGGGTTAACAAATGCACCGGCAGTCTTCATGAATCTGATGAACAGGGATTGTAAATCGTATTTAGATCAGTTTGTTATTGTTTTTATCGATGATATATTGGTGTATTCAAAGACAGAGACTGATCATGCGACACATCTTCGATTGGTGCTAGAGTTGTTAAAGAAAGAGCAGTTATATGCTAAGTTCTCGACGTGTAAGTTTTGGCTCCAAGAGGTGCAGTTTCTGGGTCATGTTATCTGTGAGGCAGGTATTAAAGTGGATCCATCAAAATAGAAGCGGTAATGGGTTGGAATTCGCCGAAGACGCCGACAGAAGTTAAGAGTTTCTTGGGTCTTGCGGGTTATTATCGTAGATTTATAAAAGCTTTTTCTAAAATAGCGGGTTCGTTAACCAAATTGACCAGAAAAGATGTAAGTTTTTGATGGAGTGATCAACAAGAACATGTCTTTCAGACTCTGAAACAGTTATTGTGTCAGGCTCCAGTGTTAGTGTTACCAGAGGGTTCAGACGACTTTGTGGTTTATTGTGATGCATCAATTGTCGGGTTAGGGTGTGTACTGATGTAGAGAGATAAAGTTATCGCGTACACTTTTTGTCAGTTAAAGACACACGAACGTAATTATCCGGTTCATGATTTAGAAATGGCTGCAATGGTATTTGCGTTGAAGCTTTGGAGACATTACCTATATGGTACAAAGTGTATAATATGTACAGATCATAAGAGTCTTCAATATATTTTCACGCAGAAAGAACTGAATATGCGACAGAGACGATGGATTGAACTTATAAAAGGTTACGATTGTGAGATAAAGTATCATCCGGGCAAAGCGAATGTTGTTGCCGATGCTTTAAGTCGTAAGAAAACTGTGGAGACCGTGAAATTTATGAGAACCGAAATAGTTTTCGACCTTATTGAACAGATAAAACAATTTCAACCCCAAGCTTTATTGAAGGATAATTTAAAGACTGAATTGATGACCAAAATAAAAGACCATATGACTGACGATTCCAGAGGACTTAAGACGTTTAAGAACTGAATTTAGGTGCCTATGCTTTGAGATTTAAGAAAATTGATCTTAAATGAATCGCACAAATCGAGGTTGACTGTCCATCCGGGTAGTACCAATATGTATAATGACTTGAAACCGATGTATTTGTGGCCAACGATGAAGAAAGATGTTGCTCAGCTGGTAGAAAAGTGTCGTATTTATGCTCAAGTTAAAGCCGAACACCAGAAACCATATGGTTCATTACAGTAGTTGAAAATTCCAGAGTGGAAATGGGATCATATTACGATGGATTTTGTAACCAAATTACCTAGATCTCAGAGAGGTAATGATATGATATGGGTAATTGTTGATCGACTGACAAAGAGTGCACATTTCTTAGCAACAAAAGAGACAGCCTCGTTGAGTACTTTGGAAAAATGGTACTTGAAAGAGATAGTTAGTTGACATGGGGTTTCATCGTCTATCGTATCCGACATGAATTCTAGATTTGTGTCTAACTTCTGGAACAGTTTACAGAGGAGTTTGGGAATGAGGGTAAATCTGAGTATAATGTATCATCCACATACCGACGGTTAGAGTGAGCGTACAATACATACACTAGAGGATATTCTTAGGTCCTGTGTGTTAGAGTACGGTGGTTCATGGGATGTACACCTACCTTTGATCGAGTTCGCCTACAAAAATACTTATCATTCAAGTGTTGGGATGCCACCTTATGAAATGTTGTATGGTCACAAGTGTAGAATGTCGAATTGTTGGTTAGAAGCCGGTGAGAAACAGTTTGCAGGTCCAGAATTAGTTCAGATAACAGAAGATAATGTAGCGATAGCGTGTGAAAAGTTGAAAGCGGTACGTGACAGACAGAAAATGTATGCCGATTCACGTAGACGTCCGGTAAACTTTGAGGTGGGTGATCGTGTTTACTTGAAAGTTTCGCCGTGGAAGGGTATTATCAGGTTTGGTAAGCGGGGTAAGTTAGCTCCGAGGTACATTGAGCCGTTCAAGATTATTCAAAGGGTTAATGATCAGAAAGTGGTGTTAGAACTTCCGACAGAGTTGGCAGGGATACACAACACTTTCAACGTATGTTATATTAGAAAATGTAAGGTTGATGATGAGACGCAACTGGTTCCATTAAGCGATTTAAGGGTTGACTTGAATCAAAATCTAGTTTAAGAACCGGTTAGAATTGTGGATAGAAAGATAATGAAGCCGAGAAAGAACGAGATCCATGTGGTATTTGTTAAGTGAAAGCATAGTTTAGGATCGAACCTTATGTGGGAGACCGAAGAGTTGATGAAGGCTCATTATCCACGTCTGTTTGACCATGACCAGATTCCGAGGACAGAATCTTCTTAAGGGATGGATTTGTAACATCCTCAGACAGGGATTAGATGTAAGATGACTATTTTGCCCTTAGGCATAATTGTGTGGTTAATTATGCTTTTATTTTAGTTGAATAGTTTATATTATTTTATTATTTGGTTAAGATCAGTTTGTGACAAGGGTCACATAACAGGTTCGTTTATTTAATTTGGACTCCATTAGGGCAGTCAAATTATGTACGAAAGTTATCAGATAACTGGTAAATACCCATGTGTAATGGGGTATTGTGTTTAACCAAAATATAAAAGCAAGAAGTCAGCTACTTCTCTCATTTTTTCTTGAATCTTCCACACACACCGTACCTAATTTCTCCTAGTTAAAAACCCTAATTCTCAATCTTGTTTTTTGGAGTATAAATTGTGTTGTTAAGATTGTTACTACTGTTTTTGTGATCATTTCAAGGTAACAATACACGAATTTCAGTCTCAAATTGATGGATTTGTATGGTTTTAAGTTAGGTTTTGTCAAAGTGGGTTTTTATGTCAAATTGGTTGATTTTAATGTTGTTTGATGTGTAAGATTTATGGGTTTAAGTCCCAAAAGGTTTTGTGTAAAAGGTATAACCATTTTCAGGGTCAAAAAAGAGTCCAAAATCGAGATTGGGTGAATTGGGGGTGAAACCTATTATTTTTCTGATGCTGCTGCACGAAGAACACAACCGTACGGTTACAGCTTGCAACCGCACGGGTACATTGTGCAACCGTACGGGTGCATGTGCAACCGTACAGATGCAGTGGTGTTGGTGCAACCAGACAGTGGGTGTGCAATCGTACGGGTGCACGATACAACCGTACGGATGGACTTGCAACTGTACAGATGCATATGCAACCGTACAGATGCAGATCAGTGATGCATTGTTATGTAATTTAGCTATTTCCTAGCTGTTATGCTATCCATGTGACTTATAATAATCAGGATGTAAATTCTGAAAATGCATAAGTGTTTGGTGGACTTTTAGTGACACTTTTGTTACTGATTTACTGTACTGTGCTGTTTTATGCTAACGGACAGAAACTAACTTGATTTGTCTTATGTTCAGGTGATAAGTATAAGGAAGCTGCTCAGTGATAGATTATCTGAGCTAGTTGCTAGTATTCGGTGAGTGGGTCTGTCTCCGAATAGAGTATTAAGTAGCTGGCACGCTACTTGTTCAGACTCTTTATACTTATGTTTATATCTGTTATGAATACCATGTGTAGTTAGATATTGCCATGCTAGTTAGGACAATTGCATGACTGATTATCTATGATCTTATGTGTGCACTGTTAGTTGGACACCAACCGAGGCGGAAAGGTTGGGAACCCACCGAGTTGGCAAGGTAGGGTTTGTGTGAGGTCGACCGTGGTAGCCTGGTCGGGTCATGATGTTACTGATTGTTCAGTATAGCATAGAAGGATGCATGTTTTGCGTCTGGATGGTTATGCAGTGGAGTCAGTAAAGCGGACTATCGGTAGACTGTAGCCTGATCAGCTAAGTCATGTGCTCGTACAAGCCGCCGATCCTCTCGTTGTCAGTTGTTGTGGTATGCTAGTTAAGGACGTTAGCATATATGTGACCCTTGCATGTTCAGTTGCTTATGCTTGGTCTGTTAGATAGTATCCATTAACTTAGCAGTTGTGCTAATTCCCACACATTTTCACCCCTTGTAGGTTTAGGTACTGCTGATTAGGACGGGTGTTGCGGACGGGTTGAAGATATGTTTGACTATCAGCAGAACTGTGATGTTGTCTCTTTTGTACTGTTTTTACGTAACACTGTCATGTATAATGTTTTAATGAATGTTGGATTATAAACTATGTTTTGTAAACTTTAACCATGTATAATGTTTTAATGAATGTTGGATTATAAACTATGTTTTGTAAACTTTAACCAAGGGTGTTTTGGTAATCTAATACTTACTTCCGCTGTGATAATAAAAAAAATCAGGGTGTTACATCTACTTACTTGCAAACACTTACACAAATACCGCATACATGCTAGCAATCTAATTAGCATACCTTCGCAAAGTATAAAGCTAAAAATCTTTAATTCTAGCACGATCAATAGCATATAACCAATACAATATAATATGCTAAACTACAACACACAACCATGGTTAACCAACAACACAAGGAAATGGTACTCGCGAATGACTATCGGTGTTTACAACAACCAGTAGTGTACAACGACATATATCACTAACCCTGGGGTGGTATCGAACGCCTGAACTTTAAACACACCAGTCATGTGAAATGTGGTATCGTACACGCGAACTTTAAACCCACACATCACGCCCACCACATGCCAATACAATGATATGGTATCAAACACGCGAACTTTAAACCCATACCACATGCCAATACGATGTGGTATCGTACATGGGAACTTTAAACCTACATCGCATTCCACACAAATAAATACATTATATAAATACATGTATAATTATTTCACTCACCTTGGAACGCCAATTCAGGATATCAACAGAAGAAGCTGATTGTTTAATTTATATAAGCTGGGCCTAAATCTATTATTCCTTCCTATGGGTTAGTAAGGGCAAATATGACCTAGGGTCATTCCTTTAGCGGCAGAATTTGAAACGGAGCTTATTCAGATAATTTAATGATTAAGATAGGTTTATACACAATTTAGTATCCAAGACTAGTGGCCAGGTACACCTTGTGTGGAGATGCATGATCCTTTTGGTCCCAATAAATTGGCGACTGTTCGGAATATCCAACAACCAAGTCCAACCGGTTTATTCTAGACACCACTTTATCCGGAATATCAAATTATGTAAAGGCAATAGTTGGGTTGATTTGATTTATAATTGTATTTAAAATATTAAAGCAATATAATTAAATAAGCTAGCTAGAATGCAACAGCTAAGGTCAGAGAAGACGTGATTCACCATGATTTCAAATAACGTAATGTCAAGATGATTGCAAGACACTCATTGGATGGATATACCTTGGTGTAAATACTAGATTCCCTACTAATTGATTTCTTGATTAGCATATCACGAGGAACTAGGAAATCATGATTCTGATCAGATGGACTATGCTAAACTCCCGACGCTTTATCCGGTTTAAGGATATAAGCGGCCCATCTTTGATGCAATGCATACCTTGGGTGCACGAATAAAGTAGCATAGCCATATATATAATATCAAACCCTTCTTAACACCTTAGTGTATCACCTAAGTGAGTGGTTATGATTGTGTTTCGAATTCCTTTCTGTTAATGGTTTGGTAAAATCCAAGGGTTTGTAGACAAATTAGAACTTCTGATAGTTCTCAGTCATCCTTAAAGATTTATAAGCTTAGTTTGTATTGTAGTACGTTAAATTCCCATTTATGACTTAAACCAGCCCTTACTTAAATCTACCCAATAAATCCCTTAGTTATCCACCATGTACTACACTTATAGTGGTTCCATAGCTTCTAACCTTGACCATGATCAAGTGGTCTTATAGTACATCAACACTGTACTCTACTGTTGCAGCAGCATTTCCTCGAGTCTTATACTCTTGACCAATGTCTTGATCTGGCCCTACGGTAATTCCCCATGTACTTTATAGCATTTCCAATGGGTTCATACCTTGACCAATGTATAAACACAGATAATTAATTGCCTTATAATTGTCGACTTTATAAAAGGTTTTAATCACGTTTATTGGTGAAAGGACGATAATAACGAGGTTTAATATCATAGACAGAAAGCGAGTACAAAACGATAATCATCCCTAACTAACATTATTAAATCATGGCAAACAATCAAATAATTACTCACACATCATGCCAAAAAGCATTTCTAATATTAATAAATTACAAAAATCAAACAAGAATATTATAATAAATTAATAAAAGAATGGATAGATATTACCAAATAATGCCAGCAGAATAACACTTGTATTTCTTCATAATATCCATAGCGTTACAATACTCGATAGCTTCTACTACTAACTACATACTATTCTCCTATTGATCACTAGAGAGCGACAATAGAGAGATAATTATTTTTCTCATCTCTGTACTTTTCTCTCTCTAGAATTTAGAGAGAGAAAGTAGAGAGAGAACTAATCTCCTACTGATCACTAGAGAGCGACAATAGAGAGATATTTTTAGAGAGAGAAGTGAAGAAGGTGTGTGTTGAAATGACTGCAAAAAGCTCCTTAAACAGGCAAAATTTTCCTGGCATACGGCTGGCAGGCTGTATGCCAAGGCCGTATGCCAGGGCAAGCCGTTTTTGGTGCCCATTTGCTGCATGCTGTTTTACATACTGGCAGGCCATACGGAAAGCCGTATGGCACCATGGTAGGCCGTATGGCACCCTGGCAGGCTATATGGCAAGCCGTATGTTGGATTGTAACTTGTCTTTCACCATTTTCGCTCTAGAATCTTCATTTTAGCTCCGTTTCTGACGTTTCTTGCGCCCACGCGTTCATAATTAAATATCCTACAACATGAGATTAAGTAAATAAACTTTTCTAAAAATTATAAAATAATTTATTTTTACGCGAGTTAATCGTCTTAGCCAGATTTGCTTGATTTTCCCCGTTTTTCATCCTTTTTAGTGATTCTTGAAACATAGCCTTCGTAATGACATAATCTACCAAATGAAGCAAATAAATGCTTATTTAGATGATAAATTCAATTATTTTATCATAAATGGGGCTAATATTAGGGGTAAAACGTGACTTTTTAGCTGATATCAGCGTGCCACCTAACTGGCACGACGTGCCACTTAGGTTCTGAATTGCTGATGTTTGCCTTGGCACGACATGCCACTTTCTTGGCACGACGTGCCAATCTGAAACTAGTTTTCCAGAATTTTGCTTTGGCACGACTTGCCACTTTCTTGGTACGGCGTGCCACTCTAAAACTAAATGTGATGTATAAAATTTGGACTCTTACAACTCTCCCCCACTTAAACTGGATCACGTCGCCGTGATCTCCATCACTTAACAAACCGGACCAACACTCAATGGTCCTCCGACATACCTTCAAAATCGATGTCCATAACGATTTCCATTAACTTGAATATCTCACCACAGGCTAATAATCACTAGCGTGCATTATCGCAACAAACGGTATCTCATACACTCAACGTCCAAATACCCACTTAGGAAAATACGGAAAACACCATTATCCCTTCAAGTTCTCTCGGCTAAAACTCGCAACAAGCTACATCCATAACTATATCACCCAATGCGATCTACTAGGTCTACTACACAGTGAACAAAGTCTTGCATTAATCCAAACCAAGAAGGATCCATGCCTCATTAAAACTCCGTACTTCATCGGTTCATAAACACATCACTCAACCGGTCCATCACGAATGTTCTCCGAATCAAGAACCTACTTCCCCCGTCACCACCATCGGGTTATTCCTTCAATGAAGAAATTTCCGTATCCCCAAATAATTATACTGGAAACACAAACTTTGCCATCAATCGATCCGCACACGACCACCAGTTTCTGGATTAATTCAGGACGACAATAATACACCGAGAGCTAGAAAAAACATCAACACTCGACACAGGGTTTCTCCCCTAAACCCTCCCACACATCCTTACAATTAGGCTTCCTAGTACTAGCAAGGAAACTATTCGTCTACTAGAATCCCGTCAACAACGAATTATCATCACAACAATTCGTAATTCGTCACACGATCCACAAAAATATCCACCAATTCCTGGTGAATCCTCTTACCTCGACCGTCCGTTAAGGATGACCTCGACATTTCAATGCAACCAACGGGTCGCATCACTAGGGAACACACTCTCGCAAACAAACAACATCCACATGCCTCGATGTGAGACAATCATAAGCGACACTCCCCGCCTCACAATCATCCATAAAGTGGAATAATCCACTAAATATTTCCACGATCACGTTTCCCGACAGGGAAAATACATTATTCACCACAATATCGAACTCGTTCCCATTCAATAATATTGTTCGAGTTTCACAACAACCTAGATTTTCACTACAAGAGCACCTGCAACGACAGCTTTATTCTCTCACTCTGGGATCTCAAACTTCACATTTGGTCTCATACCGCACATTGGTACTACACGACCACCTTACATAAGAAGACTTACACTTCATTCGATCCCATCATCATAATCTTCACGCATAACATTCCGAAATTGTAACTCACAATCGTAATGCACGATCTCCAGTCGACATCAATAACCCGTCACTCTTCCTCATTAGGAACTCCGAATACCTATTGAGGCTTAACACGGTATACTCCGATACTTAACTATACATAACACCGCCGGAGCTTCCTCGGGCAGCAGTAAAAACTCCCCCACTTAGGATTCAGCTCCACATTCTCACCGCCAATGATGTTAAAGCGAAGGGGTATAAAATACTATTAATTTTTACAAGGAAATACTATTAAATACGATACAATTTTACACAAGTGATTTATTTATTTATAGAGTGGATATACCTAAACCTTGCTACAACACTTATAGGCAGTGTACCTAATCGTACAGTAGTGTAGTTTTTAGTAAGTCCGGTTCGTTCCACAGGGAGACTTAAACTAGTTCAACGCTATATTAGTATTAATTGTAAAAATACAAATATATATATATATATATAAGTAATATAATTATTATAAAAGGGGGTTTTTACCGTTTAATGACCGGTTTGTCGATTTTAAAACTTTAGTCGCAGTTAAAACCTAATGTAAAATATTAAAATAACTTAAATTAAAGCGTAAAATAAATAACGATAATGAAATTACGATAAATAAAAATACGATAAAATAAAATTGCGATAATTAAAAAGTACGATAATTAAAAGTGCAATTAAATACAATGACAATAAATAAAAGTGCGATAATTAAAAGTGCAATTAAATATGAAATAAAGGAATTATGCTTATTTAAACTTCCGTAATCATGATGTTTGACGTGTTGATTTTAATTTATTCCCATGGGTTAATTGTCCTTTGTCCTGGATTATTTAATATGTCCATCTGGTTTTTGTCCATAACAGTCCATCAGTCATAAATATAAAGTGCGAGTGTCCTCGTCAAATTATCCTTATATCCGAAGTCAAATATTCCAACTAATTGGGGACTTAAACTATAACAAGGTTTTAATACTTTGTTAACAATTACGCCAAGTGTCCTTGTACATAATCCACCCCTGTTTTAATAAGTCTATTAACTATTAATTCATTCCCGTGTCCGGTTAAATGAACGATTATTCGTACATATAAATATCCCGCCCATCGTGTCCGATCGAGTGTATGTGGTTATTTATAGGTACGTCCAATTGTAAATCTTTATATTAAAATTAACAAACTATCATTTAGTTAAACAAATATGAAGCCCATTAATAGCCCATAGTCTAATTTCCACAAGTGTCGTTCTTTTGTCCAAACCCCAATTATGGTACAAAGCCCAATTATCCAATTTTAATATTTAACCCAACATCACGATTACTTCGGCATTAAATAAGCATAATAATAACTTAGCTACGAGACATTAAATTAAAAAGGTTGAACATAACTTACAATGATTAAAAATAGCGTAGCGTTACACGGACAGAATTTCGACTTACACCCTTACAACATTCGTTAACATACCTTTATTATTAGAAATTAAAATTAAAATTATAATTATAATATATATATATATATATATATATATATATATATATATATATATATATATATTATACGTTTGAGAGAGATAGATGAAAGATGGTATATATGATCAACCAAAACCGCGAATTTATAGGCATGTGGCCAGCTACCTACTGCCATGCGATCGCATGGAATTATAACTTTCAGGCCATGCGATCGTATGGCCACTTTTTCCAGCTCACATGATTTGTTTCCTAGATTTGCCGACGATTTTAAATATAATATATAATATATAAATAATTTTAAGAATTATTTAAATATTATATTATATTCATGTGCATAGTTGACTTGTAACTTTTAGTCCGTTGCTTCGAGCGTTGAGAGTTGACTCTGGTCCAGGTTCCGGATTTTCGAACGTCCTTTCGTACAATTTAATATCTTGTATTTTGCATTTTGCGTCTTGTACTCTTGTAATTTTGAGACGTTTCTCATCAATAATTTGAACCACTTTGATTGTACTTTGTACTTTTGAGCTTTTTGGTCGTTTGCGTCTTCAATTCATCGAATCTGTCTTTTGTCTTCACCTTTTATTATTTAAACGAATATTACTTGTAAATAGAACAATTGCAACTAAAAGCTTGTCTTTCTTGAGGGATAATGCTATGAAATATATGTTCGTTTTTAGCATTATCAAATATTCCCACACTTGAGCGTTGCTTGTCCTCAAGTAATATAGTCTTGAAATAAAAATACTAGAATCACTTCTTTATTCTTCACACTTTGTACATCAGTAATTTTATACGGCGGTATGAACAATGGTAGTAACGATGTGGTTTACAGTCCCACATGACTATGAAAATTTAGATCCTTAAGGAAATTGGATCTTTATGAAAACATTTGATCTTTTGAAAATTTAATCTAGCTTTTACCCTAGATAAGTTTTCCGGAATAACCTTCACCGGTGTTTGCAAAATGTTTTTGTGGGTTTGGTGGGTTTCAGATTTGAAAATTTTAGCTCAAAACTTGCGGTTTTGTGTCACCCACTTGCTAACCTTGTATTGGGAAAGAAACACGTCCAGTATACTTGCTCCGTATATTACCTTTCGGTAAACTACCGTCCGGTTGTAAAGGAAAGCGTTGAACAAACAATTGTTAAGGCAATGTCCCCTGACATGCTTTTAATTATGGTCTATAACGTTTCGGATGCAATTACTATCCTTGGTAGGAGCAATAGTAAAGCTCACCCTTATAATTTTTCGATCTGGCACAAGGTCCGGTCTTTGACCATGCTATGCAACCACTGTTCTTACGGTTGACACCCGATTTGGTTCAGGTGACCTAATGAATTCCAGGTGAATTCCTAGGATTTTACGTTCAATGGTAATGAACGCATTGAAAATGGATTTTCAGAAAACAAATCGGTTTGTAATTTTGATCAAAATATTTTCTCGTTCAAGCTCGAGTTTAGATATCATCGAATTCCATGAGTTTGTAATTCTCAATCTATAAGGTCAATCTCTAGGATTGAGTAATATCTGGCTTAAAAGCTGATTTTTAATCTTTAAGGAGATTATCCTTTTCTGGGGGTCTGATTCATTAGTCTTATCAAGCTAATTTGCACGGCGTCCTCCCCATTTTACTAGACAGATCCTCTCATGGTTAGGATAAGTCTGACCACTTGGCGACCCTGTTTGATGCAGAGGTCCGTGGATTTCCAGCTGATTTTAGAAATGGCTTTTCTAGATTTTTCGTCAACCTACAGCTGGTCTGGATGACAACTTCCTGACCTAAATCAAGAAGCGCGTTTCTTTTTCGGAAGACTTTAATTCCTTTTAATGATGGAATTGATTCATCATGTAGATCTATCTTTCTTTCAAATATATTATAAGAAATTGGGTAAAACGGTTAATTTTGTCCAAAACAAAAGTATCCTCAGTTATTTGTACAAAAATATGTGATATATGTTCAAAATAACTTGGTAAATTTTTCCCACACTTGACTTTTATTTTCCCTTCTTTGCCTTTTTATTGTCCTCTATTCCATTTTAAATAAATTCTAACATTTTGGGTTGTTTCTCAATTTATGTCCTTTCCAAGGTAGCAATAATTTCGGTGTTAACACCTAGTTTTATCGTTCATAAATATGTATAAACATGATTTTGAGTTCATTTAATTGAAAATTTTGAAAAATTTTACTAGAATTGGGTAGTCAGTATATAAGACTAGGGCTGTTCTTTATTATCAGAGAGCACTAGATTCTAATACAACTACTGCATTACTAGTATTTTTAATGGTAACAAAGTGTATAAGTAAAAAAAAAAAATTAAAAATCCGAAAGAATTTAACCCCTTCCCACACTTAAGATCTTGCAATGCCCTCATTTGCAAGAAATCAGTAACAATTTAAATTATTGAGGGTGATTAGCGTAGAAAAATGATTAAATTTTACCAAAGTTTCCAAACATATTGGCGTTTGTTTGCTGAATGATAAATGGTGCACATCATTTGTTCATTCCATCTTGTTGTTACATCACATTTATTTTTCGTTTTATCGTCAAAATTAGTAGCTTTTGCTGAACTTAATATCAGTCTTTGAAAATTGCTGTTTTACCCTGTTGTGTACAATTGACAAAATACATATACATACAAATATAAACATGCATGGTAATTTGAAATGAGACTTAAAATCCCACTTTCAAATCAAATATGAAATATTAGTACCAAATAATAAAAATATTAAACAATACATTAATGTATCACAATATCATATGTTTAAACATAAATAAATAAAAATAATAAAAAATAAAAATCATAGAAATCACCAACTGGAACTATATCAATCTGGATAGGGGTTCCAGTTCATGTTGTCGTCCGGGTTCCATGGTTGGTGATAGGTGTACTGGTAGGCCTGGTTAGGATTGTAGAGAGTATATGGTGGTCTCATCTCGGGCTGGTGTGGAGGATAGTAAGCGGGTCGGGTCGGAACGTAGTGATCCTGAGGTGACAGCTGGCTTATAATCTGACGCTGATGATAGTCCCATCTATCATGATGCCGTTGCCTGGAATGCTCGTAATCATTCCGGGCTTGTCACTGCTCCATCCGACGAAATCTCTCCGCGTTTGTCATATCTACCTCATCTACACACTGGTAGACGTCAGTCATAGCTTCCCTAATGACATCCCTAATGTCATCCGCTTCCTACATTTCCTCATCTGAAACTCTCTCTACCTGAGGATGACTACCTTCATAGGGTACTGCCTGGTTGCGTCTGCTCTTTAATACCTTAGCACCCTGATAGACCTTCAATGCTAAAGGCTCAACCTGTTCCCTACATTCCAAAAGTGGACCCCCTTGGTCCCTATCTACACCTAAATACTCTCCAATTAGAGTAATAAAAATACCTCCTCCTATTATCCCCCCTTCCTGTATTCCTTCCACTATTTTAGACAAATAAAAACCAACACAGTAGGGGATATTAACAAAGCTTCTTGGGTCTCGAATACACTTTAGGTAAAATAAATCATGTAAGGTCATTTTCTCCTTGTTGTGACCTCTCTGTGTAATCGAGTTAGCTAGAAATCTATGAATTATACGAAGCTCGGCTTTGTTAATATGTAACTAGGAGTGTTTTCCTCCCAGCATAAAAACATTATAGTTTGACATACGCCTCCAGACGGAGTTCACGTCAAAATTCCTGTCTACTCTTTCACCACGATAAATCAAATTCATACAATCGGATAGTAGTAATTCACCAGGAGTATATATCTGTAAATCCCTGGCTATGTCCAGCATGGACATCCTGTACATCCTACGGCCAAGTATAAATCTAAGAAAACTTCTATCATCTAATCTATCTACATCTACATTTAACGCTATAGTACGCATGAGCTCAACACACCATTCCTTATATACAGGCCTACGAATGGTGAATAGACGTTCCCAATCGGTAAAAGAAGAACTGCCATACCTTTGGATCAGATGCTCCCTAACTGAGTTAGCTAGTTGGACCCTTTCCAAAGGATCTCAATCGATTACCCTTGGCACTTCTACATTTTTCGGTAGCAGTTTGAATTTGTTACTTTGATATGCCGGGTAATCCCTCCAGCTTCTATCGAATCTCAGATTAGGATGCAACGTGTGTTCAGGAATCGTTGGGTATTCTACTGGTGGATGTATCGGAAATACTATGAAGGCATCAACAAATTGTAGCAGATCATAATAAGGTACGTGTTGATCAGGTTGTTGTTGTGGTTCCTGTTGTTGCTTCCGGTTTAGGTTCATATTGCATTTCTGGTTCAGGTTCTGGAGCAGGTCGTCTAGATGATGATGAAGCACCATCAGTATCTGTAAATCTCTGCAAAACACATTAAACACAAAATTTTTGCATCCAAATATGCATTAGTGTTAGCAAAATGACAACTTGAAACAATTAAATTAACATGTTCAATCAAAATTAAACTTATACACATTTTCACAATTTTTACAATTCTACACTTTTTCAAATAAGCATATATGAAAATGTATACAAAGTTCATAAGCATTTAACTCAAATAATATGTCAAAGTAGTCATTACTAACAATTAAACAAGTCTCAAATGGTAATTATATCAAATTAATCAAGTTCATGAATTTTAGACTTAAAAAGTCCACTTTAATTCTCAAAAATCATGTTTAGGATCAAAGTTTGGATCATTTAGCTACCTAAACATGTTACACAACTTAATTTAGCAATAATTCATGACAAAAATCGGCCATAACCTGTTTATATCAAAAATCCCCAAATTGCTCAAGAACACAAACCCTAGATTTCTAAAAAATTTGAAGTTTTCGGCTTCAAATTATGTTAAATAGCATCAATCTAGTTTATACATGCATAATATACTAACAATTTAACACTAATTACACTAGAAATTAACAAAATCAAATTAGGTAAATTATAGCTCAAGAACACTAAAAATCAAATTTAAAGAGGTTTAGGAGTGAAATTGTTACCCTTCTTGATAAACTCCTTATCAAATTCATGTTTAGAGCGGATTGTAGCAAGAAATTTGGTTGAATTTGGTGAAAATTTGATGAAAATTGAGAGGTTTTGGGGTGTATGTTCGTGTGTTTATGTGTGTGTTGGAGTGGGAAGAGCAGAACTCGGCTGTCTTTTGTTTCTGGCTAAATATTCAGCTCCATGCGATCGTATGGTCCTGAAGGCCAAATCCCATGCGATCGCATGGGGTCCGAGTACAGTACTTTTTTTTTTTATATATGAAACCTTTACTAATAAAACATATAATTAATTAAAAAATTAAATTTTTTTTATTTTTAGGAGGAGGGCGTTTCGGATCGTTGTCCTAGTCCGTCCCTCAGCAAAATTTTAAAATTTTGTCATTTTTAAACGCGGTTGTTTTAAAAGCAAAGATTTTTCGATTTTTTTATTATTTTTGGCATACTTTAATTAAATAAGGTTAAAAATAATGATAATAAAAATTCTCGTCCCTCCCTTGGGTAGAGCAATTTCGGTTCAATGACCTAGTTTTCAACTCACGACGAATTTTAAAAATCATATTTTTAACTTAACGAAATAAAGTAAATTTTTGTTTTTAAATTCACACCAAACTTAAATTTAAAATACATAAAATTAAAAATTCATATTATTAAAATTTTAAAAATTCACACCAAATTTATATTATAATTTTGTTTTTATACATACAAACTTATATTAAAAACATAAATTTTTCAAATATTTACAAACTTAAATATATTGATTTTAAAAGTTAACAATAATAATTTAATATTAATATATTAATTTTAAAAAAAAGTAAAAATAAAAATTAAAAATCTTTTTGGTATTTTATCCCACTTTAATTAATCAAATATTATCAAAAATATACGCCTCTCTTTTCGGTAAAGTAATTTCGGCTATATTACCTAGTTTTACTCCTGACGAATTTCTGAAATATTTTGGGTTGATTGATTAAAGATATTTATACCTTAAGAATAAACGGTAAATTTCTGAAATAATTTTTGTATGATATCAATACTTTCGGTCGCAAAATCTAATTTTATTGAGTATCAATTTAATACTTTATAACGAACAATTTAGCGTTTATTATCAAAAGGTTAAAAGCAATAAAATAAAAATAAAAACTGTACATACTTACCTGTGAGATAGAATTCTCAGTGACATGCTTTAGCCCACTCATAAGATAGTCGGACTAATTGGTTTTACATAGCTACATAGGCATAACCTCGAGCATTCAACGATTTTTCTTCGAAACATATGAACGGTCCTTCTCTGCATAAAGTAACGAACTCGGTATTGGAACATGTCTGATTCGTCGAGCATTTTCCTTCGTGTGACCATTTTCCGCATTTGTGACATCTTTCAAGGTGTCGTGCTCTTCTTTTCGCTGCGGATTTTGATTTTCCTTTACCAAAATGTAACTTATTATGATCGTTTCTGAGTTCTTTTCTTACTCCGTCCAATTTGGCTCTTATTACTGATGCCAGGTCACTCGGGAGTGTGTCATTATTATGTTTAGTGATCAAAGCGTGTAGCATTAGAACATGGTTCAGATCAAAGGAATTCTTCATCTCGTAAAACCTAAAAAAATAAAAATTCAGAATGGGGGGAGAAGACTAGTTCTTTAGGGTCTGCTAGGGAAAGACCATTCAGATTCCATTCTCGAGAACTACACGAAAATAGAAAATCTAACTCTAACAGAAATACATATTACCCTTTAAAGACTCGAATTTTCCCACACTTAGTTAGCTGTGGTATCGAAATTGTGATTAACTTTATCTTCAACTTTCATTGGATTATCTATGTAATGTTTAACTCTGTGACCACTAACTTTAAATTCAATCCCATTTGAATTTATTAATTCTACTGTTCCATACGGGAAAACTCTTTTGACTATGAATGGTCCAGACCATCTTGATTTCAATTTTCCAGGAAATAGCTTGAATCGTGAATTGAAAAGAAGAACTCTGTCTCCTTCTTTAAATTCTTTTGAACTTCTGATTCTTTTATCATGCCATTTCTTTGTTCTTTCTTTATTGATTAACGAATTTTCGTATGCTTCATGTCTTAATTCTTCTAATTCGTTTAATTGACTTAACCGTAGACGTCCAGCTTCATGTAAATCAAGATTACATGTCTTCAAAGCCCAAAATGCTTTGTGTTCAATTTCTACTGGAAGATGACATGCTTTTTCGTAAACGAGTTTAAAAGGTGTAGTTCCAATTGGAGTTTTGTAGGCTGTTCTAAAAGCACAGAGTGCATCCTCCAATTTCATGGACCATTCCTTCGGATTTGATCCTACGGTTTTCTCTAGAATACGTTTTAATGCTCGGTTGGTATTTTCAACTTGTCCACTTGTTTGTGGATGATAAGCAGTAGAGATTTTATGAGTTACTCCATATCTTTTGAGAACTTTCTCAAGTTGATTGTTACAAAAATGAGTACCCCGATCACTTATTAAAGCTTTCGGTGTTCCAAACCTAGCAAAAAGACGTTTTAAAAAGTTGACTACAACTCGTGCATCATTAGTTGGGAGAGCTTGTGCTTCCGTCCATTTAGATACATAATCAATGGCAACGAGAAAGTAGAGATTATTATGAGATTTTGGAAATGGACCCATAAAGTCAATACCCCAAATGTCAAATACTTCACATACTTGAATGACATTTTATGGCATTTCATCACGTTGACTTATTTTTCCGGCCCTTTGACAAGCATCACAGGATTTGCAAAGAAGGTGTGCGTCTTTGAAAATTGTAGGCCAATAGAATCCAGCATCGTAAACTTTTCTTGCTGTGAGCTGAGGCCCATAATGCCCTCCTGTTGGTCCTGTGTGACAATGGTTTAAGATTTGACTAGCTTCATCTCTGAATACACATCGGCGTATTATTCCATTGGGACAACTTTTAAACAAATGTGGATCTTCCCAGAAATAGTGTTCTATATCGCTAAAGAATTTGTTTCGTTTTTGGTACGATAATCTTTTTTAAAGGAATCCACATACTAAGTAGTTTGCATAATCTGCAAACCATGAAATTTCATTATAATCTATCTTCAATAGATATTCATCAGGAAAGTTGTCTTGTTTGGCCGATTCATTTAGAACTTCTAATTTCGGATTTTCAAGACCAGAAAGATGATCAGCGGCGAGTTTTCTGCTCCCTTTTTATCTCGGATTTCAATATCGAACTCTTGTAAGAGTAAGATCCAACTGATTAATCGTGGTTTATCATCTTGTTTCGAAAATAGGCATCTAAGAGCAGAATGGTCGGTATAGACCACCGTTTTAGCTAGAACGAGATATGAACGAAATTTGTCAAAAGCAATGCAACATCCTCAATTGGGCCTAGATGTAAGATTACTAAAGTACCCTTAAGTTAGTATTGAGTTACTATGTGCTTTTATTTTTATTTAATATTTATTATTAAATAATGATGTGGTTAGGACCAGTTTGTGACAAGGGTCACAGAACAGGTTTGTTTATCTAATTTGGACTTCATTTGGGTTGCCAAATGATGTACGAAAGATATCAGATAACTGATAAATACCCGTGTTTCACACAGTGTGGGAATCAAACCCAATTAAGTGACTAGTGGGCTGTGTTCTTCTTTCCATTTCTAGAAAAATCCCAAACACTCCCGTACCCTCCCTTTCACCTACAATCAAACCCTAATTCTAATCTTTGATCTAGAGCTCGAATCGTTTACATTTTCGTGTTCCTTGTGATTTACTGATTCTAACAAGGTAAGATTCATAGCTTTTCATGCTTTAATCTTCAAGAAAATTGGGTTTTTGTGATAGTTTTTACAAAGTGGGTAATTTGGGTCAAAAGAGTTGAATTTGATGTTGTTTGAGTCCAAATCTTGTGGGTTTATGTTTCTTGATGTATAGTGTCGTAGATTTGGTCAGTTTTGAGGTAAAAATCGAGCTCTAGAGCAAGAATTGGATGAATTTGGGTGAAACCCGTCACTTTGGCTTCAGCTTCTGCAGATGAACTACCCTCGGCCGATGGTCTCTGACGATCGGTCGACGGATTAGACGATCGGTCGACGGACTAGACGATCGACCGATGGTGGAAGTCCTTCGACGAACGGTTGAAAATTTAACGATCGACCGATGGTGTAGTCCACCGGCCGATGGAGTAGTGACGATCGGCCGATAGTCTCTGACGATCGACCGATGGTCTTAGGCAGTGAAAATTTTACTAAGTGTTGAGTTTTAGCCGTTATGCTGCCCGTTTGTATTTTGATGATTTTGATGTAAATTTTGAAAGTGTTAAACAGAAAAATTTTAGCGGACGGATTTTCTGACAAAATTTCTATATTTGTGTTATTTGGTGTTTATGGACATAAACTAACTCGTGTATATGTATTTCTCAGGAGAAAAGGAGAAAGAGAAGGTTCAGTGATTAGATAGCTGAACACCTTCTCGTTTGCTGGTAATCGGTGAGTGGGACTAACTGTGGAATTTAGTATAGAGTAGCATGTTATATTATGACTTCCATGCTAGTTAGTTGTACTTATTGATACAGTTAGTTAGTTTATTGTGATGACTGCATGTTAGTTGATGCTTGTCTGCTGGAGCCCAGTGCGTCCCTATTGTGTGGTAGCCTCGGTAGGAGAGATCAACCTGCGGGTTGGGTTCCTCTGTGGTAGCCTAGACAGCCGTGGTGTATATATATGTGAATGACGCGTCCGTCGCGTGTGGATTATGTATATACATACGGTGGTGGAGGAACTTCTGGTAAGCCCCAGCCCGATCAACTGGTGGTTAATGGTTTGGCCGAGCCGCCAGAGTCTCTGTAGACGGCACTTGGGTGATGTTTGTGTGTTAGCTCTTTGTGACATGATTAGTATAACTGTTCTGTATACTATTGCCTGTGGTTAGTCGTACTCACTTAGCTTCGTGCTAATTCCCCTCCATCTCCTCCCTGCACGTTATTAGCTTTTGTAGAGATGATGCTTTTGGGGAGAAGACGGGGCATGCTGATGTTATGTTTGACAGGAGCCAACTCTGATGTGTCTTTTCCTATAAAACTAAACTTTTGTTGAAACGTCACGTGACACCAAATGTATTAGTTAAATGCTAGCTGTCAACTGTTTTGCTTATGTAATTATGATATGTTTATATTATTATAATGGTTTAATTAACGTTAATGCTTCCGCCACGTATTTATAAAAAAAAAAATCAGCGGTGTCACAAGTTGGTATCAGAGCTTAGTTTGGCTGCATGTACATTGTGGTCTAAATGTCATGTTCCCAAACGTAGTAGAGTCATGTCAAACATAACATACTGGGGATGGTTTAAGTGAGCATGAGGACCGGTTGTGTGTTAGTTGTTAGTACTAACCGAGTTTATACTAAGCTTTGGTGTAAGATGATGTGCAGTACAGGTATGATTGATAGTGACGGTAACGCTGTGACCACAACGCCCCTAGAACAGTTAGAGCTGCAGAGTACAGATTTATATCAGGTGAAGAACCCCGGAGACAGATGTCAAGGTTGCAAGGACAGTTATTGAAGATTCAGGGCAGGTAATATACGTTAGAGCAGTAAGTACAAGTGGACTTAGATATTACACTTCAGATCAGACGGTCTAGTCAGTGTCAGGTGGATGTTCAGTTTCTGCTTAGATGTAACCGCGATGGATAATATTTTAGTCGCCGATGATACAACCTCGATAACAGTTCGACAACCATACTATTATCTGATACAGAAGCATTCGTCGCCAGTAGTAAAAGTAATAAAATAATGATAATAATAAAGAAAAAGATTCTGTTAGACGGAGTTGGTGTACTCGACCTATTAGGTATTCCAGGTTAAATTGATCAGTGAATTAGGAAGTTTATTGGATTTAATCAAGTAGAAGGATAAAGATGAAATGATATGGGTTCTTTGTAAAAGATGAGGAGTGACAGGTACATGTTGTTCTACTTCGGGGTATGATTCCTTCTTGCAATGTTAAATGTGGGATGTGGTATGATAAATCAAGAGGCGAAGTTGGATTCTTGCAGAGATAATATATATATATATAGAGGATTTATCAACTTATGGGATACAAAGCGTTACAGTGTTCGGCAAATCAGAGATTGAGTTCTGGGGTGGGGTCCGGGGCACAGACTTTATCAGCCGGGTGATCTTCTGCTCTTGTTGTTGGACAGGAGAGGAGAAACCCCACAGATGATATAGTTGGAGCATGTTAGATGTTGACGGAGGCTTGTGATACATAAGATGACTTAAATGCCGGTACGTGTTTTATTACATTTTGTAATTTGTTAGTGCATATTGTAAGTCATCATTTGTGGATATGTATGCTTCATAAATGTTGTTTGATGTGGCAGTGGAAACGGTTAAATGGCCTTAGAAAATTTTCCTCTTTAGCTAGTACATAGTGGCTTAGTTACTATAGCGTGTTTACATGCTAGTTTGGATTTGCTACTTTTATTGTATGCAACATGTTAGATTTGTTAAGTATCATGCTTTAGGTATTAGTTAGTATGACTGTTTTTGATTGGCCTGTTAGTCCGGAGTTGATATGATATTGTTATGCGTACTTTGGTTGTATTAAATTAAGACTTGTAAGAAGTCTTTCTCTTTACCCTAGACCGTTGACTGGTTGGACACACGTAGTGACCAGTGGGGACTGTTTAGGTAGTAGTTCCCTTATTTCTTGACCCGAGACTTGTACCTTAGTTTGTGGCCGTATGATATGTAGTCTGTAGGTTTACAGACTGTGACTGAAACAGTAGGTGACTGGCCTAGTAGTTATATTATATGCTGGGACTTGTTGTGTGGAACCTGTAGGGTTGTCAAGTAGAACTATCTTCCTACTTTGGTTTAACATCATCTTGTGTATGGTCCTTAGAAATTTATTGGGGGAGGCTTTCCTTATTTGGCCTCTTGAGGAGATAGAGACAGACTTTGACTTGACCTTAGATTAGATAATAATTGTACTACTGACTTCAAGATCAGTGGAAGTGTCGGACGATGTTTTGGGAATATCGTGGCTAGTATTTTCTTAGAGTAAATTGGTATGGTTTGACCATGATTATTTCCAACGGTAGTGAGATCTCGTTAGTTGACAGTTGTGACTATATACGGCGGGAATGTGGGCGGTGAACCGTGTGAACTCTTTAGAGAATATGTGACTTTTGACTTAGAATTGTGATTGGAACATCGTTGGAATTGCATGGTATGATTTAATATATTCCTATACTTTGAGAGTTGTGTGACATTTGTACTTGACGATTATAATCTCCAGGGATATGAATGGTAATGATGGGGTTAGTTATTGGTTGATGATATCATGTTCTGAGGGAACTATAACTTCTTCATTTAACAGTTGTAACTGTAGAGGATTTGGGTAGAAATGTCAGGATTTACCAGTGTGTTGCAAAAGTGGATCAGTTGGGTAAATTCGAACAGTGTGATTGTGACAGGTGCGTTAGTATACCGAGATAGTTGCAATCAGGTGATCCAGTTAGAAACTTTACGTTAGAATAAAGTTGTATTAGTGGATTGTAACTATCAGTGACCAGAGGAACATACTGTGATAGATTGACAGACTTGATTAGGGACTTGCTCCGAAATACTCGAAATGAAAATATGATTTAGGATGATGTATTACGTCTGGCCAACAAAAATACATCATGGTAAATCATGCAGTAGTTTCGGGAGTCGGAGCAGACGTAGCAAGTGACGAATAAGATGATAATTGATGTTTGGTATATATATGGTTTCGATGGATTGTAAACTATAGTTTGATTATGTATATATGAAATCTTCTTAAAGAAAGAAACTTGATGGATAATGATTGATATTTATTAGTGGAATTTCCTTTAATGTCAGTTTATTGCGATTTTTCAGAGGATTTTGATCAGAAGTTGACTTTCAGATTTGGTATTGATCGTTGGACTGGAATTAGATATTGGTTTATTATTGGTTAAACATTGTTAAATTGCGAATCTTAATGGAGTTTTAACCAAGTGATAACCTTACTGAGGTAGTGTGTGGTGTCCGATTTGTATGCTGAGATTATTTGATGGATATAACTTATTAATAACCGTGTCATAACAGTATACGTGGATATCCGTTAGTATAAATCATTGCTGGTATGATTGAAAGTGGTTTGAGAATCGTGTTTGTATTAATTCTTATTGTTGAAGAGATGATCAGAGATATATTCTAGTTGACGGATTATTGAGTATATATAATAATATTCTTGCAAGAATTGTGGTTAAATTCTTAAATACCGGGTTAGTAATGGGTATGTAACTACAAATTTGGGTAAGTTTAGTGAACCAGTGTTGACATTGTGGTTCAGAAATTGCGGGAATTGATTGAACAAGTGTTTTCAAGTAATGTGATGACGACGAATTTATGGTTTAGATGAATTGAATTGGAAAATTCGATGGAGTTATCTAATGGGTAATCTCGTAACCTGATGATATGGTTTACATATGATGAATTAAAAGTGGATTTCCATTCGTCTTTATGATGTGTGATGTGCAATTGTCGTTCTAATGTAGAACTTTCTATGGAGAATTGACGGAAACCAAAATGTTAGTGATAATTGATGGGTTAAATGGTGAACAATTACCTATGACTGGGGAAAAAGTGTGAAAATTTATTAGAATCGATGACGGATCGATGTATTGTCTATGTGTTGTTTCCTGTTTAAAAGGAGTTTAACGGTAGATGGTATTGAACTGATGAGTTGTTATCCTTTTATCTTAGAACTCGGATAGAAAATGACTTGGGCAGTTTTTGAAATATGATTGACCGATGGTACTTAATTATGTGTGCAAGAGAAGAGTGTGATACTATGGTCAATTGTGTAGTAAATTGTCTGACTATTGTGCTGTATGATTGGAATTTAGTGAATTAGAGGAATATCTGTTGCATGTACTTAGAAATTTTTAAGAAAGATAACTGCATAAAAGAGATAGATGCTATGACAAAATGAGTAATTTGTTGATAACAGATGACATAGTGATTTGATATGGACCTTGATCTATGAAAGGACCGTGGAAATTGAGAATGCTGATTGTTAGAACTACGAACTTTGTGGTAACCATAATTATTATTGACGGTGTTTGTCATGAAAGTTAGTTATCCTTTACATCTTGTTAGAAACGGTGGTTGGTTTTAAATGATAAGAGTTTTGATTTGGTTATTGATTTTGGTAAGTAAATTTGTTGATTTTGTTGATGAGAAAGACCCTGGTGGTGATTTAACCGACTATGTGTGTTGGAGTACTTGTGTATCGTACGTTTGACTAGCACTTAGATTAGAGAACAGTGGATGTGATTAGAACCTGTGACTTTATTTGTTTTGATAGACCAGATTCCGAGGACGGAATCTTCTTAAGGGGGGTAGATTTGTAACATCCTCAATTGGGCCTAGATGTAAGATTACTAAAGTACCCTTAAGTTAGTATTGAGTTACTATGTGCTTTTATTTTTATTTAATATTTATTATTAAATAATGATGTGGTTAGGACCAGTTTGTGACAAGGGTCACAGAACAGGTTTGTTTATCTAATTTGGACTTCATTTGGGTTGCCAAATGATGTACGAAAGATATCAGATAACTGATAAATACCCGTGTGTCACACAGTGTGGGAATTAAACCCAATTAAGTGACTAGTGGGCTGTGTTCTTCTTCCCATTTCTAGAAAAATCCCAAACACTCCCGTACCCTCCCTTTCACCTACAATCAAACCCTAATTCTAATCTTTGATCTAGAGCTCGAATCGTTTACATTTTCGTGTTCCTTGTGATTTACTGATTCTAACAAGGTAAGATTCATAGCTTTTCATGCTTTAATCTTCAAGAAAATTGGGTTTTTGTGATAGTTTTTACAAAGTGGGTAATTTGGGTCAAAAGAGTTGAATTTGATGTTGTTTGAGTCCAAATCTTGTGGGTTTATGTTTCTTGATGTATAGTGTCTTAGATTTGGTCAGTTTTGAGGTAAAAATTGAGCTCTAGAGCAAGAATTGGATGAATTTGGGTGAAACCCGTCACTTTGGCTTCAGCTTCTGCAGATGAACTACCCTCGGCCGATGGTCTCTGACCATCGACCGATGGAGTGAGACGATCGGTCGACGGACTAGACGATCGACCGATGGTGGAAGTCCTTCGACGAACGGTTGAAAATTTAACGATCGACCGATGGTGTAGTCCACCGGCCGATAGAGTAGTGACGATCGGCCGATAGTCTCTGACGATCGACCGATGGTCTTAGGCAGTGAAAATTTTACTAAGTGTTGAGTTTTAGCCGTTATGCTGCCCGTTTGTATTTTGATGATTTTGATGTAAATTTTGAAAGTGTTAAACAGAAAAATTTTAGCGGACGGAATTTCTGACAAAATTTCTATATTTGTGTTATTTGGTGTTTATGGACATAAACTAACTCGTGTATATGTATTTCTCAGGAGAAAAGGAGAAAGAGAAGGTTCAGTGATTAGATAGCTGAACACCTTCTCGTTTGCTGGTAATCGGTGAGTGGGACTAACTGTGGAATTTAGTATAGAGTAGCATGTTATATTATGACTGCCATGCTAGTTAGTTGTACTTATTGATACAGTTAGTTAGTTTATTGTGATGACTGCATGTTAGTTGATGCTTGTATGCTGGAGCCCAGTGCGTCCCTATTGTGTGGTAGCCTCGGTAGGAGAGATCAACCTGCGGGTTAGATTCCTCTGTGGTAGCCTAGACAGCCGTGGTGTATATATATGTGAATGACGCGTCCGTCGCGTGTGGATTATGTATATACATACGGTGGTGGAGGAACTTCTGGTAAGCCCCAGCCCGATCAACTGGTGGTTAATGGTTTGGCCGAGCCGCCAGAGTCTCTGTAGACGGCACTTGGGTGATGTTTGTGTGTTAGCTCTTTGTGACATGATTAGTATAACTGTTCTGTATACTATTGCCTGTGGTTAGTCGTACTCACTTAGCTTCGTGCTAATTCCCCTCCATCTCCTCCCTGCAGGTTATTAGCTTTTGTAGAGATGATGCTTTTGGGGAGAAGACGGGGCATGCTGATGTTATGTTTGACAGGAGCCAACTCTGATGTGTCTTTTCCTATAAAACTAAACTTTTGTTGAAACGTCACGTGACACCAAATGTATTAGTTAAATGCTAGCTGTCAACTGTTTTGGTTATGTAATTATGATATGTTTATATTATTATAATGGTTTAATTAACGTTAATGCTTCTGCCACGTATTTATAAAAAAAAAAATCAGCGGTGTCACAAGCAAAGACAATAGCAAGGAGTTTTTTTTCATTAGTTGTGTAATTTGTTTGTGCTCCTTGTAACATCTTACTAGCATAATAAATAGGTTGAAATCGTTTTTCAATCCTTTGTCCTAAAAACGGCTCCCATTGCAAAATCACTTGCATCGCACATTAGTTCAAACGGTAGATTCCAATTTGGAGTTATCATGATCGGCGCATTAGTGAGTTTTTCTTTAAGAATATTAAAAGATTTAATACATTCATCTGAAAAGATGAATGGAGCATCCTTTTCTAGGAGTTTATTCATAGGAGTGGCAATTTTAGAAAAATCTTTTATGAAACGTCGGTAAAAACCGGCATGCCCTAGAAAACTCCTAACTCCTCTACCATTGGTGGGATGTGGAAGTTTAGCAATTACATCTACTTTAGCTCTATCCACTTCAATTCCTTCCTTTGAAATTTTATGACCAAGAACGATGCCTTCTTTAACCATGAAATAGCATTTCCCCCAATTAAGTACTAGGTTTGATTGTTCACATCTAATAAGCATTCGTTCAAGATTAACTAGACATGATTCAAATGTATCACCGAAGACTGAAAAGTCATCCATGAAAACTTCCATGCATTCTTCTATCATGTCGTGAAAAATCACCATCATGCACCTTTGAAAGGTTGCTGGGGCGTTGCAAAGTCCAAATGGCATGCGTTTATAAGCAAAAGTACCATAAGGGCACGTGAATGTTGTTTTCTCTTGGTCCTCGGGTGCTATTGGAATTTGAAAATATTCGGAAAAACCGTCAAGAAAATAATAGTAACTATTTCCGGCTAATCTTTCCAACATTTGATCAATGAAAGGTAAGGGAAACTGATCTTTTCTGGTGGCGTCATTTAATTTTCTATAATCAATACAAACACGCCATCCTGTTACAGTCCTAGTAGGAATAAGCTCATTTTTCTCATTTGTGATGACAGTCATGTTACCCTTCTTAGGTATGCATTGAACTGGGCCAACCCATGGACTATTAGAGATTGGATAAATTAAACCTGCATCTAGCAGTTTAATAATTTCTTTCTTAACAACATCTTGCATATTCGGATTTAGTCTTCATTGGTGTTGCACATACGTTTTATGACCTTCTTCCATAAGGATTTTATGTGTGCAATACGAAGGACTTATTCCTTTAATATCATGAATTTTCCATGCAATAGCTGGTTTATGAGCTTTTAGCACAGAAATGAGTTAAGATTTTTCATTTTCAGTAAGAGAAGACGATATTATTACAGGTAATTCAGATTCACCATGTAAATAAGCATATTCCAAATGGTTTGGAAGTGGCTTTAACTCTAATGTCGGTGGTTCTTCTATCGATGATTTATATCGATATCTGTCTTCATTTTTTAGCATTTGAATTTCTTCTGTTGTTAGTTCATATCCATTAGCCATAAGTGTAGCTAACATTTCAGTTTCATCAATTGGTTCAGTTCCTTCTCCTAAAGAACATTCTCCTGTTCCTTGTAATTCTGGAAATTCTTCTAACAATTCTGCATGTGAATCTATAGTTTGAATATAATAACATGTATCATCTGCAGATTGCGGTTGTTGCATGGCTCTATCAACTGAAAAGGTAACAATCTCGTCCTCTATACTTATGGTCAGTTTCTTACCAAATACGTCTATTATTGCTTTAGCCGTGTTTAAGAATGGTCTTCCTAATATGAGAGGAACTCGAGAATCTTCTTCCATGTCCAGAATAACAAAATCTACTGGAAATACTAAAGTACCAATTTTAACTAGCATGTTCTCTATTATCCCTCTAGGATATTTTACTGAACGATCTGCTAGTTGTATGCTTATTCGTGTTGGTTTCAATTCTCCAAGGTCTAGTTTAGCGTATATTGAATACGGCATTAAATTTATACTAGCACCTAAGTCTGTCAATGCTTCTATTGAACTAAGACTTCTCAAAAAACATGGAATTGTGAAACTTCCTGGATCTGAAAGTTTTTCTGGTATCTTATTCAACAGCACTGCAGAACAATTAGCATTCATTGTAACATCCGAGAGTTCTTCCATTTTCTTTCTATTCGTGATTAGATCTTTCAGAAATTTAGCATATCTAGGCATTCCTGAAATTACATCAATGAAAGGAAGATTTACATTTATTTGTCTAAACATATCCAAGAATTTGGATTGCTCGGCTTCAAGTCTCTCTTTTCTCATTTTACTAGGGTAAGGAAGTGGTGGTTGGTATGGTTTAACATAGGGTTTAGCTTTAACTGTGTTATCTTCATTAACCTTTTCAACTACCGGTTCTGTTTCCTTGTCTTGCTCAGACTGTGGTTCTTGTGGAGTAGGAATAGCTTCATCAGAAATTACAGGCATTTCGGGTGGTTTAAGTGTAACACCACTTCTTGTGGTAATGGCTTTAGCTGTTTCATTTCGGGGGTTAGCATTTGTATCACTAGGTAAACTTCTCGGTTTTCTTTCACCTATCAACCTTGCTAGGTTGCTCACTTCTTGTTCCAAATTTTGAATAGAAGCTTGTTGATTTCTAAATGCTTGAGCATTTTGTTCAATGGTTTGTTTCTGAGATGTGAAAAACTGAGTTTGAGATTCAACTAGCTTCGACATCATGTCTTCTAAATTTGGCTTTTTATCATCGTTTGTGGTGGTTTATTTTGAAAAATAGGTCTTTGCTGGTTGTAAGTATTATTGGATACTTGTTGGTTGTTAGGACCTTGTTGGTTGTTGTATGGAACATTTCGATTATAGTTCTGATTTTGATTGTAGATTGGTCTTGGCGGTTGATAATTATTCTGATAATTATTTCCAGACCTTTGGTTTATGTATGAAACATTCTCTCTTTGTTCCATTGTTGGTTCAATACTGAGACAATCTTTTGTCAAATGTGGTCCTCCACACTGCTCACAACTAATTTGTATTGAGTGGATATCCTTAGTCATCTTTTCCATTCGTCTCTCGACAGCATCTATCTTTGCAGAAATGGAATCTAAGTCATGGCTAGAATCGGCTCTAGCTGCTTTAGATGATATAACGATATCTTTTTCTTGATGCCACTCATGTGAGTGGGAAGCAGTGTTATCAATAATTTTGTAAGCGTCAGTTGCGGTTTTCTTCATAATGGAACCACCATCTGCTATATCGATGTCTTTCCTTGTAGTGATGTCACATCCTTGGTAGAAAATTTGTACTATTTGACAAGTGTCTAAACCATGTTGCGGACAACCTCTTAATAACTTTCTAAATTTTATCCACGCTTCATATAGAGTTTCATTTGGTTTTTGTGTGAACGTAACAATTTCTCCTTGAAGTCTCACGGCTTTAGATGCCGGAAAGAATTGTTTAAGAAATTTTTCAACTAAAACGTCCCATGTATCAATCGCCCCTTCAGGTAACGATTCTAACCAATCTTTGGCTTCTCCCTTTAAAGTCCAGGGAAATAACATGAGATATATCTGTTCATCCTCAACTTCTCTTATTTTAAATAGTGTACAGATCCTATTAAAGGTTCGAAGATGTTCGTTTGGATCTTCCTTCGGCGCACCACTAAATTGGTATTGATTAGTTACCATGTGTAGTATTTGTCCTTTGATTTCATAATCTGGCGCATTAATGTCTGGTTGAGTAATTGCGTGACCTTGGACAGTGCGTTTAGCTCTCATTCGGTCTTTCATACTTAGAGGTTCCAGATTCTCCATAATTGAATTTGTTGAATCTGAATCACTAGAGGATTCTGATTTAATGGTTGGTTCCTCTACAATCTCTGTTTGAATGATTGGTGGTTCCGGAGGAAAGATTAATGGTTCAGGATCTCTGAATTGTCCCTGAATATCCTCCGGATTCTCAATTGTGAGGTCGGGTTCAAAAAATGGATTATCGGAAATTTGAATTGGAGTACTTGGTTGACTGGATGACGATTCTAAAGAAAAATCAACGGCGACAATATTGGCTAGATGTCTTGATCGAGTTAAAGGTGGTGAACGTACAAAAGGTGGTGAACGTTTTGCTCAGTGCATTCACTGAATATCCTATTAGTTATAAAAGATAAAAATTATATAAGTTATCAAATTAATAGACTTTTCTACCTTTGCCCACGTTTCGAATAGCCAATAGATGCAGCAGGGATCCAGAACCCTTTAAATCGGAAGCTCACAACTCAGCCACTAACAAATCCAACTATTACTACGAAACAGAAAATTTGGATGTCTATCAATTCAACCACTTAAAATAATTTTTTGTTGATATTTAAAGAAATTTTAGAGAAGAAATAGAAAATTCTATGTCCTAAAAACTAGATCGGTGAGAAATAAGAAAGAAAAAGAGCGCGTCGGAAAACGTCGAAAAAAATAATAGGCGTCGAAAAATAAAAATAAGAAAGTAGCGCGTCGATACTTAAAAAGGAACTAAAAACTAAGAATTAAAAGTTGCATCTAAAAATATTAAGGCTTAGAGAAAATCTAAATCCAAAACGACAATTACTTAAAAAGGGTACTAAAATTTATAAAAACGGCGTCGCAAAATTCTAAAGCACCTAAATCTTAGTCTAAAGAAAAAGCACTTAAGGGATTTTACGGCAAAGCCTAAGAATCTAGAAATAAAAATAACTATAGCAAAAACTATGACTTAAAACTAAATACGAGCGAAAAATATAAAAATATACACTAAAACAAATAAAAAGATACAAAATATAAAAAATAATCTTAAAGTTGCAAAAAGTACAATTTAAAAAAAATATTATTTTTATATTATTTATTTATAAAAGCTATTAATTTTATATATTTATAAAACTAATTAAATTAAATATACAAATTAAATACTAAAAACTAAAACTAATTAATTTAAAACTAAATCCTAATTAGGGTTTTAATAATAATAATAATAATAATAATATACTCCGTAATTATTGCAGTAATCAGTCAAGCTGTGGCGTGTCAGAACCAGTCATGCGATCGCATGGATTTTTGCCTTCGGGTTCATGCGATCGCATGGAGTAGGGTTTCGGGCTAGAGTTGGGCTGCTACAGTACCGGGCCTCGTTTTTTTACTATTTTTTTTTCTGTTTTAGATTAAATAAAATATAAATAACTTAAATAAAAATTTAATTTTAAAAACTAAAATAAAAATACTTTTATAAATTTTTAACAACTCTTAACAACAAATATATAGATTTTTTTTATATATATATAGCGTCGCGCTTTCGGCGTTTTAGTGTCCCCGGCAGCGGCGCCAAAAATACTTGATGTTAAATCGAAAGGGTATAAAATACTATTAATTTTTACAAGGAAATACTATTAAATACGATACAATTTTACACAAGTAATTTATTTATTTATAGTGGATATACCTAAACCTTGCTACAACACTTATAGGGAGTGTACCTAATCGTACAGTAGTGTAGTTTTTAGTAAGTCTGATTCGTTCCACAGGGAGACTTAAACTAGTTAAACGCTATATTAGTTTTAATTGTAATATATATATATATATATATATATATATATATATATATATATATATATATATATATATATATATATATATATATAAGTAATATAATTATTATAAAAGAGGATTTTTACCGTTTAATGACCGGTTTGTCGATTTTAAAACTTTAGTCGCAGTTAAAACCTAATGTAAAATATTAAAAATAACTTAAATTAAAGCGTAAAATAAATAACGATAATGAAATTGCGATAAATAAAAATACGATAAAATAAAATTGCGATAATTAAAAAGTACGATAATTAAAAGTGCAATTAAATACAATGACAATAAATAAAAGTGCGATAATTAAAAGTGCAATTAAATATGAAATAAAGGAATTATGCTTATTTAAACTTTCGTAATCATGATGTTTGACGTGTTGATTTTAATTTATTCCCATGGGTTAATTGTCCTTTGTCCTGGATTATTTAATATGTCCGTCTGGTTTTTATCCATAACAGTCCATCAGTCATAAATATAAAGTGCGAGTGTCCTCGTCAAATTATCCTTATATCCGAAGTCAAATATTCCAACTAATTGGGGACTTAAACTATAACAAGGTTTTAATACTTTGTTAACAATTATGCCAAGTGTCCTTGTACATAATTCACCCCTGTTTTAATAAGTCTATTAACTATTAATTCATTCCCGTGTCCGGTTAAATGAACGATTATTCATACATATAAATATCCCACCCATCGTGTCCGATCGAGTGTATGTGGTTATTTATAGGTACGTCTAATTGTAAATCTTTATATTAAAATTAACAAACTATCATTTAGTTAAACAAATATAAAGCCCATTAATAGGCCATAGTCTAATTTCCACAAGTGTCGTTCTTTTGTCCAAACCCCAATTATGGTACAAAGCCAACTTATCCAATTTTAATATTTAGCCCAACATCACGATTACTTCGGCATTAAATAAGCATAATAATAACTTATCTACGAGAAATTAAATTAAAAAGGTTGAACATAACTTACAATGATTAAAAATAGCGTAGCGTTACACGGATAGAATTTCGACTTACACCCTTACAACATTCGTTAACATACCTTTATTATTAGAAGTTAAAATTAAAATTAAAATTATAATTATAATATATATATATATATATATATATATATATATATATATATATATATATATATATATATATATATATATATATATATATTATACGTTTGAGAGAGATAGATGAAAGATGGTATATATGATCAACCAAAACTGCGAATTTATAGGCATGTGGCCAGCTACCTACTGCCATGCGATCGCATGGAATTATAGCCTTCAGGCCATGCAATCGCATGGCCACTTTTTCCAGCTCACATGATTTGTTTCCTAGCTTTGCCGACGATTTTAAATATAATATATAATATATAAATAATTTTAAGAATTATTTAAATATTATATTATATTCATGTGCATAGTTGACTTGTAATTTTTAGTCCGTTGCGTCGAGCGTTGAGAGTTGACTCTGGTCCCGGTTCCGGATTTTCAAACGTTCTTTCGTACAATTTAATATCTTGTATTTTGCGTTTTGCGTCTTGTACTCTTGTAATTTTGAGACGTTTCTCATCAATAATTTGAACCACTTTGATTGTACTTTGTACTTTTAAGCTTTTTGGTCATTTGCGTCTTCAATTCGTCGAATCTGTCTTTTGTCTTTACCTTTTATTATTTAAACGAATATTACTTGTAAATAGAACAATTGCAACTAAAAGCTTGTCTTTTTTGAGGGATAATGCTATGAAATATATGTTCGTTTTTAGCATTATCAGCCAAGATGATAACATCCCGCGAAATTGTCATTCCACGACACACATGACCATTCTCATCGTTGGTCATACACACCAAATCACCACAAATTCATTTTTAAGCTTGATGTCAAAGCTAAGGGGTATAAAATACTATTAAATTTTTGCAGGAAATACTATTAAATACGACACAATTTTACACAAGATATTTATTTATTTAGAGAACGGATATACTTAAACCTTGCTACAACACTTATAGGCAGTGTACCTAATCGTACAGTAGTGTAGTTTTTAGTAAGTCCGGTTCGTTCCACAGGGAATCTTTTTAAACAAAGCTTAACGCTATATTAGTGTACTTTTATAAAAATACAAATATATATATATATAAGTAATATTATTATTATAAAGGGGGGTTTTTACCATTTAATGACCGGTTTGTCGATTTTAAAACTTTAGTCGCAGTTAAAATCAAATGTAAAATATTAAAAATAAATACAAGACTTAAATTAAAGCATAAAGTAAATAACGATAATGAAATTGCGAATAATAAAAGTGCGATAAAATAAACTTGCGATAATTAAAAAGTACGATAATTAAAAGTGCAATTAAATAACAATAAATAAAAATGCGATAATTAGAAGTGCAATTAAATATAAAATAAAGGAAATTAAATATGAAATAAAAGAATTATGCTTATTTAAACTTCCGTAATCATGATGTTTGACGTGTTGATTTTAGTTTTATGCCCATGGGTTAATTGTCCTTTGTCCTGGATTATTTAATATGTCCGTCTGGTTTTTGTCCATAACAGTCCATCAGTCATAAATATAAAGTGCGAGTGTCCTCGTCAAATTATTCTTATACCCGAAGTTAAATATTCCAACTAATTGGGGATTTAAACTGTAACAAGATTTTAATACTTTGTTTAATAATTACACCAGGTTGTCGACTGAGTGTAACCCAAGGTTTTAATATTTTGTTATCAATTATACCAAGTGTCCTTTGTACATAATTTCACCCCTGTTTTAATTATTCTAGTGGCTATTAATCCATTCCCGTGTCCGGTTAGATGAACGATTATTCGTACATATAAATACCCCGCCCATCGTGTCCGATTGAGTGTATATGATAATTTATAGGGACGCCCAATTATAAATCTTTATATTAACATTAACAAACTATCATTTAGTTAAACAAATATAAAGCCCATTAATAGCCCATAGTCTAATTTCCACAAGTGTCGTTCTTTTGTCCAAATCCCAATTATGGTACAAAGCCCAATTACCCAATTTTAGTAATTAGCCCAACATCATGATTACTTCGTTTTAAATAAGCATAATAATAACTTAGCTACGAGACATTAATGTAAAAAGGTTGAACATAACTTACAATGATTAAAAATAGCGTAGCGTTACACGGACAGAATTTCGACTTACACCCTTATAACATTCACTAACATACCCTTATTATTAGAATTATAATTAAAATTAAAATTAAAATATATATATATATATATATATATATATATATATATATATATATATATATATATATATATATATATATATATATATATATATATATATATATATATATTTATGTATGAATGAGGAGAAGAAAAAGATGATATTTTACGATCAGAATGCGCGAGCTTTATAGGGGGTTTCTGAATTTGGGGCTCCGCGACTCGCGGCCTTTTTGGCCTTCAAACTCCGCGAGTCGCGGAGTTTGAAATTACAGCTCAGATACTTTGGAGTCTTTCTTGCCGACGGATTTATAAATATATATAATATATTAAATAATTATAAGAATTATTTAAATATTATATTATATTTATGTGCATAGTTGATTTGTAATTTTTAGTCCGTTGCGTCGAGCGTTGAGAGTTGACTCATGTCCCGGTTCCGGATTTTCGAACGTCCTTGCGTACAATTTAATATCTTGTACTTTGCGTTTTGAATCTTGTACTCTTGTAATTTCGAGACGTTTCTTATCAATAATTGGAACCTTTTTGATTGTCTTTTGTACTTTTGAGCTTTTTGGTCGTTTGCGTCTTCAATTCGTCGAATCTGTATTTTGTCTTCACCTTTTATTATTTAAGCGAATATCACTTGTAAATAGAACAATTTCAACTAAAAGCTTGTCTTTCTTGAGGAATAATGCTATGAATTATATGTTCGTTTTTAGCATTATCAAATATTCCCACACTTGAGCGTTGCTTGTCCTCAAGCAATATTGTCTTGAAATACTAGAATCACTTCTTTATTCTTCACACTTTGTACATCAGTGATTTTCTATACGGCGGTATAAACAATGGTAGTAACGATATGGTTGACAGTCCCACATGACTATAAAAATTTAGATCCATTAAGGAAATTGGATCTTTATGAAAACATTTGATCTTTTAAAAATTAAATCTAGTTTTTACCCTAGATAAGTTTTCCGGGATAACCCTTTACCGGTGTTTGCAAAATATTTTTGTGGGTTTGGTGGGTTTCAGTTTTGAAAATTTTAGCTCAAAACTTATGGTTTTGTGTCACCCACTTGCTAACCTTGTATTTGGAAAGCAACATGTCCAGTTCACTTGTCCCGTATATTACCTTTCGGTAAACTACCGTCCGGTTGTAAAGGAAAGCGTTGAACAAGCAACTGTTAAGGCAATGTCCCCTGACATGCTTTTAATTATGGTCTATAACGTGTCGGATGCAATTACTATCCTTGGTAGGAGCAATAGTAAAGCTCACCCTTATAATTTTTCGGTATGGCACAAGGTCCCGTCTTTGACCACTATGCAACCACCGTTCTACGGTTGACACCCGTTTTAGTTCAGGTGACCTAATGAATTCCAGGTGAATTCCTAAGATTTTACGTTCAATGGTAATGAACGTATTGAAAATAGGGTTTTCAGAAAACAAATCGGTTTGTAATTTTGATCAAAATATTTTCTCGTTCAAGCTCAAGTTTAGATATCATTGAATTCCATGAGTTTGAATTCTCAATCTTTAAGGTCAATCTCTAGGATTGAGTAATATCAGTCTTAAAAGCTGATTTTTAATCTTTAAGGAGATTATCCTTTCTGGGGATCTGATTCATTAGTCTTATCCAGCTAATTTGCATGGTGCCCCCCATTGTACAAGATAAATCCTTCTCATGGTTAGGATAAATCTGACCACTTAGCGACCCTGTTTAATGCTGAGGTCCGTGGATTTCCTGCTGATTTTAGTGATGACTTTTCTAGATTTTTCGTCAACCTGCAGCTGGTCTGGACGACAACTTCATGACCTAAATCAAGAAGTGCGTTTCTTTTTCGGAAGACTTTACTTCCTTTTAATGATGGAATTGATTCATCGTGTAGATCCATCTCTTCTTTTCTTTTATCGGGTAAAACAGTTTAGTTTAGTCCAAAGCAAAAGTATTTTCAGTTATTTGTTACAGATATATGTGACATATGTTTAAGATAACTTGGTAAATTTTCCCACACTTGGCTTTTATTTTCCTTTTTATCGTCCTCTATTCCATTTTAAATGAATTTTAACATTTTGGTTTGTTTCTCAATTTATGTCCTTTCCGAGGTAACAATAATTTCGGTGTTAAAACCTAGTTTTATCGTTCATAAATATGTATAAACATGATTTTGAGTTCATTTAATTGAAAATTTTGAAAAATTTTACTAGAATTGGGTAGTCAGTATATAAGACCAGGGCTGTTCTTTATTATCAGAGAGCACTAGATTCTAATACAACTACTGCTTTACTAGTATTTTTAATGGTAGCCAAGTGTATAAAGTAAAAAATTTTAAAATCCGAAAGAATTTAACCCCTTCCCACACTTAAGATCTTGCAATGCCCTCATTTGCAAGAAATCAGGAATAATTTAAATTATTGAGGGTGATTTGTGTGAAAATGATTAAATTTTTACCAAAGTTTCCAAATATATTGGCGTTTGTTTGCTGAAAGATAAATGGTGCACATCATTTGTTCATTCAGTCTTGTTGTTATTTCACATATATTTTGCATCTTGTCGTCAAAATTAGTTGCTTTTGCTGAACTTAATGCCAGTCTTTGAAAATGCGTTGTTTTACCCTGTTGTATACATAAGATAAACTGCAAACATATATACATATTTTTGAAGTTTGGTATATTACCCCACATTCAAAAATTATTAAAATCTAAGAATAAAAGTTAGACAATTATAAAAACTATTACAATATTAACAAAAGTATTAAACGTATCAATCATTACAAATTACAAAATAAATAAAACTAAGTATACTAGGGATGATACTGGTACCAATAGGGGTTCCAGGCATAACCATAGGTGCTATAGAATGCTTCGGCAGGGTCATACGTAGGATACTGTGGCTGCATCTCTATAGACCAGGGAGGGAAGATGGGTTTCGGTGTAGGAATATAGTTTCTACCTATATGTTGGCAATGAGCTATGATTTGGTTCTGATGAACTTGCCAATCTTCAAATGCTCTCTGTCTAGCATTTTCGTACTCCTGAGAAGCTATAAACCTTTGCATTTCTTGCATCTCATTCCCCCCTCCTACATTACCTTGCTGTTGGTTTCTCTCAACCTGTGGATGTCTACCATGGTATGGTACTGCGGCGTTATTTCGCCTTTTCAAAACTTTCGCACCATGGTATACATTTAAACCTATAGTATCGCGGGGTTCTGGTTCTTCTACTAATAATCCCCCCCGACTTATATCCACACCGAGATATTCACCAATCAAAGTAATAAAAATACCACCTCCTATTATGCTATGCGGTCGCATCCCCCGAACCATAGCTGATAAATAATAACCCACACAATACGGTATACTTACAGCGCTTTATGGGTCTCGAATACACATATGGTAAAACAAATCCTGTTCATTTACCTTTTCCTTGTTTTTACCCCTTTGTGTAATCGAATTAGCTAAAAACCTATGAATCACTCTTAATTCGGCTCTATCTATATCCAAATAAGAGTAATTTCCCCCTTTGAAACGGTGATGGCTTGTCATTTGACTCCACACACCGTGTGTATCAAAATTTTCATCTATCTTTCTACCGTTTAGTATCAACCCTCTACAATCGGCAGATGCTAACTCCTCAGGCATATATATACGTAAAGCCTGAGCCATGTCCAGTAAAGACATGTGGCGCATCGAACCGCCTAACAAAAATCTAATAAAAGAACGATCGGTTAAACTAGCTACCCGATCATTCAACTCTATACTACATAACAATTCTTCACACCATACTTTATATACAGGTCTACGCATGGTGAATAAACGTACCCAGTCATTAAAAGAAGAATTACCATACCTCTGTACAAGTAATTCCCTAATTGGCCCGGCCAATTCTACAGCTTCTAAGGGTCCCCATTCTATGACCCTCGGTACCTCAACAACCTTAGAATGAAGAGTATGCAAACCCCTTTGATATTTTGGATAATCTATCCAAAGTCTGTCAAATCTCAGGTTCGGGTGCAACTCTTCCAAGTGCATATCGGAAAAGGTCATGACTGGATGAGGTATATCCTGCTTGTAGTAGTTATCCACCTCCTGTTGTTCCGCATTCTCAGCAGGAGCATTACGGGCTTGGGATGAAGATTCACCCCTTTCAGTCTGCAAAACACATCAAACACAATTTTTGTGCATCCAAATATGCATTAGTGTCAGCAAAATCATCAATCAAAATAATTACAATGACATTATCAATTTATATTAAACTTAAGCTTATTTTCACATTTTTATCAAATCTACACTTTTTCAAATAAGCATATACGAAAATGTTCGCCAAGTTCATAAGCATTCAACTCAAATAACATGTCAAAATAATCATTACTAGCAATTAAACAAGTTTCAAATGGCATTATCTTTCAAAAATCAAGTTCATGAATTTTAGACTTGAAAAAGTCCACTTTAATTCTCAAAATCATGTTTAGGCTCAAAGTTTGGATCATTTAACTACCTAAACATGTTACACTACTTAATTTAGCAACAATTCATGACAAAAATCGGCCATAACCTGTTTATATCAAAAAGCCCCAAATTTGCTCAAGAACACAAACCGTAGATTACTCAAAATTTGAAGTTTAAAGCTTCTAATCATGTTAAACAGCATCAATCTAGGTTATACAAGCATAATACATAAACAATTTAAGCCTAATTACACTAAAAAGCATCAAAATCAAATTGGGGAAAAAATGGCTCAAGAACACTAATTTCGGATTAAATGGTGTTTAGGTGTAGAAATTTACCGTTTTTCTTGAGTAATTCCTAGATAGCATCCTTCTCAACATGATTTTAGTAAAAAATTTGGTGATTAACGGTTAAAAATTGTGATTTTGGGGTGTATTTTTCGGGTATTTTCGAGCCGTTTTCGCAGTGTTTGTGTGTTTTGTGGGTTGGGACTGATCTGTTTCAGCTATATTTTTTTTCTGTAATCCGACCCCTCCGCGAGTCGCGTCATTTAAGCCTTCAAACTCCGCGACTCGCGGAATTTGCTTTTTTTTTTTTTTTTTTTTATAATCATTAACTTATAAAACAATTAAGTACTTAATTTTAAAATTTTGTTTCCCTTGTTATTTAGGACGAGGTCGTTTCGGATCGATGTCCTAGTCCGTCCCTCGACAAAATTTTAAAATTTATCTTTTTGTAGCGATTGTTTTAAAAGCTAAGATTTTTGGGGGTTTTTAATGTTTTTGGCATACTTTAATTCAATGAGATTAAAAATAATGATAATAAAAGTTCTCGTCCCTCTCTCGGGTAAAGCAATTTCGGTTCAAAGACCTAGTCTTCAACTTACGACGAATTTTAAAAATCATATTTTTAACTTAATGAGATAAAGTAAATTTTTGTTTTTAAATTCACACAACTTAAATATAAAATTCAAAATTTATATTAAAAATTCACACCAAACTTAAAATTTGAAATGCATAAAATTAAAAATTTATATTTTAAAAATTAAAAATTTACACCAAACTTAATTTAAAAATTTATAAATTCATACCAAACTTATATTAATTTTTTCAAATATTTACAATTTTAAATATATTGTTTTTACAAAGTTTACAATATTAATTTAAGATTTAAATATTAATTTTAAAAACATGGTAAAAATAAAATTAAAAATCTTTTTGGCTTTTTATCCCACTTTAGTCAATCAAATATTATCAAAAATATGCACCCCTCTTTTCGGTAAAGTAATTTCGGTTCCAAGACCTAATTTAACTCATGACGAATTTTTGAAATATTTTGGGTTGATTGTTTAAAGATATTTATACCTTAAGAATAAACGTTAAATTTCGCAGTGATGTAATAAATTTTTGAATGATATCAATAATTTCGGTCGCCAAACCTAATTTTATTCAATACCAATTTAATACTTTTTAGCTAACAAATTAGCGTTTATTATCAAAAGGTTAAAAATAAAATAAAATAAAATAAAAACTGTACAAACATACCTGTGAAATAGATTTCTTAGTTATATGATCTATCCCATTCATAAGATAGTCGGTTTAATTGGTTTTCCATAGCTACATAGGCGTAACCTCGAGCATTCAGTGTCTTTTCTTCTAAACATATGAATGGTCCGTCTCTGCATAAAGTAACAAATTCGGTATTTGAATAGGTTTGATTATTTGAACATTTACCTCCATGTGACCATTTTCCGCATTTGTGACATCTTTCTAGGTGTCGTGCTCTTCTTTTCGCTGCGGATTTTGATTTTCCTTTACCAAATTGTAACTTATTATCTTCGCATCTGGATTATTTTCTAACTCCGTCCATTCTTTCTCTGATTACTGATACTATTTCACTTGGTAGTATGTCATTATTTCTTTTAGTGATCAAAGCGTGTAGCATTAGACCATGGTTTAGTTCACAGGCAGTCTTCATTTTGTAAAAACCTAAAAAAATAAAAATTCAGAATGGGGGGAGAAGACTAGTTCTTTAGGGTCTGCTAGGGAAAGACCATTCGGGTTCCATTTTCGAGAACTATATGAAAACAGATAATCTAACTCTAACAGAAATACATATTATCCTTTAAAGACTTGATTCTCCCCACACTTA
This sequence comes from Rutidosis leptorrhynchoides, assembly GCF_046630445.1. Classification (NCBI taxonomy): domain Eukaryota; kingdom Viridiplantae; phylum Streptophyta; class Magnoliopsida; order Asterales; family Asteraceae; genus Rutidosis; species Rutidosis leptorrhynchoides. The sequence goes on from NC_092334.1 coordinate 323,080,445, forward strand.
GTTAGCTGTGGTGTCGAAATTGTGATTAACTTCGTTGTCGACTTCCATCGGACCATGTATGTAATGTTTAACTCTGTGACCATTAACTTTAAATTCAATCCCATTTGAATTTATCAATTCTATCGTTCCGTATGGGAAAACTCTTTTGACTATGAATGGTCCAGACCATCTTGATTTCAATTTTCCAGGAAATAGCTTAAATCGTGAATTGAAAAGAAGAACTCTGTCTCCTTCTTTAAATTCTTTTGAACTTCTGATTCTTTTATCATGTCATTTCTTCGTTCTTTCTTTATAGATTAACGAATTATCGTATGCTTCATGTCTTAATTCTTCTAATTCGTTTAGTTGACTTAATCGTAGACGTCAGGCTTCATGTAAATCAAGATTACATGTCTTCAAAGCCCAAAATGCTTTGTGTTCAATTTCTACTGGAAGATGACATGCTTTTCCATAAACAAGTCTAAAAGGTGTGGTTCCAATTGGAGTTTTGTAGGCTGTTCTAAAAGCCCAGAGTGCATCCTCCAATTTAATGGACCATTCCTTCAGATTTGATCCTACGATTTTCTCTAGAATACGTTTTAAAGCTCGGTTGGTATTTTCAACTTGTCCACTTGTTTGTGGATGATATGTGGTGGAGATTTTATGAGTTACTCCATATCTTTTAAGAACTTTCTCAAGTTGATTATTACAGAAATGAGTACCCCGATCACTTATTAAAGCTTTCGTTAGTTGTGAGAGCTTGTGCTTCCGCCCATTTAGATACATAATCAATGGCTACGAGTATATATAGATTATTATGAGATTTTGGAAATGGACCCATAAAGTCAATACCCCAAATGTCAAATACTTCACATACTTGGATGACATTTTGTGGCATTTCATCACGTTGACTTATTTTTCCGGCCCTTTGACATGCATCACAGGATTTGCAAAGAAGGTGTGCGTCTTTGTAAATTGTAGGCCAATAGAATCCAGCATCATAAACTTTTCTTGCTGTTAGTTGAGGCCCATAATGCCCTCCTGTTGGTCCTGTGTGACAATGGTTTAAAATTTTACTAGCTTCATCTCCAAATACACATCGGCGTATTATTCCATCGGGACAACTTTTAAACAGATGTGGATCTTCCCAGAAATAGTGTTTTATGTCACTGAAGAATTTCTTTCGTCTTTGGTACGATAATCCTTTTTCAAGGAATCTACATACTAAATAATTTGCATAGTCTGCAAACCATGGGATTTCTTTATAATCTATCTTCAATAGATATTCATCAGGAAAGTTGTCTTGTATGGCTGATTCATTTAGAACTTCTAATTCGGGATTTTCAAGACGAGAAAGATGATCAGCGGCGAGATTTTCTGCTCCTCTTTTATCTCGGATTTCAATATCAAATTCTTGTAAGAGTAAGATCCAACGGATTAATCTTGGTTTAGCATCTTGTTTTGAAAATAGGTATCTAAGAGCAGAATGGTCGGTATAGACCACCGTTTTTGCTAGAACGAGATATGATCGAAATTTGTCAAAAGCAAAGACAATAGCAAGGAGTTCTTTTTCAGTAGTTGTATAGTTCGTTTGTGCTCCTTGTAACGTCTTACTAGCATAATATATAGGTTGAAATCTTTTTTCAATCCTTTGTCCTAAAACGGCTCCCATTGCAAAATCACTTGCATCGCACATTAGTTCAAATGGTAGATTCCAATTTGGTGTTATCATGATCGGCGCATTAGTGAGTTTTTCTTTAAGAATATTAAAAGATTTGATACACTCATCTGAAAAGATGAATGGAGCATCCTTTTCTAGGAGTTTATTCATAGGAGTGGCAATTTTAGAAAAATCTTTTATGAAACGTCGGTAAAACCCGGCATGCCCTAGAAAACTCCTAACTCCTCTAACATTGGTGGGATGTGGAAGTTTAGCAATTACATCTACTTTAGCTCTATCCACTTCAATTCCTTCTTTTGAAATTTTATGTCCAAGAACGATGCCTTCTTTAACCATGAAATGGCATTTTTTCCCAATTAAGTACTAGATTTGATTTTTTGCATCTAATTAGCATTCGTTCCAGATTAACTAAACATGATTTAAATGTATCACCGAAGACTGAAAAGTCATCCATGAATACTTCCATGCATTCTTCTATCATGTCGTGACAAATCGCCATCATACACCTTTGAAAGGTTGCAGGGGCGTTGCAAAGTCCAAATGGCATGCGTTTGTAAGCAAAAGTACCATAAGGGCACGTGAATGTGGTTTTCTCTTGATCTTCGGGTGCTATTGGAATTTGAAAATATCCGGAAAATCCATCTAGAAAACAATAGTAACTATTTCCGGCTAATCTTTCCAACATTTGATCTATGAAAGGTAAGGGAAAGTGATCTTTTCTGGTGGCGTCAATTAATTTTCTATAATCAATACATACACGCCATCCTGTTACAGTCCTAGTAGGAATAAGCTCATTTTTTTCATTTGTAATGACAGTCATGCCACCCTTCTTAGGCACGCATTGAACTGGGCTTACCCATGGACTATCAGAAATTGGATATATCAAACCTGCATCTAGCAGTTTAATAATCTCTTTCTTAACTACATCTTGCATATTAGGATTTAGTCTTCGTTGGCGTTGCACATATGTTTTATGACCTTCTTCCATAAGGATTTTATGTATGCAATACGAAGGACTTATTCCTTTAATATCATGAATCTTCCATGCAATGGCTGGTTTATGAGCTCTCAACATAGAAATGAGTTGTGATTTCTCATTTTCAGTAAGAGAAGACGATATTATTACAGGTAATTCAGATTCACCATGTAAATAAGCGTATTCCAAATGTTTTGGAAGTGGCTTTAACTCTAATTTCGGAGGTTCTTCTATCGATGATTTATATCGATATCTGTCTTCTTCTTTTAGCATTTGAATTTCTTCTGTTGTTGGTTCATATCCATTAGCTATAAGTGTAGCTAACATTTCAGCTTCATCAATTGGTTCATTACCTTCTCCTAAAGAACATTCTCCTGTTCCTTGTAATTCTGGAAATTCTTCTAATAATTCTGCATGTGCATCTATAGTTTGAATATAATAACATGTATCATCTGCAGATTGTGGTTGTTGCATTGCTCTATCAACTGAAAAGGTAACACTCTCATCTTCTATACTTAGGGTCAATTTCTTACCGAACACGTCTATCATTGCTTTAGCCGTGTTTAAGAATGGTCTTCCTAATATGAGAGGAACTTGAGAATCTTCTTCCATGTCCAGAACAACAAAATCTACTGGAAATACTAAAGTACCAACTTTAACTAGCATGTTCTCCATTATCCCTCTAGGATATTTTATTGATCTATCGGCTAGTTGTATGCTTATTCTGGTTGGTTTCAATTTTCCAAGGTCTAGTTTAGCGTATAGTGAATACGGCATTAGATTTATACTAGCACCTAAGTCTGCCAATGCTTCTATTGAACTAAGACTACCCAGAAAACATGGAATTGTGAAACTTCCTGGATCAGATAGTTTTTCTGGTATCTTATTCAACAGCACTGCTGAACAATTAGCATTCATAGTAACAGCCGAGAGTTCTTCCATTTTCTTTCTATTTGAGATTAGATCTTTCAAGAATTTAGCATATCTAGGCATTCCTGAAATCACATCAATGAAAGGAAGATTTACATTTATCTGTTTAAACATATCCAAGAATTTGGATTGCTCAGCTTCAAGTTTTTCTTTCTTCATTTTACTCGGGTAAGGAAGTGGTGGTTGGTATGGTTTAACATAAGGTTTAGCCTTAGCTGTGTTATTTTCATTAACCTTTTCAACTACCGGTTCTTTTTCCTTATCTTGATCAGGTTGTGGTTCTTGTGGAGTAGGAATGGCTTCATCAGAAGTTACAGGTATTTCAGGTGGTTTAAGTGTTGTACCACTTCTTGTGGTAATGGCTTTAGCTGTTTCATTCCGGGGGTTAGCATTTGTATCACTAGGTAGACTTCCCGGTTTTCTTTCACCTATTAACCTTGCTAGGTTACTTACTTCTTGTTCCAGATTTTGAATAGAAGCTTGTTGATTTCTAAATGCTTGAGCATTTTGTTCATTAGTTTGTTTCTGAGATGTGAAAAACTGCGTTTGAGTTTCAACTAGCTTCGTCATCATATCTTCTAAATTCGGCTTTTTATCATCGGTTTGTTGTGGTGGTTTGTTTTGAAAATTAGGTTTTTGCTGATTGTAAGTATTATTGGATACTTGTTGATTGCTAGGACCTTGTTGGTTGTTGTATGGAATATTTCGGTTATAATTCTGGTTTTGATTGTAAATCGGTCTTGGCGGTTGATAATTATTCTGATAATTATTTCCAGGCCTTTGGTTTATGTATGAAATATTCTCTCTTTGTTCCATTGTTAATTCAATACTGAGACAATCTTTAGTCAAATGTGGTCCTCCACACTGCTCACAACTAATTCGTATTGAGTGAATATCCTTAGTCATCTTTTCCATTCGTCTTTCCACAGCATCTATCTTTGCGGAAATGGAATCTAAGTCATGGCTAGAATCGGCTCTAGCTGCTTTAGATGATCTAACGATGTCTTTTTCTTGGTGCCACTCATGTGAGTGGGAAGCAGTGTTATCAATAATTTTGTAAGCATCAGTTTCGGTTTTCTTCATAATAGAACCACCAGCTGCTATATCTATGTCTTTTCTTGTAGTGATGTCGCATCCTTGGTAGAATATTTGTACTATTTGATAGGTGTCTAAACCATGTTGAGGACATCCTCTTAATAACATTCCATATCTTGTCCACGCCTCATATAGAGTTTCATTTGGTTTCTGTGTGAACGTAACAATTTCTGCTTGAAGTCTTACGGCTTTAGATGCAGGAAAGAATTGTTTAAGAAATTTGTCAACTAAAACATCCCATGTATCAATCGCCCCTTCAGGTAACGATTCCAACCAATCTTTGGCTTCTCCCTTTAAAGTCCAGGGAAATAACATGAGATATATCTGTTCATCCTCCACTTCTCGGATTTTAAATAGTGTGCAGATCCTATTAAAGGTACGTAGATGTTCATTTGGATCTTCCTTCGGCGCACCACTAAATTGGCATTGATTAGTCACCATGTGTAGAATTTGTCCTTTGATTTCATAATCTGGCGCATTAATGTCTGGATGAGTAATTGCGTGACCTTGGCCAGTGCGTTTAGCTCTCATTCGGTCTTCCATACTTAAAGGTTCCAGATTCTCCATAATTGAATTTGTTGAATCGGAATCACTAGAGGATTCTGATTTAATGGTTCGTTCCTCAACAATCTCTGTTTGAATGATTGGTGGTTCCGGAGGAAAGTTTAATGGTTCAGGATCTACGAACCGTTCCTGAATATTCTCCGGATTCTCAATTGTGAGGTTGGGTTCAAAAAATGGATTATCGGAAATTTGAACTGAAGTACTTGGTCGACTGGATGACGATTCTAAAGAAAAATCAACGGCGGTTATATTTGCTAAATGTCTTGATCTAGTTACAGGTGGTGAACGTACAAAAGGTGGTGAACGTCTTGCTCGGTGCATTCACTGAATATCCTATTAGTTTTTTAAAAGGAAAGAAAAATTATAATAAGTTATCCAACCAATAGACTTTTCTGATTTTGCCCACGTTTCGAATAGCCAAAAGATGCAGCAGAGGGGCAGGATTCGTTTGGTCTCAATATAATTGAGGAGTGTTTGGCTCCAATAACCCGGTCCACGTACAAATCCAACTATTACTACGAACCAGAAAATTTTAATGTCTATTAATTTAACCACTTAAAATAAATTTTCGTAATTTTAAGAAATTTAGATAAGAAGTAGAATAAAAATCTATGTCCTAAAACTAGAATAGCGAGAAATAAGAAAGAAAAAGAGTTCGTCGGAAAAAGGTTGAAAAAGAAAAATGGTTGAAAAATAAAAGGTGACGGAAAAATAAAAGAAACTTATAAAAACTTAAAAATACTTGACTAACCTAACCTTATTACTACAACTAACTTAAAATTATAATCGCAAATTGAGATTACTAATTGGAATGATAATTGGTACATAGTAAAAGGTGTCTAAAAATATTAAAGCTTACAGGAAAAACTATATCCCAAATGGAAATAACTTAAAAAGAAACTAAAACTTAAAAAGGCGTCGCAAAATTCTAAAGTACCTAAATCTTAATCTAAGAAAAAGCACTTAAGGAATTCTACGGCAAAGCCTAAAAATCTAGAAGTAAGAAATAACTATGGCAAAAACTAAGTTTAAAACTAAATATGAGCGAAAAATACAAATATTACGCTACAATGATTTACAAAAAGTTGTAAAAAGTACAATTTTTATAAAAATATTATTTTTATATTATTTATTTAATAAAACTACTAATTTTACAATTTAATTAAACTAATTAAACTAAATAAAACAAATTAAATAAAAAGAAATTTTAAAATAAAACTTAATTTTAATAATAATTGATAATTAGGGTTTTATATTAATAATTATTATAATTACCCGTAATTAATGCTTGATTAGGGTTCTGGTCAGCTGTGTCAGATGGTCTCCGCGACTTGCGGTATTCAAAGCTTCAAACCCCGCGACTCGCGGGGATCCAAAATTCAGCTGACAGGTTATTTAAATTCGACGCGTTTTTCTTTATTTATTTATTTTTTTTTTCTGTTTTTAATTGTTCTGTTAAAAAAAAATATGTGTATAAAAACTTATATTTTAAAAACTTAAATAAAATAGAACTACTTTATAATTTTAATAAATAAAATGCTTAAAACTAGATTTATATATATTTTTTATGTTTTTAAATAAAAACAAAATACTTAAATAAAACTTATGTTTTTATAAAATAAAAATAAAGAAACTTTATAAAACTTAAATATTTAACAAAATCTTAAAAATACTTATATTTTTGTTTTTCTTTTTATATTTTCGAATATTTAAAACGTATTTTTATAAAAGCGACTTTTAATAGAAGTAAATTAAAAATCTCTTTTTTTTTTTGTGTAGCGTTGCGCTTCCGGCTTTTAAGAGATTCCCCGGCAGCGGCGCCAAAAATTACTTGATGTCAAAGCTAAGGAGTATAAAATACTATTAAATTTTTGCAGGAAATACTATTAAATACGATACAATTTTACACAAGATATTTATTTATTTAGAGAACGGATATACTTAAACCTTGCTACAACACTTATAGGCAGTGTACCTAATCGTACAGTAGTGTAGTTTTTAGTAAGTCCGGTTCGTTCCACAGGGAATCTTTTTAAACAAAGCTTAACGCTATATTAGTGTACTTTTATAAAAATACAAATATATATATATATATAAGTAATATTATTATTATAAAGGGGGGTTTTTACCGTTTAATGACCGGTTTGTCGATTTTAAAACTTTAGTCGCAGTTAAAATCAAATGTAAAATATTAAAAATAAATACAAGACTTAAATTAAAGCATAAAGTAAATAACGATAATGAAATTGCGAATAATAAAAGTGAGATAAAATAAACTTGCGATAATTAAAAAGTACGATAATTAAAAGTGCAATTAAATAACAATAAAGAAAAATGCGATAATTAGAAGTGCAATTAAATATAAAATAAAGGAAATTAAATATGAAATAAAAGAATTATGCTTATTTAAACTTCCGTAATCATGATGTTTGACGTGTTGATTTTAGTTTTATGCCCATGGGTTAATTGTCCTTTGTCCTGGATTATTTAATATGTCCGTCTGGTTTTTGTCCATAACAGTCCATCAGTCATAAATATAAAGTGCGAGTGTCCTCGTCAAATTATTCTTATACCCGAAGTTAAATATTCCAACTAATTGGGGATTTAAACTGTAACAAGATTTTAATACTTTGTTTAATAATTACACCAGGTTGTCGACTGAGTGTAACCCAAGGTTTTAATATTTTGTTATCAATTATACCAAGTGTCCTTTGTACATAATTTCACCCCTGTTTTAATTATTCTAGTGGCTATTAATCCATTCCCGTGTCCGGTTAGATGAACGATTATTCGTACATATAAATTCCCCGCCCATCGTGTCCGATTGAGTGTATATGGTAATTTATAGGGACGCCCAATTGTAAATCTTTATATTAACATTAACAAACTATCATTTAGTTAAACAAATATAAAGCCCATTAATAGCCCATAGTCTAATTTCCACAAGTGTCGTTCTTTTGTCCAAACCCCAATTATGGTACAAAGCCCAATTACCCAATTTTAGTAATTAGCCCAACATCATGATTACTTCATTTTAAATAAGCATAATAATAACTTAGCTACGAGACATTAATGTAAAAAGGTTGAACATAACTTACAATGATTAAAAATAGCGTAGCGTTACACGGACAGAATTTCGACTTACACCCTTACAACATTCGCTAACATACCCTTATTATTAGAATTATAATTAAAATTAAAATTAAAATATAAATATATATATATATTTTACGTATGAATGAGGAGAAGAAAAAGATGATATTTTACGATCAGAATGCGCGAGCTTTATAGGGGGTTTCTGAATTTGGGGCTCCGCGACTCGCGGCCTTTTTGGCCTTCAAACTCCACGAGTCGCGGAGTTTTAAATTACAGCTCAGATACTTTGGAGTCTTTCTTGCCGACGGATTTATAAATATATATAATATATTAAATAATTATAAGAATTATTTAAATATTATATTATATTTATGTGCATAGTTGATTTGTAATTTTTAGTCCGTTGCGTCGAGCGTTGAGAGTTGACTCATGTCCCGGTTCCGGATTTTCGAACGTCCTTACGTACAATTTAATATCTTGTACTTTGCGTTTTGAATCTTGTACTCTTGTAATTTCGAGACGTTTCTTATCAATAATGGGAACCTTTTTGATTGTCTTTTGTACTTTTGAGCTTTTTGGTCGTTTGCGTCTTCAATTCGTCGAATCTGTCTTTTGTCTTCACCTTTTATTATTTAAACGAATATCACTTGTAAATAGAACAATTTCAACTAAAAGCTTGTCTTTCTTGAGGAATAATGCTATGAATTATATGTTCGTTTTTAGCATTATCAAAGCTCCCGGAGCTGTCATACACAATCACTTGAGATGTCGTACACGCGACAACCCCGCACCTTCATACGACATATCACAACTAACAGCCCTTTATTGTTCGCAAAGCGAACTCCACCAAAGTCCTACGTACGCCTCTAAGCCAAGGCATATGCCACTCCGTTTAATCAGTCGTGCATCTCAGTCGAGATCACCTGAACTTCCACGCAACGAACCTTCATCAACAATTTCTCACTCTCATTGAGAAAAGTGAGCAATCCGACACAATAATTTCATCGACCGGAATATCAACACTTCATCATAACCTTCGGCCTAATCAACCATTAAGTCCATCATCGGCTCACCGGTCATCTTTACCCATCCATCACTTAAGAGCAACAAGATTCGTCCATCCGTCACTTCATAAGAAGTATTTACCACAATGCTCTTAAACTTCGACTTTCTTAACCTCGAATTACTATCACCCGTGATCACTATTATAATATTTGATGCTTCCAAGGGTATCTCATAGGCACCCTAAGCACGAAGTGATCACACCATTACCAGAGTTGAACATCACACTAGCAGGTATAAGGGGGCACCTGACGCAGTATCATGTAGACTCCCACCACAATCTACCAAGATTTAGAAACTCGATCTTTGGGTTCCATACACCCGATGTCACCCGTCTCTCCGCAATATTGACCGAAGTCATACCTACCCGACAACCTTACGGTTTATTATCTTATAAAAATTTACTAGCGATCACACGTTACCCATAATTCCACAAAGCCAAACGATATATCCTAATGAAGCCCTTCATCTAACACTAAGGAGATGCTCAGAACACAAAGTCTTACACCCTTCCACATATCGGCACAACCACAACAACATGAGATATTCCGTTTGATATGTTCCCCTATAATCCACAATATACTAACACACTAACGCAACCATTGTCATATAGGTCCAACTCCCATGATTTTAATGACCCGAAGACTCCTTGATTCGCCAATTCCAAGGCTACCCACAACAAGAATCCTTACGTGATTCTCTAACCACACACTCTACCTAGTGTAACCCAATTCTACAATCATTAGACTCGTTGCATCCCATTACGGAATTTAAGTCCTCGACGCACTCACATGCACACATTAATCGGTCATGCTAGTTACGATGGGTAACTACAACTAAAGACAACCTCAATAGTGCACCCACTACTTAGTGTGACTAAGCACGCACCATAATCGTGAGTTTTCTCACTCACCTTAACTAACCGAAACCACCGTAACACTTCCTGACTCACAATGAACTTGATGTGACAATAAGCACATCTCCTGAGACAACTATATCCTGAGAACCAATAAAAGATTCCTAATTCGTCCTGATCTACCCCCAACCATGCCACGTTTCCTCTGTTCGATACTCGTCATGTCATGCTTGGTGTTAAGATACACTTTCGTGATAATGGTGATCAGTCACTATTATAATTGTGTACCTTACCATTTTCACATGGTCACGCAAAGTACTTTACCCGGACTGACGCAACATTCACACAAAAAACACGCAATAACTCCTAGTACCCGAATCACAAAAGTCCTTACCGTGAACTTGATTACTCATATCTTAGCATAGCTATTACAATAAGCGTTGCCTGACATCTTCTGTAAATTCTTCCGTAACTTATGGGATTTTGGTATTATATATACATATGAAAATTATGTATTGAAGGATACCAACCTAAGTCCTATAATCTATCTCCAATCAAAAAACATTTCCCTGATTATACAAGATGGATCCCACAACTAGTTCGACTTCCTCGAATTCCGATAGCTCTTCCGACATGGATTTCTACCTGAGCTCCGAAAGCAGTGTAACCAGAATGGATCAACCAATTAGCCATCATCTATTCTGGATGAAATGGGGATGGGTTCGTAGTCGAATTGATCAATGGAGAAGAGAAGAAGGTGATCCTTTCCATCCACCAAATTTCCACTTGGCGAAGAACCTGATGCACTTACCGGCGAACCAATCCGGAACATCATTTTCACCCTCATTTCCAGAATAGCTCGCAACGATTACATAATATCTACTATTCTAAATCTTATTCATCCCCTTATTCAAACCGCCAATCATCCCAGAGTAATAGAAGAAGTCAAGAGCTTCACGCTCGAGTAGTGGCTTTGGAGAATATGATGCACAACTTGCAGACATCACAGGCACCACCAATATCAGCAGCAACCGTACCACCAGCATCAGCAGCAACAGTACCATCGATAACAACATCAACAGTACCATTACCACTACCAACAACATCCGCATCGCAAGCCTCAACTTCACAATTTGTCCCACGAGCATCAACGTCATACGTACCATAGATACCAAGGAGTATCAACAACACTAAACTATGAAGTATTGATTCCTCACTTTATTGAAGAAATATTCTGCAGAGAATATGTAGTTTCTAAAAGTTTTAAAGATTATTCATTTCTAATTCCAGCAGAAAAATCAAATGAGCTTAATATTATATTAACTCATTAAATTCCTAGTTACATCTGAAGAAGATATATATGTACGTATGTATTCATAATGATTGTAATGAAAAATTCTTTTGTACAAACTATTAATTGTGAAAATATTTTAACGGGTAGGTAATACTAGAGAAATATTTAGATTTCACATTATTAAGTTACACTGTACATTCTTCAATTATGATTCAACAATCATTAACTATACTCACTACTTTCACAATGATATACATTTTTTCATAGAAATCAGAACAACCATTCTCATTCAAATTCAAATACATATTATGATTTTAACAGATCAGAATCCAAGTCAAGATATAACAAATAGCATCACTCTTAGATTCCTACATCTTTCAAAACCATACTTTGAATTCAACACTGTACTAGAGCATCACTTTTATTCATAAAACCTGGAAAAATATTCGTATCATTCAAAATTCTAGAACATCATATGTATATTGACGATTAAAATCTGCGTTCAAACCCTTCGTGATTCTTGAAAACACCTCAATTAAGAAACAATCGAGAGGATGATCCAACCACATATTATCTACGAAAAGAAAGATCTATGCATATAGTCATACACCTGGAAAACTCTCGAAAACTAAGTAACAGTTTAACACGAATCTGTGCTAGATCTTTTAGCATTGTTGTTACCGGAAATAACCTTGCAATCCATTTTCAAAGTATCCAGTTTTATCACACTTTCAACAAGTCAACTTCAACTTTTCGTTCGGATCAGTCTTATTATAACATTGATATATACGTTTTTATTACCGGGGATACTTTTATATTCCACTATATTAACAGTAAACGTACCAACAACTTCATTGCTCTTTAGCTTAAGCCTCTCCAAAAAATCACTATATTTATTCATTGAAACCCTATCATGTACTCATTTGCATCTTGTAACAGTAGTTACCATACCAAATACCGGTAAGCTTCAATCATTATTCTCGAATTTCGCAGCGTTTCTATGTCAAAAATTATATATATACATATAACATCTATCTCTTGGACTTATGTTCTTCAATTATGAATTTCTGAAAAGCACCCAAATCTGCGAATCAATTCTCGAAGTTTTGAAAAAGCTGGCGAATAAGCAAAAACCGTAGACGACTTTAACAGTCAAAAGTTTGATAATAAAGAATGGCAGGTTGGCAAGGCTTAGAAAAAGGAGAAATTTTAGAAGTGAAAAACGGATTGAGCAAACCATGAAGGAGGCTGTGAACAAATCACAAGCATTAAACCTGTATTCAAAGAATCCAGATGATTCAGTATCTGATGAAATCTTCAGCGAATACTTTGCTCTTTACTTATTCTAAATACTTGCATAAAAATATTCTTCATCATCCTCTGATCTCAGATATTTTAAAATTCTAAGATATCATCGTATCTTTCAGTATAAATATCCTCGATATTTATGAAGATATCTTCATAAATATTCTTGTCCGAAATTATTTATCTCTTTCGCTATCAGTGTTAAATCATAAAGGAAACTGTTTTAGTTTCTAAACTTCTGAAACCTTCTAGTTTAAATTATGAATGTTTTTGGAGAAGTGTTGGGAATTGAAGCATGAGTCAGTATAATATAATGATGTCTGGCTAACGTGGTTATATTACAGTAAGTCATGCTGAATTTCTAATGGAACGTGAAGAGTCACAGATCATACCTTCATCAAGTACCATGTTACATAACTCTTTCATTCTATTTAACCTCTAAACATATCAAGAACATATTTTCTTGATAGTTCTATTTTTTTCCGTAGTTTCTGGTAATTTAACAAATCAGATCGTACTATTACAAGTTCTTTCTTAGAACATTAGTTATGTTCATCCAAAACTTCATACCTACGAATTCTGGATGATTACTTGCCTTACTTAAAAACCAAGAAGAGAAAATGTAAGACCCGAATATTTTATTGTACTTATGTGTGTATAAGTTATTCAAGTTGTGGGGTTTAGGTTGTATTTAATTAAAAGGCAAAAGAAGCTGAACTTGGCATTTGGCGCGCCGCGCGGCCTTATTGCGCGCCGCGCCATTACGGGCTGACAGCTCACTTTGTTTTTAATTAGATATTTTGAGGGCAATTGGGTAAATTCACTTGAGGGCCGACCTTAAGGCCCTAGATCAGTTTTGAGGAGCCTCATAACTCGAATTTCATTTACTTCACTTCTTCCAATTTAGTTTCTAGAGAGAGAGAGAGAGATTCTTAGTGAGGGAAAGCTTGAATCAAGGAAGAAGGAGGCGATTTCGGATCAAAGTGCGGGTATTAAAGTTGTTCATCTTTCCTCTAGCTACGTTTTGATCATAGTGGTATACTCTAATCTTGATTTCCTTGTTTAATTTGTAAAAGGGTTAGAGTTAGGGTTAATGATGAACTTAAAATCCATTTGTGGGTGAATGGGGTGTTTTTGGATGAATTTGGGTCATGAAGACTCAAAAATGACTAACTAGGGTTTTCAAGTGTTAGATTGATGATTATGAACTTAATTGGTTAGTTAAAGTACTAGAACACTTTAATGATATGTAAATGGGTGTTATTGGGTATGGATGACCCAAATGGGTGTGTTGACTTTGAAATGGGTCAAATGAGTCTTTAATGACCTAAGCGGCCTAGCAAGTATGAAAACGAGTTAGCCTTGTGACCTAAGTGTATTTTAAACCCATCTTGACGAATGATTAGGGTTTTGGTGTGTGTTGACCCAATTTAGGGTTAAGGGTGCAAATGGTTTGAAATTGCACCATGGGTCAAAATAGCTTAGAATGGTGAAAGGGTTTGGTTGACCGACTTGAGTTTGCGTTTGATTATATGTATAATGTGATAGGTACGTTACTTTGAGGTTTCGCAAGCTCGGGTATCTTTTCACAAGACTTTGAGGTGAGTGGAATAATTATATGCGTATGTATATAATGTATCTATTTGTTGTAGCGTGAAATGTGTAGTGTCGAGGTGCTAAGACACCATGTTTCACGTGAAGAGTGTAGCATCAAGGTGTTAAGATGCCACTCGGGTGTAGCATCGAGGTGTTAAGATGCCACCTAGATGAAATGTCCCGTTCTTATTGATTAAAAACGTTCCATATTAATTGATTTCGTTGCGAGGTTTTGACCTCTATATGAGACGTTTTTCAAATACTGCATTCATTTTTAAAACAAACCATAACCTTTATTTCATAAATAAAGGTTTAAAAAGCTTTACGTAGATTATCAAATAATGATAATCTAAAATATCCTGTTTACACACGACCATTACATAATGGTTTACAATACAAATATGTTACATCGAAATCAGTTTCTTGAATGCAGTTTTTACACAATATCATACAAACATGGACTCCAAATCTTGTCCTTATTTTAGTATGCAACAGCAGAAGCTCTTAGTATTCACCTGAGAATAAACATGCTTTAAACGTCAACAAAAATGTTGGTGAGTTATAGGTTTAACCTATATATATCAAATCGTAACAATAGACCACAAGATTTCATATTTCAATACACATCCCATACATAGAGATAAAAATCATTCATATGGTGAACACCTGGTAACCGACATTAACAAGATGCATATATAAGAATATCCCCATCATTCCGGGACACCCTTCGGATATGATATAAATTTCGAAGTACTAAAGCATCCGGTACTTTGGATGGGGTTTGTTAGGCCCAATAGATCTATCTTTAGGATTCACGTCAATTAGGGTGTCTGTTCCCTAATTCTTAGATTACCAGACTTAATAAAAAGGGGCATATTCGATTTCGATAATTCAACCATAGAATGTAGTTTCACGTACTTGTGTCTATTTTTTAAATCATTTATAAAACCTGCATGTATTCTCATCCCAAAAATATTAGATTTTAAAAGTGGGACTATAACTCACTTTCACAGATTTTTACTTCGTCCGGAAGTAAGACTTGGCCACTGGTTGATTCACGAACCTATAACAATATATACATATATATCAAAGTATGTTCAAAATATATTTACAACACTTTTAATATATTTTGAAGTTTTAAGTTTATTAAGTCAGCTGTCCTCGTTAGTAACCTACAATTAGTTGTCCACAGTTAGATGTACAGAAATAAATCGATAAATATTATCTTGAATCAATCCATGACCTAGTGTATACATATCTTAGTATTGATCACAACTCAAACTATATATATTTTGGAATCAACCTCAACCCTGTATAGCTAACTCCAACATTCACTTATAGAGTGTCTATGGTTGTTCCAAAATATATATAGATGTGTCGACATGATAGGTCGAAACATTGTATACGTGTCTATGGTATCTCAAGATTATATAATATACAATACAAGTTGATTAAGTTATGGTTGGAATAGATTTGTTACCAATTTTCACGTAGCTAAAATGAGAAAAATTATCCAATCTTGTTTTACCCATAACTTCTTCATTTTAAATCCGTTTTGAGTGAATAAAATTGCTATGGTTTCATATTAAACTCTATTTTATGAATCTAGACAGAAAAAGTATAGGTTTGTAGTCAGAAAAATAAGTTACAAGTCGTTTTTGTAAAGGTAGTCATTTCGGTCGAAAGAACGACGTCTAGATGACCATTTTAGAAAACATACTTCCACTTTGAGTTTAACCATAATTTTTGGATATAGTTTCATGTTCATAATAAAAATCATTTTCCCAAAATAACAACTTTTAAATCAAAGTTTATCATAGTTTTTAATTAACTAACCCAAAACAGCCCGCGGTGTTACTACGACGGCGTAAATCCGGTTTTACGGTGTTTTTCGTGTTTCCAGGTTTTAAATCATTAAGTTAGCATATCATATAGATATATAACATGTGTTTAGTTGATTTTAAAAGTCAAGTTAGAAGGATTAACTTTTATTTGCGAACAAGTTTAGAATTAACTAAACTATGTTCTAGTGATTACAAGTTTAAAACTTCGAATAAGATAGCTTTATATGTATGAATCGAATGATGTTATGAACATCATTACTACCTTAAGTTCCTTGGATAAACCTACTGGAAATGAGAAAAATAGATCTAGCTTCAAAGGATCCTTGGATGGCTTGAAAGTTCTTGAAGCAGAATCATGACACGAAAACAATTTCAAGTAAGATTTCCACTCGAAATAAGATTGTTATAGTTATAGAAATTGAATCAAAGTTTGAATATGATTATTACCTTGTATTAGAAATATAACCTACTATAAGTAACAAAGGTTTCTTGATCTTGGATGATTACTTGGAATGGATTTAGAAAACTTGGAAGTAAACTTGCAATCTTGGAAGTATTCTTGATTTTATGAAACTAGAACTTTTGGAATTTATGAAGAACACTTAGAACTTGAAGATAGAACTTGAGAGAGATCAATTAGATGAAGAAAATTGAAGAATGAAAGTGTTTGTAGGTGTTTTTGGTCGTTGGTGTATGGATTAGATATAAAGGATATGTAATTTTGTTTTCATGTAAATAAGTCATGAATGATTACTCATATTTTTGTAATTTTATGAGATATTTCATGCTAGTTGCCAAATGATGGTTCCCACATGTGTTAGGTGACTCACATGAGCTGCTAAGAGCTGATCATTGGAGTGTATATACCAATAGTACATACATCTAAAAGCTGTGTATTGTACGAGTATGAATACGGGTGCATACGAGTAGAATTGTTGATGAAACTGAACGAGGATGTAATTGTAAGCATTTTTGTTAAGTAGAAGTATTTTGATAAGTGTCTTGAAGTCTTTCAAAAGTGTATGAATACATATTAAAACACTACATGTGTATACATTTTAACTGAGTCGTTAAGTCATCGTTAGTCGTTACTTGTAAATGTTGTTTTGAAACCTTTAGGTTAACGATCTTGTTGAATGTTGTTAACCCATTGTTTATTATAACAAATGAGATGTTAAATTGTTATATTATCATGATATTATGATATATAATATATCTTAGTATGATATATATACAGTTAAATGTCGTTACAACGATAATCTTTACATATATGTCTCGTTTCGAAATCATTAAGTTAGTAGTGTTATTTTTACATATGTATTTCATTGTTAATACACTTAATAATATATTTACTTATCATTTAACATAATTAACCAAGTGTATCAATATCTTAATATGATTCATATGTACCTAGTAAGACGTTGTTATAACGATAATCGTTATATATATCGTTTTCGAGTTTCTTAAATTAATAGTCTCATTTTTATGTATATAACTCATTGTTAAAATACCTAATGAGATACATAATTATAATAAAATCATGTTAACTATATATATAACCGTATATATGTCATCGTATAGTTTTTACAAGTTTTAACGTTCGTGAATCACCGGTCAACTTGGGTGGTCAATTGTCTATATGAAACCTATTTCAATTAATCAAGTCTTAACAAGTTTGATTGCTTAACATGTTGGAAACACTTAATCATGTAAATAACAATTTCATTTAATATATATATAAACATGGAAAATTTCGGGTCACTACAGTACCTACCCGTTAAATAAATTTCGTCCCGAAATTTTAAGCAGTTGGAGGTGTTGACGTATCTTCTGGAAATAAATGCGGGTATTTCTTCTTCATCTGATCTTCACGCTCCCAGGTGAACTCGGGTCCTCTACAAGCATTCCATCGAACCTTAACAATCGGTATCTTGTTTTGTTTAAGTCTCTTAACCTCACGATCCATTATTTCGACGGGTTCTTCAATGAATTGAAGTTTTTCATTGATTTGGATTTCGTCCAACGGAATAGTGAGATCTTCTTTAGCAAAACATTTCTTCAAATTTGAGACGTGGAAAGTGTTATGTACAGCCGCGAGTTGTTGAGGTAGCTCCAGTTGGTAAGCTACTGGTCCGACACGATCTATAATCTTGAATGGTCCAATGTACCTTGGATTTAGTTTCCCCCGTTTACCAAATCGAACAACGCCTTTCCAAGGTGAAACCTTAAGCATGACCATTTCTCCAATTTCAAACTCTATATCTTTTCTTTTACTGTCCGCGTAGCTCTTTTGTCGACTCTGGGCGGTTTTCAATCTTTGTTGAATTTGGATGATTTTCTCGGTAGTTTCTTGTATTATCTCCGGACCCGTAATCTGTCTATCCCCCACTTCACTCCAACAAATCGGAGACCTGCACTTTCTACCATAAAGTGCTTCAAATGGCGCTATCTCAATGCTTGAATGGTAGCTGTTGTTGTAGGAAAATTCTGCTAACGGTAGATGTCGATCCCAACTGTTTCCGAAATCAATAACACAAGCTCGTAGCATGTCTTCAAGCGTTTGTATCGTCCATTTGCTCTGCCCATCGGTTTGTGGATGCTAGGTAGTACTCATGTCTAGACGAGTTCCCAATGCTTGCTGTAATGTCTGCCAGAATCTTGAAATAAATCTGCCATCCCTATCAGAGATAATAGAGATTGGTATTCCATGTCTGGAGACGACTTCCTTCAAATACAGTCGTGCTAACTTCTCCATCTTGTCATCTTCTCTTATTGGCAGGAAGTGTGCTGACTTGGTGAGATGATCAACTATTACCCAAATAGTATCATAACCACTTGCAGTCCTTGGCAATTTAGTAATGAAATCCATGGTAATGTTTTTCCATTTTCATTCCGGGATTTCAGGTTGTTGTAGTAGACCTGATGGTTTCTGATGTTCAGCTTTGACCTTAGAACACGTCAAACATTCTCCTACATATTTAGCAATATCAACTTTCATACCTGGCCACCAAAAATGTTTCTTAAGATCCTTGTACATCTTCCCCGTTCCAGGATGTATTGAGTACCTGGTTTTATGAGCTTCTCTATGTACCATTTCTCTCATATCTCCAAATTTTGGTACCCAAATTCTTTCAGCCCTATAACGGGTTCCGTCTTCCCGAATATTAAGATGCTTCTCCGATCCTTTGGGTATTTCATCCTTTAAATTTCCCTCTTTTAAAACTCCTTGTTGCGCCTCCTTTATTTGAGTAGTAAGGTTAGTGTGAATCATTATATTCATAGATTTTACTCGAATGGGTTCTCTGTCCTTTCTGCTCAAGGCGTCGGCTACCACATTTGCCTTCCCCGGGTGGTAACGAATCTCAAAGTCGTAATCATTCAACAATTCAATCCACCTACGCTGCCTCATATTCAGTTGTTTCTGATTAAATATGTGTTGAAGACTTTTGTGGTCGGTCTATATAATACTTTTGACCCCATATAAGTAGTGCCTCCAAGTCTTTAATGCAAAAACAACTGCGCCTAATTCTAAATCATGAGTCGTATAATTTTGCTCGTGAATCTTCAATTGTCTAGACGCATAAGCAATCACCTTCATCCGTTGCATTAATACACAACCGAGACATTGCTTTGATGCGTCACAATAAATCACAAAATCATCATTCCCTTCAGGCAATGACAATATAGGTGCCGTAGTTAGCTTTTTCTTCAATAATTGAAACGCCTTCTTTTGTTCATCCTTCCATACAAATTTCTTCCCTTTATGCGTTAATGCAGTCAAGGGTTTTGCTATTTTGGAGAAATCTTGGATGAATCTTCTGTAGTAACCAGCCAATCCTAAAAATTGACGTATATGCTTCGGAGTTTTTCGGGTTTCCCACTTTTCAACGGTTTCAATCTTTGCCGGGTCCACCTGGATACCTTCTTTATTCACTATGTGGCCGAGGAATTGAACTTCTTCCAACCAAAATGCACACTTTGAAAACTTAGCGTACAGTTTTTCTTTCCTCAATACTTCTAGCACTTTTCTCAAATGTTCTTCGTGCTCTTGATCATTCTTTGAGTAAATAAGTATGTCATCGATGAAAACAAAGACAAACTTGTCAAGATATGGCCCACACACTCGGTTCATAAGGTCCATGAACACAGCTGGTGCGTTAGTCAATCCAAACGGCATAACCATAAACTCGTAATGACCATAACGCGTCCTAAAAGCAGTTTTTGGAATATCATCCTCCTTTACTCGCATTTGATGATATCCAGAACGTAAATCGATCTTCGAATAAACCGACGAGCCTTGTAGTTGATCAAATAAGTCGTCAATTCTCGGCAGTGGATAACGGTTTTTGATGGTAAGTTTGTTCAACTCTCTGTAGTCAATACACAACCTAAATATACCATCCTTCTTCTTGACAAACAAAACAGGAGCTCCCCATGGTGATGTGCTTGGTCGAATGAAACCACGTTCTAATAGTTCTTGTAGTTGGCTTTGCAGTTCTTTCATCTCGCTGGGTGCGAGTCTATAAGGAGCACGAGCTATTGGTGCAGCTCCTGGTACAAGATCTATTTGAAATTCAACAGATCGATGTGGATGTAGTCCCGGTAATTCTTTCGGAAATACATCGGGAAATTCTTTTGCGACGGGAACATCATTGATGCTCTTTTCTTCAGTTTGTACTTTCTCGACGTGTGCTAGAACAGCATAGCAACCTTTTCCTATTAGTTTTTGTGCCTTCAAATTACTAATAAGATGTAGCTTCATGTTGCCCTTTTCTCCGTACACCATTAAGGGTTCTCCTTCTTCTCGTACAATACGAATTGCATTTTTATAACATACGATCTCTGCTTTCACCTTCTTCAGCCAGTCCATGCCAACTATTACATCAAAACTCCCTAACTCGACTGGTATCAAATCAATCTTAAATATTTCGCTACCCAGTTTAATTTCTCGATTCCGGCATATATTATCTGCTGAAATTAATTTACCGTTTGCTAATTCGAGTAAAAATTTACTATCAAACGGCGTCAATGGACAACTTAATTTAGCACAAAAATCTCTACTCATATAGCTTCTATCCGCACCCGAATCAAATAAAACGTAAGCAGATTTATTGTCAATAAGAAACGTACCCGTAACAAGCTCCGAGTCTTCCTGTGCCTCTGCCGTATTAATATTGAAAACTCTTCCGCGGCCTTGTCCATTCGTGTTCTCCTGGTTCGGGCAATTTCTAATAATGTGGCCCGGTTTTCCACATTTATAACAAACTACATTGGCATAACTTGCTCCGACACTACTTGCTCCGCCATTACTCGTTCCGACACCATTTGTTCCTTTCGTTCTATTAACCCCTGGTCCGTAGACCTCACACTTCGCCGCGCTATGACCATTTCTTTTACACTTGTTGCAAAATTTGGTGTAGAACCCCGAGTGATACTTTTCACACCTTTGGCATAGCTGCTTCTGATTGTTATTGTTGTTGCGGTTGTTATTGTTGTTGGGATGATTATTGTAGTTGCTGTTGTTGTTGTTGTTGTTGTTGTTGGGCCGTTTGTTGTAGTTGCGATTGATGTTGCGATTGTTGGGATAATTGTTGCGATTATTATTGTAATTGCTGTTGTTGTTGTATTGGTGATTCTTATCACCGTTTTCCTCCCACTTTCTTTTGACTTGCTTCACATTGGCCTTTTCAGCCATCTGTTCTTTAATTCTTTCCTCAATCTGGTTCACTAGTTTGTGAGCCATTCTACATGCCTGTTGTATGGAGGCGGGCTCGTGTGAACTTATATCTTCTTGGATTCTTTCCGGTAATCCTTTCACAAACGCGTCGATCTTCTCTTCCTCATCTTCGAACGCTCCCGGACACAATAGGCACAATTCTGTGAATCGTCTTTCATACGTGGTAATATCAAATCCTTGGGTTCGTAACCCTCTAAGTTCTGTCTTGAGCTTATTGACCTCGGTTCTGGGACGGTACTTCTCGTTCATCAAGTGCTTGAATGCTGACCACGGTAGTGCGTACGCATCATCTTGTTCCACTTGCTCTAGATAGGTATTCCACCATGTTAACGCAGAACCTGTGAAGGTATGCGTAGAATACTTCACTTTGTCCTCTTCAGTACACTTACTTATGGCAAACACTGATTCGACCTTCTCGGTCCACCGTTTCAATCTGATCGGTCCTTTGGTTCCATCAAATTCCAAAGGTTTGCAGGCAGTGAATTCTTTGTAGGTGCATCCTACACGATTTCCTGTACTGCTAGATCCAAGGTTATTGTTGGTATGTAGCGCAGCCTGTACTGCGGCTATGTTTGAAGCTAGAAAAGTACGGAATTCCTATTCATTCATATTCACGGTGTGTCGAGTAGTCGGTGCCATTTCCTTCAAAATAGTCAAATGGAACAAGTTAATCATACAGAATATTAAGAGTAGTTAATAGTATTTCGTAGCATAATATGAACTCATTTATAAAAGCTTTTTCTTCATATTAGCGTTTTATAAGTTTAAATTCGGGTAGTACCTACCCGTTAAGTTCATACTTAGTAGGTAATATACAATTCAACTACTACAATTCTATATGAAAAACTGATTATAATAATATTTCGCGTTCAAATTTTTATACAATATTTTACAAACTTACAATACCGCTTATTTTACATAAAGCATGAAATATAGCACACAATAACTTTGATACAAGATGGTTGTGAAGATAATTCTAGCTAGTACACAAGTCGTTCAGCAAAGGCAATAAAGACACGTAATTCATACGTCCAGAAACAAGTCATGCATTCTGGTTTTACTAGGACTACTTCCCATCCTTGGTCTTGTGGAACATAACCGTTATGGCCATTGATAAGACAGCGTGTTGTAACGTCATCAAAGGGATGAGGGTTACGTAATGACCAACAGTCTCGTAATAACCTAAAAACCTCATTTCTTAGCCCAATTACCGACTCCGTCACTTGTGGGAACGTTTTGTTTAATAGTTGTAGCCCGATGTTCTTTTTCTCACTTTGGTGAGAAGCGAACATTACTAACCCGTAAGCATAGCATGCTTCTTTATGTTGCATGTTAGCCGCTTTTTCTAAATCATGAAGTCCTATATTCGGATACATTGAGTCAAAATAATTTCTTAACCCGTTGCGTAAAATAGCATTTGGGTTCCCCGCAATATATGCGTCAAAGTAAACACATCGTAACTTATGGGTTTCCCAATGTGATATCCCCCATCTTTCAAACGAAAGTCTCTTATAAACCAAGACATTCTTGGAACGTTCTTCGAATGTCTTACAAACTGATTTCACCGTAAATAGTTGTGCCGAAGAATTCTGACCGACTCTAGACAAGATTTCATCAATCATGTCTCCGGGTAGGTCTCTTAAAATATTGGGTTGTCTATCCATTTTGTGTTTTTATACTGTAAAATAGACAAGAGTTAGATTCATAAAAAAAATACTTATTAATACAAGCAATTTTTACATATATCATAAAGCATAAGCACACTATATTACATATATTACACCACACGAATACAACTATCTTATTCCGACTCGCTCGTTTCTTCTTCTTCGGTTTTGGTTCGTTTTGCCAAGTTTCTAGGGATATATGATGTTCCCCTAATACAAGCTGTCGTTTTCCACAACGGTTTAGAAAAACCTGGTGGTTTAGAGGTTCCCGGGTCATTGTTACAACTTAAGGGCTTCGGGGGTTGACGATACATATAAAGTTCATCGGGGTTGGAATTAGATTTCTCTATTTTTATGCCCTTTCCCTTATTATTTTCTTTTGCCTTTTTAAATTCAGTTGGGGTAATTTCTATAACATCATCGAAATTCTCGTCGGAATCCGATTCATCGGAGAATTAGTAATCCTCCCAATATTTTGCTTCCTTGGCGGAAACACCATTGACCATAATTAACCTTGGTCGGTTGGTTGAGGATTTTCTTTTACTTAACCGTTTTATTATTTCCCCCACCGGTTCTATTTCCTCCTCCGGTTCCTCCTCTTCCGGTTCTGATTCTTCTTCCGGTTCTGATTCTTCTTCCGGTTCTTCTTCGGGAACTTGTGAATCAGTCCAATATATATTCGAATCTTCGTTATTATTAGGTGAGTCAATGGGATTTGTGCTAGAGGTAGACATCTATCATACAATATCAAATATGTTAAGAGATTAATATATCACATAATATATACATGTTAATAATATATAGTTTCCAACAAAAATGTTAAGCAATCATTTTTAAAGAAAACACGGTCGAAGTCTAGTGAAAGGACCCGTTCATATGCATTATAAACGATTCACAATAGTTGATTACATCGTGAGGTATTTGACCTCTATATGATACGTTTTACAAACATTGCATTCGTTTTTAAAAGACAAACTTTCTTTACATCAAAAATTGACGGCATGCATACCATTTCATATTACATCTAACTATAATTGACTTAATATTAATCTTGATGAACTCAACGACTCGAATGCAACGTCTTTCAAAGTATGTCTTGAATGACTCCAAGTAATATCCTTAAAATGAGTTAATGCACAGCGGAAGAATTCTTTAATACCTGAGAATAAACATGCTTTAAAGTGTCAACCAAAAGGTTGGTGAGTTCATTAGTTTATCATAATCCATCATTTTCGTAATAGTAATAGACCACAAGATTTCAGTTTCTATAAATATCCGTACACTCGCAAGTGTATAAAAGTATTCTATAAGTTGTAGGCACCCGGTAACAAGCTTTAACCTTCATGTTTTACCCTCTGAAGTACACCAGATCAGGTGTGTATATAATAACCTCGAAGTACTAAAGCATCCCATAGTCAGGATGGGGTTTGTCAGACCCAATAGATCTATCTTTAGGATTCACGCCTACCGTACATAGGCAAGTAGTTTAATGTTACCAAGCTAAGGGTATATTTCTGGTTTAAACCCACATAGAATTAGTTTTAGTACTTGTGCCTATTTCGTAAAACATTTATAAATCAGCGCATGTATTCTCAGCCCAAAAATATATATAAAAAGGGAGCAAATGAAACTCACAATACTGTATTTCGTAGCAATTATGTATATGACGGCACTGAACAAGTGCAGTGTTTGTCTCGAATTCACGAACCTATATTAAGTATATATATTTATATGTTGGTCAATATCTGTCTAACAATTTAGGTCAAGTCGTAGTGTATCACAATCCTAATGCTCGAGACCGACATGCAAAAGTCAACAAAAGTCAACTTGACCCAAAATGACTTCCAAAATCTATACATGTTTATTATATAACTTATATATAGTAGTTTTATATATTTAAATATATTTATCAGATCTTATTATACTAAATAATAAAAGTCATTTATTAATAAATAAAAATTTATATTAAAATTCATATATGATAAAAATATACTTTTATATATCTCAAATAATAAAATTTATAAAATTCACTTAATATCATAATAATATAGTGGTATGTATTATTAATGTAATTACATTACGTGTGGTAAAAATATCTTTGTACGCATATTTATTTGATAAAATAATATTGATAATAATAATAATGATAAAAATAATAAAATGATAGTTTCAATAAAAATATTAATTTTTAGTAATAAAGATAATTTTAGTAATAACATCAACTGATAACAGTTATAATAATCGTTTTAATAATAATATTAAAATTAATGATAATTCAGTTGACCATATCTTTTAATCCGTTCATCGAAACCACACGATTTCTAAATGAAAAGTTATTAATTTTTTTCTTCAGATTTTCAACGACATGCATATCATATAACTTATCTCAGTAGCATATGTATCAAATTCGTGATTTATCATAAACTATTTAACGACGAAACTAAGCATACAAACATGCATAATCATATATACTCGAGCACTAGTCAGGGATACACTATTAATATATAAAAGATAAGATATGAATGCTCACGTATCAATATTGTGATTCAATATTGCAGGAAAGTACGTAGACGCAACGAAAATGATAAACGTTAGGTTGACCTCACGAGCAATACCCTCGATCAATACCCATAACCTTCATAGCTATAACCCATAATTTCCTTAGCTCTATCCCATTTGAAAACTTATTTTGAAATCGTCTGAATATAACTCCGTCGTAGTATTTTATGTATACTAATAATATCTTGAAATAATACTAAGTAAATATATATATATATATATGTAATTCGATTGAGAGAGTTTAGAGAAATATATTTTCAAGTTTCTATGAAATAATGAAACCTATTGAATTCTATTTATAATAGATTTTTGAATTATTAAAGTGAATTATTAAAGTATGAATTATTAAAGTGAATTATTAAAGTATGAATTATTAAAGTGAATTATTAAAGTATGAATTATTAAAGTGAATTATTAAAGTATGAATTATTAAAGTGAATTATTAAAGTATGAATTATTAAAGTGAATTATTAAAGTATGAATTATTAAAGTGAATTATTAAAGTATGAATTATTAAAGTTAAAGTAAAGTAAAAGTAAAGTAAAGGTAAAGTTAAAGTATAGTAAAAGTATAAAACTATGTACGTATAATACGCATATAAAAATATATATAATATTAATTTAAATCGTTATATATATATATATATATATATATATATATATATATATATATATATATATATATATATATATATATATATATATATTTAATAAAATAAAATATAAATATCGTTATCTTTATCATACTGGTTAAGTAATGAGTTTTAAAAAAAAATAAAAAAATAGATTTCTTAAATCACAGTGGACCTCATAACATAGGCCCGTAATCATATTATAATGTATCTGATAATTCAATCATTTGATATTATCTCTTAATTCTGTCGATAAATATATCGAAACAAATATGTTTATGTAAAGTATCATATATCTAATACTTTGTTAATGTTTTCAGTTAATATTATATATTATATATACATATCTATATACACATAATTGTTCGTGAATCGTCGAACACGGTCAAAGGGTAATTGATTACATGAATGTAATTCCAAACTTTTTTGAGATTCAACATTACCAATTCTGCTTATTGTGTCAGAAACATATAAAGGTTAAGTTTAAATTTGGTCGGAAATTTCCGGGTCGTCACAGTACCTACCCGTTAAAGAAATTTCGTCCCGAAATTTGATCGAGGTCGTCATGGCTAACTATAAAAATGTTTTCATGACGAATATGAGTTGATAAATAGAGTTTTATCATCATTGAGTAATATAGATAAAACAATTTGATTACGCAAAGAGTATAAGTGAAGCTATCGCAAGAGAGTGAAATGAGTAAACGTATATTCGTTTTAACCGATGACGTAGTTATGATTGATTTCCGGAATTCATGGGATTTAAAGAAAATCTTTGCAATAAAATTTGGTTCTTCGGCGATTAAGGAAATCAGGATCTTCTTTGATTAAATGCGATAATCTGTCTCGATTTCTCTGTCTGATATTTTACTATAATCCCACCCCCTTCGTTTCTTTATTTCCACAGCTCACACCTTCTAGTCTTTCTCTCCAATTCATACTTTAAAGCATTCGTTAATATGCTTCATCCAGTATTGATTCATGATATACTTTTAACTTTCATATCTGTCATTCTTCTTTTTCATCTACCACCGGAGGAAGTTATTTTCTTCTACCATTACTTTGGGGTTATTGTGTTTTTCATTCTCCCGTGTCTTTATATTGCTATATGCATTTATATACACGGTTTGTAATTTCGAGGTTGTTATCGGGCTTTATATTCTCCATTATATTTCGGAGCTTCATGCTTTCGTTTTCTCTTCCCGATCTTAAGTCAAGCGGATAATAGTCCAGAATTCGTAGATATGAATTTTTGGATGAACATAGTTAATGTTCCAAGAAGAAAATCGTAATGGCACGATCTTGATTTGGCAAATTACCAGAATATCCGAAAATATAGAGCTATCAAGATGATATGTTCTTAATATGTTTGAAAATTGGGTAGAATGTAAGAGTCGTGTAAACAGTACATGATGACGGTATGTTCTGTGAATCATCACGTTCCATTAGAAACTCAGCATGACTTACTGTAATATAATCATGTTGATCAAGTGTCATTATATTATACTAACTCATGCTTCAGTTCCCAACACTACTTCAAAAACATTCCTATTTTAAATTCAAATTTTTTTTAAATTTAGAAACTAACACAGTTTCTTTTTATGTTGTAACGCAGATATTGCGAAGAGATAAAAGATATCGAATAAGAATAGTTGTGAAAATATCTTCAGGAATATCGAAGATATTATAATAAAAGATACGATAATATGGATGATGAAGAAGATTTATCTGTGAAGGTTTAGAATAAGAAGTAAGGTGTTTGCTAACGATTTCAGTAGACACTAAATCATTTGGATCCTTTGAAGGCAGGTTTAGTCTTGGTGATTTATCCACAGCCTCCTTCATGGTCTGCTCAATCCGTTTTCCAGTTTCAAACCTTCTCTTTTTCTCAGCTTTACCACCATACTATTCTTTATCATCAAACTTTTGACTGTTAAAGTCGTTTACAGTTTTTGCTGCTTCATCAGCATTTTTCCAATTTCGGAGAACTAGTTCATAGTTTAGGATGTTTTTCAGAAAATTCACATTCGAAGTATGTAAGTCTAGGAGATAGACGTTATATGTATAACTTTTGACGTAAAATTGTCGCGAAATTCAAAATACTGATTGCTAATTCCCAGTAGTTGGTGTGACAATTATTGTTACAGGATGTAGGTGAGTACATGATGGGGTTTTAATGAATAAGTATAGTGGCTTTTCGAAGAGGCTTAAGTCGAAGGTTAATGAAGTTGTTGATAAGTTTACTGCTGATGTGGCGAGATATGAAAGGTTCCCCAGTAACAATGATGAAGGGGTAATTGTTATAATAAGGTTTATTCGTATAAACAAATGAAGGTGATTTGCTGGAGCTGTGACAAAACTGTCTATTTTGGAAAGAGATTGAAAAATTATATTTGGTAATAAATATCAAAGGATCTGATACGGATACGTGTTAAACTATAACTTTGGTTTCGAGAGCTTTTCAGATGCATGATAGTGGGTAATATGTGGTTGGATCATCATCTCGCATGTCCTTAGGAATTTCGAAGTGTTTGAACACATATTGTAATTGTTAATATACATATGATGTTCTAAGATTTTGAATGATACAAATATTTTTGTGAGTTCCATGAATAGAAATGAGGTTCTAGGACAGTTTTGAAGTCAAAGTATAGTTTTGAAAGATGTAGGAATCTAAGAGTGATGATTTCGGTTATATCTTGAATCGAATTCTGAGATTTCAAAATCAGAATATGTAATTAGATTTTGAATGAATATGGTTGTTTTGATTTCTATAAAAGAATGTATATTGTTGTGAAAGTAGGGAGTATAATGGATGATTTGCTGAATCAGATTCGAAGAATGTAACATATTAATTGTGAATTTATATATCTCTCGGGTATTACCTACCCGTTAAAAAAAAATTTCACAATTAATATTTTGTACAAAAGAATTTTATTACAGTCTTTATGGAAATATATATGTGTATATTTCTTCAGATGTAATATTGATTTAATGAGTTAATATTAAATTAAACTCATTTGATTTATGGTTAAGGCTAGGATAGATAATTTCTAAACTTTAGAAATTACATAATCGCCGTAGAATGTTTTCCCAATGAAGTTATGAATCAATACTTCATCGTTGTGGTATTCCTTGGTATCTACATGGCGTATGACGTCGATGCTCGTGGGACAGATTGTGAAGTTGAGGTTTGCGATGCGGTTGTTGTTGGTGGTGGTAATGGTACTATTGATGTTGTTGATGGTGGTACTGGTTATGCTGCTGGTGCTACTGCTGGTGTTTGTAACCTTTGCAACATATTCTCCAAAGCCACTATCCGAGCGCGAAGCTCGTTGACTTCTTCTATTACACCGGGGTGATTGTCGGTTCGGACGAGCGGATAAATAAGATCTAGAATTTGGTGTAGTATATAATCATGACGAGATACTCTGGAAATGAGAGAGAAAATGGTGTTTCGGACAGGTTCGCCGGTAAGTGCTTCAGGTTCATTGCCAAGAGGGCAATGTAGTGGATGGAAAGGATCGCCTTCTTCTTGTCTCCAATGATTAAGGAGGCTACGAACCCATCCCCAATTCATCCAGAATTGATGATGGCTGATTGGTTGATCCATTCCAATCACACTACTTTCGGAGCTTGAGTGGGATTCCATTTCGAAATCCGAGGAACTTGAACTGATGACGAATTTCATTTCGTACGATTTGATAAAGGATTTTTTTGATACGAAATGATTTTCTGGCTATCGGGTGGTATTCTAACTACATAGAATATCTATATATATATATATATATATATATATATATATATATATATATATATATATATATATATATATATATATATAGATCAAAAGATTTCATAGATTACGGAGGAATTTACGGAATATGTCAGGCAAAGTTTACGGTAATAGATACGATAAGATATGATTTAGCAGATACGCTAAGATATGAATTTTGTCTATACACTATTCATGCAATCAATGCAGCAAGACGTGTCTAGACTAAGAATGATAAGCAGGTAATTTCCTAAGGATGGTAAGTAGATGATTTCCGACTAAAAATGATAAACAAAACTTTTGACATGCAGACACGGTCGAAGTCCAGACTCACTAATGCATCTTAACAACTATCAGTTAGACACACTAATGCAAGACCTGGTTCGCTAAGACCACCGCTCTGATACCAACTGAAAGGACCCGTTCATATGCATTATAAACGATTCACAATAGTTGATTACATCGCGAGGTATTTGACCTCTATATGATACGTTTTACAAACATTGCATTCGTTTTTAAAAGACAAACTTTCTTTACATCAAAAATTGACGGCATGCATACCATTTCATATTACATCTAACTATAATTGACTTAATATTAATCTTGATGAACTCAACGACTCGAATGCAACGTCTTTCAAAGTATGTCTTGAATGACTCCAAGTAATATCCTTAAAATGAGTTAATACACAGCGGAAGAATTCTTTAATACCTGAGAATAAACATGCTTTAAAGTGTCAACCAAAAGGTTGGTGAGTTCATTAGTTTATCATAATCCATCATTTTCGTAATAGTAATAGACCACAAGATTTCAGTTTCTATAAATATCCGTACACTCGCAAGTGTATAAAAGTATTCTATAAGTTGTAGGCACCCGGTAACAAGCTTTAACGTTCATGTTTTACCCTCTGAAGTACACCAGATCAGGTGTGTATATAACAACCTCGAAGTACTAAAGCATCCCATAGTCAGGATGGGGTTTGTCAGACCCAATAGATCTATCTTTAGGATTCGCGCCTACCGTACATAGACAAGTAGTTTAATGTTACCAAGCTAAGGGTATATTTCTGGTTTAAACCCACATAGAATTAGTTTTAGTACTTGTGCCTATTTCGTAAAACATTTATAAATCAGCGCATGTATTCTCAGCCCAAAAATATATATAAAAAGGGAGCAAATGAAACTCACAATACTGTATTTCGTAGCAATTATGTATATGACGGCACTGAACAAGTGCAGTGTTTGTCTCGAATTCACGAACCTATATTAAGTATATATATTTATATGTTGGTCAATATCTGTCTAACAATTTAGGTCAAGTCGTAGTGTATCACAATCCTAATGCTCGAGACCGACATGCAAAAGTCAACAAAAGTCAACTTGACCCAAAATGACTTCCAAAATCTATACATGTTTATTATATAACTTATATATAGTAGTTTTATATATTTAAATATATTTATTAGATATTATTATACTAAATAATACAGGTCATTTATTAATAAATAAAAATTTATATTAAAATTCATATATGATAAAAATATACTTTTATATATCTCAAATAATAAAATTTATAAAATTCACTTAATATCATAATAATATAGTGGTATGAATTATTAATGTAATTACATTACGTGTGGTAAAAATATCTTTGTACGCATATTTATTTGATAAAATAATATTGATAATAATAATAATGATAAAAATAATAAAATGATAGTTTCAATAAAAAAATTAATTTTTAGTAATAAAGATAATTTTAGTAATAACATCAACTGATAACAGTTATAATAATCATTTTAATAATAATATTAAAATTAATGATAATTCAGTTGACCATATCTTTTAATCCGTTCATCGAAACCACACGATTTCTAAATGAAAAGTTATTAATTTTTTTCTTCAGATTTTCAACGACATGCATATCATATAACTTATCTCAGTAGCATATGTATCAAATTCGTGATTTATCATAAACTATTTAACGACGAAACTAAGCATACAAACATGCATAATCATATATACTCGAGCACTAGTCAGGGATACACTATTAATATATAAAAGATAAGATATGAATGCTCACGTATCAATATTGTGATTCAATATTGCAGGAAAATACGTAGACGCAATGAAAATGATAAACGTTAGGTTGACCTCACGAGCAATACCCTCGATCAATACCCATAACCTTCATAGCTATAACCCATAATTTCCTTAGCTCTATCCCATTTGAAAACTTATTTTGAAATCGTCTGAATATAACTCCGTCGTAGTATTTTATGTATACTAATAATATCTTGAAATAATACTAAGTAAATATATATATATGTAATTCGATTGAGAGAGTTTAGAGAAATATATTTTCAAGTTTCTATGAAATAATAAAACCTATTGAATTCTATTTATAATAGATTTTTGAATTATTAAAGTGAATTATTAAAGTATGAATTATTAAAGTGAATTATTAAAGTATGAATTATTAAAGTGAATTATTAAAGTATGAATTATTAAAGTGAATTATTAAAGTATGAATTATTAAAGTGAATTATTAAAGTATGAATTATTAAAGTTAAAGTAAAGTAAAAGTAAAGTAAAGGTAAAGTTAAAGTATAGTAAAAGTATAAAACTATGTACGTATAATACGCATATAAAAATATATATAATATTAATTTAAATCGTTATATATATATATATATATATATATATATATATATATATATATATCAACAACAACAACAACAACAGTACCCAATACCACTTGAGTGGTGTATGGGGGAGGTGAGATGTAGACAATCCTTCCCTTATCCGAGAATAAAAACAAGTCATTTCTCCACCCAGAAAAGTAGAGAAAGTCATCCCTCTCTTTATTCGGCGGATAAAGAGATTGCTTCCGAGTGGACCTCCGGCCTTTTTTTTATTTATTTATAAAAATAGTAAAAAAAAAAAAAAAAAAAAAAAAAAAAAATATATATATATATATATATATATATATAAATATTGAGACGCCATGAAAATGATAGGATCAAAATTTCATGGGTTTAAAAGTCTCCCTGAAAATCAATTTAGGCTCTAAGCGGCTAAAAAATAAAAATACTAATACTAGTACTAGTGTTAGTAAAAAATAGTTAAAAGCAATAGTAATAATATTAATACCACAAATAATATTAATAATTAATATTAACACACCCATAATACAATAATAGTAATAATAATAATAATAATAATAATAATAATAATAATAATAATAATAATAAAAATAATAATAATAAAAGTAATAGTAGTAGTCGTAATAGTACCAGTACTAGTAATACCAAGAGTATTATAGTAGTAGTAACAATAATAAAAATAATACTAATAGTAATAGTAATAATAATAATAATAATAGTAATAATAATAATAATAATAATAATAATAATAATAAAAATAATAGTAATAATAAAAATAATAATAATAAAAATAGTAATAATAATAAAAACTAACAATAATAATATAGAGATAATAATAATAATAAATAAAGTAATAATAATAATAAAAAAGTAATAAAAAGCAAAAAAAAGCAAAAGTAAGAAACCTAATGAGAAATACTATTAAAAATAAAAAAATAACATAAAAGGACGTAACCCTACTCGACTATTCTAATTCTATCCCTCCACGCACCCCTATCAGAAGTCATGTCCTCAGTCAGCGAAAGCTCCCTCATGTCGAGCCTAAGTCTATCCATCCACCTACGTGTAGGTCTACCCCTTCTCCTTACGCCATCGACCGTGAGTGCCTCGACTCTCCTTACCGGGGCAATACGAGGTCGCCTCATCACATGCCCAAACCATCGAAGCCGTTCTTCCCTTAGCTTGTCGATGATGCTACAGACTCCAAGGTTTTCCCTAAACACACCATTTGGGATCCTATCTAACATGGTTTTACCACACGTCCACCTAAGCATCCTCATTTCTGCTACTTCCATCCTTCTCTCTTGGGCCTTCGTCATTGGCCAACATTCTGATCCGTACAACATGGCAGGTCTAATAGCTACTTTAAAGAATTTCCCTTTTAATTTGAGTGGGATCTTCTTGTCGCACAAGACCCCTTTCGCCGCTCTCCACTTCAACCAACCTACCTTAATACGATGAGTCACGTCTTCGTCTATCCTCCCCGATTTGTGGAGGACCGAACCTAGATATCTAAACGACTCTTGTGGGTGCAAGATCTGGTCCCCAATGTTGATAATCCCTCCACCATTTAGTTCATCCTCACTCCTACTGAATTCGCACCTAAGATATTCTGTCTTTTGTCTGCTGATCCGTAACCCATTTTGTTCTAAGGCCTCCCTCCATTGTTCTAGTCTTCTGTTAAGCTCCTCATTTGATTCTGATACAAGCACGATATCATCAGCAAAAATCAGACACCAAGGGATGTTCTCTTGTATTCCTCGAGACAGCTCGTCTAGAATCAAAGCGAAAAGGAAAGGACTAAGGGTCGATCCCTGGTGCAAGCCTACTTCTATCGGGAAATACTCTGTGTTTCCCACAGGCGTCCTGACACAGTGGACCTCATAACATAGGCCCGTAATCATATTATAATGTATCTGATAATTCAATCATTTGATATTATCTCTTAATTCTGTCGATAAATATATCGAAACAAATATGTTTATGTAAAGTATCATATATCTAATACTTTGTTAATGTTTTCAGTTAATATTATATATTATATATACATATCTATATACACATAATTGTTCGTGAATCGTCGAACACGGTCAAAGGGTAATTGATTACATGAATGTAATTCCAAACTTTTTTGAGATTCAACATTACCAATTCTGCTTATTGTGTCAGAAACATATAAAGGTTAAGTTTAAATTTGGTCGGAAATTTCCGGGTCGTCACATCTAGACTCACTAATGCATCCTAACAAACTCGATAAGACACACTAATGCAAATTTTCTAATTCTCTAAGACCAACGTTCGGATACCAACTGAAATGTCCCATTCTTATTGATTAAAAACTTCCATATTAATTGATTTCGTTGCGAGGTTTTGACCTCTATATTAGACGTTTTTCAAATACTGCATTCATTTTTAAAATAAACCATAACCTTTATTTCATAAATAAAGGTTTAAAAAGCTTTACGTAGATTATCAAATAATGATAATCTAAAATATCCTGTTTACACACGACCATTACATAATGGTTTACAATACAAATATGTTACATCGAAATCAGTTTCTTGAATGCAGTTTTTACACAATATCATACAAACATGGACTCCAAATCTTGTCCTTATTTTAGTATGCAACAGCGGAAGCTCTTAGTATTCACCTGAGAATAAACCTGCTTTAAACGTCAACAAAAATGTTGGTGAGTTATAGGTTTAACCTATATATATCAAATCGTAACAATAGACCACAAGATTTCATATTTCAATACGCATCCCATACATAGAGATAAAAATCATTCATATGGTGAACACCTGGTAACCGACATTAACAAGATGCATATATAAGAATATCCCCATCATTCCGGGACACCCTTCGGATATGATATAAATTTTGAAGTACTAAAGCATCCGGTACTTTGGATGGGGTTTGGTAGGCCCAATAGATCTATCTTTAGGATTCGCGTCAATTTGGGTGTCTGTTCCCTAATTCTTAGATTACCAGACTTAATAAAAAGGAGCATATTCGATTTCGATAATTCAACCATAGAATGTAGTTTCACGTACTTGTGTCTATTTTGTAAATCATTTATAAAACCTGCATGTATTCTCATCCCAAAAATATTAGATTTTAAAAGTGGGACTATAACTCACTTTCACAGATTTTTACTTTGTCAGGAAGTAAGACTTGGCCACTGGTTGATTCACGAACCTATAATAATATATACATATATATCAAAGTATGTTCAAAATATATTTACAACACTTTTAATATATTTTGATGTTTTAAGTTTATTAAGTCAGCTGTCCTCGTTAGTAACCTACAACTAGTTGTCCACAGTTAGATGTACAGAAATAAATCGATAAATATTATCTTGAATCAATCCACGACCCAGTGTATACATATCTCAGTATTGATCACAACTCAAACTATATATATTTTGGAATCAACCTCAACCCTGTATAGCTAACTCCAACATTCACATATAGAGTGTCTATGGTTGTTCTGAAATATATATAGATGTGTCGACATGATAGGTCGAAACATTGTATACGTGTCTATGGTATCTCAAGATTACATAATATATAATACAAGTTGATTAAGTTATGGTTGGAATAGATTTGTTACCAATTTTCACGTAGCTAAAATGAGAAAAATTGTCCAATCTTGTTTTACCCATAACTTCTTCATTTTAAATCCGTTTTGAGTGAATCAAATTGCTATGGTTTCATATTAAACTCTATTTTATGAATCTAAACAGAAAAATTATAGGTTTATAGTCGTAAAAATAAGTTACAATTCGTTTTTGTAAAGGTAGTCATTTCAGTCAAAAGAACGACGTCTAGATGACCATTTTAGAAAACATACTTCCACTTTGAGTTTAACCATAATTTTTGGATATAGTTTCATGTTCATAATAAAAATCATTTTCCCAGAATAACAACTTTTAAATCAAAGTTTATCATAGTTTTTAATTAACTAACCCAAAACAGCCCGCGGTGTTATTACGACGGCGTAAATCCGATTTTACGGTATTTTTCGTGTTTCCAGGTTTTAAATCATTAAGTTAGCATATCATATAGATATAGAACATGTGTTTAGTTGATTTTAAAAGTCAAGTTAGAAGGATTAACTTTTATTTACGAACAAGTTTAGAATTAACTAAACTATGTTCTAGTGATTACAAGTTTAAAACTTCGAATAAGATAGCTTTATATGTATGAATCGAATGATGTTATGAACATAATTACTACCTTAAGTTACTTGGATAAACCTACTAGAAATGAGAAAAATAGATCTAGCTTCAAAGGATCCTTGGATGGCTTGAAAGTTCTTGAAGCAGAATCATGACACGAAAACAATTTCAAGTAAGATTTCCACTCGAAATAAGATTGTTATAATTATAGAAATTGAATTAAAGTTTGAATATGATTATTACCTTTTATTAGAAAGATAACCTACTGTAAGTAACAAAGGTTTCTTGATCTTGGATGATTACTTGGAATGGATTTAGAAAACTTGGAAGTAAACTTGCAATCTTGGAAGTATTCTTGATTTTATGAAACTAGAACTTTTGGAATTTATGAAGAACACTTAGAACTTGAAGATAGAACTTGAGAGAGATCAATTAGATGAAGAAAATTGAAGAATGAAAGTGTTTGTAGGTGTTTTTGGTCATTGGTGTATGGATTAGATATAAAGGATATGTACTTTTGTTTTCATGTAAATAAGTCATGAATGATTACTCATATTTTTGTAATTTTATGAGATATTTTATGCTAGTTGCCAAATGATAGTTCCCACATGTGTTAGGTGACTCACATGGGCTGCTAAGAGCTGATCATTGGAGTGTATATACCAATAGTACATACATCTAAAAGCTGTGTATTGTACGAGTATGAATACGGGTGCATATGAGTAGAATTGTTGATGAAACTGAACGAGGATGTAATTGTAAGCATTTTTGTTAAGTAGAAGTATTTTGATAAGTGTCTTGAAGTCTTTCAAAAGTGTATGAATACATATTAAAACACTACATGTATATACATTTTAACTGAGTCGTTAAGTCATCGTTAGTCGTTACATGTAAATGTTGTTTTGAAACCTTTAGGTTAACGATCTTGTTGAATGTTGTTAACCCATTGTTTATTATAACAAATGATATGTTAAATTGTTATATTATCATGATATTATGATATATAATATATCTTAGTATGATATATATACAGTTAAATGTCGTTACAACGATAATCGTTACATATATGTCTCGTTTCGAAATCATTAAGTTAGTAGTCTTATTTTTACATATGTATTTCATTGTTAATACACTTAATAATATATTTACTTATAATTTAACATAATTAACCAAGTGTATCAATATCTTAATATGATTCATATGTACCTAGTAAGACGTTGTTATAACGATAATCGTTATATATATCGTTTTCGAGTTTCTTAAATTAATAGTCTCATTTTTATGTATATAACTCATTGTTAAAATACCTAATGAGATACATACTTATAATAAAATCATGTTAACTATATATATAACCATATATATGTCATCGTATAGTTTTTACAAGTTTTAACGTTCGTGAATCACCGGTCAACTTGGGTGGTCAATTGTCTATATGAAACCTATTTCAATTAATCAAGTCTTAACAAGTTTGATTGCTTAATATGTTGGAAACACTTAATCATGTAAATAACAATTTCATTTAATATATATATAAACATGGAAAAGTTCGGGTCACTACACTAGGAGTGTAGTGTCGAGGTGTTAAGACATCACTCCGTAAATTAATGAGTGATGCATCGAGGTGTTAAGATGCCACTCGGGGTGATGTGCCTAGGTGTTAAGGTGCCACCCTAGGGGTTAGTGGTGCGAGGTGTTAAGTGCCCTAACGGATGTTGTGAACACCGATGGCGTTTTCGCGAGCGCCGTTCCCTTGTACTATTGGTTAACCATGGTTATTTATGTGGTAAGCATATTATATTATTCGAGTTATATTTATATGCGGTTGTTATGCTAGCTTGTGGTATTGGAGGTTTATAGCTTGTTATTGCGACGATAAGCTAATTGTGTTTGTTAGCATGTTTGCGGTTTGTGTAAGTGTATGCAAGTAGGTATAATTATACATGTATTCGTATAATTATTGCATTCATTAAGCTTTGCTTACCCTCTCGTTGTTTACTATTTTTATAGGTTCGGTTGTGGACAAGGGTAAGGGCATTATCATGGATTAGAGATCCCGCTTGTTGATTAGGGGACGCTTTTTGGAAATGTTAGTTCTTGGAGTTTGACCGAGACTTGGGTAGTTTAATCCCAAATGCCATTCTCGTAGTGTAGTTTGGTACTTAAACTTTTTGGCGGTCGAAACTCATATTTTGTATTAAACTCGTAAAACGGCCGAAGTGGGCCCCACTTTGTAAAACTTATTTTACGTTTGAATTTTGTTAGTTTTACATATTTGAATGTGTGGTTAAAAGTGTGTCGTCTAAAAATGTCGGGAACTGGTCGATCTTTTTCGCATTTTGAAACTTTCCGAACAGGCCCGAATGGCGCCGCGCCACTTCTCTGTACAGCAAATTTTTTTTTATTTTGTATTCTGGTTACAGTTTGGTTTGGGTTGTTACAAGTGGTATCAGAGCATGGTCTAAGGGATTTAGGCGACTTGAGATAGGTGCCTAGACTTGGACTTTAATGTGTATGCGCTTTTTGCGGGACTTGTAGGAGACGAGTCGGACCGGGGATTTGGTTAGTGCTTAGGTCTATGTGAACTAACCTTGCACTAATCGTTTTGTGTTGTTTTAGCAATCATCAAGCGAGATAGACGTTGTACTAGCAAGTTAATGCGACGTGCTCGCGTAACAATGATTAGCTATCATTGTTACGGGTTCAAGACGTGTCAAACAAGCAATGTACGATGAGTATCAACCAAGATGGGGCGGTGTGGTATATGTATGTCGTTCCTTTTCGTTTCGTTGTTTAATCTACATGCATTCTTTATAATGAAGATGGAAGATGGAACCGGAACGGACGCACCTATTCATGAGGGGAAGGATGAGTTAACATTAAGGATTGAGGCGGAGTTCGAACGCTATATCTTGATTTTCGCCAACAAGGTTAAGCAAGTTCTCCAAGAGTCGTTCGAGGGAATAGTGACCGAGATGGTTCGAGACCGAGTGCCTAAGGTCGTGAAGGAAGAGTTAGAAAAGAGGTTTCCTAAACCTCAAGGTGACGGTGATGAAGGAGAAACTAT
Source organism: Rutidosis leptorrhynchoides (assembly GCF_046630445.1). Classification (NCBI taxonomy): domain Eukaryota; kingdom Viridiplantae; phylum Streptophyta; class Magnoliopsida; order Asterales; family Asteraceae; genus Rutidosis; species Rutidosis leptorrhynchoides. Next base: position 323,121,009 of record NC_092334.1, read on the forward strand.
GGGGATTGAATCTCATGCTTCAAAATTTGCTGATCACTCTTTGGGTAAGAGAAAGTTAGAATCAAGAGGTGCTCCTAGTAAAAGGGCGAGAAGTACGCCCGGAGGTGTTGAAAAAGTGAAGAAGAGGAGTAAGACAGGTTATGGGCCTACGTGCTTTCGGTGTGGAGGATGAGGTCATTTTGCACGGGATTGTACGAGTGTACCTTTAAGCACGATTAAGTGCTTTATTTGCCAAAAGAAGGGACACCGTAAGTCGGAGTGTTCCGAATCGTTTGTAGATCGGGTTAGGAGGTTATAGCGTGACTATCTGATGATCAGTGGAGCGCAAGGGTCCAACGATGATGTTTCAGGTATTTTCGTCTTTGGTACAAATATGCCTTATTATTGTTTATTTGTGCCGTTGGATTCGTGTATGTATTAGGGACTTAAACTTTGCTTTGAGATCTATTTAGACTCAAGTGAACTCGGTGAAGATTCGGTTTGTTGATGGTTTTGATGATAGTGCACCAGGGTAGCGCCTGAATCGTTGACTCGTGGAAATGCGCCCTGGGGATGAATGCATAGTGGTAATACGTAGTATTGATGCAGGTGACATTCCTAATGGAAACACCCTATGATGACATTTGTATTGACGGACGAGGGCGTAAGACTTGGTGCAACCAAGCATTTCTTAGTGATAGGGTAAATGAATCCACTAAGCCATGAGAACGAACTTTGGCGTTAGGTTGTGAGCGCGTGTTCGCGTTTGAAGTGAAGTGGGTGAAACCCTTGAGAGCATGTGTGTATCGTTGACCGGATGCTTTCGTAGTAGAAACGGGTAGAAAGGATTTGATAGTTGGAAAAGTCTACCTTGCGGGTAGCGTTAATTTCGTTCTAAAAGGATACGTGTTATGTTGACATTGTGTCATCACTTTAGTGGCGCAATCGGGTGACGGTAGACGTTAGTATTTATTATTATCGAATTGAGCTCTCGAGAATTCAGGAAGAGGGACCGACGCCAAGTATGGTCGTGTACGACGGTAAATGGCGAAATCATTTGACTTTGTAATCTTGACGATTTGATTTAGGAACGAGGTTCTACGTTGGGAAGTTGGTAGTGTTACATCAAAGAAATTGTGTCGACTTTATTAGGATTTATATTCCTACCGAGGAAGCGTAATGGGATTTGAGAAAGGGTACGATGCCTCATTGTCGTATACTTTGGGTAGTAGTTACAAAATAGCCATTTTGTGTACTACGAGGAAATTAGATATATGTGTTTATTTGGGGTCATCTCTCTGTTGACCGTGTTTGACTTATGAAAGGTGATGAGGGATATCCGGAAGGATTAACTCTTCGTTACAACCCTTGGTTGTGATGGATGGCAAGCGGCTCTCGGGAAGAACCGTTACTTGTATATTTACGATTTTAATTGCCCGTAGGAATTGTGCACATAGCCGTTTTATGCACATGGTTGTGAGTAATAGTCGGTTTTACTCACACATTGGTATTAATAGTGCGGTAGCCGTGTTTCACTCACATATTGTTGGTAGTGTTGCAATAGCCGTTTTTGCGCACTACGGATATATCACGATAGCCATTTTTGTACACCTTGAGTTTTGTATTGAATAACCTTCTTATTGTTAGTATTGAAAACTACTGGTTGTATACGCCTGTGGTTCGGTCATGAGGACCATGTTGTGTGACTAGTGATACAATAGCCGTGTTCTGATCAAATACTTGCGGTGGATGCGTATTAGCCGTTTATGCGTACTAAGAGGGGTGTTAGGTGGAAGGTGTTATCCGTAAGGATTCATTTTTACTTGGCCTTCATCTTTTGGGTTGTTGACATTTGGTTGAGACTTGGTGGTTTTTAGCGTTGTACTTGGTAAGGGTACGCTAGGGGATTGATATCTTGGCACGAGATCGGTTAAGTTCTTCCTGATATAAGGGATTGAGCAAACTTTGTGCTCGGAATTGTGGACTTTAGTAAATTGCGGGTGACAATTTGGTTATTAATGTTGACTCTTAGAGAATGATAGCCTAGAGAAGTTGGAAGAATAAGTGATGACTTCGCGTATTCTAAGTGATCATTATAGACTTCGGATGTTGTGTGTATTGCACGTTTCGGAATGCGTGCAAGTGTGTATTTAGTTATTGGAATAATTTTTGAATTAATGATTAATTGACGATTCGATTTCAATGGCGGTTTTGTGATTGTGTGGCGAGTGTTGTACGCTCTTGACGGCCACTCTTTTCTTTTATGATTTTGGGGGTGTGCGCGGTGTGCCGTTCTAGAGGCATTTCCGTTAATCGCGTTCGTGTGCGAGTAGAGTCTTGGTGGTTAACTATCCTTATGTATGTAGGTAACCGGGTTAATGGTTAGGACCAAGTTGGAAAGGTGTAAGCCTTGGTATTCCAAGCGCCTCCTTAGTGTTGAGATGGAATATAAGTAGACTAGCTATGTGGCCTAGGTGGATAGTGACTAGCAGGTGCCGCTAGGAAGTCATGGGTGTCGAGCCGTAAGGTTCGTTAGATTTGTGTGACCGCGTGTAGTTAGGTGACGTGTGACATCAGGAGTAGACCCCGTAAGGGTCGAGTCTGGGAGACTCGGTGTTAGTAATTGGAGTTGGATAACACAACGTCAGGTGCCTCCTTATACCTACTAGTGTAACTTTTGACCCCGATGATGTGATTGCTTTGATTTTGGGTACCGGTGAGAAACTCAAATTTACAATGGTGGTATAGTGTGATGTTTAGCGAGCGTTGACACTCAAATGATTTGAAAGACCGAGGTTCGAATATCTTATAGCGAGTCCTTGGAAGGATTATTTAGTATGACCAACGCCGGAGAATGCAGAAAAGTTTCTATCTAGTAGACGTGATGAGCGAACGGGTGTCGCTCATTTAGGAAAGGAAAGCTTCGATGGTCTTCGAAAAAGTCCCAAGTTGGACTTTGGAGTTAATTGCGAAGGTTGTTAGCGACGTGAGACGGTATGGCGAAGTTCCCGATAGAGGGATACTAGAGATTTTCGAAAAGTGTCGGGATGATTCCCGAATATTCCACGATTGATAGGCGTAACGACAATGATTGTCGGTGGATTGTACTACTCTTAGGACGATTGTAGAGTGTAGGGTACGAGTTTGGATACTCGGCTTAAGAGCAAAAGGTTGTAGTTATTGGGTCTCGTGGGTTGATTACCCGATATCGTGAAATGATGGAGTGCTATGGCTTTTGGAAAGATATATTATGATGTTTTCACGGTGTATTTTCGAGTGAGTGGTGAGAATTTTGATCGAATGGAAGTGTGAAGTACGGCTGTTGTATTATGATGCGTTAGTGTACGAAGTGAGAACCCGGATGAGTGATTGCTACAAGTGTAATTCCGCATTAGAGACATAAATGTTTAAGGTAGAGTGCTTAACTTCTAGTATTTAGTGCGGATCACGAGGACGTGATCCAATCTAAGTGGGGGAGAGTTGTAAGACCCGAATATTTTATTGTACTTATGTGTGTATAAGTTATTCAAGTTGTGGGGTTTAGGTTTTATTTAATTAAAAGGCAAAAGAAGCTGAACTGGGCATTTGGCGCGCCGCGCCATTACGGGCTGACAGCTCACTTTGTTTTTAATTAGATATTTTGAGGGCAATTGGGTAAATTCACTTGAGGGCCGACCTTAAGGCCCTAGATCAGTTTTGGGGAGCCTCATAACTTCATTTTCATCTACTTCACTTCTTCCAATTTAGTTTCTAGAGAGAGAGAGATTCTTAGTGAGGGAAAGCTTGAATCAAGGAAGAAGGAGGCGATTTCGAATCAAAGTGCGGGTATTAAAGTTGTTCATCTTTCCTCTAGCTACATTTTGATCATAGTGGTATGCTCTAATCTTGATTTCCTTTTTTAATTTGTGAAAGGGTTAGAGTTAGGGTTAATGATGAACTTAAAACCCATTTGTGGGTGAATGGGGTATTTTTGGATGAATTTGGGTCATGAAGACTCAAAGATGACTAACTAGGGTTTTCAAGTGTTAGATTGATGATTATGAACTTAATTGGTTAGTTAAAGTACTAGAACACTTTAATGATATGTAAATGGGTGTTATTGGGTATGGATGACCCAAATGGGTGTGTTGACTTTGAAATGGGTCAAATGAGTCTTTAATGACCTAAGCGGCCTAGCAAGTATGAAAACGAGTTAGCCTTGTGACCTAAGTGTGTTTTAAACCCATCTTGACGAATGATTAGGGTTTTGGTGTGTGTTGACCCAATTTAGGGTTAAGGGTGCAAATGGGTTGAAATTGCACCTTGGGTCAAAATGGCTTAGAATGGTGAAAGGGTTTGGTTGACCGACTTGAGTTTGCATTTGATTATATGTATAATGTGATAGGTATGTTACTTTGAGGTTTCGCAAGCTCGGGTATCTTTTCACAAGACTTTGAGGTGAGTGGAATAATTATATGCGTATGTATATAATGTATCTATTTGTTGTAGCGTGAAATGTGTAGTGTCGAGGTGCTAAGACACCATGTTTCACGTGAAGAGTGTAGCATCGAGGTGTTAAGATGCCACTCGGGTGTAGCATCGAGGTGTTAAGATTCCACCTAGGAGTGTAGTGTCGAGGTGTTAAGACATCACTCCGTAAATTAATGAGTGATGCATCGAGGTGTTAAGATGCCACTCGGGGTGATGTGCCGAGGTGTTAAGGTGCCACCCTAGGGGTTAGTGGTGCGAGGTGTTAAGTGCCCTAACGGATGTTGTGAACACCGATGGCGTTTTCGCGAGCGCCGTTCCCTTGTACTATTGGTTAACCATGGTTATTTGTGTAGTAAGCATATTATATTATTCGAGTTATATTTATATGCGGTTGTTATGCTAGCTTGTGGTATTGGAGGTTTATAGCTTGTTATTGCGACGATAAGCTAATTGTGTTTGTTAGCATGTTTGCGGTTTGTGTAAGTGTATGCAAGTAGGTATAATTATATATGTATTCGTATAATTATTGCATTCACTAAGCTTTGCTTACCCTCTCGTTGTTTACTATTTTTATAGGTTCGGTTGTGGACAAGGGTAAGGGCATTATCATGGATTAGAGATCCCGCTTTTTGATTAGGGGATGCTTTTTGGAAGTGTAAGTTCTTGGAGTTTGACCGAGACTTGGGTAGTTTAATCCCAAACGCCATGCTCGTAGTGTAGTTTGGTACTTAAAATTTTTGGCGGTCGAAACTCATATTTTGTATTAAACTCGTAAAACGGCCTAAGTGGGCCCCGCTTTGTAAAACTTATTTTACGTTTGAATTGTGTTAGTTTTACATATTTGAATGTGTGGTTAAAAGTGTGTCGTCTAAAAATGTCGGGAACTGGTCGATCTTTTTCGCATTTTGAAACTTTCCGGACAGGCCCGAATGGCGCGCCGCGCCACTTCTCTGTACAAGAAATTTTTTTTTATTTTGTATTCTGGTCGCGGTTTGGTTTGGGTTGTTACAGAAAAACAAAAGCACAAAGCTTCGAAATATAAATAGGAGTATAAATCACAGCAAATAGAATAGATCATTAATCGTGGATGTCAATAATTATGGAAAGATGGAGGCAAGGAAGGATTATGAAAACCACTACCCCAAGAGCGAAGTAGAAGTAAACAGATTCCTCCGGTGGGAGTTGGAATAGAAGGATGATTGTTGCAATAGTCAGAATGATGTCAAGGATCATAACTGGATTAAGCATTTTCACAATCTTTTGGAAGTATGAATTGGGGAAGAAAGTATAGGAGTGGTGAAAATAATGGAACGGAAAAGGCTAATTTATAGGGAAATGTGGGACATAGCAATCAAGGCAGATTACCATATTTAATCAAAGAAAATCATAATTTCCTTAATCACCGAAAAATCAAATCTTATATAGATTACAAAGATTTTCTTTAAATCCCTTGAATCCCAGAAATCAACCATGACTACGTCAAACGTTAAGACGAACTTTTATTTTCCTCATTTCACTCTTTTGCAATAGTTTCACTCATACTCTTCGCGTAATCAAATTGTTTTAATTATATTACTCAAATGGTGATAAAATCTATGTTTATTCCACTCGTATTCTTCATGAGAATATTCTTGTTGTCAACAATGACGACCTCAACCAAATTTCGGGACGAAAGTTCTATTAACGGGTAGGTACTGTCACGACCCGGAAATTTCCAATCAAATTTAAACTTAATCTTTACATGATAACACTATTCCGATATGATAATCAATGAATTTTGACAAGTTTTAAAACTTTTGAAAAGAGTTTAATACAAACATTTGACCACCCATTTGTCTGACGATTCACGAACGTCAAAACTTGTATTATATATATATATATATATATATATATATATATATATATATATATATATATATATATATATATATATATATATATATATATATAACTTGAAAATATGATAAATAAGTATCTCATTAAGTATATTAACAATGGGTTATGAACATAAAATAAGACTACAAACTTAAGGGTTTTGAAACAATATATATATATATATATATATATATATATATATATATATATATATATATATATATAACGTTTAACAACTTAATAACTCTTAAGTTAAAATGTATATATATGTATTGTATTAAGGTGTATTAATACACTTTTGAAAGACTTAAATACATATATCAATATACTAATACTCAACAAAGATAGCTATAGTCGTATTCGCATTCGATTTTCTCAAGAATTCTACTCGTATTCGTACGGTAGTTTTACCCGTATTATACGCACCTTCTAGAAGTATTTACTATTGGTATATACTAATAGAAATATGCATTAATGGAATAATATGTCATGCATGACTTAATACATAATATGTCTTGCATGACCTAATGGTTTTTAACTTATACTAGATATTTTTTTCACAAAATGACAATTTACAACTAGTATATAAAGATATATAAAGACACCATTTTGATCAAATTTTTACCATTCCATTTTCTAATTTTCACTTCAAGTTTACTTACACACATATACTCTCTCTAATTCTAGTATCCTTTTCTTTGTTCTTCATCTATTTCTAGCAAGTTCAAGCTTCAAAATCAAGGTATTAACCTTGCTTAAACTCTTGTTCAATTCATATGTTTATAGCTATCTATATAAGAGTTTATAAACTAGAACATAGTTTAGTTGATTCTAAACTTATTTGAAAAACTAATCTAATCTTTCTAACTTAACTCTAATAACACTTATTTATATGTATTATGATGTTATATTAAGTTAATATAAGAACTTATAACTGATACATATGAAGAACACCTTGAAACTTAACATATATCGTTTAATCTCCATTCGGTAAAAAGCGGGCTGCTTTCGGTTGGGAATTAAAAACCTATCTTAGACTTTGAGTTCGAGGCTAAGACTTTGAAAATATGTTAATATATGTAAATAAGACTTCCAGTAATTTTTTCATGATTTTACACAAAGTGGAAGTATTTTATTAAAAATCATATATCGGTGGATTCCGGGATTTTTCCAAATCTATCCACTGGCACAAAAAGAGGGTAAAACTCAAAAAATTACTACTTGGGCTGAGCTTTTCGATTTGGTTTTGAAAAATTTACTTCTTAAGGAAACCAAAGCAATTTGATTCACTCAAAACTGATTTGTAACGAAGAAATTATGGGCAAAACAATATTGGTTAGAAACAGGATAAATAGGCTACGATTTTAATTCCATAAAATCTATACTAACCATATCCTAGCTAACTTTTCCTATATCCTACATGTATCCTAGCAAACGAAGAAATTATCTCTTGCTAGCCTTAGTCCTGCAAGCAGAGCTTCGTATTCGCCCTCGTTATTTGTCGTACTGAACTCGAAGCGTAAAGAATAAGTGAATTCTTTTCCTTCGGGGCTTACTAACATGAGTCCTGCCCGGGAACCATCAGAGCTTGAGGCTCTATCTGTAAATAATTTCCATTCTTCATGCTCGATCGGCAGAATGATGATTTGTGTGGAACCATATCTTCTTCTTCGATTGTTTCGGCTATGAAATCAGCCAAGACTTGTCCTATGATTGAGTTTATTACTTGAAATTCTATGTCATGCTCACCCCAGCTCGATGGCCCATTTGGCCATTCTTCCTAACTTCTCCGGTTTCATGAGCACTTGTCGGATCGGTTTGTTGGTTAAAATGATGATTGGGTGCGCCTGAAAATACCTTTGAAGTTTTCGTGCAGTGTGCACTAGCGCGAGCGTCAGTTTTTCTAGCTCGGGGTAATTGACTTCTGCCCCTTGGAGCGCTCCACTAATAAAGTATATGGGAAGTTGGCTTTGTGCTCTTTCTGCGATTAGTACGGCACTGATACTTTCTTTAAATGCTGCCAGGTAGACATATAGGGTTTCCCCTTTGTCTGGAGAGGTTAAAATCGGGAGATCTGAAATATATGCCTTCATTTCTTTGAAGGCTTGGTCAGCTTCTGCTGTCCAGGTGATTTTCTTCTTGCCTAAGCAATCATTGAGGATCTTGAAGAATGATAGCTGCTTCTCAGCTCCTTTTGATAAAAAACGGATAAGCGAGGCTAATTTTCCATTCAAACTTTAGATTTCCTTCAAAGTGTTAGGGGCTTTGAGCTCCTTGATTCAGTCTACTTTATCTGGGTTGGCTTGGATCCCTCTCTTCGTTATGTAATACCCAAGGAATCTCCCTTCTTCAACGCTAAAGGAATATTTCTTTGGGTTTAGCTTCATGTTGATTGACCTTAGGGTTCGAAATGTTTCCTCTATACTAGTTAAGAGGTCGGTTTCCCCAATGCTCTTGATTACCATGTCGTCGACATAAGACTCTAAGTTTCTGCCCAACTATTTATGGAAGGCTTTATCTATGAGCCTTTGATAGGTCGCTCCGGCATTCTTTAAACCGAACGGCATTTTTTTGGTAGCAGAATATGCCTTTGCTGGTGTAGAAGGAGGTTTTTTTCTTCGTCTTCCTTTGCCAGTTAAATTTGGTGATACCCTTTGTAGGCATCTAGGAAACATTTGAACTTGTACCCGTTGAGTGACTCCACCTTTCAGTCTATTTCGGGCAAGGGATTACAATCCTTCGGGCATGCCTTGTTGATGTTGGTGAAATCGACACACATTCTCCAACCACCGTTTGATTTCTTTACCATCACTGGGTTGGATACCCAAGTGGGATATTTGGCTTCACGTATTATTCCTGCCTTCAACAATTCTTCCACCTCTGCACATGCAGCTTCGTCTCTTTCTGAAGCTAAGTTTCTTTTCTTCCGGTGGATAGGTTCTAGGTGCTTGTATTCGTTGAGCCGGTGTTCGGTTATTATTTCAGTTCCCTGGATATTTAGAGTTCGGGGTATCCCCGTCATATCTGTATATTCCCAGGCGAAGACATCCATGTTGGGCTGAAGTAATTTTCGAAGTCCCGTCTTCAAATCCGAAGGTAATTGCCTTCCGATTGTAATCTGTTGCTCAGGAAAGAAAGGGTTAATGAATACCTTTTCCTCGTGTGAGCTTTCTTCTTTAGTTTCTAGGATGTTTTCTCCGGTACTTTCCAAGGCTCCCTTGATAGCCATGACCACCTTGCGTCGGTCATAGGTTGACGGGAGGGTGTTATTCCTTGGTTCGTATGAAATTTTACTAGCTGATGCACCGTGGATACTACGATTTCCATTTTCATCATTGCCATTCTTCCTAGCAGAATGTTGTGTTGCGAATTCGCTCGGATAACAACAAAGTCTAACATTTCTATCCGTCTCATTGGTGGCTCTCTGATGGTGAAATCGAGGTCTATTTCGCCTATCGGCCAACACCTCTCCCCTAAGAAACCAACCAAGGGTACTCGTGCTGGCATCAACCGTGCTTTAATCGTTGGACTGACTTGTTGAAAGGAGTGTTCATACATAACGTCATACAAGCTTCCGCTGTCGAGGTAGATTTTGTGTACATCTCTGTCGAATATCATGCCACTGATCGTAACCGGTTGATCGGAAGGCATGATAGTATCTAGTGCAGGGAAGGAAATCTCTTCCCAGTCAATGACTTGGTGTGGTTTGTTTCTCTTGTAATGCCTTCAGGACTCAACTGCGAATCAACTTCTATGGCTAAGATTGCCTTACCCGTGTTAGACTTTTTGTCCTCAACGACTGGCTCAGGCGCCTTCATTGTCTTTCGAATTCCCTTCACCAAGTGCGAAAGTTTCCCCGACCTTACTGCGTCTTCGATGGCAGGCTTTAGCTGAATGCATTCGTCGGTTTCATGACCATAGTCATTATGGAAGTCACAGAACTTGCTTGTATCTCTCGGCTTTCCTTTATTGGCCAACTTTGGTGGTGCTTTGAAGGCTTGTGCTACCTTTTCTGTGGAAAGGATTTCCTTCGGAGTTTTTATGAGTGTTCCCAGGATTCCGGTGCCATTCTCTCTCTTGTTGGGAGTATAGCATCCTTTATCCTCTCTTTTCCTATGCCTCTCTTCTTGGTGACTGGATTTTTCCTTTCGTTTTGAGCTGGATTGGTCTTAGTATATGAAGGCTCCAGCTGTTTCCTTCGCATCTAACCAAACATAGGCTTTGTCGAGTAGTATCTCGTGGCTATCTGGGAGGTCCCGAGTAAGGTGTTCAACTAGGGATCGGGCTCTGCAGCCATACAAGAGACCCGAGATTCTCTGTGTCTCCGGTAGGCAGGCGATCTGCTGGGTTTCATTGGTGTACTGAATCAGGAAAGATCGAGTTGCTTCGTTATCCTTCTGCCGAATGCTATGTGCGCGACGTGACTTTTCTTGTGACGCTTTTGCTGACTGAACTTGGACTTGAAATGTCACTTTAGTTTGTTAAAGCTCAATATCGAATCCTTGGCTAGAGAGTCGAACCATATTCTTGCATCGCTTTTGAGCATGTATGAGAAGGCATGGCATTCTACGGCCATGTCCCATTTGGCCATTCTGGCAGCTCCTTCGAATACGTTGATGTAATCATCTGGATCTTCCTTTCCTTTGTAATACCCCAAGTGTGAAGGTATCTTCATCCTCGTGGGTAACAGGTGGTTTTGAATGCCTGCAGTGAAAGGTGTCTTCTGGTTCTTCCAAAAGTTGTCTACATTAGCAGTGTTGTTTACCAAAGGGGTGCCGTTGGTGCCGTTAGCACCATTTTGTGTTCCATACCCCGGTGGCTGAGGTGAACATACCCAGTATCCGCCATTCCAAGGTGGCAGTTGGGATCCCTTAGGGAAATGCGTATTTGGTTGGCTCATGGCCGTGTTGAAATATGGTGTGTTGGGAGCTATCCAAGAAAATGATCCCCAAAAGGCATAAGGCGAGATTATGGGCCCTCCTATGTTGTTCGAAGCATTGTTGAGTGAGGCGTTGTTGTTAGGGACACCGTTGGTGTTTGGTAAGGTTCCGTCGTTTGGTAGGTTTGGCCCCAGAGCTACTGGATCTTTAGGCAAAGGGTTTCTTCTAGGTGGTGATTCCATTTCCATTTCTTCATCATATTCCTCACTATCATACGTGAGGACTCGTTTGCTCTTGAGGTGACCCTCAGCGTGTAATTTTTTGATAACCTCTTTGATGCTGTCGTAATTCTTAAGGATAAATGTTTTATCCAACAAGGGTGGTGAATCTGAGTTATCGCGGTTCATGATTATGGGTATTGTTGGATTAGTGGGAGTTCTAGCACTCCCTTCAGCTTGCGCATTATATTGGAGTAAGGGGAACCCCGACGGTGAATCAGGGTCAACCATAATGATTTAGTGTTTAAACAAGGTTTTGATTTTGTAAAAGATGTGTGAAGTCCCATGGATGGCGCCAATTGTTTGTACACTTTTTTCGGGGTAATCCTAATGTCGATTAGGATTAGGTTGACTCACGGATTGATTATGGGTTAGAACGTAATTAGCTATGATTATGGGAGTGGGAGGTGTTTGGTTATTTGGTGGCGGTTCCCCGAAGGTAGTGGGATTATGATCTCACTTTACGCCATTAAGGTATTTACTTACCATTGAATCAAATTTAATGAGTTTGATGTATGAGTGATTGATGAGATGCCCTGATGCTGGAATAAGCATCTCTTCTTATAGTGTTGTTGGAGAGCTTGTCCCCAGTTTCGAAGTCATAACCAACTTCCAAGATGGTTATGAAAAAATGTTGGTGAACTTTCCCTAAATGGGTTGACGGTGCTACAGTGCTCAAGGAAAGTCATATAGATGCCTTCCTCATTTACTTTGGTGGCGCCGTACACTGTTTGTGAAGAATATTTTCTATATCTCTTTATTCTAGGTAGTCATGTGACTTAGTTGCAGTCTTTCGGCATTGGTACCTAAGGTGTCTTCGTTATCTATTGCCTTCGGGCAATTGTTTTATGTCTTATGGATTAGGCTTGAGATATTGGGTACACTATCAGAAAGAAAGGAAAGATGGGGTTTAGGTTTGTGTTTAAATTATAACTTGTTTATTGAACAGGTAATTCATTTTCACCAAATAGCTTCCTCATGTTTGTGTTGAATAATACTTCAACAATATTATTGCTAATCACACCACATTTCTATTTAGTCACACCACATTTCAATCAGTATGAGAACATAGGATTAAAAAATTACGGAATAGATTTTTTATCTAATAATCATTAGATGTTCAATGTGTGGAGAAATTTTAATATTTTTAGTTATGAGTGATACTTATACAACTGAGGCTAATAAGGATGAGGATAATGATGGTTTGAGGTGAGATTACTGTTTACTATAACTTCTGCGTATACTGTGCAGGTACAACATCAAATTATAATAGTATTTTCATTATTAATTCGTTTGCTGTTGTTATTGAAACCCAAAAAAGTTGTTAAGAAATACTTAGATTGGGAACTCACCACAACGAGTCTCCAACTGTATGAGTATTTTCACCACCACGAGTCTCCAACTGTATGGATAAGTTGACTGTATGGATAAGTCAACGAGTTTCGTATAGACGTTGGAGTTCACTTAATATGAGGAAAATGCAGAAGATGTTTCAAAATACAGCGGAAGAGAATGCGAGAAGCATCATCAGAACGTATGCTACACAGTTAAAAGAACCTGCAATACCAAAAGCAGCTACTTGTGTGCTAGGTAACAACACATCGACTAGATATTTGAACTAATGCACCAATAATTGGTGTGTCAACGGCAGTCCTACATGAATAGATGATAATATTTCAATAAAATAAATTTAGTGGCTGTAAAACACTTTTTAATCTGTTGAGTGATGGGTCAAATGAAAACTTCTTTTTCTACCTGGTCGGGTCTAGTCTGCTTGACCCAAAACACTTCTTTAGTCCAAATTACTGCATCAAGTACGAGAACTGAAATGATGTCGATGATAATCAAAGTAACATTCTTTAATATGATGTTTTGTGAATAAGTAAAGGACTTTCTGTTCGGCCCATTTGACCAGTTTTCTTTCAAGCTATTTTTTAGTTCTAGTTTCTAATAGGCGTAATGTTGTCAATTAAATTTTGTATTATCAACTTCTACACAGGTGCTTGAGCTCGAAGCAAATGAAGCAGCGAGATATGACCTGGATAACATTGAGAATATTGCTGATATATGAGAAATCGAGAATTTCATTCCGATGTTGTTAGGATTATTGGACCCAAACAAGACGTATGATTTAATCTAATCATACACCCACGAACGACAAACGAATTAAAACTAAAACATAAAGTAAACGACGCAAGGATTTAACGTGGTTATATCCCAACTCCAAATACGGAGAATGGTTTACTCCACGGGTGCAAACCAGAGAATTTTTTTCTATTTTTCGTGCACACAGTTATGGGTTACATAAGGTCCTATTTATAGGCAAAAACAAACAAGGAAATAACTTAGGGAGCAAGCTACTAAATCTAGAACATTCTTGACTTGTCCAACAAGTCGTTTCTTTGTTTAACTCGATTCGCACTCTAACAATCTCTCACTCGAAGAGACGTTAAACAACACCCAATCTTCATCAACCCAACAACTATGTTAAACAAACCCACAATAACTCCGGATTAGCTGATTATCAACTCCTTTTGATACCGCCGCACTTCACTCGTTAACTACGAGCAAGTGAAGGCTTTCGACACCAAAAACACCGCTGAACGATAATCCAGTCTCTTAGTTACTAGCTTGGGCCATCTCGGTTTCTTTCACCACCATCTTCTATCATGAAGATCATCTTCTTAAACTAGAAGATCAATTGAAGTGAGCGAGACATCAATCATAGGATTCTTTTATGAGACAACGTCGCCTCACCGATCAATCTAGACACGTCCAATCCCGAACACACATGTCAACGACCATCCTCGTACAGAATTTCCGTCTATCTATGATTTCCTTCTCCAGCAAAAAAAGAACTCCAACAGACGCCTTTGTAGATTATTCTTCAAGATACCCTAGTGCGAACGCCATCACCACCTTGAAGTCTACCATCTTTTTAACTTTCCGCTTTCTCGTTGGTACATTAACCTCCTCATAGTGCTATGAATTTCACAAACCCCATCTTCTCATCCCAAGCACGCTCCCACTGTACGAGTAAGAATTAAATCGCAGCTTCGAGAAGAAACTTTGTTCGTATCACCGGTTAGTCACAAATTACTTTGTCATCGGAGAGTAACAAGTATTGGAAGCCCTAGTGTTACCGGAATTAACACATTAAACTTGAGAACATTGGAGAAACAAGTCGCTCAACCATCTCCACAACATTACTAGTTGTCTAACTCCCACTAGCTCGATAACTTCCGTCGGTAACCAAACTCTCACTGAGTTTCCGACACCCTCAACGATCCTAGAAAGCTCAAGTTCCGGGACTTATAAGATTATCCGCCCCTATCCATCACTTAAAGATTTCTATTGATCACCCTCGAAGAAAAACCGCCCCTTTTATTGAAACATCAACCAATAACAGAGCAACAGTCAGATGCGTTCTATCCGACACCCTTCGACATCAATTTCCTTAGTGATAAGGAACTCTAACCCGACCGTATATTCCACACACTTTGGAATATCCAACCAAAACCTTTGGTCGTCCCGATTCAAAACCGCAAGCATAAAAAAAACTTCCCCGATAACTCCTACTGTCGATAATAACCCGGATGTAATCCCCTCGTTATCCAAACCCCAAACCTGAGAGATCACTCTCGTGATATTTTGTAACAAGCCAACATCCCAAAATATCCAGCTCGTATCGTCCGAAGGTTTCCGAGACTAAACTATCTCGCACTCGCGTCATCAAAACCCGAAAAGTTCACCCTGAAAACTGTCCAGATTCGGAAAATCGTATCTCCAAATCCAACGGTCCGATCCTCACCAAATTTAAACCACCAGTAGAACCAACTGTTTTTCAATTCCAGTAAAAATTTCAGATCGATCCAACGGTAGACGAATTTACAATGAATTTTCTACTTCTGCTGTGCAATCACAAAACCCAAAGAGTTTTCATGACGGCTGTCAACTTCGAAAACACATAACTCCAAATCTAATGGTTCAATCACTTCCATATTTTTACAGCCTCTATATCTACTTGCCTACCACCGACAGTCCAATTTTCAGGTTAATCCAAGGGTAAACGAACCGGCAATGATTTTCCTACTACAGATGCGCAATAAAACCCCAGCCTGAGTTGCTGCAACTTCGAAAAATCATATCTCCCAATTGAAAGGTCCGATCTCTACGAAATTTTGATCACAATTAGATCTATGAGTCTAAAACTCCCAGTTAAAATGTCATGGAGATCCAACAATTAACGAACCCGCTATGAATTTTCTTCTGCAGCAGTTTCTGAACATCCGAATTTTGAAAAAAAATCTCTCCCGCAACATAACTTATCGATCCGACCACCAATTCCGTTACCACTGCGAGCCACCATAATAATCTATTAGTAATCATAGACAATTCTAATAGATTATATCACGAGTACATAGACCATACCCACGAGCTCTTCGTGATCAACTAAGTCTTTAGATCTCGATCCATGTTGCACAAACCCTAGATCTATCATTTATTCATGCTATCAACTCGCCATCGCTCCCACTCAAAACCATGAGCTCTTGATACCACTTGTTAGGATTATTGGACCCAAATAAGACGTATGATTTAATCTAATCATACACCCACGAACGACAAACGAATTAAAAATAAAACATAAAGTAAACGACGCAAGGATTTAACGTGGTTATATCCCAACTCCAAACACGGAGAAGGGTTTACTCCATGGGCGCAAACCAGAGAATTTCTTTATATTTTTCATGCACACAGTTATGGGTTACATAGGGTCCTATTTATAGGCAAAAACAAACAAGGAAATAACTTAGGGAGCAAGCTACTAAATCTAGAACATTCTTGACTTGTCCAATAAGTCGTTTCTTTGTTTAACTCGATTCGCACTCCAACAGATGTTACTCCAGAGACAAGAAGATGGGTATGCTACACTCAAACGATGTATTCTGATTGGTGATCGTCATCATCATCTGCCATCTGTCGTGAAGAATATGCCTTTCCAGAACGCATGGATCAAAGTTTATTTACTAGATTTGTGAAACTGGGAATCCCATATATATTGGGCTAAATGCTCAGGGTCAAACTACAGCTCCAAAAACTTAAGATTTAAGCACTTCAATAGATTAGTCTTCATCAACTCCTGCTTTTTAGGCTACTTAAGATACCGTCTTTTGATTGTTGAACTTTTTATATACTAGGTGTTGTTGATGAATCGGGCAAGATATTGTGGATTAATTTTGAAAGTTGTGCACATTTATATTTGATGTGTTACTATTAATACGCTTTTACGTATTTATTTAGTCTGATATGGAGTTCATTCAGTTTAGGTTTAGAGTGTCTTGACTTTGTGTCATTTTCATGGTATGTCATTGGTTGGTGACTTTAATATATGAATATTATATATGTTGTGACAATTGTTATATTCTAAAGGTTTAAAGGTAAGTTTGACTATTTTTAGTTAAATTGTTATTACGATCAGAGTTGGTTCCTTTAGAGTTTGTGTTGTAACAAGACGTAAGGCCATGCGCTTCGCTGCTAGGAAACACTTGGGAGTGTTTTAATACTGAAATAACTATTACATTGTTTATATTTAAAGCACACGACAGTTTTGCAAAAAATTACAACAGCTTTTTCATCCACCCCCAAAAAATCCCCCAAAAAACCAGCGCATGCACGATACTAATTCTACATATCTACTAATATTTATGTACAAAATAAAGCCCAAGCTGCAGCATCAAAAGAAAGTTGGCCCGAAACTAATTTCTAAAGCGGGTGACTCTCATCTAGAACCATAAAAAACATCCCTAAACTGCGGGAGAATCCAATCATGCACCTATCACCTTCAACATATCCATTTGCAGCAATAAATTCCAGCTAGCCTTTGGAAACCTACAACTGCCTGCGGCTTAGACATGTTGCCTACTTCAAACCTCAAAGCTGTAATCTCCCATCCAGATCGACACATCCATAGCTGCCATCAGCATTTAGCTCTCTGAGCTGATTCAACTCTTTAGGTAGCACCTAAATGACATTGGCATTATATTTTTAAAAAAATGCTTAATTATTTGATAATAATATATGAACAAATGTAATTCAATATTTTTGCTTAAAATGTAAGTCAATCACCCATACTGTTCCATGTGGTACGCTGAAGAAGATGTAAGTAACATCGATAGTACTCCAGATGTTATACCTTTCAGCTCTGATCAATTGGTCTGCAACTACATCTGTTGTCGCAGGTAATACGATTTATAATTATATTTTATATGAGCTTAAATTTATAATAAACCTCAAAGCATTACAAAAGATGCAAACTTTTGGAAATCTCAATATTGTTTAAAACTGGAACAAAGGTAACAATTATAAAAGAATACACATTGTGATTCAAAAGTGATGAGTAAATTTTGTTGTTATTATAAAGCCTAAGCAATAGTAGTTCGTTTTCCAACTCTAAAATTCACAATACAATTTGTTGCTACATGAACTCTAAGTAACATCCTTGGTGTGCCCATTACATGTCGAACTGTGTAATTGTAACTTGTAAGTTTTAATCCATTGGACAAAAATTGCATTTAGAGTGTAGATAAATTATTTCATTTCAAAGTGGTGAATAAAATATATATGTTGTTTTATAAACCCTAAGCTAAATAAGTTAGTTTTTTAGCCTTAGAGTGCACAATACAAATTTTTTGTAGTCTAAAAACCCTAAGCAATATAACTGTTAGGATTGTGCATATAGTGAAAGAATATATACAGATGCAATATGGCAACTGAATAGGTGACATCAACTTAAGTCTACAACATACTTTACAAGCTTACACCTGCATGCGTGTATTTGTGAAGGAAAACACTGATATTAACTAAGGTTGCAAATGTGAGATTAAATATATTCATGTACAAATAGAAACCATAAATCCATATAAAGTGCAGATCGATTGTTTGATTTTAAATTCTTAAATAAAAGAGACGTGATGATAAACTTTGAGCCAATTTTGTCAGGTTTTCACATTGATGAAGCTTTTTATGAATGTAAAGTGTTTTGTTCACTGTAAACTAACCTAAATGTTGCTCGATAAAAGATACTAACCTGATTTCATCATGGAAGCTTGGAAGGAGATGCGTTGAGTTGAGAAGCTTTTGGAAGTGATGGTGGCAGGTGAAGAGATCCTATGCAATATTTTTTGGTACTTGAAGCAGGTGAGAAGGTGAGAGGTTGAGAAGATATTTTTGATGCAAATATATTTTAAATATTCTCTGTACTTGGGTCGGTTTACTTGGTGATTTTGAAAGCAAAGTGTGTTGTATGGGCCAGAATGTGTAATTGGACCAAAAAGGATTATTTAATGTGGGCCATGATTTCACCATGTTTGACACTTCGTTGCTCACAAACCATAAACTTAATTTTTAAGCTATACACTTAACATGCAATCTATACTCTTGATGTTTTCTAACCAACTACATTTGCTAACACAATATACATTTTTCGGTTTGCATAAAAGAAGTAGGCGGTTAAAGAACTTGAAAACCAAGATCGTGATTCTAAACAATACAAAAAAAGAACATTCTAATTGCATATACACCATGAAAGTACCTAATTCGCCACATTTATTAAGTAATCAGCATATGCTAAGGGAAAATTGCAGAATGATAAGATTACATAGTTACCATAATTTACATGCCAAATTGTTTCACGAAGTTAACGAACGACCATAAGTTACATCCTAAAGTAGTTCAAGATTACAAACACATGAGCACATAATGCTCAGACACATAAGTAGGATGAAACAGTGGCAGATTTGCAAAACTATACGAAACTTTTTTGGGCCACTGCCTCCCGATTTTTTAGCCCCAAAAAACTGCAATGATGTAAAATGTTATGCTTGGTGATCCCCACGCAACTCTTTGCGATTGATCATTCTGTGTATGTGGTTGTGCCAAATAGAACTCGCCTCGCCAACTTACGGGTTGTGCTTTCCTTTGGTTTATTTTGGGCTTGTAACTGCTCAATTGCTGGAGGTGGCGTGCTGCTTGCTGAGCCTAGGAAATGTTGAAGATAATAAGTTAACATAAAATGAACATCGCTAATAACATAAATCACCAATGGTGTGAACAGCCAGAATTGATCACAATGAATGAAGGTAAAACGTGTGTAAATAGAAGATACCAACTTAATTTGTAATTTAAGAGCGTCACTTATGTCTAATGGTTACACTTCTACAGAGGTTGTAGCTGGAGTAGTTGTTACTGCAGGTTCGGGAGATTCGTTGAGCAGCCTTACAATAATGAATTCTGGAAATCGCTGTCTTGATTGCGGGTTGTAGCGGAATTAAAACGTGTGTCGCTGCCCTTCAATTTGCTGTATGATGGATGGAATTTCATGCGGCTGATCATGACCCAGAACCATCACAAGTTCCTCGCATGTTCTGCCAACGATTGCGGTGCCAGCGTCCGAGAAAAACGTAGTGAACATAGTGGTTGATGTGTCATTAACAATTATTTTGAAGCAATACCTATCAGATGGTAAAGTCACCTGTTAGCAAGCACTAGGCAAAATCAAAATGATATGACATGTTATTTGTCTTACGCGGGCCTGAAGGTCGTGCGCGTCCCAATGGGTCTTGCACATGTACTTATTTGGTTCATAAACGTCCTCCGTTACTTTAAACGCACATTCATCGCAGCTTTTATAATACCAGTCTCTGTTACCGCCAACTTGTTCAATGGTGGCTTCACAAGTGAACTCCACAGACTGCATACATTTTTTGATTAAAAGAGTCAATAATTCGGTGATGGTAAGTTAAGTTAAGCTAAGTGATGTTAAACAAAAAATGAATCTACGGTGATAGGAAGTTCTGTTTCAGTTATAAACAATGTTGTTTATATATAGGTTTACTGTATAGTTGTTGAGGTTATGTTTAAAAAGTTTTGCGATCGTAAATCTGTTCTACAAGCGTTCTGCTGCCATGTCTGTAAACCTTTTCCTGTTGATTATCAATAGAGGGTGTGCCAGAAATAGAGCCCTATGATTGTACATTCCAGATTTCAAATTATAGATAAATGTTGATGTAAAAGAAAATGGTTATCTTGTGTCTTAAACTAGTGCTTACTCATTAATCGAATCAATAAACTCTGGTATGAGCGGTGATAAGCCCGAATCGGACGATTTATTTATGCGGTGTCGTTAGGTCGCAAAACGTTAATTCGGGATATCAACAGAAGAATCTGATTGTTTAATTTATATATTGCTAGGGCTAAATCTATTATTCATTCCTATGGGTTAGCAAGGGCAAATATGACCTAGGGTCGTTCCTTAAGCGGTTAAATTTGAAACGGAGCGTATTCGGATAATTTAGTGATTAAGATAGGTTTGTACACAATTTAGTATCCAAGACTAGTGGCCAGGTGCACCTTGTGTGGAGAGGCAGGATCCTTTTGGTCCCAATAAATTGGCGACTGTTTGGAAAATCCAACAACTAAGTCCAACCGGTTTATTCTATACACCGCTTTATCTGGAATATCGAATTATGTAAAGGAAATAGTTGGGTTGATTTGATTTATAATTGTATTTAAGTAAAATATGCTAGCTAGCATGCAACAGCTAAGGACAGAGAAGACGTGGTTCACCATGATTTAAGATAACATAGTGTCGGGATGATTGCGAGACACTCATGGGATAGATATACCTTTGTGTAAACACTAGATTCCCTACTAATTGATTTCTCGATTAGCATGTCACGAGGAACTAGGCTATCGTGATTCTGATCGAATGGACTATGCTCAACTCCTGACGCTTTATCTGGTTTAAGGATTTAAGCGGCCCATCTTGGATGCAATGCATACCTTGGGCGCACGAATAAAGTAGCATAGCCATATATAAATAATATCCAACATTTCTTAATACGTTAGTGTATCTCCCAAGTGAGTGGTTATGATTGTGTTTTGAATTCCTATCTGTCAATGGTTTGGTAAAATCTAAGGATTTATAGACAAATTAGAACCTCTGATAGTTTTCAGTCATCCTTAAAGATTTATAAGCTTAGTTTGTATTGTAGTGCGTTAAATTTTCATTTATTATTTAAACCAGCCCTTACTTAAATCTACCAAATAAATCTCTTAGTTATCCACCATGTACTACACTTATAGTGGTTCCATAGCTTCTAACCTTGACCATGCTCAACTGGTCCTATAGTACACCAACACTGTACTCTACTGTTGCAACAGTATTTCCTCGAGTCTTATACTCTTGACCAATGTCTTGATCTGGTCCTATGGTAATTCCCCATGTACTTTAGAGTATTTCCAATGGGTTCATATATTGACCAATGTATAAACACAGATAATTAATTACCTTATAATTGTCGACTTTATAAAGGTTTTAATCATGTTTATTGGTGAAAGGATAATAATAACGAGGTTTAATATCATAGGCAGAAAGTGAAAACGAAACGATAATCATCCCTAACTAACATTATTAAATCATGGCAAATAATCAAGCAATTACTCACACAGCATGGCAACAAGCATATCTAATATTAATAAATTACAAACATCAAACAAGAATATTATAATAAATTAATAAAAGAAATGATAGATATTACCGAATAATGCCGGCAGAATAACACTTGTATTTCTTCATAATATCCATAGCGTTACAATGCTTGATAGCTTCTACTACTAACTACGTACTATTCTCCTATTGATCACTAGAGAGCGATAATAGAGAGATAATTATTTTCCTAATCTCTATACTTTTTTCTCTCTAGAATCTAGAGAGAGAAAATAGAGAGAGAACTAATCTCCTACTGATGACTAGACAGCGACAATAGAGAGATATTTTAGAGAGAAAAATGAAGAAGGCGTGTGTTGAAATTAATGCAAAAAGCTCCTTAAATTGGCAAAATTTTCCTGGCATACGGCTGGCAGGCCGTATGCCAGGGCAAGCCGTTTTTGGTGCCCGTTTGCTGACCAGCCATTTTACATACTGGCAAGCCATATGGCAAGCCGTATGACAAGCCGTATGGCACCCTGATAGGCCGTATGGCACCTTGGCATGCCATATGGCAAGCCGTATGTTGGATGTTAACTTGTCTTTTACCGTTGTCGCTCTAGAATCTTCATTTTAGCTCTGTTTCTGACGATTATTGCTCCCACACGTTTGTAGTTAAATATCCTACAACATGAGATTAAGTAAATAAACTTTTCCAAAAATTATAAAATAAGTTATTTAAACGCGAGTTAATCGTCTTAGCCGGTTTTGCTTGATTTTCCCTGTTTTTCATCCGTTTTTAGTGATTCTTGAAACATAGCCTTTGTAATGAAATAATCTACCAAATGAAGCAAATAAATGCTTATTTAGATGATAAAGTCAATTATTTTATCATAAATGGGGCTAATATCTTGGGTAAAAATTGTAACACTCCGTTTTTCAATTACGCGTTTTTTTGGAGGTCATTCAAATTACAAGGCATGTAAGCGTATATTTGGATCCTAAATAAAGTTGGAGTTGATGTTTTAAAAAATTAAAATTGGATAGTAAATCTCATTACGTTTCCAACGATATGTGATTCATCAAAAACGGAGTTACGGTTTGAAAGTTATGACCAAAACAAAATGATGTTTCAGTCCCAGTGTATTTGGACGCCGTCCAAAAGGCCTGACGGGCAAGCAGCTACAATTTACTTAAATTAAAAGGGGTATTTTGGTCTTTTCACTTGTGGAAGGATTTGTAGCTTTAATATCAGTTTTAGATCCACTTTTGGATCATTTTCACATCCATTCTCACTTACACTCCAAAACCTAGAGAGAGAAGCAAGGTTTAGAGAGGGAAAGCTCCATTGGAGAAGAAGGATGTTAATTTTGGGTTGAGGTGCAAGAGTTAATGTTGTTCACCTTGTTCACGGCTACGTTTTGATAGTGTTGGTAAATTCTAAAACCGAATTTCATTATTTAAGATTCGTGTTTGAGTTAGGGTTTGTGTTAGTTAGGGTTATAAACCCATTTATTGTGAAATTTGGGAGTTTTGGGTAAGATTCATGTAAGTAAACCCAAATTGGTGACTTAGGGTTTTGATTGATGAAATTGTAAGTTTGGGTCTTGCATGTGTTGGTTAAACCTTAGAACACTTATGTACTAGTGATTTTGGTGTTGTGTTGACTTGATTTTTGGGTGTAAATCCTAATTTGGGTCCAAATGGGTTTTGTGTTGAAATGGGTCAAGTGTTATTGAATTTTGGTGTCAAATGTTGATTTTGAGATACAATTACTAGTTGTTAGTGATTGTAGGTACTTTGAGTGTAATTTGACAAGTCAAGCGATTTAAACCTAAATTTAGTTTAAATGGATGTTAAACGCTTTTGTTAAGTGTTAAATGATGTTTTTAAATGGAAGTAATCGTGGATAGTGATTTTGGGTTAAATGGTGTCAAGTATAATTTTGGTTAAATTGTACTTGTTTGAATGTGTCGGAATTACCACCCGTAGTGGTAATTGGTGAAGTCCACTTTAGGTGTCTAAATGGGCGGTTTGTGGAAGTAGGTATAAACCCTTGGTTAAGGGTGTTGGAGTCGAATTCTCTTGTAGAGAATGTATGATGATTTTGTGTATATCTATATGCGTATTATAGGTAAAAGCTTGCTCGGTTGAGTTTGGAGGTGATTTATATTTTTGACTTGTGCGAGCATTTCGAGGTGAGTGGAATATTTATGTATGTAAGTATATGGTTTATTTGCCCGTATTAATTGTGCACATAGCTGTTTTGTGCACATGGTGTGAGTAATAGCCGCTATTAAGTGATGCCATAGCCGTTTTGGAATACTTGGGGGGAATACCATAGCCGTTTTGGGATACCTCGGGGTTAGCATACCATAGCCGTTTTTGGGCGCTAACCAAATAGCCGGTTCTTACTCATACGATGATTAAGTGATGCCATAGCCGTTTTGGAACACTTGAGGGGTGATGCCATAGCCGTTTTGGAACACCTCAGGGGTTAGCATACCATAGCCGTTTTTGGGAGCTAACGGTTGTTATGAACACCGATGACTTGTTCGCGAGGTCATTCCCTTGCGATATTGGTTAACCATGGTTTATACTTGTTGATGTTTAGCATTTCATTATTATTATGATTATTATGCTAATGATGTTGCTAGTTGTATGATTTGATGATACTAGCTATTGATTGCTTATGAGGTTGCTAGTTGTACGATTTGATGATACTAGCTATTGATACGAAAGGGTATGTGATTATTTTATGCCTTGTATGAGTTCGTGGATGCGAGTAGGTAAATTGTATATGCATGTACATATTTATTTTACTCACTAAGCTTTATCTTACCCTCTCGTTGTTTACCTTTTTACAGGTATTGTGTTATGAAGCTAGCTAGTTATTAGACTAGATGCTTAGGAGCGCTTGGGCTCGAAGGGGTTGCTTTTGGTTATATGGACGCGGATTGGGTATTTGGTAGTCCCCGGGATTATGCTCTTGGTATCGGGTTGGGTTGTAGAGTCCTAATCCGTCTAAAGATATAAATGGGTCGAAATCGCTACATTATGGTATATAGCGGGTCGTTGGGGTCTCAAGGGTCATTGGGCCTGTTTTGATGTCCAAACACTTCTATTTTTACATTTCGGATGTAATTAAACTTTGGTTAATGGTTATAAATCATTTTGGTGTTGTTTTGGAAGTGTTGATATAAAATGTGAAGATTTTGGGATTGATCAGACATCTAGACGCCGTCCAGATAGGCTAGACGCCGTCCAGTATAACTGGGCTGGGTGAGTTTTTGTCACAGAGCTTTTTAGAACAACTTGACGACATCCAATATTTGGGACGCCGTCCTGGCCTTTGAAACTGGACGCCGTCCAAATGAACTGGACTATTAAAAAAAAATTTCAAGGAGTGTTTTTGGTAAAGCGAATAATGGGTCGTTACAAGTGGTATCAGAGCATAGTCTAAGGGAATTAGGTGACCTTGGAATAGGTGCCTAGTCTTAGACTTATTGATGTTTATGCATTATATGTGAGACTTGTAGGAATACGGGCCAGACTGAGATTTGAAAGTGCCTAATGTAAGTAGGTGAACCTGGACATTGTTTTAGTGATAGTCACCTAGGTTGTAGGTTGACTTGTTATTGCGGTGTACTTGTGTACATTTTTTATTATATTGTATATATGTGTATATATACAAGTATCTTTTGTGCGGTGTCCTAGGGATGAATCCATTGGAGAGATTCGGAGGTTCGGTGGTTTTGAGTGATCAAGTTCACGGTAAGGACTTTGGTCATTTGGGTACTAGGAGTTATCGCGTGTTATTTGGTGTGAATGTTGCGTCAGTTCGAGTAAAGTACTTTGCGTGACCATGTGGAAATGGTAAGGTACGCATTTGTAATAGTGATTGATCACCATTATTACGAAAGTGTATCTTGACATCAAGCATGACATGAAGAGTACCGAACGGAGGAAACGTGCCATGGTTGGGGTAGATTTGGGATAAATAAGGAATCTTTTATTGGTTCCTAGGGTATGGTTGTCTCGGGTGATGTGCTTGTAGTCACATCGGGCTCATTGCGAGTCCGGAAGTGTTACGGTGGATTTGGTTAGTTAAGTGAGTGAGCCAACTCACGAGTTCGGCACGTACTTAGTCCCCCTAAGTAGTAGGTGCATTATTGAGATTGTCATACGTTGTGGTTACTCATCGTAACTAGGATGACTGATTAGTGAGTGTGTGTACGATGAGGACTTAAATCCCGTAATGGGACGTAGCAAGTCTAATGATTGTAGAATTGGGTTACACTCCATAGAGTGTGTAGTTAGAGAATCGATTAAGGATCTAGTTATGAGTTGTCTTGAAATTTGCGAATCGAGGAGTCTTCGGGTCATTAAACTCATGGGAGTGAGATCCGTATGACAATGGTCGCATTAGTATGTTATGAATTATAAGGTAACATTCCTAACGGAATATCCCTTGTTGTGTTGATTGTGTCGTTATTTGGAAGGGTGTAAGACTTGGTGTTCCAAGCACCTCTTAGCGTTAGACGAAATGTTTCCATAGGCTATATCGTTTGGCCTTGTGAAAGTTGCGAGTAGTGTGTGATCGGTAGAAACTTTCGATAAGACAATAAACCGTAAGGTTTTTCGGGTAAGTATGACTTTGGGTCATTATTGGGGAGAGATGGGCAATGTCGGGTGTATGGAACCCAAAGATTGAGTTCTAAATCTCGATAGGTTGTGGTGGGAATTTGCATGACACGGCGTCAGGTGCCTTCTTATACCTGCTAGTGTAATGTTCAACTCCGGTGATGGTGTGCTCATTTTGTGCTTAGGGTGCCCGTGAGATACCCTTGGAAGCATCGAAGGTTATAATAGTGATCGACGGGTGATAGTAATTCGACAGTGGCGAAGGTTGAAGTTTAAGAACATTGCGGTAAATACTTCTTATGACGTGGCGGATGAGCGCATCTTGTTACTCTTAAGTGATAGATGGGTAAAGATGACCGGTGAGCCGGTGATTGACTTAATGGTCGGTTAGGCCGAAGGTTATGATGAAGTGTTGATATTGCGGTCGATATAATTATTTCGCCAGATTGATCACTCTTCTCCATGAGAGTGAGCAATTTTTATTAAAGGTTCGTTGCGATGAAGGTCGGGTGATCTCGACTGAGGTGCACGACTGATTAAGCAGAATGGAATATGCCTAATCATAGAGGTGTATGTGGGATTTTGGTGGAGTCGCTTTGCGAACGATGAAGGGTTGTTACTTGAGATTGTAGTATGAGGGTGCAATGTCGTCGTATGTACGACATTTCAAGTGAATGTGTGTGTCGGCTCTGAGAGCCTGAAGTGAATTCGTGGTGATTTGGGTATATGACCAACGATGAGAAGGGACACGTGTTTCGTGGAATGGTAACTCCGCAGGATGTTATCATCCTGGCGGTGAGAATATGGAGCTGTATCGTAAGTGGGGGAGTTTTTACTGTCATATGAGGAAGCTCCGATGGTGTTAGATCAAGTGAAGTGTAAGACTTCTTATGTAAGGTAGTCGTGTAGCACCAAAGTACGGTATGAGACCAAGTACGAAGTTGGAGATCACGGAGGTGAGAGAATGAAGTTTTGTTGCAGGTGCTCTCATAATGTAAAATCTGGGTTGCTATGAAACTCGAATAGTACTATTGAGTAAGTACAAGTTAGATATTGTGGTGGTTGATGTATTTTACCCTGTCAGGAAACGTGATCGTGGAAATTGTCAAGAGGATTATTCCACTTGACGGACGATTGTGAGGCAGAAGTGTCGGTATTGATTATCTCACGTAGAGATACGCGGTTGTTATTTGTTTGTGAGAGTGTGTTCCCTAGTGATGAGACCCGTTAGTTGCGTTAAAGTGTCGAGGTCATCATTAACGGACGGTCTAGGTAGGAAGATTCACCCGGCGTTGGTGGATATTTTGTCGGTCGCATGATGAATTGCAAATTGTTATGACGGTAATTTGCGGTTGACGGGATTCTGGTATACGAATAGTGTCATGATAGTACTAGGAAGCTGTATTGTTTGAATGTGTTGTAAGGTTTAGGGGAGAAACCATGTGCCGAGTGTTGATGTTTCGACTAACTCATGGTGTATTATTGTCGTCCTGGATTAATCCAGTGACGGATAGTCGTGTACGGATCGATCGGTGGGAAAGTGGTGCTTCTAAAGTGTTTCTTTTAGGGTTACCAAAATTTCTTCGTTGAAGAATGACCCGGGTATGGAGCCGGAGGAAGTTGGTTCTTGGTCTAGAAAATATTCATGAATGACCGGTTGAGTTGTACGTTTAGGATCCGATGGAGTATGGAGTTTTAAGGAAGCATGAATCCTTCTCAATTCGGATTAATGCAAGCTATGGTTCATGACGTAGTGTATTTAGTAGATCGCGTTGGGTGATGTAGTTATTTATGTAGCTTGTTTCGAGTTGTAGCTGAGAGGACTTGAAGAGATATGTGGTGTTTTTCGTATTTTCCTAAGCAGGAATTCTGGACTTCGAGTGTATGAGATATCGCTTGTTGCGATAGTGCACACTAGTGATTATTAGCGTGTGGCGAGATCTTCGGATTTGCATAAGATGTTATGGATGTCGGGCTTGGTTGTGTTTCGTAGGATCGTGAGGCGTGACGACAATGGTTGTCGGTAAATTGTTCTACTTTTAGGACGATTGTGAAGTGTATGGTACGAGTTTGGAGGCTCGGCGTAGGAGCAAACGGTGGCGGTTGTTTTGTCTCATGGGTTGATTACCCGATATCATTAAAAATGACGGAATGATAAGGCCATTGGAAGTGTGAAGTACGGTTGTTGTATTATGATGCGTTAGTGCACGAAGCGAGAATTCGGATGCATGATTACTACATGTGTGACTCCGCGTAGGAAGCGGAAATATTCGAGGGAGAAGTGCTTAACTTCTAGTGTAGGTGCGAATCACGAGGACGTGATCCAATTTAAGTGGGGTAGAGTTGTAACACCCCATTTTTCAATTACGCGTTGTTTTGGACGTCATTCGAATTACAAGGCATGTAAGCGTATATTTGGATCCCAAATAAAGTTGGAGTTGATGTTCTAAAACCTTACCATTGGATAGTAAATCTCATTACGTTTCTAATGATATGTGATTCATCAAAAACGGAGTTACGGTTTGAAAGTTACGACCAAAACAAAATGATGTTTCAGTCCTAGTGTATTTGGACGCCGTCCAGCCATTTTGGACGCCGTCCAAAAGGCCTGATGGGCCAACAGCTGCAATTTACTTAAATTAAAAGGGGTACTTTGATCTTTTCACTTGTGAACGGATTTGTGGCTTTAATATCAGTTTTAGATCCACTTTTGGATCATTTTCACAACCATTCTCACTTACACTCCAAACCCTAGAGAGAGAAGCAAGGTTTAGAGATGGAAAGCTCCATTAGAGAAGAAGGATGTTGATTTGGGGTTGAGTGCAAGAGTTAATGTTGTTCAACTCGTTCACGGCTACGTTTTGATAGTGTTGGTAAATTCTAAATTCGAATTTCATTGTTTAAGATTCGTGTTTGAGTTAGGGTTTGTGTTAGTTAGGGTTGTAGTGACCCGAACTTTTCTATGTTTTTATATATTAAAGGAAATTGATATTTACATGATTAAATGTTTCCAACATGTTAAGCAATCAAACTTGTTAAGACTTGATTAATTGAAATAGGTTTCATATAGACAATTGACCACCCAAGTTGACCAGTGATTCACGAACGTTAAAACTTATAAAAACTATATGATGACATATATATGGATATATATATATATATATATATATAGTTAACATGATATTATGATAAGTAAACATATCATTAAGTATATTAACAATGAACTACATATGTAAAAACAAGACTACTAACTTAATGATTTTGAAACGAGACATATATGTAACGATTATCGTTGTAACGACATTTAATGTATATATATCATATTAAGATATATTAATACATCATGATAATATAATAATTAAACATCTCATTTGATTTAATAAATAATGGGTTAACAACATTTAACAAGATTGTTAACCTAAAGGTTTCAAAACAACACTTACATGTAACGACTAACGATGACTTAACGACTCAGTTAAAATGTATATACATGTAGTGTTTTAATATGTATTCATACACTTTTGAGAGACTTCAAGACACTTATCAAAATACTTCTACTTAACAAAAATGCTTACAATTACATCCTCGTTCAGTTTCATCAACAATTCTACTCGTATGCACCCGTATTCGTACTCGTACAATACATAGCTTTTAGATGTATGTACTATTGGTATATACACTCCAATTATCAGCTATTAGCAGCCCATGTGAGTCACCTAACACATGTGGGAACCATCATTTAGCAACTAGCATGAAATATCTCATAAAATTACAAAAATATGAGTAATCATTCATGACTTATTTACATGTAAACAAAATTACACATCCTTTATATCTAATCCATATACCAACGACCAAAAACACCTACAAATACTTTCATTCTTCAATTTTCTTCATCTAATTAATCTCTCTCAAGTTCTATCTTCAAGTTCTAAGTGTTCTTCATAAATTCTACAAGTTCTAGTTTCATAAAATCAAGAATACTTCCAAGTTTGCTAGCTTACTTCCAATCTTGTAGATTGATCATCTAACCTCAAGAAATCTTTATTATTTACAGTAATATATCTTTCTAATACAAGGTAATACTCATATTCAAACTTTGATTCAACTTCTATAACTATAACAATCCTATTTTGAGTGGAAATCTTACTTGAACTTGTTTTCGTGTCATGATTCTGCTTCAAGAACTTTCAAGCCATCCAAGGATCCTTTGAAGCTAGATCCATTTTTCTCATTTCTAGTAGCTTTATCCAGAAAACTTGAGGTAGTAATGATGTTCATAACATCATTCGATTCATACATATAAAGCTATCTTATTCGAAGGTTTAAACTTGTAATCACTAGAACATAGTTTAGTTAATTCTAAACTTGTTCACAAACAAAAGTTAATCCTTCTAACTTGACTTTTAAAATCAACTAAACACATGTTCTATATCTATATGATATGCTAACTTAATGATTTAAAACCTGGAAACACGAAGAACACTATAAAACCGGACATACGCCGTCGTAGTAACACCGCGGGCTGTTTTTGGGTTAGTTAATTAAAAACTATGATAAACTTTGATTTAAAAGTTGTTCTTCTGGGAAAATGATTTTTCTTATGAACATGAAACTATATCCAAAAATCATGGTTAAACTCAAAGTGGAAGTATGTTTTCTAAAATGGTCATCTAGACGTCGTTCTTTCGACTGAAATGACTACCTTTACAAAAATGACTTGTAACTTATATTTCCAACTATAAACCTATACTTTTTCTGTTTAGATTCATAAAATAGAGTTCAATATGAAACCATAGCAATTTTATTCAATCAAAACGGATTTAAAATGAAGAAGTTATGGGTAAAACAAGATTGGATAATTTTTCTTGTTGTAGCAA